>NC_133537.1:270401237-271026237 GCF_048544455.1 Silene latifolia | reverse complement strand
TCTGAGGTCGTCCTGCCAATTGAAGCAGCGGTGTCGAAATTCAGAACGCAAACCTTTAACCCAGTCGAAAATGAGGAAGGCCTGAGAGCCTCTCTAGACCTGGTCGAAGAAAGTCGAGACACGGCACGGCTCAACTTGGCAGTGTATCAAAACCGGATGAGAAGAGCATACAACCGTAGGGTCCACAAAAGAGACTTAAGAGTAGGAGATCTAGTCCTAAGAAAGTCGGCCGCAACCAACAAAGGAAACATCCATGGTAAAATGACGGCCAACTGGGAAGGACCCTACAAGGTGGTTGAAGAAATGAGGCCGGGGACATACCGGCTGACAGACATGGAGGGTGTTCCTCTAATGAGCCATTGGAACACAGACAACCTTAGGAAGTATTTTATATAGTGGCAGAGGTGTCCGAGACCGTTGTGGGCACCCCAACGCGTGATTATATATTATGAAGAATAATCCAAGTTTTCCATCAAAATGCTCGTCCCCTCCGTAGTCGTAACAAGGTAGACGCCGCGGCCAAAGTCGGGCAGTCACGAGTAAACGCCGCGGCCAAAGTCGGGCAGTCACTACAATGGCAGTTGATACTCGCGAAAGCGACCAACATGCTTAGTAGACGCCAACCGGGCAGTCACTACAAATGCGGTTGATACTCGCGAAAGCGACCAACATGCTTAGGAACGTATAAGTACAGTTGAGAAACGCAAATCTGACCGCCTCGGCCAATCCGGGAGTGGCAGAGGAAGCAATCAATATGTCTACAGATACGAACGCTGTCAAGCCGTAACCTCGATTGCCTCGACCAAAGCCGGGAGTAACGGGGACACAACGACCGATACGCTAACATGTTCACAACGGCGGTTGGGAAGCGCAAATCTGACCTCCTCGGCTAAGACCGGGAGTGGAGGAGGAAGCGACCGACATGCCAACATGTTTAAAAATGTTTAAGTACAATTGAGATGTGCCTTCTAACTGCCTCGGCCAAGCCGAAAGTAAAAACGAAAAAGCGCTCAATATGTTGAAACGTAAGAGGACAACTTAATGGAGGCAAAATAAACAAACTTTATTAAAAAATGTTTACAGGTGAGGCAAAACAAAGTCGACGGCCGTCCCCATAGGGATAGCCTAAACACAACCTACCAAAGTTTAACAAAAAAAAGAAGTACAGCAAAAGGTTACAAACATAAGACTTGAAAGCGCCAAAAGGATGGCAGGGAGGAAAGGCTCAATAGTTGGCCCCCGAATAGCTGAAGCTGTCAGAAGGACCGGGTGAATCTGGTGACGACCGCCCGTCTCCCTATGCTTGTTGCTGCTCGCCACCGCAGCCGAGCATCACCAACGGTGGGCGGCCCAGAGGAAGGCTTGGCAGCTTCACTTGCCTTGGCCCTCTCAGCCTCCTCTCTGGCCTCCTTCACCTTAGCATCCCGGGCCGCCTTCTCCGCAGCCTCCTGAGCGGCCTTCGCCGCCTTTGCCTTCTCCGCAGCCTTTGCCTCCGCAGCAGCCGCCTTCTCATCAAGAAGCCGGTCAAAATCTTGCCACGGGAAGGAGCTTTCAGGAAGGAGCTCCTTAATTACATCCCTGGTAGCATCTTCAGCTTGGTCCCGGTACTGGGCACACATGTCAGGGATGATGACGGTCTTCAGCGTCTCAATGTCCTTCTCCCTCTGAGCAAGGATAGCCTTGGTGTTCCTATGCTCCTTCGCCTCAGCCGAATGCAGAGACTTCCATCTTTCCCTCTGATCAGCCATGGCATTATAACCGCCCTGAAGCTTCTCTCTCTCCTCCCGCAGCTTAGCGGCGTCAGCCAATGCAGCCTCAACCTTGGCTCTCTCGGCTAGGACCGCCTTATCAGTTTCCTCCTTAAGCTTTCGCTCAGCAAGGAAGTCCTTCATGGCGGCCTGGAAGTGTTTCTTCGACTTCTCGGCCTCCTTCTTAGAAGCAGCAAGCTCGATCCTAAGCCGTTCAAGCACAGGGGCAGCTTGAGCCATGACCTTTTCCTGCTCCATAATATGGTTGTCGGCTAGTTCAGTCCACTTAGCCAGTCTCTTGGACAACCTCGTGCCTTCCGCCACAAGCTGAGCGGGGGAAACCTTCTGGGATGAGGAGTCGGCGGTGACATTTTTATCGCCCGTCTGCATAGGCTGCTTCTCCAACTGCCGTTCAGTGAGAACGACAGCCGGCAACGGCTGATCTACAAAAAATCCAGACAAAGCATCCATGTCAACATTTATCGACATATCAGAAAGCCTGTCATCAGGGACGCCTAGGGAACCTGCTAAATCCGAGCCATGGGTTAGATCCGTACCGGTCCTAGCCTTCTTGGGCAGAGGGTCGGCTGACCCCTTCTCTTTCCCTGCCTCGGTAACAGCAGCAGCATGCGCCTTTTCCTTCCTCTTATTTGAAGGAGGAGGACCCTCCACAACGGTGACCTCCTCTTCAACATCGACGACCACCTGCTCCTTTTGGACTACGGGGATTGCAGATTGAGCTGGAGTTGACACCGTTGCCGCCGTAGACGTTTTCTTTGGTCTCTGGCGTGGCACGTTACCAGCAATCTGCGCTTGAGCCGCCGCCACATCCAATGCCTTCAACTGCTGCTCCATAAGTTCGTGAGGGGCCGGTCTGCGATCACGTGGCGCGGCCTTAAGGTGCAGCTCAACAACTCTCCCGTCCTCGTCAAGTCCCAACCTCTGGAGAACGGAGACAGGCAGTTCCCGTCCAAATCGGTCTACAAAAGAAATAAAGCAGGAGTTAAGCAAAAGAAATAAACCAAAGTTCAAATACAGAAACATAAAAAGCAAAGATGGGCCTCATACCGACCCCACTCACCCTGGTTGAGGGCCGGTATGAGGCCGACGTGGCAAAGCAGCTCATCCTGAAGAACGATCTGCGTCGGGGGCATCCATCCCTTCGGCGTGCCATCCTTCTCAGCCTCAAACAGCCCCATTGCCTGCGTTTCGTCCTCATTAAGATAGACCTTCAAGGCGACCATCTTAAGCTTATTCCGGGAGACATATCTGTCATGCTCCCCCTGATTCTCACACCGCAAATTGACGCGGCTCTGAAAGGACCGGGGCAGCGGATAGTCCTCCGGAACCTCGACGTATACCCACCGCCCCTTCCAGTCCTTGCAAAATGTCAGCTTCGAAACGGTAACATAACCCGCCTCGGTCAGATGCTTTGTACCACCCCGTGCCGCCTAGGGTAGTCTCGCGAAGATGGTGGAGCCGGCGAACAGGTTCACCGTCGGGGTCTCCCCCTTAAAAAGACAAAGCCAGACGAAGCCAATAATCGTCCTGATGGCCAACGGATGCAGTTGAGCCACGGCGACGTTCATGGCTTTGATTATAGCCGCGACGTGTTCATTAAGAGGAAACCGGAGCCCATACTCCAGGTGTCTGATGTACACGCCGATACAACCCTCGGGAGGGCAACAGACGGCCTGATCATCCTCAGGAACAATTATTCTATACCCCCTGCCGAAGGAGTAATGATCTTCAAAAAGGTCAGAACCGGAACAACTAGCGAACTTGTTCGTCCAAGCACGATCAGGATTGATCGAACAGGCGTGCCGTGCCACGATAAATGCGGCCTCTTTACGACAGAAGGGGTCGCCTCATCATCGTCATCATCAAAACCCTCCAAAAATTGAGGATCAATTTCAGGAGAAGGCGACTTGGGACCCCCAAACCCTATCGGGGTGACAACCAGTGGCTCCTGTTCATCAGGATGCGACGGTTCGCCCCCCGACGCAGAGGTACTGGGTTGAGCATCCGCAGAAGACATAGTGACAACAAAAACTTAACAATTAAAAGTTGGAAAAATTTGTTTGTTTACCTTGGAAAAAGTGCTACGCCGAGTAACGCGTTGAAGACTAGAGAGAAATTTCCTCGAAAAAACTAAGAGAGAGGAAATTTTTTTTTTGAGAAAATGAAGTTTGATGGCCAAAAGACGGGGCACACTGCTCTATTTATAGAGCAAAGCCCATGAAGCGGACCAATCAGGGCAAAGCCCATGAAACGTCCACCAATCAATGCCAAGCCACGTGTCAAGCATGCAGCCACGGAATGTCAATCGACATACAGTTACCAATCTTCTTCGACACGCTCCTTGGAATCTACTTGCCACCGGCCGGCTGATCAACCAAGCTTGGCAGCACCGGCCGGGGGCAATCAAAAGCACACGGCACCCTCAACCTTGGTCTCGGCCAGCGCCATTTTCTTTTCCACATTTGATGTCCATTACACATCCATGTGGAGGGGGATACTGATGCGGCCTGAACAGAACCAAGCCGAGGAAGAAGAAGCCGGGAAAGAAGTTCAACTTGCGCAGAATACGCTCAACACTCATCGAAGGTCCATACCACGGCATAGACTACGCTGGGGGCAAATTGATGGGGCATATTCTGCACCCGCTGACCGAGTCAACATATTGAGGAAGGTCAAAGCTAATAGACAGCAAGTCAACGTATTAGACAGCCTAACCGACGCAGCCAGTCGGCCTGTCAATTGGGTCTCGTCTAGGCAACTAGCCAGCTGGGAGGCATATCCGCGTACTCACATCCAGTCCCCTCGGCACGGAGTCAACCAGGCCAGCCGGCCTGCCATGGGTCCCTCGGCCGAGGGTAGAACAGTCTTTCCACCTGCTAGCCACTTGGCCACTTGGCCACTACGTGACAAAAGGTGAAAGTCTATAAATACTCCTCAATTCTCATTGAGAAAACGATCCACGATTCATCCTAAAACTCACTAATAATCTGGTATAAACTCCCTTATCTCTCTACAATATACTTTGCCAAGTAACACACAACTTAATCTCTTTAAGTTTACTGACTTGAGCGTCGGAGTGAGTACGCTCGGTACCAAGCTGAGCCCTCAGTTTGTTCATCTTAAACAGGAAAGAGCGAAAGGAAGAGACAAGTCAAAGACATCATTCTACAAGTTCAAGTGGTCATAATCCTGCTCCGGAATCACATCCGGAACAACTTCTACTAGACCACCTACTACTACTAGATCTCGTGTGAGCCCGTCTCAGAAAGACTACCTCATACAATCTATAGGGTCTTTGTCTCTGGAAGATAAAGATGCCAAAACTAGTGGGAGCTCAAGCAATCAAGTTCTTGCTTCAAAGGGCAAAAAGTTCAAGAAGAAGGGAAAGAAAGTCAAAAACTTCAAGCAAGTTAATGATGAGTGCCATTATTGTTATGGCATGGGACATTGGCTTAGGAATTGTCCCGTATATTTGCGAAATATAAGGGAAGGAATCATCATTCCAAAAGGTAAAATTCCTAAGGAAATTTATGTTATTGATATAAATTATACTTCCACTACGACATGGGTACTGGATACCGGTTGTGGTTCTCACCTTTGTAATCATTTACAGGGTTTAAGAGACGTGAAGAGGCTTAGCAAAGGAGATGTGGATCTACGCCTTGGAAATGGAGCTTGAGTAGCGGCCGAATCCAAGGGAACTTATGTATTAGCTTTGCCAAATGGATTTGAGTTGTATTTACATAATTGTTTTTATGTGCCTACACTCTCTAAAAACATTATTTCTATCGCTATGCTAGACATGGATGGATTTTGTTTTGTCATTAAGAACAATCGTTGTACTATTTCAAGGAATGATTTGGTTATAGGCCAAGCTTCTTCCATCAATGGCATTTTGTAGATACCTCATTTCTGCACCTCCCGCAAACCACCCGGTGATGATTGGGCCGCATGTTTGATACGCGGAACGATTTGTGACAATTCGTAAGATTATCGTCAAGTGATTGCTCAAATATTAATGTCTACCTCTTAGTTGTCATCTACGTCCCGATACGGTCGTTTTGACAGTAATTAGAGTACATTCGGAGTCCGGGCCTAAAACCGTCTCCATTTTCTGATAACCGTTAAATCCCGAGTCAGAATGTTCTGGAATGTTCCGGATATTTCTATTCCATATTTCACAAATTTTAGTAAGCAATTTCCCGTAATATTCGCATAAGATATTAAGGAAAATCGAATTATTTCCGTCCTACCATAATTCAAACACGGAGATCTTTCTTCTGCAGGAGGAAACCCCTTGGGAACAGACGCAGCAGGTGTTGCGCCTCTTCCAAGAGACGCAGTGGCTGCTGCGCCTCTTCCCAGGCCCTTTTCTGCATATTTCTCGTATCTTTTTCATATCTTTCCGAGATTCACTTCCAAAGAGTCTCCGAAACCCTAGTCCCTTCACGTGATTAGTATAAATAGGAGCCTTCGTTCCTCATATTTCTCACGCGAGTGTCCGCCCTTCTCTTCTCCCTTTGCATTCTAGACTTTGTTCTTACTTTTTGGCGTCTACGTGCTTGAACTTTCGACCACGTAAGCTCGGATCCTTCTGAGTACCAGCCTCCCCGTTTGCATGACCGACCAATTTGACCAACTACACATCAATCAACTTAATTAATCAATCGTCTTCCTCTTACGAGGGCACTTTCTTTGCATTCGCGTCGAGCATCACTAATCGATATCTTAGTCCTTCTCGTTTCGTCAACATGTAAGTCTGAGGGTGTAAATCTCTCTTTTTATTTATTGTATTTGTTTTTTGTAATCATCGTTGTAAGGTTTATGTCGAAAATACCATTAAAACCGATTTCTAAAACCATGCTTAATAACCTCTTTTTACGGATTTCCAGTAGATAACCGTCGAGAAAGGACGCAGCAACTGCTGCGCCTCTTCGTGAGGCTGCCGCAGTTCCTGCTTCCTTTCTTCTTCGTTCGTCCTCTGTTATTCGTCGTGTTTATTTGTTTTGTTTGTTTGTTAATTCTTCATCATGATAGTTTATCATCTCACATGTATATTTATTATTCATCATCATTAATATGTTTTAATCATCACAAATCCGACTTAAATCCCTTATAATCCAATATTTGCGGGTTTTCGTCATTAAATTCAATTCCGGGTTGTAGAGATTCAGTTCATCAATATTGAGTTTCTGGAATTCGTCTTTGATATAGTTTTCATCTGTCTTTGTCATGATCGTCGCATATTCGTCATTAATCCATCGTATCTAACCTACTTAATTGAATTAATTTGCTTGATTCATTAATATTTTTCACTTCTGTAATTAATCCATCTTATGTCAATTCATCTTAATTCCGTCTCATTCATGTTTTACTGTTCCCATTCATATGTTAAATAACCTATTAATCACTTTCATCCGAGTAAATAATTTAATCGATCATTAAATTCACCAATTGACATTAACGGCTTTCAATTACGGCTTCACGCCTTAATCGAGCCAAGGAACAGACGCGCTGTCACGCGCTTTTCCAAAGGACGCAGCTCTGCTGCGCCTGTTCCTGGTTGAGTTCTGTCCCTGAATTCCGTTGTTGCCTTGACCTAGTTTATTTAGTTTACGTATTAATCAACTATCAATCGTATTATCACGCTATTTCGTTCGTTAATTTATTTCTTTTATTTCTTTTACTCTTTTTTTTTCTCAAATTACCCGTTTTAAAGGTATTTTCGACATAAATCGCCTAATCCATTGTAATTATTGTAATTTTCATTATTGTAACTTATAATTATTGTATTTCTTTTATTGCTTGTATGTTTTCACATGTAAATGAGCATTAAATCCCTAGTTCGACATTAATTGTTTGCTAATTACGTGTTTACCGACTTAGTATTAATTCTCACATGCTAGGATTAAAACTTGGATGTTGCATTGCATGCATACAACCGACGATATATCAAGTACGAATAACTTCCCTAATCATTAGTAGAGGCCGCTATCGAGGCGGGCGGGATTAGGTGTTCGATCAAAAGAGCTTCCTAATACGTACCCTCACCCCTTACTCCAGATATCTGTGAACACCCGTGTTCATTGGCATCCACGAGAGTCATTCTAGACATAGAATGCTAAGGGTAACGATTGCTTAGTGTTCATGTCTCTACTTTGTGTCTTGACATGACACGAGGTATTCGAACGGTTCCAATTTCCCATAAAAATTGGTGGCGACTCCATACAAAAATGCAAACGCTTGTTTCTCTTTTCCTACCCAAGCGCCCCCGTGGGCGGCCCGCTGTCCACAGTTTGGCGACTCCGTTGGGGATAATACACTTACGTGTAGCAAGGGTGAAACTTGAACAAGGTTAGGGAATAGTTTGTACAAGACAATTGTCGGTTTTCATAACTCGGTCTTCCTAGACCGTTTTATTCGGCCTTCCTAGGCCCAACCTAACCCATTCGACCAATCGTCCCGTCTAAACGGTCCTAATTCTTATTTGGGCCTAAGGATGGATAGCGATTGACGTCATCCATACCATGATGCTTACTCTTGTTTGTGTCAAGGGCCTTCACTACTTGAGGAAATGGACTAGGAATCGGCCTTACTCTTGTTTGGTACGAGCCTCTCCACAGACTTCGGGTTTGATGGTTCGGTATGGCAACCCACCTTTTAAACCAAATCCCTTTTAAATGCACTCAGCATCCCGTTATAATGCTTGTATAAATGTGTATACCTTACATGATCACCACTTCTAAACAAAACCATGACGATTTTTTCAAAAAAAATCAAAACCCATTTTCAAGCAAAAATTTCGAAATGGGCTTTTAATTAGCGCAAAATCCGGTAAAAACTCTGTCCATTTGTCGTGTCAAAATTCGGGCCACAAGCCCATTTCAAAACCTCACTTCGAGTCCACTCCTACAACTACACTATAGTTGACTAGGACACACATTTTCAAAGACCTTGTCTTTCTTCAAAACTCACTCAACACAAGTGGCACACACCCACTTCACGAGTCAAAACTTTTCTTCTTTCAGGAAGCGTGTTAGAATGGTCGATCGTGTTTTGATTCGTCGCCAATCTCTTATCCAGTTTTCAAGATGCCCGGATCAAGTGATGAAACAAACTTCAACCAACTTCAAAATGGTAATAATCGAATCCTAGCCACGCTAGCCCAAATGCAAGCTACCCAAGAACAGACCTATGACCGCCTTGAGCTCATCGAAGGCCGTATCTATGCCGTAGAGGGAAGGTTGCCTCCTCATGAAAATGAAGTACTACGTAACTCCAATGATGAATCTAGGGATGAGAATCCTCCCATAGGGATGACTGTAGCTGAGAAAAGACTCCAATACCTAGAGGAGCAATTGATGTACCTTAAGGGTGATGACATTTATAGGGAGAACAATCGCAAGTATGAGGCCGTCAATTCCAAATTGCCAACTAACTTTAGTATGACGGATATCCCTAAGTTCAAGGGACACGAGAACCCTTTGAACCACATTCGTGCCTTCAAGGATTACATGTCTATCAAAGGCATCAAACCCGAGATGTTCTTAAGGATCTTTCCTTCATCTCTTGATACCATCCCGAGGCAATGGTTCTACTCTTTAGATCACAAGAAGGTCGCTACTTGGGAAGATGCCGCAATCGAGTTCTCTAAGCAATATGCGGATAATGCCGAGATCCAAGTCAACATGCGTACTCTAAAGGTTCTTACCCAAAATGACAAAGAAGGATTCACCGACTTCCTAAGTAGGTGGAGGAAAACTAGTACCCAACTAGTAGAACGCCCGGCTGAGGCTACTCTTGTGGAGAAGTTTGTGGATAATCTCAAGCCCATATATGCCAATCATTTGAGATACCAAAACATCAAAACCTTCAAGGACTTGACCGTACTAGGGACAAGGATTGAAGATGACATCCGTAAAGGACTCTTGTCCAAAACGGTAGGTCGAGGATATCAAGGGTCCACAAGTCGTTCATACGGCTCTACTAGAAAGACCGATGAAGTTAACCTTCTCGAGCCATCCAAGAAAACTACCCCACCAAGGAAGTTCACAAACCTTGGGGACACTTACTCCAACGCTCTAAAAAGGTTAATGAAGCAAGGTAAACTCCAACCCATTGGACCTACTCCCGAACCCGAAAGGAAGTCCAAGTTTTAGGACGAGAATTTGTACTGTGAATACCATAGGGGCAAGGGGCACGACACAGAAAAATGTTACAAGTTGAAAAACGTGCTTCAAGACATGATTGAAGATGGTCGATTGCCAATACCACCGGGAGGTAAACCCAACAACACTCAGAATCCTCTTGGAGTTCTAGTGATCACAAGTGATGAATCTACCTTAGATTGCTCACACCTCATTTCTCCCATCGAAAATGAAATTCATGCAATCGAGAATGAAGGGCTCTACTCTACTATCTCCCCTACCATTTCCGACTTCATCACATGGGCAAGGAGTGTGGATAGACAAGTTTGGGAATTAGAAAACATGGTAACAACTTTACGCAATCCCAACGCAATACCCGAAGAACATGTGCCATTAATCTTCTCTCAAAATGCCACTATGCAAGAAATAACCACCGTGGTTGATAAACTAGTCGATCAAATCATACGACTAGAAGACGATATCATGAGAATGAGGGAACTAGCTACAATCAATGGGGTTTGGGCCGATGATGATGAGGACGAGTATCTCATTGAAAACTCCCTAGTCAAGGAAATAGTCCAAAATGGTGAAGACCAAGATGTGGACCACCTAACTCGTTCGGGTCGTCCATATCAAAACACTACTCAAAACGGTCCGACCAACGTTGTCACACCAAATGACAACGAAGATGACTCCACTGACCATTTGCTCAAGCAATTACAGAAAACAAAAGCTGATCTTTCAGTCTGGCAATTAATAGCAAGCTCATTCCCACATCGCCAAGCTTTATTGCAAGCTCTAGCCAAGCTAAATGTACCACATAACTCCACTCCTGAAGATATAGTCAACTTGGTCTTCCAAGAATCACCGAAGCTAAGTAATCCTATTACTTTCTCGGACGAAGATTTGCCACCCTTTGGCGCTAGTCACAACCTTGCTCTATACATCACTGTCATTTGTCTAAAGAAGAATGTGCCAATGACCTTGGTGGATGATGGCTCTGCGGTCAACGTCATACCCCTCAAAATGGCATACAAGCTAGGCATGAAAGAGTCGGATTGGACCCCTACCAATCAAGGTGTGCGTGCATATGACGGTACACGACGAAAAGTAGTAGGACTTGCTAACCTAACCATAGCCATAGGGCCAATCGAACGAAAGGTTAACTTCCAAATAGTGGACATTGAAGCTTCATTCAACATACTTCTGGGAAGGCCATGGATTCACGCTTCCAAAGCGGTAACATCCACCCTTCATCAAAAGATCAAGATCCCAATAAATGGCAAAGTAGTGACGATCACTTCGTCACCCATCAAAGCAATAATAGAAAAACAATCGAACAATCAAGTCCTTGCAGATCCTATATACGAACTTGGGGGCTTCCAAAGTGTAAGTGTCATAGAAAGTGAGTTGGCACCTTTATACTATAATCCCTACTCCAACTTGGTGGTCAACCACATACTTAAAACCCAGGGATACTTCCCTGGAATGCCTTTGAACCATATTCGGAAGAATACCTTCGCACCATACAAGGAAGGCAACTCAACAAGGATACCACTTGGACTAGGGTACAAACCCACAAAAGAGGAGATTCTCGAAATGCTCGCCCAAGTCCAAAACCGCAAGCACGTAGGAGTCCAAATGAGGCCCTATCTCCCTACTTTAAATGGGTACTTTGTTCAAGAAGGAAGTCTAGAACTCTTTCACGGATTTCCCGAACCTTGGCATTATCTCGAGAGGAAGTTAGCCGGAATCGAGATCTTTCACGATTGCTACTTCATCCCTCCAGAAACGGTTCCTACCGTCAAAACCCGTCAAGCACCTTGCTTAGACGAACAAGCTGTTAGCCTATTGTTTGGAGAAGATCGATTCGTTAGGGCCGCGCAGGATGAGATCATTACCATGATACTTCAAGACGATCGCTTTAACCCCACCGCGTTGATTACAGAAACCGACGCGAAACAGCAAAAAGGATAGAGAAAGTCTATCAAATGGACCAACAATCAAGGAAGACACTTCAAGCTCACCACTGGAGAAGGAGAGATGTTCAAAGGAGAACCAGAAGACGATGAGTTCGAGTCGGAGTCGGAGTCAGAGTCGGAGTCTAGAGAAGTCATTAGAGAGTCTACTCCTGTCGTCATCCCCACTCCCTTCGTTTCTCCTAGCTTAGTCTCGAGTAGTCACAGTAGTTCGGGAAATGCCCCAACCACTGTCCCTTTGCCGCCACTGACCATGGATCAGTTGGCTTCTTTGTTCCAACTTTACTCAAATTTTAATATGAATAAATCAGGTTCTGCTTACTCTTTGTGTTATCTTGAGTGCAATTCTGTTTACAATGATACTAAGGATGACCAAGACCCAGACTCGATCGAAATACCTCTAAATATTACAAGAAGGGGAAGGAGGACCAGTAATAGAAGACACCAAACCCATCAATGTAGGAACCGAACTAGAACCCCAAGAACTTAGGATAGGGACTACCTTGAGCTCTACCGAAAGGGCCGATTTCATAGACCTCCTAAATGAATTCAAAGACGTTTTCGCTTGGTCCTACAAAGATATGCCAGGGATCGACAGGGATATCGCTGAACATAGGATTCCGATTAAGCCAGGTTTCAAACCTGTGAAACAGAAGCTTCGACGAATGAGAACGGAATGGGCTCTAAAGATTAAGGAAGAAGTTGACAAGCAATTCAAAGCCGGGTTCATCAAAGTTTCCGAGTATTCTGACTGGGTAGCTAACATAGTACCCGTACCCAAGAAGGATGGGAGAATCCGCGTTTGTGTTGACTTTAGGGACTTAAACAAAGCAAGTCCAAAAGATGACTTCCCTCTACCTCACATCGACATATTGGTAGACAATACTGCGGACCACGCATTACTATCCTTCATGGATGGGTATGCGGGTTATAACCAAATCAAGATGGCCATGGAAGATATGCATAAAACCGCATTCATCACCCAATGGGGAACCTACTGCTATACGGTAATGCCGTTCGGATTGATCAACGCCGGAGCTACATATCAACGCACCGCAACTACACTCTTACATGACATGATGCACAAAGAAGTTGAGGTATATGTAGACGACATGATTGTCAAATCCAAGGAAAGAAAAGGGCATATCGCGAACCTTCGTAAGTTCTTCGCAAGGCTACGAAAGTACAACATGAGACTCAATCCTCAGAAATGCACATTCGGGGTAACGTCTGGCAAACTCCTGGGATACGTCGTTATTCAAAGAGGTATAGAAATAGATCCTTCCAAAATCAAAGCTCTGATCGAAATGCCACAACCTCAAACAGAAAAAGAAGTCAGAGGATTCCTGGGAAAAGTGCAGTACATAAGTCGATTCATATCGAAACTTACGATGATTTGCGAGCCTATCTTCAAGAAACTCAAGAAAACGGACCACACCATGTGGGATGATGATTGTCAAAAGGCATTCGACCGAATCAAGGAGATATTGGCTAAACCACCAGTGCTTATGCCACCTCAATGAGATCAACCTCTTGGTTTATATCTCACAGTAACCGAAACAGCCATGGGTCCCATGCTAGCTCAAACTGTAGGAAGTGAAGAAAGAGCTATCTACTATCTTAGTAAGAAGTTCTTGGAGTACGAGTGCAAATACTCACAACTCGAAAAGACATGCCTCGCTCTTGTGTGGGCAACGAAGAAGCTACGCCATTACATGCTTAGCTACTCCGTCAAAATATACTCTAAAATGGATCCAGTCAAATACCTCTTCGAGAAACCCGTCCTCAATGGACGTCTAGCAAGATGGACCCTGATGCTCTCATAATTCGACCTCAAATACGTGCCACTAAAAGTTATAAAAGGTCGCGTCGTCGCCGAATTCTTCGCAGAAAATCCTATCAATGACGCACAAACAATAGATACTTGGTCATTTCCAGACGAGGATATACTCCAAACTGATGTAGACTCCTGGGACCTGTACTTTGATGGAGCATCAAACTTAAGAGGATTCATAATAGGAGTGTTGCTCATTTCTCTTGAAGGCGAGCACACACCAATTGCTGTCAAACTCGACTTCGAGGTGACGAACAATGCTGCAGAATACGAAGCTTGTCTCATTGGACTACAAGCGGCAGTGAGCTTAGGCATTAAAAACCTCCGAGTACATGGGGATTTATCACTGATCATCAACCAAGTTACGGGATCTTGGAAAATCCGAAGCGAAAGCCTAGCACCTTATCAGGCTAGAATAGACCAAGTCGCTCAATTCTCCGATCACGTAACCTACCTACACCTACCTCGGGAAGAAAATCAATTTGCAGACGCTCTTGCGAAACTTGCATCTCTGATTAATATGCCGGATCACATGATGGAAATGCCTTTGTGCATCGAACGACGGTCAGAGCCGGCTTATGTCCACCAAATCACCGATGAAGAAGAAATCGCGCAGGAACCCTGGTTCCAAGCAATCCTGAATTTTAAGCTTAATGGTACCTATCCACCGGATATGGACAAGAGGGGACAACGTGCTATACGCCTACTAGCTTCCCAATACGTTCTCATGCAAGGAGAATTATACAAAAGAACACCTCTTGGTGTAGTCCTACGTTGCCTCGATCATTCACAGGCACGAAAGGTGATGGAAGAAGTCCACGACGGAGAATGCGGTCCTCATATGAGCGGGCCCATGATGGCAAAGAAAATCACACGTCTGGGGTATTATTGGACCACAATGGAAGCCGATTGCATCAAATACGTAAGACATTGCCACAATTGCCAAATCTTCGGGAATGTGCAACATGTCCCTCCTTCATTGCTCTATACAATGACATCTCCTTGGCCATTTTCTGCATGGGGAATCGACATAATCGGAAAATAACCCCAGGTAGGAACGGAACAGAGGTCACTTTGTTTCATTCTAGTAGCAATCGACTATTTTACCAAATGGGTAGAAGCGGCTTCCTACACCGGTCTTACAAAAAAAATGTGGCAAAGTTCATACAAAACAACATCATCTGTCGGTATGGATGCCCACATGAGATCATTAGCGATAACGGATCACATTTCCAAGCTGAGACCGAGCAATTGCTAGCCAAATACAAGATTAAGCATCACCACTCTTCGCCCTATAGACCACAGACTAACGGCGGGGTAGAGGCGGCAAACAAGAATGTTGTCACGATCCTCAAGAAAATGATCGACAACTATAGAGATTGGCCAAGCAAGATACCCTTTGCTTTATGGGGTATCGTACATCCGTCAGGACGCCCACTGGGGCTACTCCTTTCTATTTGACCTACGGCATGGAAGCTGTACAACCAGTCGAGTTAGAAATACCATCCTTGCGTATTTTACTCGAAAGTCAAATCCCGGAAGCCGATTGGAAAAGGGATAGATATGAAGAACTCATCCTCCTGGATGAACGTAGGCTGCACGCCTTGCATAATGTCCAAACATATCAAGCACGTATCAAACGGGCTTTCAACAAAAGGGTTAGGCCAAGGAACATCAAAGAAGCAGACTTAGTGCTTAAATCGGTTAGAGCTCTCTTACCTGTTGACCCACGGGGAAAATTCAAACCTAATTGGGCCGGACCATTTCTAGTCAAATCCATACTCCCAGGGGGTGCGGTAAGAATCACAGACCTAGACGGGAATGAGTTTTCAAACCCAACAAACCTTGACCAACTGAAACGATACTATGCCTAGAATAGAAACAAAAAACGCGCCTCGCATAACCCCACGTGTCGCTCTTGTGGCACTAAATAAACGGCCCCTGGCCAAACTGAAATAAGCTAATGTCACTATGCTCTTGCATTTTGACAAATTTGTCATCCTCGTATCATCAAATAAACTAAATTCGCACCTTCAGAGTAAGCAAAAGCTCATGCTTCTTTTCTAAGTTCATTACAAGCTCTTGCTTAGAACAATTATTCTTTTACATTTACTCGAACTACGCGCAAGGGTTTGATTTCGCTTTTTTAAAGTGAATACGTAGGCAATCCTTCACGGGATTCAACCCATCATATCTAAATGTAAATAGAAGGACATTTGCATTGCATTTGAAATTCGACAAGAATAATAAAGAGAAAATCACAACGGTTGCATAACCATTTAACCTTTTTATTTCATTCATTTTCTAATAATAATAGTACGCTACATAATAAAAATAGAATAGGCTAGGATTCTAAAAACCCCACCTTTTTATTACAACAATAAATAATAATAATAATCAAATAATAAATAAAGACTCGGGCTATTCCTCCATCTTCCCCTTGCCCTTGTCATTCTTGTCATATCTCTTGTCACGACCTCGAGCCGGACGCTCTTGCGCCACTTCAGACCTAATCACCAACGGTCTTTCTCGAGGCCTAACTTTTCCATTCTTGCCAATCACCATTTCTGCGACAGGAGTAGTCTTCGGTTTCTTCGAAGGATGAACAACTTGAAGCCCGGCTTCCTCCTCTCCTTCCATCAGATGCTTCTCTTTCTCTTTCTCTACTTCGCGCATCTTGCAATCAACGGGCTCGCGCTTCCTCAACTTCTCGCGCTCTTCCGGAGTAGTGGCCTTTCGCCATCTCAGATAAGAATCCGACACCCATAAAGCATTGGCGGAGAAATTCAAGAACCACATGTTTCTTTGGGCCCATTTAATAGCCCATTCTCTTCGGCTTTCTGTAGTAAGCGCCACAAAGAAATGCGGGACGGTATCAAGCCTCGGGATCGTCTGTTTCAGCCCAACTTGTCTCATCAGCCTTTCCGGAAAGATGCACACCATAAACTCCAATCCAGGAATGCGCACGGACCTAGTGGGATCCAAAGAAGACACTCCAGTGACGGACTTAAGGTGCCACCACGGCACGACCCACCTGATCAACGGGCCATCATCACTCTTCAGCTTGTTCTTCCAATAATCACAGACCCGGGTGAAGTCCACCATGTACAACCGCGTCCTCATCGCAATCGAACGAGCATGATAAGAAAGCGCATGAACTGGGGGCTCGATCAATCGGAGCCGTTCCATAAGCCAAACCTACCAAAAGCGGATATTAGACATCAAAAAAAAATAAAAAATTAAAAATTAAAAAATTAAAAAAAAAACAACAAAAAAAAAGAAAAAGAAAAAAAGAAGATGTCTTTTACCTGCAGAATGACGGTACTCCCCAAGAATGGCAGATCACGGTTGGATTTCCTATTATCCAAGCCCAAAATAATCTCTCCTAAGCATAAGCAAGCTGGGCTCCTACGCAGTTCCATCTGCTCAACAAGGCCCAGAAGACGGGGATCACCTCTCAAGTCTTCATCAACATGCCCTTGGAAGACATACACATGCAACAAGCGAAAGCCAAATGCCCTCCGCCTAGCAACATGAGAAACGGTGGGGTCGGCCCTGTTGATGAATCGATCTATGAAGTCCAACATTCTCACACCTTTTGAGGTAACTAGACGGTCCACCTCAAGTCTAGTCAATCCGATCAAATCTCTAAATTTGCTTTTGTACCCTTGAGAAGTAGAAGGAATAGCAGGCAAATGTTCGGGGTCCCATCCACCAATAGCAGCAATTTCTTCAGGAAAGGGGCAAATATCACCCCCAGGGAACGCAAAAACATGGTAGTTCGAGTCCCAGTAGTCAAGGCAAGCATCCAAAAACGGTTTAACAACCTTGATGAGTTTCAAACTCAACAACGACCCAAAATTATAAGAGCCCATATCATGCTTCTCCATATTTGAAAACTCGTTGGTCCATTCCTTCAAGCGGATCTCCAAAGTATTCATGATGAAAATTTTGTTTTGAGAATTTTATGTATTTAGACGAAGAAGAGACGGAAGATTTGTGTGAATAAAAGCTCTATCGACGTTTCTATTTATACTAATTGCTGTTTTCAAAAATCCGTCAGAATAGAACACTTTGGGAACAGGCGCAGCACCTGCTGCGCCTCTTCAAAGGGACGCAGCTCATGCTTTGCGCCTCTTCCTCGCCACTTCATGATTTCCGCGTTGGATCTTTCCTAATTCCATGACGAATAATTCCCTATTCCTACGGGTTATTATTTTGGTAAAATACGAGAAGATTACCATGTTTCAAGTTTCCTAATTCCGCGGGCACGCATTTCGAGACGACATCGACATTTCGCCATTTTACCACATGTGCACATTTTCATTTTTAGGAAATAATTTTCATTTTAATTCGTTTATTTTAACGAATCTCAACATGTATATATTAATTTCTTAATTTCATTTCTAACTTATAAATTTCCATTTTTCTTTTTTTTAGGGGGTAACCCTCCCTACCGTCCGGTCATTTTCGGCAAAATTTTTGCATTTTTTTGCATTCTCTCGAGTCTCTCATTTTGCGCTAATCAAGGCCATATGTATATACAAATGTATGTTTCGCATGTTTTCTATGTAATTTTCGGCAGCATGACGGCGTAAACCGTCATCTACCAAACTGTTCAAACTAACTGCAGTACAAGCAACACAATCCAAAGAAAAAAGGCGCTCGAGGCCATCGTATATATACCAAATGAAGGAAATGTACAACAAACTGGGGGCTCGAGCCCCAAACAAAGTCCAAAAAATGTTCAAAATCAATGTACAAATGTGCAAAATACGACAAAAGCTACACAAAACTACTACTGGGCGCCCTCCAACTCTGCAACTCTCGCCACGAGAACGGCGATCTCGGCGTCCCGAACCTCGAGTTCCCTCAACAAGCGAGCTGTCTCCTATGGAGACTGGGTAAGCTTTCGCTCCAGCTCGCGGCCACCCTGTAAACAATAAATTGGCTCATGTCAATTGTTTCAAGCAAAATCAGAAAATCAAAAATAAAAAATGAAATAGGCGTAAGGTTCATACCTGACGACCTCGACCGACGACAAGCGCCTCGACGGCAGTAGCTCGCAGCCGGTTGGCCACCCTCCACAACGCCACAAACCGAGACGGCGCAACCTGCATTTTCAAAAAGAAATTCTCAACACATTAACAAACTCAATCAAATGTGTTCTTACACAAAGGTTATACAAGTTAGAGGCTCACCCTCCGAATCAGATGCTGCCAGTCGTCCAGGCCAGCATCCGTCACAGCTACGTCAAAGTCACGCAGCTCGGAGATCGTCGTCCTCTCGGTCGCGTCAGTGTACTCGAGGGTCTCGGGGTACTCTGGGGGCTCGATGCCCACCGCCTCGACCTCCTACAAAGACAAATGGTTCTCATCAATCGATGATCTTTCATCCTGATTCTCAAAAATCAAATCAAAAGGGAAAATAAAAGATACTCACCACTACCGGCCAGTACGCCAACCTCCCGTAAAGGAACGCCGAGTAGTCCTCGCCAAGGAGAAGAAGGTCGTCACCACTGGCACCAGCCAAGTCCGCCTCCCTCTCAGCCTCAGAAGGCTCCCTAAACATCGTCCTGGGAGGATCGACGGGAACCGTCAACACGTCCCGTGAGCACTGACGAGCCAAACGCTCGCCCAAGTACCACACAGGACCCATCGACGTCCTCAACAGCAGTCGGCTCGAGCTCCTAGGTCGAAGGACCTCAGCCACGAAAGGAGGCGCTCCAGCGTACTCCGCCCAAGGTCTGGGCACCCACTGTGACAAGATAAAGCAAGGATCATTCCTATGATCAACTAAAAGCGAATATAAGAAGCACGAGCAAATATAAGTGAGATACTCACGCTACTCAGCTGAAGAGCGTTCACGTCCCGCCGGTAGACGTTGTGAGAAGAACGCTTGCTCTTCGTTCGGCACATCACCCAATCCCTCACCACGGGATAGGCCCTCTCCAGCGGATCCGTCCTCTTGGGCGCGAGGCTCGGGAAGTAGGAGTACACCCACGCCTGTAAAACAAAATAATCAATGACGATCTTTCGTGATTTGATAAAGAAAGGAATTTACTTTGGTCTAAAGGTAGGTTCATACCTCCAAAGGCGAGTAGTCCAGTCCGACAAAGACCAGGAGAAGTCCCCTTCTCCATCAACTCCGGACGAACCATGGCCCTCATGAAGCGGATGAGGACCGCAAAACCAGCAGTGACCCGGTCCCCAACGCCCTAGGGAACGAGGTCGAGAGGAAGGGGAGAAGCTTCGTCGACGACCTCTCGCCCTTGTCTCCGAGGTAAATCGAAGACGAAACCACGAGAGCTGCAGACGAGCCCTCTGCTCGGTGTACGGGGAGGAGGAGCCGTCTCCCTCCCATCAATCGTCACCGGCCGGGGTCTTCCCCGCGAAGTAGTCTCGAACGTAAGAACGGGTATCAAACCCGGATCAGAATGTGACCCTCGGCGACAAGTTCCAGCCGATCAATCTCCTCGCCTCGGCCGAGTCCGCCCTCATGGCAGTCTCCTGCCACACCACCTTCTCGGTCCCACACGGCAGACCAGAAATCATGCCGTAGTCCTCCAAAGTGACTCCCACCTCACCAAAAGGCATGTGAAACGTGGAAGTCGCATCCCAGAATCGGTCCAAGAAAGCGCGGACCAGGCTAAGTTTAGCCCGCAGCTTCCTCTTCGCGATGTCCCTCCAGACCTGCACCAAAGGACCGAACGCTCCACGCTCGATCATGGCCCGCTCCTCCGCCGACAGCCGCTCGTAGTGCTCCATCGCTGTCGTGTAACCCGAGAACGACCTGATGTTCCCGGCCTCCTATTATGATTTAAAACAAAGCTATCTTTAGTTTTGAATGAAATTGGAAAGAAATTTGAATAAAAGAATGAAAGAGGATGAGTAATGAGTAGTGAATTCCTATTTACCAAACTCTTCACCGTCCTGTAGGACAGGTAACCCTCTGCAGCCCACACCAGGTGCCTGCTCTCCCAAGTCTCAGCCCACGCGGGAGCCCCTCTCAGCTGACGACCTCCTCGCCCGACGTTGGCCCGTCTCGGGGCCTCCTCCTCGTGAAACTCGTCTCCAGCAGCCATCACCGCAGCGGTGAAGGCCTGCTCTAAAGCCTCCTCGACAGTGGCAGCGTCGATCTCCATGGGAGCTCTCCCAGAAGTAGAAACCTTATCACCTGCAATATTAAAGCAAATTTAGGCCGCGTCACGTGACGACAAGCCTTGGTTAAGGGATTTTCGAGCCTTCAAAGCCCTGAAACCGCTCTTTTCTCGCCATCTTTGGCCATATCCCCACCTACCCGATCACTCATGTGGTAATTTGGGTCAAGTCAAGTCTAGTTTGAAGTCTAGTTCCGGGTTCGAGTCGAAATTTCGGCAGCATTTCGCTATAATGGCGATTATGCCCTAGAAAAGTGCCCTGAAAAAGCCGTCACAAACCAAAATTCCGAAATGGTAGAAAGTTTACCCATCATTCAAGGATCCCAAATATCAAGTTTCATCGCAAATGGGCAATCCTAAGGCTTTTTTTCGAAGCAATTTATGGTTTAGCTGTAAAACCGTCTCAAAATTCACTCAAAGGCTCGAAAGTTGATGAAAATTCGAGACAAATACATGGTTATGTTCCTAATATTACCTACTATCCATTTCTAATGTCAATTTGACCAAACAAATGCGTTTGGGGGAAAAGCCCCAAATTTTCGATCAAATGGGTCATAAACCCTAGATTTTTCGGCTCAAATTGGACGAATGTGGATGATTAACGCAAGATTAAGACACATACCTCGATTAGTCATGATTAATGCAAGCTTTTTGATCGAACCTTGGCGGAAATGGTGAAGATTTGAGAGAGAAATGAGTGATTTGTGTTTCGAATAAAAATGAACAAAGCCTCCTGATTTTCGCGTTTTTACGCAGGAAAACCAAATTGGGGAATAGACGCAGCAGGCGCTGCGCCTCTTCCAAAAGACGCAGCTCATGCTGCGCCTATTCCTTTTGTTCCCTCCATACGGATTTTCAAAAATCCGTTATGAATTCGTTATTTGTGGGCCCATCTTTGGTGCGCCTCTTCCCCGATGCTATTTTCATTCTGTTGGTCCGTTTGGCGATTTTCTTTCGTTCCGGCCCGCATTTCCAAGCCCGCAGCAGACTGCCGCACATCATTTATTCCTTCTAAGACCTTTTGCTTGTCGCAACGAGCATTTGTTCCTTCACAGAATTCGACACACCTTCGTTATGTCTCCAGCGAGAGTAAGCGGATATACTTTCCCTCTCACGACAAGAAAAATAACTCCCAATCGTGTCTCTAGCGAGAGTAAGCGGACGTACTGTCTCTCTCAAGACACGAGGATTGACATCTACCTAAGCAGATTTCCCCTCAGCAGTTCCCGCCTGTGTCCTGCTACTCGCAATTATTTCCCGAAGACTACCCAAGCAGTTTTCTCCTCAGCAGTTCCCGCCTGTGTCCTGCTACTCACAATATTTCTTGTTTCCCCGCGGAGAGCGACAAAGGCGTCGTTCTCCAGAAGTTCCCAAACCCAAAGCCTTCTTTCTTAGGTTCGTAAACCCGAAATTATGACTTTTTAACTATAGGATCCCAATCCCTTGTAGGTTCATAGGCCTTCAAATTCCCAAACCAATAGAGTTCCTATACCCAAGCTTTAGCTATCCTTTAAGTTGAACTTACTTTAGGCCTCCTTCCCGTCAAGGCTTTCCTTTAGGGTCCCACACCCTAGTACCAATCCTTACTTATCTTTTAGGTCTCACCCTTAGCTCTTATGCTTGACCTTAGCTCCTATGCACCTCCGGAAGCATCTCGAGAAGAAGTCTCAGGTATGTTCTCTTCTTATGGCTGGCGAGCCTCCTTACGTAGTCTAATGGACTTTAAACGACCCTCCCCGATAGTCGACAGACTCTAAAATGTTCCCGACGACAGGTCCTTGGCTCAGACCCCTTGAGCTGCCTCGCGTCGCCATAGTCGTCAGGTTGTAATCTTCGATTGACCTGATGGCTATACTTTGACTTTCGCCTTGTCCAAGCCTCAGTCAAAGTGGGGGCTCTATAGATACCTCATTTCTGCACCTCCCGCAAACCACCCGGTGATGATTGGGCCGCATGTTTGATACGCGGAACGATTTGTGACAATTCGTAAGATTATCGTCAAGTGATTGCTCAAATATTAATGTCTACCTCTTAGTTGTCATCTACGTCCCGATACGGTCGTTTTGACAGTAATTAGGGTACATTCGGAGTCCGGGCCTAAAACCGTCTCCATTTTCTGATAACCGTTAAATCCCGAGTCAGAATGTTCTGGAATGTTCCGGATATTTCTATTCCATATTTCACAAATTTTAGTAAGCAATTTCCCGTAATATTCGCATAAGATATTAAGGAAAATCGAATTATTTCCGTCCTACCATAATTCAAACACGGAGATCTTTCTTCTGCAGGAGGAAACCCCTTGGGAACAGACGCGGCAGTGTCTGCGCCTCTTCCAAGAGACGCAGGTGGCTGCTGCGCCTCTTCCCAGCCCTTTTCTCGCATATTTCTCGTATCTTTTTCATATCTTTCCGAGATTCACTTCCAAAGAGTCTCCGAAACCCTAGTCCCTTCACGTGATTAGTATAAATAGGAGCCTTCGTTCCTCATATTTCTCACGCGAGTGTCCGCCCTTCTCTTCTCCCTTTGCATTCTAGACTTTGTTCTTACTTTTTTGCGTCTACGTGCTTGAACTTTCGACCACGTAAGCTCGGATCCTTCTGAGTACCAGCCTCCCCGTTTGTATGACCGACCAATTTGACCAACTACACATCAATCAACTTAATTAATCAATCGTCTTCCTCTTACGAGGGCACTTTCTTGGGCCTTGCCTATTTCTTTTTGTTGTGTTTGCGTGTTTAGTCTGACCCATTGTTGGGTCGTACCAACACGGTGTATGGTTACGCTCTCTTTTTGATTTAATGAAAGCTTACATTTTATCAAAAAAAAAAAAATACCATTAAAACCGATTTCTAAAACCATGCTTAATAACCTCTTTTTACGGATTTCCAGTAGATAACCGTCGAGAAAGGACGCAGCAACTGCTGCGCCTCTTCGAAGGAGCGCAGTTCCTGCTGCGCCTCTTCGTGAGGCTGCCGCAGTTCCTGCTTCCTTTCTTCTTCGTTCGTCCTCTGTTATTCGTCGTGTTTATTTGTTTCGTTTGTTTGTTAATTCTTCATCATGATAGTTTATCATCTCACATGTATATTTATTATTCATCATCATTAATATGTTTTAATCATCACAAATCCGACTTAAATCCCTTATAATCCAATATTTGCGGGTTTTCATCATTAAATTCAATTCCGGGTTGTAGAGATTCAATTCATCAATATTGAGTTTCTGGAATTCGTCTTTGATATAGTTTTCATCTGTCTTTGTCATGATCGTCGCATATTCGTCATTAATCCATCGTATCTAACCTACTTAATTGAATTAATTTGCTTGATTCATTAATATTTTTCACTTCTGTAATTAATCCATCTTATGTCAATTCATCTTAATTCCGTCTCATTCATGTTTTACTGTTCCCATTCATATGTTAAATAACCTATTAATCACTTTCATCCGAGTAAATAATTTAATCGATCATTAAATTCACCAATTGACATTAACGGCTTGCAATTACGGCTTCACAGCCAGAACTGAGCCAAGGAACAGACGCAGCGTCTGCTGCGCTATTCCCAAAGGACGACGGCTTCTTGCGCTTTGTTCTGGTTGAGTTAAATCCTCGAACTCCGTTGTTGCCTTGACCTAGTTTATTTAGTTTACGTATTAATCAACTATCAATCGTATTATCACGCTGTTTCGTTCGTTAATTTATTTCTTTTATTTCTTTTACTCTTTTTTTTTCTCAAATTACCCGTTTTAAAGGTATTTCGACATAAATCGCCTAATCCATTGTAATTATTGTAATTTTCATTATTGTAACTTATAATTATTGTATTTCTTTTATTGCTTGTATGTTTTCACATGTAAATGAGCATTAAATCCCTAATTCAACATTAATTGTTTGCTAATTACGTGTTTACCGACTTAGTATTAATTCTCACATGCGAGGATTAAAACTTGGATGTTGCATTGCATGCATACAACCGACGATATATCAAGTACGAATAACTTCCCTAATCATTAGTAGAGGCCGCTATCGAGGCGGGCGGGATTAGGTATTCGATCAAAAGAGCTTCCTAATACGTACCCTCACCCCTTACTCCAGATATCTGTGAACACCCGTGTTCATTGGCATCCACGAGAGTCATTCTAGACATAGAATGCTAAGGGTAACGATTGATTAGTGTTCATGTCTCTACTTTGTGTCTTGACATGACACGAGGTATTCGAACGGTTCCAATTTCCCATAAAAATTGGTGGCGACTCCATACAAAAATGCAAACGCTTGTTTCTCTTTTCCTACCCAAGCGCCCCCGTGGGCGGCCCGCTGTCCACACATTTACATTTTAGAGACCTCAAATCCGACTAATGATATCTATAACATTCAATCAAAGAAACTCAAATCAAGTGACCCAAGTGAAGCGTTCATTTGGCATTGTCGATTAGGTCACATAAACGAGAATCGCATCAAAAGATTAATTTCAAGTAACATGATTACACCATTTGATTATCAGTCATATGGAATATGCGAATATTGCCTTCTTGGAAAAATGACTCGTAATCCTTTTAGTGGTAAAGGGACACGAGCGAGTGAACTATTGGGATTCGTACACACCGATGTATGTGGACCAATGAGTATCACCGCTCGAGGAAATTATGACTACTTCATAACCTTCACCGATGACTTGAGTAGACATGGGCATGTCTATGATGTGACCATAATTAGCGCATATTTAGCCCCCGAATTAGCCTTGTTCCCATGCTTTTTAGTGCATATTTGGGTCATTTATTATCTTTAGTTCTTTGTTTTGCATATTCTTTGAGATTTTGATCCCTTGGTAGGAAAGGAGTAAGAATCTTGCATTTTCATGGCAAAACGAGACTAAATTGATCGAATTCAATGACCAAGCATCAAGGAGAGACAAGATTAGAAGGCCTTTGTACATATGATAGTAGATGAGCAATGTTGAGAAAAGGATCCTTGAGTCCCCAAGGAAATCCCCTAGGAATTTATGAAGAAAAGGGAAGAAAAGAAGAAGAAGTCTTGCTGAGGCACAATCCGTGCGGATTGTCTACAATCCGGCCGTCCTCTACCTGCACAATCCGTGCGGTTTTCCACCAAGACGCTCGGATTCCATCACCACAATCCGCCCGGATTCTCTTGAATCCGCTCGAGTTCTATCGCCAGAATCCGCCCGTCCCGACCCTAATCCGCCCGGATTCCTCTACAGCGCGATTTCCTCTTCTCCAAGCCACGAAGAAAGAAGCCCTTCCTTCAGAAAATACCGGCTCCTCCCTGCACAATCTAAAAAGTGTAATTACTAGTTTAGCCCTTAGTTAACCCTAATGCATCCCCCTAATTTCCACTATAAATACCCCATTAGTCTAATTAGAAGAGCATGTTCTTATTATCAATATTTAGAGTAGTTAATATCAATCAAATCTCTCTTTAGTTTTGTAATCAACAATTAATCAAGTTCTAATACAAGTTTTATTTCCTTAATCTCTCTTTTGTTCATCCTTTATTTTGGGTAATTGAAGATTATTTGGGTTATTATTGGGAGATTGACAACCTCTCAATCAAGCATCAAGTACTTCTTTTATCTTTGCTTTATTATTGGAATCATTAGTAGGTATAATTCTCTTAATCCCTTTTTAATTATTGTTAATTACTTTCATTTATTCATCATGTTTCATTTTGTTGGTATGATTGACAACCTTGCTAGCATGATCAACATGATAATGAGTGAGTAGTCTCTTAGCTAGGGTTAATGGGTGATTAGGGGAAACCAACATGGGGAATGATTCATGCTTAAATTAATATGCTTTCATGCTTTATTTGCTTGCTTGTTTTGATCTCAACTCATGCACATGTTATATTTGATGAAATGCTAAGCCTATGAATCCTTGCATTTACCACCATCTCCTATCTTTTCAATGAGACTTGTAAGACATAACCCAACTCGAGTCTCATTAGACCATGCATGTTGTTGAGTAGGGAAGATTAAGTCGACTTGTAGGTGTTGTACAATCTAATCGATTCGGCTCCGGGACCCAAACTTTCCTAGGATTGTAAGATATAACCCAACTCAATCCATCACAACAATAATTGCTTGCTTATAATTTGAGAACATGTTTGTATGATCAATTCTCATGATTCCCCTATGATCCCATGACACCCTAGTGCTTTTTAATCAATTGTTTACACCCTCTTAATTCATCTTGCTTGTTTATTTTCATTGCTATTTTAGTTAGTGACCTTCTACATCAACCCAAATTGTGACACCCCTAAGACACCACTAGTTTCAATAGAAATCTCATTTCAATACCCGTCCCTTGGGATCCGACCTTTACTTGCCTCTTTACTAATTGTAGAGTTGTTTGTGAAGCTATAAATTGTGTTTTGATTCGGACGTGACCCAACGACCACACCTTTAATTGTGAACACGAAACGGACCGATCAGTCTATTTAATGAAACGTAAGAGTGAAGCTTTTGAGAAATTCAAGGAATTTCAAAATGAAGTAGAGAACCAATTGAACAAAAAGATAAAAGCACTACGATCCGACCGTGGTGGTGAATATCTTAGCCTTGAATTCGATTCACACTTGAAAGGTTGTGGTATTATATCACAACTTTCTCCACCCGGAACACCACAACTCAATGGTGTTGCCGAAAGGAGAAATCGAACCCTACTTGATATGGTTCGATCCATGATGAGTCAAACCGAGTTACCAAACTCATTTTGGGGATTTGCGATTCAAACCGCAATTAGATCTTTGAACAATAGTCCCACAAAGTCCACCAAAAAGACTCCATGTGAGATGTGGACGGGAAGGGTTCCTAATATATCCTATATGAAGATTTAGGGATGTGATGCTTATGTCAAGGCTAAGACCGACAACAAGCTTGCCCCAAGATCCGAAAAATGCATCTTTGTAGGTTACCCCTCGACCTCTCGAGGTTACTACTTCTACAAACCTCAAGATAACAAAGTGTTTGTGTCTTGCGAGGCTGTCTTCTTAGAAAGAGAATTTATTTCTAAGAGACAGAGTGGGAGAAATTTTGAACTTGATGAAGTTCAAGAGCCACAAACCGAAATAGAAACGCAAGAAGATGTTCCTTCGTCGTCTAACACGGTTGTCTCTCCTCCACTTAGAAGAACGAGTCGTATTATTCGCCATCCCGATCGATATGTGGGACTTATCGAAGAAGATGGAACACTCGATGTGTTGCTTATAGAAAGTGACGAGCCCGCAACCTACAGGACCGCAATCTCTAGTCCAAATTCCACCTTATGGCTTGAAGCCATGAAGTCCGAAATGGATTCTATGCATGAAAACCAAGTTTGGGACTTGGTAGATTTGCCAAAAGGGGCAAGACCCCTTCAATGCAAATGGATATTCAAAGTCAAGAATGGCATAGAAGGACATGATGATGTCTACAAAGCTAGGCTAGTGGCAAAAGGATTTACCCAAGTCCAAGGTCTCCATTATGATGAAACCTTCGCCCCCGTAGCCATGCTAAGATCCATACGGATTTTGTTAGCGATTGCCGCATTTCATGATTATGAAATATGGCAAATGGATGTCAAAACCGCTTTTCTAAATGGGCATTTAGAAGAGGAGGTGTACATGATACAACCCAAAGGTTTTGTTGATTCTAAGAATCCTAACAAAGTGTGCAAGCTTAAGAGATCCATTTATGGTCTTAAGCAAGCATCTAGAAGTTGGAATCATCGATTCAATCATGTTATAAAGGAAAATGGTTTCACTCGAAGTGTTGAGGAACCATGTTTATACATGAAATTTAGTGGGAGAAATGTTGTGTTCCTAATCTTGTATGTCGATGACATACTACTCATTGGAAATGATATTCCAATATTGTCTTCTGTTAAGAAGTGGTTAGGTAACCACTTCCAAATGAAGGATTTAGGAGAGGCACAACGCATATTAGGTATCCGGATCCATAGAGATAGATCCAAAAGGATATTGGCACTAAGTCAAGAATCTTATGTTGATAAGATTCTTCGACGGTTCAGCATGGACAAATCAAAAAGGGGTTTGGTACCTATGGTAACTGGGACTATATTGAGCAAGACTCAATCTCCCTCCGAACCCCATGATGTTGAACGCATGAAGACGATCCCTTATGCTTCCGCTGTTGGATCAATCATGTACGCCATGATATGCACACGTCCTGATGTCTCGTATGCCTTAAGTATGACGAGTAGATATCAAGGAAATCCAGGGGAGAGTCACTGGATAGCCGTCAAGAACATCCTTAAGTACTTGAGAAGAACTAAGGATTCTATCTTAGTGTTTGGAGGAGACACTGAGCTACGTGTTAATGGATACACGGACTCGAGTTTTCAAACAGATAGAGATGACATGAAATCACAAGCTGGTTTCGTTTTCATGCTCAATGGTGGTGCCGTTAATGGAGAAGCTTCAAGGAAGTCAGAATCATGGATTCAACAACGGAGGCTGAGTACATTGCAGCATCAGAAGCTGCCAAGGAAGCTGTGTGGATCAGGCAATTCACGGAAGGTCTAAAAGTAGTACCTACCGCCAATGATCCCATCACTCTCTATTGTGATAATAGTGGGATGATCTTCCAAGCTAAGGAGCCAAAGTCTAGTAATAGATCTAGACATGTACTTAGAAAATATCATGTAATTAGAGATTTCATTGAAAGAAAGGAAATTGCGATTTGTAAGGTTGGGACGGATGACAACATAGCCGATCCGCTCACCAAGCCTTTATCGCAGGCTAAGCATGATGGACATGTTGCGTCCATGGGACTTAAACGTGTACCAAGTTTATGTTAGATTTTGAAATGAAATAAAAGTGTTGTTTTGTTCATATTCATAATCGAATTTGTCTTTTATCTTTTCTTTATACATTGTTACATCCAAACGGGTTGTGGAGACAATTGAACCCCGTTAAAGTGAACGCGGATTAACATTGTATTTGCCCATAGTCACTTGTATGAGGTGACGTCTCGAAGTGACTAGAGTGTGATGCGATTGATGGCAAGTTCAAGTGCCATACAGTCATGTGAGATGACTAGTCGATCACATAGGCAGGCTGTTAGGAACATTTTGTCGGGCCTTATGACCGCATATAGAGTTCTGGCAAATTTATATAGCCTGGTCGTGGCGAGAGCTACTATAGTATTCAAATGAGTCGATTCTTTTGACTAAAGACTATTCGCCTAAGATGCCACAGTTTCAGATTAACTTTGATTTGTGTTACTACGACCTTCGTAAATGGGGTCAAATGGGCATATTTTGGGTTATGATGGTTGTGGCTAGTCGAAGGGAATGAGTGCGATAGGAATTGTCCACCCCTAGTCAGGGTTATAACAATATCTCAGGGCCACTCGAGGAGTAATGAACTGGAAATGCGTGGCCACGCTCGGAATGAATCCATGGTGGATAAATGCGGTCAATCAGTTATTCTCCAGATCGAGGAAACCACTCTCGATATGATCACTTGCAAGTACGGCCTGAAAGACACCTTGCATTGAGTGGGAGATAATAATAGGACAAGAGAATTGGTGACGCACACTTGTCGAGGACAAGTGGGAGATTGTTGGAATATGTGTCCTCCGACAATAATGCGATCACAACTGTTGATCATAATGATCACATGTTTAAGTCTCATTTTAAAGAATACAATTGGGAAGTAATATTTTACTTGTCAATCGGTCCACACATATCGGTAATGATTGGCTGACTAGAGTTTGACATTACTGTCGTGCGACGGTGGTGATCAGTTGATCCCCTTAGGTCATACCTAAAGGGTAACACACTTAATTGATCATTTAATTGATCGTATGACGATACAGGTTAATTAAATTACTTAAAATTGACGGACGATTTTGGAAGTAATATTTACGTGTCTCATTGTAATTTGATTAAATGAGATACGGTCTAAGTAATCGAATTGTTTTATTACTTAGATAAAATTATTGTTTAAAGAAACAATTACATTTGAATGAATAAATTGTTATAAATACAAGATGTTGTGATTTATAATTGGTAAAATATTTTGGTACAAGTAATTATGAATTACTAAGTCAATTTTGTATATGATGTATTTTTATTAATACGTTGATTTTTAATATGATAAAAATGCATAACAATTTTATGTGACATGTGACATGTGACATATGACAAATTGACATTTTGACAAAGATAATATGGAATCCATTTTATCTGTTATGACCGAAATATTGGAGAGGATTAAGAAAATATTAGGTTAATTATATTAGTGGTAAACATAATCATGTTTGCCTAATGCTAGCCTTGCATGCCTACTTGTTCTTGTGAAGGCAACCTTGTGCATGCATTGGCTCCTTCTTTTTCCCCCTCTTCCACCCGGTTTTTGAGAAGAAAACCACCTTGGTTTTTCTTCTTATTTTTACCTAATATACACTATGATATTCACTAGTGCATATTCATTCATTCATTATTTAAAATAAGAATTTTAGAGAGATAAATAGCTTTCATTCTCCTCCTTCTCTCAATCGAATTAGAGAGCACAAAATAAAGATTTTTGGGTCAATTTTTATACAAAATTAATATTGTTCTAGTAATAATAATATTAATTTTATTAAGTTGTTACCTTGGGTATAATACTTTTGGGAGGGATTCTCTTCTTGAATCTTTGTTCATCCACTAAGGAAAGCTCAAGAACAAGAGAGTAGGAGAACTCTCTTGTGCCCATATAAACCGAAATATCAATGTGAGATGATGATTTCTTCTTTATTTATTTTGTAGTTTGCATGCATAAGGTCACCTTTTAATTTTATGACTAAATTAAAATTATAACATATATGAATATGTTGAGTATAGAGATCTAGATTTCTAACATTATCTTCATATAAATTCTTAGTTAATCCTTCTCAAGGATGAACTTTATAGTGGTATTTGGTCAATCAAAATTTCTAACAAATTAATTTTCCAATTTTACATTGTCATGTGCTTAACAACTTAAGTTCTTGATGACAAGTGATCGGTTTGAGAAATAAGGCTTTTGAACCATAGATGCATAGAAGATATTATCAAAATATATTTTGATCAAGTACTACTTCTATTCATATTCTTCACAAGAGATTATAGGTATGTAAGGAATTTTAAGATGTAAATCTTATAGTTGCATAGGACGATTCCTATCGAGTTCTATGGAATAGAACGATTCCTATGGATCTAGTCCACAACCTATGATACGGTTCATTTTAGAAAGAGATTCTATTTGTCGTAAGTAATAGTGGTTTAGCGGAGACTCGTGTTACAATCGAATTGATATCATATATGTTTTAGGAGCGATAATAAAGAACAATATAAAACAACGAAATAGTGGGAAAAACAAACATTCATCGTTATATTTAAAACATTTAAGAATGTTTTAGCATTTATATAGTGACCTCTACCCAACTATTATAACTATTGTAAATGATCCCGAGATCCAAATTCATATTAACTCGGGCACGGTGTGCCGATTCATCCCTAATCAATATAACTTGGTAGATTAACTCTTTAATCGATTCTACTTCTAGAACTCTCGGTCGATAAAATTACTTTAATATTTATCTTTAGCCCGGAACACATGCGACTACGGTCAAAAATACTTCCGTTGAGCTCAATCAAAATTTCGATGTAGTAACAATTTACCACCCACTTACCCAACGTAACAAGTTTAGCACCCCAGTGAGCCGAGCCTACTTCCTTATGAAATTGTGGCTCATGGTTCTACTATTTGGCAAGGCTACTTCTCAATTATTATTTTGTGAGAGGTCATGTCAATTTATTATCTATCTCGTTTTAAGTGAACTAAAGCGGTGAACTAGCGATAATTAAAATTGACACAGTCGATGATACGATAAAATAATATGCATGTGTAGTTATGGCGATTTGGCTATGAATGCAAACATATAAAATAAATGCTAAGCAAAAACAATAAAATCCTAGTATGGCCTTCCTAAAATAGTAAATCTAATATACTATTTATAAATTCGGAAACCAACTCCTTTGGTCCCTTGAACTTCATATGGCACGCACTCCAAGGCAACACGGTCTTTGTCGGAACACCTTCTCGAATTACACCGTCTTCAAGGATCTCCGGGATAAATAAATTACATAGCTATTCTACTTTATACATTATAAAAAGAAAAACAAAAATAAAAGTAATACGAGATCACATTAATTACAACCGAATCGATATCCCCATTCATTTCGGGAAATACCAATTAAAACTAAGGCCATACTAAGTACAAACTACATAATTCAAAAGGCTAAATCATCAATTACTCCCTTTTATAGTACACTTTTTCAAAATTACTCCCTTTTATAAAAATTTTTAAAAATTACACCCAAAAAATTGCTGAAATTTTTAAATTGCTCCCAAATCCCTATTTTTGTACATTTAGGACGAAAATGCCCTTGATTCGCAGAATTGGGTCATTTTGTTTGCTTCATATCTGGAGTTTTACATAGACAAAAATTACGTTCTTTATACGGATAGAATCTTGAAGAAGTCTACTTTCCAATGGCGTTGGAATCAATAAGTTTTACCGTGTGAATTTTGCCCAACAAGCCTTCAAAGACTGATACGATTTTAAGACTGAAATTCCCTGTTTTTCCAGATTCGTGTCTGATATTGAGGAGCCATTTCCAAGGTGTTATTTTAATTTAATGTAAACGCCCTTTCACATGGTTGTAGCCCTTTGAGTCTAGTTTCCGAATTGGTAAGGTAGACTTCTGGGTGATTTGTAGTTTGTCGGGAATCGCAATTCTCGTGGAAAGACGCAAATCTGTCTTAAAATCGTATCAGTCTTTGAAGGCTTGTTGGGCAAAATTCACACGGTAAAACTTATTGATTCCAACGCCATTGGAAAGTAGACTTCTTCAAGATTCTATCCGTATAAAGAACGTAATTTTTGTCTATGTAAAACTCCAGATATGAAGCAAACAAAATGACCCAATTCTGCGAATCAAGGGCATTTTCGTCCTAAATGTACAAAAATAGGGATTTGGGAGCAATTTAAAAATTTCAGCAATTTTTTGGGTGTAATTTTTAAAATTTTTTATAAAAGGGAGTAATTTTGAAAAAGTGTACTATAAAAGGGAGTAATTGATGATTTAGCCAATTCAAAATTATATAAAAAATTAAAATATGACAATCATAATAAAAATACAGCATTAATATATGTATGAAACATGCCATGTGATGTGCCAAATCGCCCTATTTAAGCTAATATCGTATATTTAGTCCGGTTTTATGGATAATTGTGACAATTAACTTATTAAAATCACACAATATTACATAAATTAAATCTATGTCCAAGTTAATTACCCCAACCTTCTTAGGACTCAAAAAATTAGTCTTCACTAAATATTTGACAATAATTCAACTTGATATTTTATTATAGCTCTTTAAACACTTTTATTCATAATAAAAGGAAATAATTCCCAATAAGTCATAAAAATTCGAAAATTTCAAAATCATAATTTTTTTATATTCTGGAAAATTCCCAAAATTTTTAATAAAAATTGCCCTTAGATTATTTTAATTTATTTCACAAATAAATTGTATAAAACATAATTTTAACCTATTAATTCCAAATTAATCATAAAATTATGCAATAAATCAAAATCTAAATTTTGAATATTCTATATAAGTTTCTAGAACCTGAAAATGATAAAGTTTAAGTCCAAAAGTCGAATTTTTATATTAGTGACTATTAAAGTTGGTATTTATCAATTTATATCCCATAAAAATTAATAACCATTCAAATCAAACGAAATTTGACATGCAACTTTAGATCTGATGTACATATCACATATACAACATTGGGAAAAACTTTCAAGCCATAAAATTCATTTTAGCTATTTTTGCTAAAATAGTCACTATTTATTTGATTTTTACATCTAAAAATCATAAAATCATGCAAAATGAAACCATTTCATCTCAAAATTTACATACAGTGTTTAAATATCTCATGTGACAACATACTAAAATTTCATGGGCTTAAACGAAGTCTAACCATTTTTAACCAAAATACCTCTATTTAATCGACTTTTATCATGTAAAAATCATAAATCATGTTATATAAAACCATTTTATACGAACTTTTACATACAATGTGTAAGATATGCATGTGAGGTCGTGTAAAAATTTCAAGGTCAGAATCATAGTCTAACTAATTTTAGCATTTTAAGTGTCATTTTATTCAATAAAATGTAATAAAAATACTAAAAATCATTTTAAAGAGCAATAAATTACCATAAATCATCAAAATAACTTAAAATAAATTTAGGACCAGAATGTTTAACATACAAAATTTTCGTGGCATTTATCTTCATAAATCACAAATTTTTTTTTTTTAGTTTTATATGTTAACATTTTAACTCAGAAAAACAATAACCGATTATGCATGCAACAACTCTTGCTCTGATACCAATTGAAAGATTCATTAATCTCATATTAGATATTTCTATTAACTTTATATTTTATTTTAGTCATAAAACTAATTAGATCTTATGCATGCATAACAAAATTTACAAAGTAAGAAGAAAAACAATCAACTTACAAAGAGTGCCAAAATGGATATACTAATTGGATTCCTTCCTAATTAGTCTTCTTTAATAAAATCCAAGTGCTCCAAGAAAACCCTTAGATCCAATAGTGGGATCTACTCCTCAAGGATTGTACCAAGGAAATCACCCTTAAATCCTATACTAATTTTATACTAGAATAAGTATAAGAGCCCTTAAATAATAACTAATATTATTTGGTTACTACTTCTAGTAATAGTGGAATAATATTAGAGATTTTTGAACAAGTTAGGCATAAAACCATTTTTATGTGTGAGAGGATGAGAGAGGTTTTCATGAAGAAAAAAATGAATAAAATGACAAGGAAACTCTACACTAGAGTATTTGAAGGGGGCACCGGTTTTTAGACTCCATGGAGAAGGGTAATTGCTTTTCCTTTTTGCCTTCTCAAAACACTAGGTATGTAAGGGCTTGGTTTAGGAGTCATCATTATGTTTTAAGCATCTTATGCTAAGAATAAGACAAAACCCTAAACACCCATAATCACCCATTAAAAATCGGTCCCCACTAGCTAATATGAACTTCCATTTAAAAATTTATAATTTGTCAATTGTAATGTGTGACATGTGACAAGTAACATGTCATTAGAAATTTAAATGCATATTTAACTAATTAAATATCAGTTTAAATCAAATAATTATAATTAACAAATTAACAAGTAATTCACAATTACATGTACATAAAATGGGTCATATTAAGTCTAATTAATATAATCTACAATATTTTGTAATTATAGTTAGCTAATTTCTCTTATCTCAAATGTTTCATAAACATTAATCAATTTTAGTAATATAACAAATTAATTACTAAATTGAATCTTATTTAATCACATTACAATAAGATATAAAACTCTCTCTAATAAATAAAATTTGTTCAATTTAAGGAATTAATTAATTTGTATCAACATAAAATTAATTAATTAATTAATTAAGAGCGTTTCCCTAGAGGTATGACCTTAAGGGATCAACTGATCACCACCGTCATACGACAGTAATGTCAAACTCTAGTCAGCCAATTATTACCGATTACTGTGGATCAGTTGACAATAAAATATTACTTTCCCTCATGTATTCTTAATATGAGATTTAGGCATGTGATCGCATTATTGTCGAGGACACATACTCCAACAATTTGAAAAATTCATATATCTCTTATTAGACACCGCTAATAACTAAGTGTTTATTAGTTTAGTCATAAACTAAAAGGAACTTATGCATGCATAACAACTTAAATAAAATAGAAGAATTTAGTCATTCTTACAAGGAGGGCCGAAATTGGTTTATACTAAATTGGTCCCCTACCAAGTTAATCTTCTTAAGAATAATCCAAATGTCCCAAAACCTTAGATCTAATAGCAAGATCCACTCCTTAAGGATTTGTATCAAGGAAATCTTTCTTAATACAAATATTAATTTGGTTACTAGAAATTAATATTTGTGTCCTTAAAATACTAATATTATGAGATTACTACTTCTAGTAATATGTAAGTAATATTAGAGATTTGTGTGAGTTTATTATTTTGTTCAACAACAAAACTAGAGAGATAAGTTTTTCTCAAGTTGTAAAACTAATTGGAATGAATTTGTATGTAATGAAAATACACTCCTTAAGTGTGTATAGAGGAGGCCACCGGTTTTGGCATGGGTAGAGTGCCCAATGGTTTTGCATTTTTCTCTTCTCAAGAGTGTAGGTATGCATACCTATGATTAGTAGGTAATCATCATGTTACCCACTAATTAAAATAATTAAAGCACAAATTAACCCTCTCCCCTTCATTTACACGGCACCCTCAACATTATAAGGGTCCATTTTAAGTTTTTCAATATGTTAATTTGTATTGTGTGACAATTGGACATGTTACTAGACATGTAGTTTAAATAATGCATTTTTAACTTATTAAAAATCATTATATAAAAGAAATAAATCACATACAAAAATAACATAGTAATTCACAATTACAATTACTTAAAATGGGTCATGGAATTATAATCACAACTACTTGTATTTATAATAAACAATTCATCCTTATTTCAATTGTTTCATAAACAATAAATAAACCTTAAGTAATAAAACAATTCAATTACTTAGTACGAATCTTATTTAATCGAATTACAATAAGATACGTATTATTACTCACAAAATCATTTGTTCAAATTTAAGGATTTAATTAACTTGTATCGTCATACAATTAATTAATTAGTCAATTAAGAATGTTTCCCTAGAGGTATGACCTTAAGGGATCAACTGATCACCACCGTCATACGATAGTAATGTCAAACTCTAGTCAGCCAATCATTACCGATTAATGTGGGTCAGTTGACAATAAAATGTTACAATCCCTTATGTATTCTTACTATGAGATTTAAACATGTGATCGCATTATTGTCGAGGACACATACTCCAACAACCTCCCACTTGTCCTTGACAAGTGTGCATCACTAATTCTCTTGTCCCATTACGATCTCCCACTCAATGCAAGGTGTCTTCCAGGTCGTACTTGCATTTGATCATATCATAAGTGGTTTCCTCGATCTAGAGAATAATTGTCTGACCGGAATTATCTACCATAGATATCTTCCGAGCGTCGCCACGCATTTCAATTCATTGCTCCTCCAGTGGCCTTGAGATATAAGATAACCCTGACGGGGATGGACAATTTCTGTTGCACTCTTCCCTTCGATTAGCCACAGCTCATCATGACCTAAAACATGCCCATTAGACCCCAATTACGAAGGTCGCAGAACATAAATCAAAGTCACTCTGAAACTGTGCCATCTTAGGCGAACAGTCTTTAGTCAAAGAATCGAATCATAAGAATACCATAGTAGCTCTCGCCACGACCAGGCTATAAAAATTTCCAAAACTCTATAAGCGGTCATAAGCCCGACAGAGTGTCTCTTACAGTCTGCCTATGTGATCGACTAGTCATCCCTTATGACTCTATGGCATTTGAATTTGCCATCAATCGCATCACACTCTAGTTGCTTCGAGATGTCACCCCATATAAGTAACTAGGGGCGAATACTATGTTAATCCAGTTCACTTTAATGGGGTTCAATATTGTCTCAACAATCCCATTTGGATATAACAAAGTACAAGATGAGTTAACGATAACTCAAACAATAAATGTGATTATCATACACGAGTAGTCAATACCATATTGCTACTCAATGTCTTATAATCTTAAGTGTACTTATGCACTTGCCAAACGCAATAAAAGTTCAGCTTGTGAACATACCATGTGTCCAAGTGTTCAAACTTTGTGAATTGTGATTTCCTTCTATTTCATGTTATCCCTTATAGCATGAATTTTACTAAGTACATGTCTAGACTTCATACTAGACTTAGGTTCTTTAGCTTGAAAGAAACTCTTTACTGTTATCATATAACTTATGATGTAGGTTTTGGTGGACAACACTACTTGTAGTTTTAAAGTACACCACCTAATCACAACGTACTTAGGTTTATTTCGTAGAATCTTGCAATGGAGGACAATAAAAACACTCTTTTTAGTCATTTAAATCTTAGGTCAATAAAACCAGCCTAGCATTTTCATAAATCCTAATGAGTTCGGAAACTTGAGTTTGTGTAACCTCTTAACGCACAACTAAGTATCCTTCCAAACTCCAGAACAGACCATTAGTTCTCCTTGAGAATTCATGACGGTTCCTAGAGGCATACCAATGACTCTCATATGGGTTAACTTGTTATCGAATTATCATGATCCAAGCATTTAATTTATCTAGGACATGTGCATTATGGCATTACATGATTATACCAATGGCAGAAACATTGGTTATCGAATTCATGTAGACAACAGTTCTTAGGTTTAGTAAATAACAATGACTCTATCATGGTAATTCTATATTCATCGACATGAATAACCTACTTACCTGATTGATTTCTTTAAGATGAAGAATCATTATCAACATAAGATACCTATCTAAGTGTCAATCCAACATACCATGTTTTAATATATTCACATGATGTCCAATATCATCCAGAATTGAAAACCTAACTACTTCTTTATAAAAGACAGTATATGCTCGTCATTCCCAATGAGTAATATGTTATGCAATTCATGAAGGATGATTGCTCCCACTAAACTTCATGTCCAAGCATGACTGTCACCGACTCCCACTCAATTCCACATGTTTCGTTTTTGACAACTCATTCGAAACATTTCATGAATTGAAATAATCATTGCTTTACTAAGTATTTAGATAAAACCATATATGTCATTCACATATTCCTTTCAAAATACCCATTTGGAAAGAGGTTTTAATATCTAAATTATTCATTTTCATAATGAGATATAGCAATGTATTTGAATCTTTAGCATAGTTAACAATTAACTTAGCTTTCTTAGACATCGACATGTCTCTCTATGCAACTCTTAATCATAAATTTCTATTTACTTTGGGTTGGTCTCAACAATCCCAAATAAATCCATTTTACTTGCATAGATACCATTTTAGTTTCATAAGGCTCTTAAGTAAAATGTCGAATTTTAAAATCTCTAGTTATATCCCTTCATAGATCAAAATCTTACTTTCCAAGAACATCTTCTTTTGGTCTCTTCACGTAGTTCCCTCAAGAACATCTTCTTTTGGTCTCCTCACGTGGTTCCCTCAAGACCATCTTCTTTTGGTCTCTTCTTCAAGAAGAGTTTGTGGCTAAATTCACTCCCACTCTATCTTTAGGAAAAAATGCTCTTTTTTCTTCAAAGATAACTTTTGAGCCACAAATAATGATGGTGAAGGAGGAAAAACTTATCACATATCAACTTAATGGTGATTTAATCGAGACATATTGAAAGGATAATATAGACTAGGTGATTTAAATTTTGATAGGTGTATCAAATAAGGTTAGCAACGTTCCCTTGTGTGAGTTCAACAACTCAATCATAACTTCATAATTGATCTTACATTAGTAAGTTGTGACTTTAGTCACAATGGCATGAGGAGAATCGAATTCATAGCTCATGGACATATAATGACTCAATCATTATAATTGTCTATTAGATCAATTTAAGTTGATAAAATCTTAATGTTTCTCGAAGCAAGTAGTGTATGATGACAAATTTTAGAACAAACGATACGATAAAATAAGTGACTTGGGTTGCAAACCAAGTCACCAATATCCAAAATACAACCATTGTTTAAGGAAACAAACAAATTTCCAAGTCGAACGAGGAAATCAAAATAGTTCTAAAATTTCAAAATACAACATGAAACTAAAGACAAAACAAAATAAAGCCAAGCATCCACCGATCTAGCACCATGGGCGGCTACATCTAGCTTCCCTCAAGATCTTCTAGGCTTGCTTTTCTTTGCCCTTGTCCTTGCTAGGATGCCTTAATTACAATAAAAAGGGTAAATATCACAACTTGTATTCAAAATACCAAAGTTGAGATTTGAAACATAAAAGATAGGGATAGTAATTTACCTACTGGAATAACTTTTCCAGCTTTTATATCGTCAAGGTACTTTGAACAATTTCTCTTCCAATGCCCAACACCATTACAATAGTGGCATTTGTCTCTAGACGGGGCACCCTTCTTGGGCTTAGAGGAGCTAGCTTCAAAAGCTTTTCCTTTGTTCTTGTAGGGAGTTTGCTTCTTTCCCTTGTGACCACCTTTCTTGAAATTCTCTTTGCTCTTTTGATTAATGTTGAGCACATCCTTGGTGGTGCTAACACTTAGCCCCATGTCCCTCTCGGCTTACACAAGCATTTTGTGCAATTCATCGAGGGATACTTTCAAGTTCTGCATATTAAAATTCACCCTGAATTGAACATATGCCTTAAACTTGTTTAAGGAATGAATAATTCGATCAATGATGAGTTCTTCGGAAATCTCTACCTTTTGCAATTTTAGAGTCTCAACATGCTCCTCAACTTGAGCACATGTGGGCTAACTTTTTGGCCCTCCTTGATGTTGAGATCAAAGAATGCGGATGCCGCTTCATATTGAATGATCCTCGGAGCTTCTGAAAACATGGTCACAAGCTTCGTATAGATCTCCTAGGCGGTGCTAATCTTTATAGCACTCCTTTGGAGTTCGGCCTCCATAGAGAAGATCAACACATTTTTGATCGCGACCAACTCCTTTTGGTAAGTCTTATAGGCTTGCCTAGCGGCGGGAGTAGATCTAGCGGTAGGTGCGGCGGGAGAGGCCTCGGTAAGGTAACGAAGCTTGTCATCACCCTCCGCCGCCAAGCGAAGTTGTGCGTCCCAATCGGCAAAATTTGACCCATTCTTTTCTAATTTACAACGATCCATGAATGATTGGAGCCAAGAAACATTGGTGAGAGTGTTTGAGCTAGTGGTCGCGGATGAAATTGGAGTTGCCATTGCAATTTAGAAAACAATTTCGACTACAAAACAAGAAGTGAAGGAATTAATAAACATTTATTGTTTTAATAATACTTGTAAACATTTTAAACAAGTTTTAAGCATTTATATAGTGACCTCTACCCAACTATTATAAATGATCCCGAGATCCAAATTCATATTAACTTGGGCACGGTGAGCCGATTCATCCCTTATCAATATAACTCGGTGGATTAACTCTTTAATCGATTCTACTTCTAGAACTCTCGGTCGATAAAAATTACTTTAATATTTATCTTTATCCCGGAACAAATGTGACTACGGTCAGGAATACTTCCGTTGAGCTCAATCCAAATTTCGATGTAATAACATTTTACTACCCACTTACCCAACGTAACAAAGTTTAGCACCTCGGTGAGCCGAACCTACTTCCTTATAAAATTGGGATTCATGGTTTCTACTATTTGGTAAGGCTAATTCTCAATTATTATTCAGTGAGAGGTCATGTCAATTTATTATCTATCTCGTTTTAAGTGAACTAAAGCGGTGAACTATAATAATTATAATTGACACAGTCGATGACTCGATAAAGTAAAATGCATGTGTAGTTACGGCGATTTGGCTATGCATGCAAACATATAAAACAAATGCAAAGCAAAAACAATAAAATCCTAGTATGGCCTTCCTAAAATAGTAAATCAAATAAACTATTTACAAATTCGGAAACCAACTCCTTTGGTCCCTTGAACTTCATTTGGCACGCACTTCAAGGTAAGACATTCTTTGTCGGACCACCTTCTCGAATTGTACCGTCTTCAAGGAACTCCGAAATAAATAAATTACATAGCTTTTATACTTCATACAATATAAAATAAAAACAAAACTAAATAAAATAAAAGTGATACGAGATCACATTAATTACAACCAAATCGATATCTCCATTCATTTCGGGAAATACCAATTTAAAAACTAAAGCCATACTAAGTACAAATTACATAATTCAAAATTATATAAAATAAAATATGACAATCATACTAATAATTCAGCATTAATATATGTATAAAACATGCCATGTTATGTGCCAAAGCGCCCTATTTAAGCTAATATCGTATATATGGTCCGGTTTTATGGATTATTGTGTTAATAAACCTATTAAAATCACAAAATATTACATAAATCACATATATGTCCAAGTTAATTACCCCAACCATCTTAGGACTCAAAATTTAGTCTTCACTAGACATTTGACAATATATTAACTTGATATTTTATTATTGCTCTTTAAACATCTATTATTCATTATAATAGAGAAATAATTCTCAACTAAGTCATAAAAATTCGAAAAATTTCAAAATCATAATTTTGTATATTCTGGAAAATTCCCAACATTCTAAAAATTTTAAAAAATTTGCCCTTAGATTATATTAATTTATTTCACAAATAAATCGTATAAAACATAATTTTAACCCTTTAATTCAAAATTAAACATAAAATTATGCAATAAATCAAAATTAAAATTTTAAATATTCTTAAAAAGTTTCTAGAACCTGGAAATGATAAATTTTAAGCCAAAATCGAATTTTTATATTCTTGACTATTAAAGTTGCTATTTATCAATTTATATCCCATAAAAAATTAATAACCATTAAAATCATACGAAAATTAACATGAAACTTTAGATCTGATGTTTATATCATATATACAACATTGGAAAAAACTTTCATGCCATAAAATTTATTTTAGCTATTTCGCCAAAATTAGTCACTATTTATACGATTTTTACATCTAAAACTCATAAATCATGCAAAATTAAACCATTTGATCTAAAAATTTACATAAAGTGTGTAAATATTCATGTAACAACATACTAAATTTTCATGGGCAGGAACAAAGTCTAACCATTTTTAACATAAATACCTCTATTTAATCGACTTTTAACATGTAAAAATCATAAATCATGCTATATAAAGCCATTTTATATGAAATTTTATATACAATGTGCAAAATATGCATGTGAGGTCGTGTAAACATTTCAAGTTCAGAATCATAGTCTAAATAATTTTAGCATTTTAATTGTCATTTTACTCAATAAAATGTAATAAAATACTAATAATTATATTAAAGAGCAATAAAAATATCATAAATCATCAAAATGACCTAAAATCCATTTAGGACCAGAATGTTTAACATGCAAAATTTTTGAGGTATTTATTTTCATAAATCACAAATTTTTTAGTTTTATATGTTAACATATTAACTCGGAAAAACAAAACCGATTATGCATGCAACAACTCTTGCTCTGATACCAATTGAAAGGTTCATATATCTCTTATTAGACACCTCTAATAACTAAGTGTTTATTAGTTTAGTCATAAACTAAAAGGAACTTATGCATGCATAACAATTTAAATAAAAGAGAAGAATTTAGTCATTCTTACAAGAAGGGCCGAAATTGGTTTATACTAAATTGGTCTCCTACCAAGTTAGTCTTCTGAAGAATAATCCAAATGTCCCAAAACCTTAGATCTAATAGCAAGATCCACTCCTTAAGGATTTGTACCAAGAAAATCCTTCTTAATACAAATATTAATTTGGTTACTAGAAATTAATATTTGTGTCCTTAAAATACTAATATTATGAGATTACTACTTCTAGTAATAAGTAAGTAATATTAGAGATTTGTGTGAGTTTATTATTTTGTTCAACAACAAAACTAGAGAGATAAGTTTTTCTCAAGTTGTAAAACTAATTGGAATGAATTTGTATGTATTCAAAATACACTCCTTAAGTGTATATAGAGGAGGCCACTGGTTTTGGCATGGGTAGAGTGCCCAATGGTTTTGCATTTTTCTCTTCTCAAGAGTGTAGGTATGCATACCGATGATTAGTAGGTAATCATCATGTTACCCACTAATTAAAATAATTAAAGCACAAATCAACCTTCTCCCCTTCGTTTACACGGCACCCTCAACATTATAAGGGTCCATTTTAAGTTTGTCAATATGTTAATTTGTATTGTGTGACAATTGGACATGTTACTAGATATGTAGTTTAAATAATGCATTTTTAACTTATTAAAAATCATTATATAAAATAAATAAATCACATACAAAAATAACTTAGTAATTCATAATTACAATTACTTAAAATGGGTCATGGAATTATAAATCACAACTACTTGTATTTATAATAAACAATTCATCCTTATTTCAAATGTTTCATAAACAATAAATAAACCTTAAGTAATAAAACAATTCAATTACTTAGTACGAATCTTATTTAATCGAATTACAATAAGATACGTATTATTACTCACAAAATCATTTGTTCAAATTTAAAGATTTAATTAACTTGTATCGTCGTACAATTAATTAATTAGTCAATTAAGAATGTTTCCCTAGAGGTATGACCTTAAGGGATCAACCGATCACCACCGTCATACGATAGTAATGTCAAACTCTAGTCAGCCAGTCATTACCGATTAATGTGGATCAGTTGACAATAAAATTTTACAATCCCTTATGTATTCTTAATATGAGATTTAAACATGTGATCGCATTATTGTCGAGGACACATACTCCAACAATCCGTACCAATAAAACAATAAAGGGGGTATTATTTTTTAATTGTTATTTTATTGTCACGCCATCAAACTTAATGTTCATTTAACAGCCTTTACATTAGGGGGTACCATGGGCAAAAAAATGGAACCTCAAGGGTACCATAGGCAGATTCTTAAAAGTAGGGGTAACATGGAAAATCTGACAAAATTAAGGGGTACCACGGAAAATTTCCGTATCTCAATTACGATAAAAAAATTTGAAGAAAAACAACGTACAAATATTAATGGAGAGTACTTGATCATATTATTAAATTTACATATAACTATTAGATATAACGAGTAGCAATTGTCCGTATTCGGTATTCGAGATCTGGTTGGATGTCGAACTAAGTGCAAAAAAGATGGTGTAATTCTGAATATGTTATTTGTCTCATATTGAAAAACAATGCGGGTTTGATGAATATATACTACGTATAAATAGTAGAATTGTCCCACACCAGAAAAATAATCCAAGTTTGGTGAATATATTACTTATAAGTTATAAATAGTAGAATTGTCTCACATCGAAAGATTAGTATATGGTGGGGTGATTATATGATTATATGATTATAAATAAGAGTTAACCCACGTATATATTAATCTTTTATTTTTTTTGAAAGAGATATTTTAATAATATGTAAACAAATCATTAGACATAGAATATAAACATTAAACCCTTATAACGTTTTTTTTGCATTATAAATAAGTTAATTACCTCGTTGCAACGCACGGGCATTCAAACTAGTAACGTACTAAACCGGAACAATCAGCAATCATTGTTATAATTAAATTATCTCTTTTTTTGATGAAATGTGAGATGTATATATATATATGTATCAAAAAATAAAATTCATGGGTACATATCAACTAAAACCAGTTACATAATACCAACTTCCTTAAGTCATTCTAGTTCTAAGAAAGCAAGCTTGCTGCTGTCTCTTCCTCGAACTCTCATCTTCATGTCATCAACAATATTTGCTGCAACCTTCTCAGGCCTTAGTAGTACACCATCAGCCCTGCACTTATCTCTATGATGCCATACATGGTATATAGCTCCCAAGACCAGACCTGCCTGCACCCCTTTCTGCATCTTAGTTCCAGTAGCTTGTATACACCATTCAAGCACATTGTCAACTGCTAAATATAGGCCAGTTTTCTGCTGCATATATTAAATTAAATTATCTCATTAATTCATAATATATTGAGAAGGATTAATTCCCCAATCATTGCCAAAATTAACTTGAATAATAAACATCCCCATTAATATCTTCAAATTTACCAAATCTCATAAGATCACCTTTCACTAATCTTATATGGCTTCATATATATATTCCAAATCTCAAAATCTCGATATTTTGCAAATCGTATGTCTACAACTTTTCTCCATATATTAAACAAAACTAGGTTTGGTGTCCGGCTACGCCCGAGCTACTTTTATTTACTATTTAAATTTTATTATCTATGAAATATAATTCGTTATATTTGGTTAACACGTATATTTACAATTTATATATTGAAATTATGATGAGAGGTAAAATTAATCAACAAATCTCGCTGTTAATATTATTACTTTCACTACATCCCCTGTTAATACTATTACGTTTATTACTTCTTCGGTTACTGTTGTTAGTATAACTACTCATGCTATTAATACGGTTAACCCGTTAGTTTTATCAAACTCATATATTTAAATAAATTAATATTTTTTTAAAATCGAATTGTTAGTTAATTTTTCATACTCTCTCTGTTGTTTCTACTGTTACTTTCATTACATGTGTTGTCTCTACTATTACTTTCACTTCTCCCGCCGTCATTATTTTTTCTTTTACTACTCTCGCATTTATTATTGTTAATTTTACTACTCTCGTTGCTGCTAGTATGACTTTCACTACTCCCGTTGCTATTATTGTTGCTTTTACTACTCACATGTGTGGTTACTATCATAGTAGTTGATTATCTAGTTGTATTAGAGTTATATATCAATACTATATATTAAATCCAGAAACCAAGGGACTTCAATGTAATTAAAGAAAGTTATACAAATTAATTATACTATATAGTTTTAAATCAATAGCACCGTGTGATGGACCCGATTAAGGGATCTCAATGCAAATTTTATATAGTTTGGGTTAAAATTAAATTATATAGAAGCTTGGTAATTTTCCTAAACATGGTCAATTTCCTTAAAATAAAATAATTAATTAAGATGGTCAATTTCAAGGAGACTAAAAGAAAGAAGATGCCTGTTAATTTTTCTAAATATTTATAGAAGACTAGAAGATGGTCAATTTCCTTAAAATAAAATAATTAATTAGTATAATTAAACATGCACATTTATGGTATTAATTATTATCATCATAAAATTATATATTAAATTTAAAATCTATGCAATTTTATTAAAATTTATAATTTATTAGATGTATAGAGATGTTAATTATTTAACATACAAAAATATAATAAGTAGGTTATAAATAATTCAAGTTAGATTCCATAATATATAATATTGCATAATTCTTTCGATTTGATTTAATGCATATATGTATTATATTTATATAAATATATAATCCTCTTAAAATTGCATGCCTAAGTAGTAAAAGTAATTTCGTCAGTAAAGAAAAGAATTGTAGTAACATTGGATATAGTTTTATGATAGTAATCACTCATTTGAATAATAAAAGTAACAATATTATCAGCGAGATTAGTGAGAGTGGTAGAAACAATAACGGGAGTAGTGAAATAATCAATATTAATACGACAATAGTGAAAGTAACAATAATTACAGTGGGAGTAGTGAAATTATCAATATTAATGCGGCAGTAGTGACAGTAACAATAATTACGGCGAGAGTAGTGAAAGTAACAATGATTACGGGTAAGTAGTGAAATATTATTACTATTGTTTCAATAGGAGTGAAATATTAATAGCGGAAGTAGTGAATTTGTCTCAAAATTTATTTCATCGTAATTTTAGGATATGTCATAGAAAAATATACTATTAATGATAAATTTATGGGTTATGCAACTTTAAGTAATTTTATTTAAAGAAAAAAAATTTAATGGTAAGTAGAGGTAGCCCGGGCGAAGCCGGGCATCAATACTAGTTTAAATAAATCTGAAATATTATATTAGAATGTTATTTAAGAGTAATAATTATTATTTATTAATTAAATTACAAATCTAATGAATTATGAAATATTATATTTTTTGGAAATCTGGATTGATTTACCTACCTTTTAATAGTTTCCAAAATATAAAATATACTTGTATTATATTTGTGTATGTTAAATAATTAACGTCTTTATACTAATTAATACCATAGTGGGACCCGTTATTTTAAGGAAACTCGTCATATTCTAGTATTCTCTAAATTTATACTTTTAACCAAAACTATATAATATTTACATTGAAGTCCCTTGTTCATGTCCATCACACGACGCTAGCGATTAAAAACTATATAATATAATTAACTTGTATAAATTTATTTAATTATATAGAAGTCCCTTGATTTCTGGAATTAATATATAGTATTGATTGATTATAGAAAATTCATTGCCAAAATTAACTTGACTAATAAATATGTAAAGTTGGAAAATTTAGTTGATAGGTTCATATATTCCAAATCTCGAAATCTCGATATTTTGCATATACTATTCTGCAACTTATCTCATATATTAAAAAAGAGATTGAAGAAATCTGGGTTTGATGGCAGTAAGGCAATAATAGATGACTTTAGCTGAGTTTGCTGGTGTTTTGATCGTAATTGAATTGAGAGTCATTTAATTGTGTTTTTATTATTAAAAAAATTAGTGATGGGTTATGTACTTAATATGGGGTGGTGATTTGCAATGGTGGTCAGTGTATTGGAGTGTGTGATGTGAGTATTTCTTTTAGTTTTTTTTATTTTGGTACAATGAGTATTACTTTTAGCAATATTGATAATTTTTAGTTACATGTAATGAGATTATTATTTTTAACAAAGATAATTTAAGTATCAACTAATGGTGGTAAACATCCTTTTTTTAGCTCTTAATACTGTTATTATACATATTTTAAATTTAATAGATTATAATATTAAATTAAAACGATTGTTAATTTATGTAAATAATTTAATTTAGAACGACTATATATAATAAAATCTATAAAATGACGTGCTATAGCACGGGATCTAACCTAGTTGATTTAATTAATTAATTACAAATATGCTTTGTCCAAAGTAAATGGAATATTAGTATCAATTTTATATGATTAATTTTATAGTATAATTTTGTGATTCCATAATTCGATATAAGGAATTATACCTAACAACGGAAGTAAATAGATCTCTACATGCAACAAAAACGCAGACTAATTTACATTAACAATTAATACCGTTACTATTACCACTATGAGTTAAACTACATCTAGTTAACTATATTTATGGAATTTTTGTATTTCTTTATTTTATACATTAGATTTATTATTAAATCAAACCTCAAAAAATGTGGATTTATCCCATAACCTCGTGGTTTGAATACCGTTACTATTACCACTATGACACATTCATCTTGTTGTCAATTTTGCATATCTTTTGATATATATCTTTGTTAATACCTGAGTTAAAACAATATGTATATATAATCATTATTAATTGTACTTCTAACTTATATTTAATGTACCTTCAGTATTAGATCAATGTACATTACTAGGTTAGTTAAATGTACTTGATAAAAATTAAACAAAATATTTTATATACCTATCATATTTATTATTTGTAATTATAATTTATATAATTAATATGAAATTTACATTCATTATAGGTCATATTATTATAAGAAAAAAATATTTAGTAAATTGAGGCGAATTTTTTTTATCATTATAATATTAAAAATTATCAGGTATTATTACGAAAAATTATTATAACGCTCTAGATGTCATGTGTAAATATATTATTAAATTGTACGTCGAATGTATTTCGCCTTAATTTCCGTCTATAACTAATTAAGTGCATCTAGATATATAAGGGGTACATATATAAATTTAGGATCCGGTGAGAACCATACACTACAAAAGTAACGCGGGAAACTGACGAAAATTCTGACGAATTTTCCATACCGTCAGATAATTCGAGAAACTGACGGAATACTGACGGATATTCCGTTAGAATCCGTCACAAGTTACTGGCACGTTGAAAAAAGCAATGGCGCCATCACAGCCTGGCGGGTTTCTGATGTTATCCGTCAGCTATACAATTTAATGTCTAGATAATATATCTCTTGGTAAAAAATAATAAGTTAGACAGAAATTGAGGCGAAATACATTTGACTAATTTTCATGCACCTAATAAATATTTTCATGTATGTAACACTTTTCATGAACCCAATACTCGTTTTCAAGCATCTACTGCCTGTTTTAGTGTGTCATTGTATTTTTGTACACTATGTATATTTATTTTTAATATAATAAATAAAATAAGTTTAATTACATCCAATATTATACTTTGATGAACTAAATTAATAATGATAATGAAATGGGTTATGAAAACTATAAAGAGATAAATAAAATAAAAATTCCCGACAGATACAATATTTCACCATACATTAGATTTGTACTTGAGTTAGTGAATAATAATGATCGCTCTTAAATAATATATTAGTATAATATTTCATATTTATTTAAATATATAATTCTAATAAATTTATATAATAAACTAATATAAAAGTTGATTTGATAAAATTAAGTAAGGGAAAGATTTAACAAATATTTGACATATTTACTGAAATTAGAGCTGTTCATGGACGGGACAGACCCGTCCCGCCCGACCCGCTAACAAAGAGGGTTTGGACAACATATTTTCCAAATGCCCGGCTCACGTCCGACCTGAGTCCGCATTTGACTACCTTTAATTTAAATATATATTAAGTCTCATAAAATTGTGTAAGTAGCAAAAGTGACTCTATTAATAATTAAAATAATTGTAGCAACATTTGATGTAATAAATATGATAGTATTCACCAATTTGAGTGTTAAAAGTGACAATAATAGCAGACAGAGTAGTGAAAGTCATAGTAGCAAGAATGATAATAGTAAATAACAGTATTAAATGCGAGAGTACTGAAAATAAATAAATAAATATAGCGGGAGTAGTGACAAAAAATGTTATAAAAGTAACAATATGAACAACGAATAAACTTAGCTAACAATTCAGTTTAAGACAAATATTTTATTTATTTAAATATATAAGTTTGATAAAATTAATGGGAATAATGAATTTAACTATAAAAATAGCGGGAATAGTCAAAGAAACAACAGTAATCAAAGGAGTAGTGAACGTAATAGTATTAACAGGGGTATGTCGTGGACGTAATAATATCAACGGCGGGAGAATAAGTGATCGTGTTTTATATAATTTGTTGATAAATTTTAATTTCATCATAATTTCAAGATATATCATAGAACAATATATTATAAATCGTAAATGTTTGTGTTAAAAAATTCGAACGCAATTATATTTCATAAAAAATAAAATTTAAATGATAAATAGAGGTAGCCCAGTGGGCCGACACCAAACTTAGTTAAATGTAAACTAATGGTACAGCTGATAATTATCATAAGTAAATAAAATACTTTGTTCAATTTTTCTCAAGTATACTTAACTCAGTAAATACATTACATTAAATATAAGCTAGAATTATATATTTAATAATTATTATAAGTAAATATTATTTTAACTTGGCTTTTAACATACAAATAACAAAAGAGATAAATATTTAGCAAAACAATGAATGTATCACAATGGTAATAACAAGTCTATATGTCTTAAGAGGTTGTGGGTTCGATCCATACCAACAACATTTTTTATCTATATAGTTAATTAGAGTAATTTAACATGTTAACCACACATCTAAAATTACTAACTTAACCCTATACTAACTAATTGATGTTAACTCTAATTTGCCACGTGTCGCGATGTCATTGGTCGTGTATGGCATTTGCCATACACCTCGTGTATGTGTAGCCTTTTTGCACAAATGATAACCAATATTTTTTTGGGATGCGTTTAATTGGCTTTTAAAAGAACTTTTGTGGAGTCTTTTTTTTTTTTTTTTTTTTTTTTTCTAAACAAGACAAAATTGAATGAGGTCAACTTGAGAATAGAAGAAAACTTCTTGTGTCCTCCCGGAGTACCGTACTCCTCACACCTAAGTTATTATTATATTTTATTTGGTGAATTAGTTTTAAGTGTAGGGAGTACGGTACTCCGGGAGGACACAAGAATTTTTCAGAATAGAAATATATACTTACAAAAACTATTAAATTTGGACCGTTTCAAAACCAACAACAAGCTTTAAATACTAAAATACGAGGGATAAATGTTATAGTGAACTTAGTAAATTTGGAGAGGAGAGAATGATGAGGATGGAGTGAGAGGCGACGAGGTGAATTGGGTAGTAATATATACTGGAAAATACAAGTGGTTAAGTGGAGGGTGAGGCGGTGACTGTGAGGGGAGGTAAGTGGTAGATAGTTTGAGGGTTTACAATGGGCATACAACACAATACATGGTTCGGCCCAATTCTTGATTATTTACTATGGTGAATTTTTACTCCTTCCACATTTGTGTCTTAATTTTATTTTGAAAAAGTCAAGGGGTAAAAGTACAATTATAACGCTACACTAATTGTTCTATAAGACTAATATTATCGTAAGACAGGCCCAGCTAAAGATAAGCCCAAATTCCACTCAACCATCTCTTTCACCCTCTCTACTATTTTTACTCTTTTTGCTGCTTCCCATAAAATCACGAGCAAACCAATGAACCCCCACCCCAAAGTCAGCCCAGAGCTTCAAAATGCATTGTCCCAACCGTCCCGCTCGTCGTTAATAGCGATCATATACCGCGTTTTAATACTAAAACGCTAAGTTATCAAATTAAAAATCCTACTTCTAAGAATAGAGCAAACATCCTAAAACACTAAATTAGCAAACTAAATTTACTAGTCTTTAAAACTTAAAATCATGCTCATACTTTACAAAACAATAATGCAGAAGGATAAACAAATAACGATTCCATTCATTGCAATCTTATGAGATTTTGAAATTAAAAGTGGAAGTTTTGAAGTTCAGACAATCAATCAATTATCAAACAAAAACTTAGGCTAGTTAAATACAAAACCTTAATTTAAAAACCCATAATTTTCATCTTAAAACTCTTAGTTTTCAATTCAAAACCCACAATTTCCAACCAAAAACTCAAAGTTCTCAATTAAAAAAAAAAAAAAAAAACATGAATATGAACTTTCAAGTTCAACAAAATTCATTTTCAAAAGGTAAATATTTAGATTTTCACTTTTTAATTTTAAAAATTGTAATATAGAATTAAATTCTAAATCTACTAGTTGATGATCGGCGTCACCGTGGTTGTCGACTTTCTTCTTTTATACACTGTGAAGAGGAAGGAGATGAAGTACTATACTGCTCCGGTTGCCGGTCGGTAGTTGCAGAGGTGGTGGGATACTGGGATGGGAATCGTGAGTTCGTGACTATGAGGTTTACAATAGGCAGTCAATAGAGTTGTAGACGTAATGCTCCGCGCGTATGTTTTTATTCCCAAACTCAATAAAATTGGGCTAATTTCTTCTATTGGGCTCGTCCTATACTATAGGACGGTCCTATAGGAGAGTTGTTGTTCCCTCCCAGTAGGTCTCATGAGAGACCGTCTTCCACTAAATTAGTGGGAGACATAAAAGGGAAAAAAGAAATTCAATAACTTCCTCACCTCATCATGTGAGAGGTCTCTCAATAACGCTATTGAGAAAGCGCCTCTCTGAAGTTTTTGTGTTTCCCTTTATATTTTGTTTTTGTCTTATTCATATTATTACTTGATTCGTCATATTATCATTTTTTATCATTAAATCATAGTATTTTTTAACTTTCACAAAATATTATTTTCGATAAAAAAAAAAGTGACATTTACATGCAGGAAAATTACAGTCAAAGTTCCATTTTGGAGACTGTGAAAAAAGCAAACAAGAAGAAAATAGAAAAATGGAGGGAGCTTGAAATTGTGTATTAATGTTGATATTTGATCCTTAAAAACCGAGTCGGGTCAATCGGGTTGCGAGACAAGATTAACGAGTCTTTAATCCTAAAAAACACGGGTCGGTCAAATCGGGTTAAATAGGCAGGGTCGAGTCTTGAACTGTATAGTTGTGAATTGTGATACATTCATAATTTTTATATATTTGATCAACCCCATATTATGACACATGAATGTAAATATATTGAAATGTAAAATAAATGTATATAACTATATACTGATAGTCTGATACACCATAGAGTATACTAGCTTTTTATGAAATAAATGTATTAACTATAATATAACAAGTATATTATATGAATATATAACATGGTATAACTTTCAATTTTGGAGATGATAACAATTAATCGAACATGTATGAATTAGAAGAACACAAGATTCTACATGCAAAAATCGTATTCCGTTATTAGATCTTACCTGTTACTAAGTACCTAACCATATCTAACTTTTCGTATTTATTCCGCCCATTTCAGTTATTGTGTTCATTTTATAAGTATAATTTAGTGTCATCTTAAATATAAGCCGGGTTTAGGAACGAGACAAAGTAGTGTCATCGTAAATGAGTCGGGTTCTACATGCAAAAATCGTATTCTGTTATTAGATCTTACCTGTTACCTAACCATATCTAACTTTTCGTATTTATTCCGCCCATTTCTGTTATTGTGTTCATTTTATCAGTATAATTTAGTGTCATCTTAAATATAAGTCGGGTTTAGGAACGAGACAAAGTAGTGTCATCTTAAATGAGTCGGGTTGATGCAGAAGAAGGTTTGTCTTTTGATTATTTCGAATAAAATAGTATTGTTAATATTACCATATTTTGCATACGTCCATCATATGTACAACTTGCCAAATGAAATCACAATACAATTCGAAAATTTTAAACATAACTTCTACACAAAACTTAAATCGCTATTTCTATAAATTATCTATAATAACAAAATCTAAAATAGGAATTGCACGGGTTTAAGACTAGTAAGAAATACAATACACTAGGTAGTATTCCGCGCTTCGCGCGGCCTGTTTTAAAATTTTATTATTATAATTGAAGAAAAATAATATAATTCATATATGATCTTTAATATTTTTACTTATAAACTGTTCCGGGTGTAATTCCAGAGCAAGTATAGTTACCACCCGTGGCTTGTTGAATGATGTCTTGAGTTGGATTCTCCCTTGGTCTTAATCGTTCCTCTCGGCCTCTCCTGCAACAATGAACGAACTGAGGGCTTGGCTTTGAGCCAAGCGTACCCACTCCGACGCCCAAGTCAGTAAACTTAGATGTATAAGTTGTATGCTAATTGGCTAGGAATATATTGTAGAGAGATAAGGAAGATTATACCAGATGAATAGTGTATTTAGGTTAAGTTGTGTATTTCTGGATTCGATCCTTTCCTCAATGAAGGTTGAGGAGTATTTATAGACTTCACCTTTTGTCACGTAGTGGCCAAGTGGCCAAGTGGCTAGCAGGTGGAAAGACTGATCTACCCCTCGGCCGAGGGACCTATGGCAGGCCGGCGGGCCCTGTTGACTCACCGCCGAGGGGTCTTGGATGTGAGTACGCGGGTATGTGCCCCTACCGGCAGGTTGTCATGCCGGGACCAGTTGGGCCGATGGGTCAGACGGCTAGGGCCGTCTAAGTCGTTAACTTGTTTGTGGATATCTTTGACCTTGCTCAATATGTTGACTTGGTCGCCGGTGCGAATATGCCCCATCAATTTGCCCCCAGCGTAGTCTATGCCGTGGTATGGGCTTCGATGTACGTCCGAGCGTATATTCTCGCGCAAGTAGTTTGTAGAAAATTTTCTCGACGGCTTCTTCTCGCGGCGGCTTCTTTTGCTCTGCCTAGTCTCTCTTAGGCCGTACCATATCCCCCTCCACATGGATGTGTATTGGGCATCCGATGTGGATAAGAAAGGGACGCTGCCGAGACCGGGGTTGAGATCGCCGGTTATTTTTGATTGCCCCGGCCGGCGGTGTGCAGCTTGGTCGATCATGTGGCCGGCGGAGAGCAGATGCTTGGGAATTTGTTGAGGAAGGTGAATAGGCGGAGAGATTTGAATAGGCGTGTTGAAGACGTTTGGTCACTGTTGCATTGATTGACACAATTGTTGCAACGATTGACATCCCGTGGTTGCATGTCCGACACGTGTCCGCACGCCGATTGGTTGACGCTTCATGGGTCTGTTCTCTTATTGGTCCCGCTTCATGGGCTTTTCCTATAAATAGGGCGATTTCCGGTGAAATTGCCCACCAATTTCATTCTCCAAAATTTTCCTTCTCTAAACTTTCAAGGGCTTCGTCTTCTAACATTCGAGTTGTTATTCCTAGTGAGTGTTTTTCTTCAAGGTAAACAAACAAACTTCTTCACTTTTTATTTTGTTAAATAATTGTTGCTATTATGTCTCGCTATCGGCGCCGGACTAGTACTTCTGCGCCGGAGGATTCCCCGTTGCGTCTTGATGGGGAGGAGATACTAGACGCCATTCCGATAAGGTTTGGGGGCCCTAGGTCTCCTTCTCCCGTAGTCGATCCACCAATTACGGAGGGACGGGAGGATGAGGGTGAGGATTCTGATGAGGATGTGGGGACCCCTTCCGATGGTGGGAGGCTGTCTGTCCCGGATCATGGCGAGCCCCGCACGACGGTCTTGAACGTGGTTGGTCCCATAAGTTCGCCAGTTGTTCCGGCGAGACATTTTTCGGAGGCCATTTCTCGTTCGGTGAGGGGTATAAGATCGTTATTCCTAAAAAGGGTCAGCGCGTCTGTTGCCCTCCACCGGTCACACCGGCGTGTACATCGAGGCATCCGGAGTATGGGCTGCGGTTTCCTCCGAATAAATACGTCGTGGCCATTATCAGAGCTATGAACGTCGCGGTGGCCCAACTACATCCGCTGGCCATGAGGACGATAGTTGGCTTTGTGTGGCTTTGTCTCTTTAGGGGAGATCCCGACAAATCAACTTATTCCGCCGACTCCACGGTCTTCGACCGTCAATTGCCGGTAAAGTGGGGTGGTACGGCGTCTGCATGACGGAGCCGGAGCTACGTCTCCGTGAACAAGCTTACTTCCCGCAAAGACTGCAACGGCGGTGGGTGTATGTCCAAGTGCCGGAGGACTACCCATTGCCTCGGTCTTTCCAGAGCCCCGTTTACTTGCGGTGTGAGAACCGGGAAGAGTATGAGGAGTGTACCTCCCGGGGTAAGGTGAAAATGGACGCTTCAAGGTTCCTCTTGCGAGGATGAGGAGCGGGCGATGCAAATTGCTCGATCTTTGAGAAGGGATGGCTGCCCCCGACTCGATTATTCTTCAAGATGAGTCGTTTCTTTCTGTCACGTCGGCCTCATACCGGCCCTCGGCCCGGGTGAGTGGGGTCGGTGTGAGGCCCATTTTTGCCTGTTATGCTCCTGTTTTTTAAAGCTATGTTCTATTCCTGTCGTGTAATTCTTGTTTGGTTTTCCTTTTGCAGACCGGTTTGGCCAGGATCTGTCCGAGAGTACCTTGAAGCGGTTAGGCCTTGATAAGGACGGGAAGGTCGTTGAGCGAGATCCCACGGCCGAACCGCGTGATCGTAGACCGTCCCCCAACGAGCTCATGGATAAGCGATTGAAAGGGGTAGATCCGGTGGCGGCCCGAGCAAGGGTTCTCGGGCGTGCCAAAGAGAACGAAGAAAGCTGCGACCAGTCGGCGGCGGCGTCGTGCCGGCCCCTCTTCGACCTTGGTGGTTCGAAGGAACTGTGGAGGTCGTTGATATTACTGGGGGATCGGTGACCGTTGCTAAGGAGCCACCGCTTGCTTCCACCGTTGTCGGGAGAGAGAGGAAAGATCCGCCATCTACCTCCACCGTTGGCGGGAGAAAACTCGCCCTCGAGCGAAGAGGGTCCAAACTGGTACGGATCGACTTATGGTTCGGATTTAGCCGGTTCGCCGGATATCCCGGATGACCGCTTTCGATGATGTGTCAATTCAAGGTGACATGGATGCTTTGTGCAAATTTTTTGCGATCCTCCTCGGCGACCGTCGTTCTTATTGAACGGCAATCGGGGAAGCGGCCGAGAGGGCTATCGAGAAGGCGGGTGACGGAATCGTCATTGTTGACTCCTCCGCTCGAAGATCTCTCGCCTCCGAGCTTGTGGCGGAGGGTGTGAAAATGTATAAGAGGCTGGCGAAGTGGACCCAACAAGCCGGCTCCTATATCGCGGAGCAGGAGAAAACCATGGCCCAAGTGCGCCAACGATGGCGAAGCTTAAACTTGACCTCTCCGCCGCAAAGGGGGAAGCCGCGAAGTTTAAACTGGATCTCTTTTTCCGCCAAGAAGCGCGTGGAGGAGGTTGAGACGCGCTGGGGGGCCGAGAGGGCCAAAGTTGAGGAAGCCGATGGCGCTCGCCAAGATGATGGAGGAGCGGGATAGGTACAAGGGTGCTTATGACGCCGTGGTTGCCAAGAGGGATCGGTGGAAGGATCTGTCGACAACCAAAGCGGAGGCGCTCGAGGACGCGCAGTGCCGTTGTTGCCCAAAAGGAGAAAGACATTGCAATGCTTCAAGATGATCTTCTCCCTAAAATGTGCGCTCAATTCCGGGACCAGGCCGAGGAGGCGACCAGGGAGGCAATAAGGAAGCTCGTCCCCGAGGGCTCTTTCCCGTGGGATAAATTTGAGCAGCTTTTGGACGAGATGGCCGAGGGCATGAGGCGGCGGCGAGAAGACGGAGGAGGCGAGGGCGGCTCGGTTGCCGAGGCCAAGGCGGTCTATGATGCCAAGGTGAAGGAGGGTGACGCGCTAAAGGCACTTGAGAATGTCGAGCCCCCTCTTCCGAGCCAGCCCACCGAGATCGCGCCGCTAGCGGCGATGGAGGACAAAGAACGAGGCATAGGGAGACGGGCGGTCGTCACCAGACTCACCCGGCGTCTCGGATAGCTTTAGCTGTTCGGGGCCAATTATTGAGCCTTCTCTCCCTGCCATCTTTTGGCGCTTCAAATCCCAAGTCTGTAACCTTTTGTTTTTTGTTTCCTTGCTTTTTGTAAAGCTTTGGTAGGTAGAGTTAAGGTCATCCCTTATGGGGACGGCCGTCGTCCCGTACTCTCCTTGCGATTATTTTCGAAAGTTTTATCTTTTGGTCCTTGGCTTTGGCCGGGACTTTGATTACCATTCTTCACTTGTCTCTTTGCGTTATTTAATTGAGTGCCTTCGTTTTACCGTCGGCATGGCCGAGGCAGTTAGAATGCATATCTCAACTGTGTTAACGTCTTTAGCATTTCTTCTAGCATACCGGTCATTGTGTCCCCGTCGCTCTCGGCTAAGGCCGAGGTAATCGGGGTTATGGCTCGATAGCGCGTATCGGTCATTGTGTCCCCGTCGCTCTCGGCTAGGGCCGAGGTAATCGGGGTTATGGCTCGATAGCATTCGTGAATCGTAGGCATATTGACCGCCAGACTTGCGTCTCAACTGCACTGAGTATACGTTTCTTCTAGCATATCGGTCGTTGTGTCCCCGTCGCTCTCGGCTTTGGCCGAGGTAATCGGGGTTACGGCTCGATAGCGCGTATCGGTCATTGTGTCCCCGTCGCTCTCGGCTAGGGCCGAGGTAATCGGGGTTATGGCTCGATAGCACTCGTAACTGTAGGCATGTTGACCGCCAGGCTTGCGTCTCAACTGCACTGAGTATACGTTTCTTCTAGCATATCGGTCGTTGTGTCCCCGTCGCTCTCGGCTTTGGCCGAGGTAATCGGGGTTACGGCTCGATAGCGCGTACGGTCATTGTGTCCCGTCGCTCTCGGCTAGGGCCGAGGTAATCGGGGTTATGGCTCGATAGCACTCGTAACTGTAGGCATGTTGACCGCCAGGCTTGCGTCTCAACTGCACTGAGTATACGTTTCTTCTTTGGGTGACTGACCGGTGGCAACTTATGGAGGGGACAAGCACTTTGATGGAAAATTTGGGTGATTCTTCATTTGTTGTGATTACGCATTGGGGTGTCCACAATGGGCTTGGACACCTCCGCCGCTATACAAAGTACTTTCTTAAGTTGTCGGTGTTCCAATGGCTCATCAAAGGCACACCCTCCATGTCCGTCGGCGGTATGTACCCGGCCTCATCTCTTCAACCACTTTGTAGGGACCTTCCTGCCTTGGCCGTCACCTTACCGTGAATGTTTCCCTTGTTAGTGGCAGCTGACTTTCTTAGGACTAGGTCTCCCACTCTTAGGTCCCTTTTGTGGACTCTTCGGTTGTAGGCTCTTTTCATCCGGTTTTGGTATACGCCAAGTTGAGGCGTCTTTGTATCTCGGCTTTCTTCGACTAGGTCTAAGGAAGCTCTCGTGCCTTCCTCGTTTTCAACCGGGTTAAAGGTAGCCGTTCGAATGTTGGCACCGTCGCTTCAATTGCGGGATCGCTTCGAACCGTAGACTAGGTGGAAAGGGGTGTACCCCGTTGCTTCTTTCTCCGTGGTTCGAAGGGACCATAGGACGCGGTAGTTCATCGCCCACCTTCCCTTAAGGTCTTCGACTGTCTTCTTCAAACCGTTGAGGATCGTTTTGTTGGCCGCCTCCGCCGTCCGTTGCTCGTGGGTGGCGAGACGGAGGAGTATGCAAACTTGATACCAAGCTCTTCTAACCAATTCATTATCGTGTCACTCCGAACTCTCGGCCGTGGTCAAATACTATAACTTGGGGTAATCCGAAACGAGTTATAACATTTTCCCATTACCTTTCGACGGCCACCGTGGTCTTCGCCGGCATCGCTACGACTTCAACCCATTTGGTGAAGTAATCAACAGCGACGATCAAGAACTTCCTTCCTCCGGAGGCTGTTGGGAATGGCCCTAGCATGTCCATCCCCCACTGTGCGAAGGGAAGAGGGCTAAGCACCGGTTGTAGGTCCCCGGAGGGAGCGTGTATTACACGGGCATGCATCCGATTGATTCGTGCACTTCTTGGTCTTTGTTCCGGAATCTTGAAGCATGGTGGGCCAGAAGTAGCCGGCTCGTAGAGCTTTGTGGGCTAGCGTTCTTGCCCCCATGTGGTGTCCACGATGCCTTCGTGAATCTCTGTCGATGCTCGGCTCTGCGTCGGGCTGGCCGACACACTTCAAGAGTGGTCTTATTACGGACCTTCGTACGCTTCTCCTTCGAACACTAAGTACCTGGCGGCGATCCGTTTTATTTTGGCCGAGGGATTGCGGCCCTCCCGTAATTCACCCGTAAGTTTGTATTTCATTATCGGAGTCATCCACGTTGTCTCGGCCTCTACATTGCCCACCATGTCGTCGGTCTCGGTGATGCTCTTCGCATTCCCGATATCTACCAAAGACGGTTCGGTGACGTTCTTGATGGTTGAGTGGCAAGTTTGGAGAGGCGTCGGCCGGTTGTTCTCGGATCTGGGAACGCATTGGATTTGGAAAGACTTCAATTTCGCTATGTCGGTCTTTACCCTTTCTAGGTACCTTACCATTCCGTCATCCCGAGCCTCAAACTCCCCTCCGATTTGGTTAGTAACCAACGGTGAGTCCGTCTTCAACACAATGTGCTCTCTGCTCCGTGAGCCTAGCTAGCTCGACTCCTGTTATCACCGCCTCGTATTCGGATTCGTTGTTCGAGGCCGAGAAGGTGAATTTCAAGGCGTACTCGAACTCGTCCCCGTTTGGGCTGATGATGAGGATGCCGGCTCTGAGCCGTTCGTCGTGGAGGAGCCGTCGGTGTAGACCTCCCATACGCCTGGGTTTGGCTCTTCTTGATACGTGCATTCGGCCAGGAAATCTGCAAGTGCTTGCCCCTTTATCGAAGGTCTTGGTTTGTACTTGAATGCCGGCGGAGAGTTCCACGCCCACTTGATGAGCTCCGGGATTGTTCGAATTTTTCCAAAGCTTTCTCTAACGGCCGATCGGTTAGGACCGTCACGACGTGCGCGTCAAGTAGGGTTTTAACTTCCTCGTGGCAACGACGACTTCGCGAAAGCCGCTTTTTCGATTAGTGGGTAATTTCTCTCGGCGGGCAACAACAGCGTATGGTGACAAAGTAGATTGGGTGTTGCTTTGTTTGTCTTCTTCCCGATGATCACCGCACCGACCGTGGCCGAGGTAATCGCTATGTATAGGTATAGCGTCTCCCCAAAGATCGGCACAGACAGAGTAGGAGAGTCCAAGATGAGCTTTCGATTGTTTGAAAGCCGTGCTCTGTTCCTCCCCACCAAGTCTTTATTCCCCTTCAACACTTTGAAGAATGGGGTGCTCTTGTCGGTTGACCGAGAGATGAAACGGGCGAGAGCCGCCATTCTTCCTCGGCATCATAACCTCTTTTCGATTCCTTGGCTCCTGCAGTCTAGGATTGCTTGGATTTTGTCCGGATTTGCATCGATGCCTCCGCACCGACAAGTACTCCGAGGAATTTCCCTGCCCGGACCCCGAAGTTGCATTTCATTGGGTTGAGCTTCATCTTGTATTTCCTTAGTGAACAAAATGTTTCGTGTAAATCGGCCAGTGCTCATTTGTCGGACTTGCTTTTCACAATAGCATCGTCGACGTAGGCCTCAATGTTTCGCCCTTTTTGATTTTGGAACACTTTGTCCACCAGCCTTGTATACGTTGCGCCGGCGTTTTTCAAACCGAACGGCATCATTTTGTACATGTATGTGCCGTTAGCGGTGATGAATGCGCATTTAGGCATGTCTTCCTCACCATGAAAACCTGGTGATATCCCGAGAAGGCGTCCGGAGCTCGGATGGTGTAGCTGCGCCGTGGCGTCGATTAAGCTATCTATCCGAGGCAGAGGGTAACAATCTTTGGGGCATGCTTTATTAAGTTGGGTAAAGTCTACACACATTCTCCACGCCCCCGATGATTTCTTTACCATCACAACATTGGCTAACCACTCGGGGTAAGTGCAAGGCATAATAAAGCCCGCCGTAGCGGTTTATCTACCTCGGCCTTGATGGCCTCATCCTTCTCGGCTGAGGAGTTCCTCATCCTTTGCTTGACAGGCGAGCGGTGGGGAGTACGTTCACTTGTGAATAATTACCTCCCGGCTCACACTGCATCTCGGCGCCGAGTAGGCGAAGACGTCTTTATTTTTCCTTAGCAGGTCCAGGAGTTCGGCTCTGAACTTTGGTTCCAGGTTGACACCGATGGTTATGGTGCGGCTCGGATCAATCTCCACCTCCTCGGTCTCTGCTCCTTCGACCATGCCGATGGTTCGGTCGTTCTCGGGCCCGGAGTATCTTTGTATCCGGAAGGATTTTAATTTTGAAGCGCCGTCTCTCACCCTCTCTAGATACCTTGTCGTCCTATAGTCCCGAGCCTTGTACTCTCCTTTGATCTGGTTGGTCACTAGGAGCGAATCTGTTTTCACTACGACGTGCTCCGCCCGGCGATTCTCGCTAGCTTGACTCCGGTTATTACTGCCTCGAACTTGGATTCGTTGTTTGAGGTTACGGAGGTAAGTTTTAAGGCGTGCTCAAACACGTCTCCGTTTGGGCTAAAAATAACGATCTTTGGCTTTCGAGCTACCCGTCGTGGAAGGGCCGTTGGTGTGTATCTCCCATACGCCGGTTCCTTCGTTCTTTGAGGCGAGCTTATCGCTTCCCCGGTCCGAGACGTATATCAATGTCAAGGCCCGGATGGAAATTACGGCGTCGGTCTCACTCAAAGTGACCCGGCCTATGAGCACGTTGTGGGCGAATGCGCCGTCGATGACTATGAATTCGGACATAACATTCTGGCTGCAGCCCTCGCCGAACCTCACCTGATCCCCGACCGACCCCCCAGTACCAGGCCGACCCTTAAAAGCTATACAAATGGGTTGGTGCGAGGGGCTCAAATCTTCGACTCTCAGACCGAGGCCGAGAAAGCATTCTCTGTACATAATGTTTGTGTAGGCGCCCGTGTCAATCGGTACCTCTTCACCAAGTGGTTGGCTATGTCTAGGTGGACCGTAAGTGGGTCGTTGTGAAGAGCGACGACTCCCTCGTAGTCCTTCTTCCCAATGGTCATATCGGGGATGTTGGAAGCGGGGGTGGTTTGTGTTGGGCACAAAGTTGATGGTCTGGCACGGTTCATTCAGGTGCCGTTTGTACCCATGAGCGGACCCACCATTCCCGTTGCCCTCGATGATAGCATGGATTACTCCTATCCGTTCGAAGACGGATTTTTGTTTGACCCGACCCGCCGGCGCATTCGGTTTACGGCCTTTGGCAACATATTTGCCGAGACTCCCCTTCCGGATCGCTCTTCAATGGCGTCCTTCGGATGTCGGCGATCGTTGGTTAAGTGTCCGGTGTGGCCGTGGTACTCACGATCGGCTCGTGTCACCGTCACTCCCCTCGGCCTAGGGGCCTTTCCCACCGGCCTTCGCTCTTGCTCGCAGCGAATACCTCGGCGGCCGACACGACTAGGGGGTGTGATCGTTGTACCGTTTTTGTAGTACGCTCCCGAACTCCCCCCGCGCCCGTCAAGTCCCGTCTCTGGCGGTTTGTCGACCGTGGCCTATTGTTGTCATGGCGTCTTTCATCGGGGCTGTCCTCCCGACGGCTCTTCTTTTCCGAGTGCTCGGCCTCGTTGGGGCCTAACCACGTCTTGTGATAGTCTTCTACTTTGATGGCCTGTTCGGCCATTTTCTGGCGGCATCCAAGCCCAGCCTCCGCACTTGATGAGCTCATTTTTAAATCTCCCCTTGGGAGGCCCTTCATCGCCGCGAAGGCCGCCGCCGGGATTAATCTCTCGAATCTGTTGGACCTTTCCGTCGAACCTCTTCATGTAGCTTCTTAGAGACTCGCCTCCCTCCTGTTTGATAGTTAGGAGGTCCGATGTCTCCACGGCCCTTCTCTTGTTGCAAGAGTATCAAGGGCTAAAAAGGCGTCCCTTAGGTCGGCGTAGTAGTACACCGAGCCGTCGGGAAGCCCCTTGTACCAACTTTGAGCCATCCCATGCAACGTTGTCGGGAAAACTCGGCACCACACTTCATCGGGCTGCTCCCATACCGACATGTGAGACTCGAAAGCCTCAGCGTGGTCGGCCGGATCACCTTCCCCTTTGTATGATATGGGCGGCAACTTGAGCTTAGTTGGCACCTGGACTTCTAGGACGTAGGCGCTGAGGGGCTGTCTGATCACATGCCGGATGACATGTGGCGATCGGCTCCTCGCATTCCTAACCCAGCTTCTCTCCTCGTAGCGGGAGGGGCTCCTTCTTCGACTTGGACTTCTTCTCCAACTCGCCGAGTCGGACTCCTCCGCTCCTTTGGGGTATGCCTCGTTCGTGTTGCGGGGACGCTGTCCTCCCACGAGTACGGGAAGGACTTAGGTCTACCACGCCCACTTTGGGCTCCCCCGGCGACTTTGCTGGGTCAGCTTCTCCTAGTGCCCCGTTCAAATTTCTCGGAGTCACATTTTGGGCCCCGGTCTCCTGGGATACGTTTCCGCCGCTCTTGTCGGCGTGACGGTGTGAGCGAGACGTATTACTAATTAGGTCCAGGACCATTTTCAGCTTTGCTATGTCAACCACATGCCCCATGATGGTGACTTGGTTGGTCGGCGCGTGTCAGTATTATCGGCATCCCGAACTCCGGTTGGATTACCCGCCGGTGGAGGGCCGCACGACTCACTTGTTGAAGGTATCATCTTGGTGGAACGCGGTTTCGTCGGTCACGATCGTCTTGTTGTTTCGACATCTTCTTAGCTTTTTGGGTGGGTTTTTGTGTTTGTTTTTTTTTTTTTTTTTTTTTGAATGAATGTGACTAGCTTCTAGTGTCTTTCCCCACGAGACGGCGCCAATTGTTCCGGTGTAATTCCGAGCAAGTATAGTTACCACCCGTGGCTTGTTGAATGATGTCTTGAGTTGGATTCTCCCTTGGTCTTAATCGTTCCTCTCGGCCTCTCCCCGCAACAATGAACGAGGCGAGGGCTTGGCTTTGAGCCAAGCGCACCCACTCCGACGCCCAAGTCGAAAACTTAGATGTATAAGTTGTATGCTAATTGGCTAGGAATATATTGTAGAGAGATAAGGAAGATTATACCAGATGAATAGTGTATTTAGGTTAAGTTGTGTATTTCTGGATTCGATCCTTTCCTCAATGAAGGTTGAGGAGTATTTATAGACTTCACCTTTTGTCACGTAGTGGCCAAGTGGCCAAGTGGCTAGCAGGTGGAAAGACTGATCTACCCCTCGGCCGAGGGACCTATGGCAGGCCGGCGGGCCCTGTTGACTCACCGCCAAGGGGTCTTGGATGTGAGTACGCGGGTATGTGCCCCGGCCGGGCAGTTATCATGCCGGACCAGTTAGCGCAGCCGATGGGTCAGACGGCCAGGCTAAATTTGTCTAAGTCGTTGACTTGCTGTGGATATCTTTGACCTTGCTCAATATGTTGACTTGGTCAGCGGTGCAGAATATGCCCCATCATAAACAAAAATAAATTAATTTTTCTCAAATTTAATTTTTTTAGGTTTAACTTCAATGTTTTAAAATAAAATACATACAATTTTAATTATTAAAACTAATAAGTGATAATTAATTATGCATGATCAACATTTTACAAATAGATTTGTTACTTATCTAATATCATATTAATTAAAATAAAATTTATTCGAATAACGCAATGATCAACATTGAGTTCTAAAATTATATTATTTAACGATACATTATGTCCCGAATCAGTTAATATTTGTTCAAATGATGTGAATATAATTTTATGTAATTTATATTTTTTTATGTATAACTTGTGATATTTATGTATCAAACATATAGCATCCAAACTCAACTTATTCAATTCTTTTGATTGTGTGTTGCAAGTGTTATGCGTCAAACATATCTATAAGAAATTTGCACATTTTGTTTTTTTAAACAACTATCAATTATATTATTTTTCTACAATGATGTTTAATAAATTACCTGTAAATAAAATAGGTTGAACTTCCTCAAATATTATTTTTGAGGTTTAACTTCAAAGTATTTAAAAGATAACATATAAAATATTTAACTAAAAGTAATATTTAGTTAGTCATAATCAATATTTTATAGTTGACGCATAAATATTTAATTGAAAATATTAAAGAAAAATATAACATGTTTTCTACTTTTTCATATCGTTTATAATACTATATTACTTAATAATCATTACTTTTGTTTTGATTATTTAAATGTACTCGCAATCAATGTGTTACCGTGTACATACATACATACTTCTTATCACACTATTTAAATTTATCAAAATCTCATACGTATTCAATTTATTGCAATATAATTTTTTTCATTCTCACACTATAAAAACTTGTCTCTTAGTAGTTTTCTTTAAGTTCTATTTTTAATAAATACAATGATTCTCCCGAATATATTTTTCTTACCAGATTTAATAGTCTAAGTTTTATAACTTTCTCAAAATATTTTTTTACGTAAATGTAAAATACTCTGAGACACTCACTTTAATAATCTCTACATATCAAAATATTTTAATAAATATAATCAAAATCATACTCAATTGAAAGCATTTTTCGCAATGAACGTAATTATTTACATTTTAGAATTTTTATCAAAATAATTTTTTACTAAATTTAGAATCAAATTACCGTAATTTATTCATATAATTTTATAATAAATTTATTAAACTATAATTAATATTTTGCTAAGATTTATACAGCATTTATTATGCTTGATGGGGCATATTCTGCACCCGCTGACCGAGTCAACATATTGAGCAAAGTCAAAGATATCCACAGCAAGTCAACGACTTAGACAGCCTAACCGACGCAGCCTGTCGGCCTGTCTCTTGTGCCTCGGCTAGGACAACTAGCCAGCCGGGGCACATATCCGCGTACTCATATCCAAGACCCCTCGGCATGAAGTCAACAGGGCCCGCCGGCCTGCCATGGGTCCCTCGGCCGAGGGTAGAACAGACCTTCCACCTGCTAGCCACTTGGCCACTTGGCCACTACGTGACAAAAGGTGAAAGTCTATAAATACTCCTCAACCCTCATTGAGGAAAGGATAAAAAAAATATAACCTAAACACCTCATAATCTGGTAATATCTTCCTTATCTCTCTACAATACATACTTCGCCAAGTAACACGCAACTTAATCCTTTTAAGTTTACTGACTTGAGCGTCGGAGTGAGTTCGCTCGGTACAAAGCCGAGCCCTCAGTTTGTTCATTGTTTCAGGAGACCGAAAGGAGGATTCAATCAAAGACATCATTCTACAAGCCACGAGTGGTAACAAATAACTGCTTCGGAATTACACCTGGAACAATTGGCGCCGTCTGTGGGGAGAGATACTAGAAGCTAGTCACATTCATTCCCAAACAAAACAAAACCCACCCAACAAGCTAAGAGGATGTCAAAACAGCCAGAAGCAATTGTGACCGACGAAACCGAATTCTGCCAAGATGATACCGTCCATTATTCTGGGATTGGGCAGTCCCCCACCGGCCGAGTAATTCAACCGGCGTTCGGGATGCCAATAATACCAGAAACACCGCTGCCCGCCGACCAAGTCACTATCATGGGACATGTAGTCGATGCAGCTAAACTAAAGCTACTCCTGGACCTAATGGGTAGCACGCCGACTCACACTGTCACAACGACAAGAGCGGCACACCCCACAGAGACCAGGGCCCAAAAAGTGACTCCGAGAAACTTGAACGGAGCATTGGAGGAAGCCGACCATGTCAAGACGCCTGGGAGCCCAGAGTGCAAGTGGTAGACTGAGTCCTTCCCGCACTCGCGGAGGACAATGTCGCCGCAGCACCGACGAGGCCCGCCCCGAGGAGTGAAAGAAGTCCGACTCACCAGAGTCGGAGAAGAAGTCCGACTCACCAGAGTCGAAGAAGAAGTCCGACTCACCAGAGTCGGAGAAGAAGCCCTTCCCACCACGGGGAGAGGAGCCGGACTAAGGATGCGAGGAGCCGATCGCCGCGTGTCATTCAACACGTGGTCAGACAGCCCCTCGATGCCTATGTCCTAGAGGTCCCGGTGCCGACTAAGCTAAAGTTGCCACCCATATCATACAAAGGAGAAGGCGACCCAACCGACCACGCCGAGCCTTTCAAGTCTTACATGTCGGTATGGGAACAACCTGATGAGGTTTGGTGCCGAGTCTTCCCAACGACTCTGCATGGGATGGCACAAAGTTGGTACAAGGAGCTACCCGATGGGTCGGTATACTGTTACGCCGACCTAAGGGACACATTCTTGCCCAAATTCTTGCAATAAGAGGAGGGCCGTCGAGACACCGGATCTCCCGACTATCGACAGAGGAGGGAGGCGAGTCTCTCCGGTTATGTGAAAAGGTTCGACGCCAAGGTTCAAGCAGATTCGTGAGTCGAACAATGAACCGGCGGCCTTCGCATTGATGAAAGGCCTCCCGAGAGGAGACTTAAAAAACGAGCTCATCAAGTGCGGAGGCCTGAACCTAGACTCCGCCAAGAAGATGGCCGACCAAGCCATAAAGGTGGAGGACTACCACAAAACCTCGGGTAGGCCCAGCGAGGCCGGCACTCGAGAGAAAGAGCCGCCGGGAGGACAACCCGGATGAAGGACGCCGTGACAATAATAGGTCACGGTCGACAAGTCCGCCAGAAATGTAACTCGGCGGCGCGCGGGGAGTTCAGACCATACTACCAAAAGCGGTTCAATGGTCACACCCCTTGGTCGTATCTGCCGAGGTCTTTGCCCCGAGCAAGAACGAGGGTCGAAGGGAAAGGCCTCCAAAGGCGAGGGGGACGGTGACACGAGCCAAGATCGTGAGTACCACGGCCACACCGGCCACTTAATCGACAACCGCTTCGCATCGAAGAATGCCATTGAAGAGCCGATCCGGAAGGGGAGCCTCAAGAAATATGTTGCCGGAGGCCAAAAGAATAATACCGCGGCTCAAATAAAAATCCGTCTTTGAACGGATTAGAGTAATCCATGTTGTCATCGGGGGCAACGAGAACGGTGGGTCCGCTCATGGGCACAAACGGCACCCGAACGAGCTATATCAGGCCATCAACTTTGTGCCCAAAACAGCGATCCCCGCCTCCAACGTCCCCGATATGACTATTGGGAAGAAGGACTACGAGGGAGTCATCGCCCGCACAAACTACCAACTTGTAGTCCACTTGGACATAGCCAACCACCTGGTCAAGAGGTGCCCGATTGACACAGCGCCTACACGAACATCATGTTCGGGAGTGCTTTCTCAACCTCGGTCTCGAAGATTGAGGACTTGAGCCCCCGCACCAATCCGTTGTACGCTTTTTCCGGGGCCGCCCGGTACCCCGGGTCAATCAGCACGGTGATGTTCGGCGAGGGGAATGCAGCTAAGAATGTCCTATCCGAGTTCGTGGTCATTGACGGCTCGTCCGCCTACAACGTTCTCATAGGCCGAGTCACTCGAGCGAGGCCGATGCAGTAATGTCCATCCGGGCCCTGACACTGATATATGTCTCGGACCGGGGGGAAGCGCATAAGCTCGTCTCAAAGGACGAAAAAGAAGAAGTAGTCAACGTCCAGATATCCGCCAGAGGGTGCAACATGCAATCCCTCAAAGTGGCGAAGAAGTCAGAGAAGGAGAAAAACCCATCCTTACAACAGGAGGGCGACCTCATGGATGCCACTGTCGGCATGGTCGAAGGAACGGAGACCGAAGAGGTGGAAATTGACCCAGGGCGCACCGTAACTGTCGGTGTCAACCTGGAGCCAAAATTCAGGGCCGCTCTCCTAGACCTGCTGAGCAAGAACAAAGACGTCTTCGCTTACTCAGCAGCCGAGATGCCAAGGGTGAGCCGGGAGGTAATTGTTCACAAGCTGAACGTACTCTCCACCACTCGCCCTGTCAAGCAGAAGATGAGGAACTCCTCAGCCGAGAAAGACGAGGCCATCAAAGCCGAGGTAGATAAATTACTAGCGGCGGGCTTTATCATGCCTTGTACTTATCCTGAGTGGTTAGCTAATGTTGTAATGGTGAAGAAATCATCGGGGGCGTGGAGGATGTGTGTAGATTTTACCAATCTTAATAAAGCATGCCCCAAAGATTGTTATCCCTTGCCTCGAATAGAAAGTTTAATCGACGCCACGGCAGGCTACACTATGCTGAGCCTGCTGGACGCCTTCTCAGGGTATCATCAGGTATTCATGGCCGAGGAAGACATGCCTAAATGCGCATTCATCACCGGTAACGGCACATACATGTATAAAATGATGCCGTTCGGTTTGAAGAACGCCGGCGCAACTTACACAAGACTGGTGGACAAAGTGTTCCAAAATAAAAAAGGGCGAAACATTGAGGCTTACGTCGACGATGCTATTGTAAAAAGCAAGTCCGACAAATGAGCACTTACTTAGCCGATTTACACGAGACATTTTGTTCACTGAGGAAATACAAGATGAAACTTAACCCAATGAAATGCAACTTCGGCGTCCGGTCAGGTAAGTTCCTCGGCGTGCTTGTCAGCGCCAGGGGAATTGATGCCAATCCAGAGAAAGTCCAAGCAATCCTGGACCTGCCGGAGCCGAGGAATCGAAAAGAGGTTATGATGTTGACCGGGAGGATGGCGGCTCAAGCCCGTTTTATCTCTCGGTCAGCCGACAAGAGCACCCCATTCTTCAAAGTGTTGAAGGGAAATAAGGAATTCAAATGGGGAGGAACAGAGCACCGCTTTCAAGCAACTGAAAGCTCATCTTCAAACTCTCCCAACCCCGTCCAGGCCGATCTTTGGGGAGACGCTATATCTATACATAGCGATTACCTCGGCCACGGTCGATCCGTGATCATCGGGGGAAGAAGACAATCAAGAACACCCAATCTACTTTGTCACCATACATTGTTGCCCGCCGAAAGGAATTACCCACCGATTGAAAAAGCGCCTTTGTTGTCGTCGTTGCCACAAGGAAATCAAGCCTTACTTCGACGCACATCCCGTGATGCTTTAACCGACCAACCATTGGAGAAAGCATTGGAAAAATTTGAACAATCCGGAGCTCATCAAATGGGCAAGAGAGCTATCCTGGCCGGCATTCAATACAAGCCGAGGCCCTCGATAAAGGGACAGCACTCGCAGATTTCCCGGCCGAGTGCACATATCAAGAAAAGCAAAACCCCGAGTATGGGAGGTATACACCGACGGTCCTCCACGCGAACGAATGTACTCAGAGCCAATACTTATCATCGCCCAAACGGGGACGAGTTTGAGTACGCCTTGAAATTTACCTTCTCGGCCTCTAACAACGAATCCGAATACGAGGCGGTGATAACCGGAGTCGAGCTAGCTAGAGTTGCTTGGGGCGGAGCACATCATTTTAAAGACAGATTCACTTTTAGTGGCTAATCAAATAGAGGAGAGTACGAGACTCGAGACGACGGGATAGTAAGATACCTGGAAAGGGTAAAAGCCGACACTTCAAAATTGAAATCTTTCCGATACAATGCATTCCTGTGTCCGAGAACAACCGAGCCGACGCTCTCTCAAAGCTTGCCGATTCGACCATCAAGAATGTCGGTCGAACCGTGTTGTGGACATCGTGAATGCCAAAAGCATTACCGAGACCGTCGGCATGGTGGGCGACATAGAGGCCGAGACGACGTGGATGACTCCGATAATGAAGTACAAACCGATGAATGAACTACGGAGGACCGCAGCCTCTCACGAGAAGATAAAGAGGATCGCAGCCAGGTACTTGGTGTTTGAAGGAGAATTATACAGAGGTCCGTGACAAGGCCACTTGAAATGTGTCGGCCCGGTACGCGAGCTAATACGACAGAGATTCACGAAGGCATCTGTGGTAATCACATGGGGGCAAGAACACTAGCCCACAAAGCTCTCCGAGCCGGCTACTCGCCCACCATGCTTGAGGATTCCGAGCCAAAACCAAAAAGTGCAACAACCACAAATGCATGCTCCGGTGATACATGCACCTTCCCGAGACCTCGCAATGGATTTAGTCCCCTTCCTTTTGCACAGTCGGGGATGGATCTACTAGGGCCATTTCCAACGGCATCCGGGGGAAGAAAGTACTTGATTGTCGCCGTTGACTACTTCACCAAATGGGTTGAAGTCGTAGCGGTACCGCCAAGACCACGGCGGCCGTAAGAAAGGTAATCTGGGAAAATGTCATAACTCGTTTTGGGTTACCCCAAGTCATGGTATTTGACCACGGCGAGAGTTTTGGAGTGACACAATAATGAACTGGTTGGAAGAACTTGGTATCAAATTTGCATACTCCTCCGTCCGCCACCCACGAGCAACGGACAAAGTGAGGAGCGGCCCTAATAAAACAATCCTCAACGGTTTGAAGAAGACAGTTGAAGACCTAAAGGGAAGATGGGCCGATGAACTACCCGGCGTCCCGTGGTCCCTTCGAACCACGGAGAAAGAAGCAACGGGGTGCACCCATTCCACTTAGTCTACGGTCCGGCGATCCCCGCTAATTGAAGCAACGGTGCCGACATTCAGAACGGCCACCTTTAATCCGGTTGAAAATGAGGAAGGTCTAAAAACCTCCCTAGACCTGGTCGAAGAAAGCCGAGATACGGCACGCCTCAACTTGGCAGTATACCAAAACCGAATGAGGAGAGCCTACAACCGGAGAGTCCACAAAAGGGACTTAAAAGTAGGAGATCTAGTCCTAAGAAAGTCGGCCGCCACCAACAAAGGGAACATTCATGGTAAACTAACGGCCAACTGGGAGGGTCCTTACAAAGTGGTTGAAGAAATGAGGCCGGGTACATACCGCCGATGATATGGAGGGTGTGCCTTTGATGAGCCATTGGAACACTGACAACCTCAGGAAATACTTTGTATAGCGGCGAAGGTGTCCAAAAACTGTTGTTGGCACCCCAACGCGTGTTTATATCTATTGAAAACTCATCCAAGTTTTCCATCAAAGTGTTTATCCTCTCCGTAGTCATATCGAGGTAGACGCCACGGCCCAAGCCGGGCAGTCACCCCAAGAAGTAGACTCCACGGCAGTCACTACCATTAAAGTTGATACTCGCGAAAGCGACCAACATGCCTTAGGAACGTATAAGTACAGTTGAGACGCAATTCTAGCCGCCTCGGCCAACCGAAGGCCTGGCAGAGGAAGCGATCAATATGTCTACAGATACGAACGCTATCGAGCCGTAACCTCTAGCCGCCTCGGCCAACCGAAGGCCTGGCAGGGGACACAACGGTCGATACGCTAACATGTTCACAGCGGCGGTTGGAAAACGCAAATCGGACGCCTCGGCCAGACCGAGAGTGAAAGAGGAAGCGACCAACATGCCAACATGTTTAAAAAACGTTAAACACAGTTGAGATACGCATTCTAACTGCCTCGGCCAGGCCGAAGGTAAAGACGAAAAAGCGCTCAATTAATAACGTAAGAAGACAAGTGAAGGATTGTGATCAAAGCCCCGGCCAAGCCGAGGGCCAATAAAACAAACTTTATAACTTTATTGAAGATGATTACAAGGAGAATACAGACGACGGCCGTCCCCATAGGGATAAGCCAAAACACAACCTACCAAAGTTTTACAAAAAACAAGGAAAAGAAGAACAAAAGGTTACAGACATGTCATTTGAAGCGCCAAAAGATGGCAGGGAGGAAAGGCTTAATAATTGGCCCCCGAACAACTGAAGCTATCCGAGATGCCGGGTGAGCCTGGTGACGACCGCCCGTCTCCCTATGCTCGTTGGCCGCCGCCATCGGCGGCGTTAGCAAAGATCGTCTTTGGTAGGCGACCCGAAGGCTGTCTTAGCAGCTTCAGCCTCAGCTGCCCTCATTCTCTCGGCTTCCTCCTTGGCCGCCTTAGCCTTCTCAGCAAGGGTCGCCTTCTCCGCGGCCACCTCTTCCTCCTTCTTCACCCTTGCCTCCTCATTGGCCTTCGCCTCCGCGGCCTTCTCCTTAGCTTCAAGCTTGTCATCAAGCAGCTCGTCAAATCTTGGCCACGGAAAGGAGCCATCAAGAAAGAGCTCCCCTATCACCTCCCTGGCGGCTTCTTCGGCCAGGTCTCGGTATTGGGCGCACATGTTAGGAAGAATCTCGCGTTGGAGCGTCTCAATGTCCTCCTCCCTCTGGGCGATGATAGCCTCCTTATTCCGAACCACCTTCCCCTGGGCCTGAAACATGGACTTCCATTGGTCCCTCTTCTCAAAGATTGAAGTCTCGACGGCTGAAGCTTGTTACGCTCCTCCGGCCGGTTTAGCGGCTTGACCCTGCACCTCGGCCTTGGCTCTCTCGGCAAGGATCGCCTTTTCGGCGTCCTCCCTAAGTTTTCGCTCGCAAGGACCGCCTCTTGACCTCGGCCTTGCCCTCTCGCTTCCTTTTCCGCAAAGAATGAGTTCAAGCTCGAGCCGCTCGAGTGTGGGCGACTTCAAGAATGGCCTTCTCTTGTTCCACAATAAGAGCACCTACCGTATCGGCCACTTCGACAAAGATCCTCGGCCAAACTTAGGCCCTCCGACCTAACTGGACGGGGGTAGGCTGAGGGAAGGAGGTGACGACGGCGGCATCTTGACCAGCCGTCTCTGCGCAGCCCGCTTGTCGACGCTGTTCAACAAAGGTGTCCAAGAGATGAAGCGGCGGTTGATCTACAAAAAATTCAATCAAAGCATCCATGTCAACATTCATGGACATACCGTAGAGCTCGTCATCGTGAACGCCTAATGAACCTGGCTAAGTCCGAGCCACGGGATAGATCTGTACTCTTGGCCTTCTTGGCCGAGGACGCATTTCTTTGCCGCCCCCGGCAGTAGCAGCAGAGCAGCAGAAGAATCGGCGCGGTGGTAGTCTCTTTCCTCTTGCGGAAGAGAGGAGATTCCACCGCCAAGGTGACCACCTCCTCGGCGGTAATATCAACGACCTCCACCGTCTCCTTTTGACCAAGAAGGAGTGGAGGTGGAATCGATGTTGACGCCGCCGCCGAGAGACTTTGTTTTCCGCGTTCGGCGCGTATGTTACCAAGAACCTTCGCCGGGGGCGCCGTCGTATCTAAGCCCTTCACCGCCGATCCATGAGATCATTCGGCGCGGCCTCACGATCACGAGCCCGAGCCTTAGGATGCAAATCAACAACTTGCTTGTTCTTATCAAGTCCCATTCTCCTAAGGATATCTTCGCATGCATCCGGCCAAAATGGTCTCGCAAAGGAAACGAAGCAAGGGTTAAGTAGAAGAAATAAATCAAAGTTCAAAAAACAGAACATTAAAAGCGAGAGATGGGCCTCACACCGACCCCACTCACCCCGTTCGAGGGCCGGTATGAGGCCGACGTGGCAGAGCGGCGCATCCTGAAGAATGATCTGCGTCGGGGGAATCCATCCCTTCGGCATCCCATTCTTCTCCGCCTCAAACAGCCTCATCGCCCGCTTCTCATCCGCATTAAGAGAGACCTTGCCGGCATCCATCTTAAGCTTACTCCGGAGACCCATTTGTCATGCTCCCCTTACTCTCGCACCGCAAGTTGACTTGGTCTTTGGAAGGACCGGGCGATGGATAATCCTCCGGAACCTCAACGTACACCCACCGCTCCTTCCAAATCCTTGCAGAAGAAAGCTTATCAACGGAGACGTAACCGGGCTCCGTCTGCACGCTGTACCACTCAACGCGACCAGGGGCTGACGGCCGAAGGTGATGAAGCCGGCGGAATAAGTTAACCGTTGGGACCTCCCCCTTGAAAAGGCAGAGCCACACAAAGCCGACTATAGTCCTAATGGCCAACGGGTGCAGTTGGGCCACGGCGACGTTCATGGCTTTAATTATGGCCATAACGTATTCATTCAGAGGAAACCGGAGCTCATACTCCAGGTGTCTGATGTATACGCCGATGCAGCCCTTGGGAGGGCAACGGACCGCCTGACCTTCCCCAGGAATAACAATACTATACTCCCGCCGAGGGAGAAGTGACGTTCGAAAAAGTCAGGACCAGAACAACGGACAAATTTGTGGGTCCAAGCACGGTCAGGGCAGACCTTACAGGCGTCGCCGTGATCCATGATGTACGACCTCTCCTCATTAGGATGAGCCCTTTCAGCATCATCATCGTCATCATCAACGTCATCATCAACATCCTCCCAATCCTCCAGAGCTTTTGGATCAACTTCAGGAGAAGGAGACCTAGGGCCCCCAGACCTTATCGGAACGGCGGCTAGTGCCTCCTCTTCATCAAGACGCGACGGGGAACCCCCCGGCGCAGAATTACTAGGTCCGGCATCAGCAGAAGACATGTTCACAACAAAGAAACTTAAATGATTTAAAAGTTGGAAAAATTGTTTGTTTACCTGGAAGAAAAAGTGCTACGCCGAAGTAACGATTCTGAAGACTAGAGAGAAGTTTCGTCAAAGAAAGTTAAGCAAGAAGAAAATTATTTTTGAGAAAATGAATTTGGAAGGCCAAATTCAGGGGCTAACTCTCCTATTTATAGGGCAAAGCCCACTCAATCCGACCAATCAGGGCAAAGCCCATGAAGCGTCAACCAATCAACAACGAGACAAATGTCAAGCATGCAGCCATGGAATGTCAATCGACAAACAGTTACAAAACTTCTTCAACACGCTCCTTGACAGAATGCCAATCGACGTATCTTCTTCAACACGCCCCTTGGTATCTACTTACCAAACGGCCCGCTGATTCAACCAAGCTTGGCGACCTACTGGGGCAATCAAAACCACACGGCACTCACAACCTCGGTCTCGGCCAGCGCCACTTTCTTTTCCACATCTGATGTCCATTACACATCCATGTGGAGGGGGGATACAGTACGACCTAAGCAGAACCAAGCCGAGGTAAAAGAAGTCGGGGCAGAAAATTTCAACTTGCGCAGAATACGCTCAACACTCATCGAAGGTCCATACCACGGCATAGACTACACTGGGGGCAAATTGATGGGGCATATTCTGCACCCGCTGACCGAGTCAACATATTGAGCAAAATCAAAGATATCCACAGCAAGTCAACGACTTAGACAGCCTTAACCGACGCAGCAGCTGTCGGCTGTCTCTCAGGCCTCGCTAGGACAACTAGCCAGCCGGGGCACATATCCGTGTACTCATATCCAAGACCCCTCGGCATGGAGTCAACAGGGCCCGCCGGCCTGCCATGGGTCCCTCGGCCGAGGGTAGAACAGACCTTCCACCTGCTAGCCACTTGGCCACTACGTGACAAAAGGTGAAAGTCTATAAATACTCATCAACCCTCATTGAGGAAAGGATCAAAAAAATATAACCTAAACACCTCATAATCTGGTAATATCTTCCTTATCTCTCTACAATACATACTTCGCCAAGTAACACGCAACTTAATCCTTTTAAGTTTACTGACTTGAGCGTCGGAGTGAGTTCGCTCGGTACAAAGCCGAGCCCTCAGTTTGTTCATTGTTTCAGGAGACCGAAAGGAGGATTCAATCAAAAACATCATTCTACAAGTCACGAGTGGTAACAAATAACTGCTTCGGAATTACACCCGGAACAATGCTCATATTAAATGATTAGCTATAATTAATGCTTGTCATTAAAGCTGTATAGGACATGTGGGGCATCCACAACATTTCAACCCAGTATATATATACTCCCTCCATTCAATATTTATCACCCCATTTCTCCATTATATATGAGAGGTATTATATTGAAATGGGGTGATAAATGTTGAATGGTGGGAGTATAAGATAAGATGTGCCAAAACTCATCAATTGCTATTTTTTTTTTTTTTTTGGGTGTTGACCAATTGCTTTTTTCTCAATGAAATTTAACATGGTTTGGTCTGATTTTAGCGCAAGCTTCATTCACACCTGCCGAAGGTGGAAGCGGTCACTCATAAATTACGAATAACAGGCAAGGCCGTGAGCTTCCATGTATTGCCATGAGAAACTTGTTCCGTATTTCATTCATAACAAAATTACAATTGTTACAAAGTACACCAATACAAGTCAAGAATAAGGAGCTATTGAAAAAGCAAAAATAGACATGGTTCGTTAAGAGTCAATATCACTGTATGAAACAGTAAATATGATCGACCGTCATGAATCACCATATGAAATTCTCAATTTCAGAAAACAATCAAAATAGAGATAATAATGTTTTCTCAATGCATATAGACGTCAAATGAGGTTGTTGTGCAGAGTTGTAGGCCAATAGCTCCATGTGCAATGTATACAACTATACATGGTGTTTCTTCAATTTTTCCCATCTTGAAATTTTTCGAGGTTTCAACCCATCTTTATGTCAATAAGCTATCATTTCTCAGTTATTAGTAATGGAAATAGCAATCTTTACAAGTCACAAATTAGCTCTTCTGGTGAAAAAAGTTCCCGGACTGCAAATTTGTGTCTGGCAAACAAACACACTAGTACTCAGTAATCACATCGAACCAGATTCACAGCAAGGCTGACACAAAATTAAATACTCACAGCAAGAGCATGAATAGATTATAGGGCAATTATGTTTGAGAATTTTGCCGGTGTTGCTCAAGAAAAAAAAAAACTTGGCCACAATAATACGCATTTTCCCTTTTTTTTTCCTCTCCGTATTCCAACCAAGGATAAAGTATACGAATATTTTTGCACAAATAGACATTACAAAATTCGGGGTTGGAAGCTATCAAAAAAATCAGAGAACAAGTAATATGCAATTTAGGGATGTCTAAAAAAAAGAAAAGCCAAGCAATAAATGGAATTGCGGAGGCATGGTGAATATGGGGAAAAAAATGAGAGTAGTTAACTTACCATGTTATTTATTGAATAAATGCCTGCACTTTGAGCAGGGGTTATTTTTGTTTTTTTGAAGCGGAATTTGAATTAGGGCTCTTTTCCAACAGCTTAGTAAGCTGCTCTAGCCCTTCCAATCTTTGCTTGACAGCCTCGATTTCTTCGGCCAAGCAGTCATCTCGTTGTCGCATTGCCTAATGAAAGAAAATATGTACATGCATTAGTCAATATGCACCAGCAAGAAAAGATGATAGAAAGAGAACGAATATGAGCAGAAATTTTAGTGTCAGGGTCAGAGGCATTAAACTTTGGGTGCTTCATTTGTAAGTGTAAAAAAACCCTAGCCCTTACCATTTCACACCGACCAACTTCGGTAGAATAAATAAGGTGTGAGGTTGTCAAGTGAAGTCTAGCACCTTATTGCCATCAAGCAAACTTAGACAATTAGGGAGTAAAGGGTAAGATCGGGGACTAAACTTTCACAATTTTTTCAGTTAAGGGATTATACTTCTAAAGTTTTCAGATAAGGGATTATAGATAAACACCGTTAAACTTCAGTTAAAATTTTGTTCACACCCATCCCAGCTTTCACAATCCCCTCTAATGGCTTCCATAATAACTTCTCCTGAGCCATATACTCGCTGCCGCTTATTTATCCGGCTTCGTCATTGTCGCATCGCTGCCGCTTATTGTTCCGGCTTTGTAGATGACCATATCATACCCAACTTTAAATCATGAAGAAGAAGAAGAAAATTAAGTTACCCACGAAAAACCCATCATTCACATTACTCAAGTGATGTACGTTGTGATACAATGAGAGAGCAGAGAACAACAATATATACATTACTCCAGAAAATAATATTCTTTTCTCTAGAAAATATGGCTATTATCAATTGGTACTCCGTAATACATTATCGATTGAGTATTGCACACAACTGTTGCGCTCCAGTTATCTTGCTCAACAAAGCTGATGTAACGATGATGACAAAGCCGGAACAATAAGCGGCAGCGAGTATATTATGAAAGCCATTAGAGGGGATTGTGAAAGCTGGAATGGGTGTGAAAACAATTTTAACGGAAGTTTAACGGTGTTTGTCTATAGTCCCTTATCTGAAAACTTTAGAAGTATAATCCCTTAACTGAAAAAATTGTGAAAGTTTAGTCCCCTATCTTACCCTTTACTCGACAATTAGGCCTTGATTGGATGAGATGATTTGAAGGGAAAGGTCGGGGCAGGAGAAGGGGGGATTCAAATCCCTTTTCTTTTTCTTCCCATTTCCATCTCCAGAACTTTTAAGAAAGTGACCTAAAAGACCACCCTATACTCTCACCCTCATAATTATTTCCTCCCTGACCTCTCTCATTAACCTCCCTCCCCCGTACCCTCCTCCCTCGCCAACTCCTCCATTTCCCTCTCTTAATTGAACTACTCATGAGGCCATTGCACAAATCAATACTATATATTAATTCCAGAAACCAAGGGATTTTAATGCAATTAAATAAGTCTATACAAATTAATTATAATATATAGTTTTTAATCATAGCACTGTGTGATGCACCTGAACAAAGGACTTCAATGTAAATATTATATAGTTTTGGTTGAAGTATAAATTTAGAGAATACCATAATATGGTTATTTTCCTTAAAATAAACATGTCACACTTATGGTATTAATTAGTATAAAGAAGATGTTAATTATTTAACATACACGAATATAATATAAACGTTTGTCTAAAAAAAAAAGAATATAATATATGTTATATTTTGGCAACTATTAAAAGGTAAATAAATCAAGCTAGATTTCCAAAAAAATATAATATTCCATAATTATTTTGATTTGTAATTTAATTAGTAAATAATAGTAACTACCTATGTGAGTAGTAAAAGTAACAATAATAGAAACGGGAGTAGGGAAAGTCATACTATCAGCAACGGGTAGTAAAATTAACAATAATGAATGCGGGTGTAGTGAAAGAAAAAATAATGACGGCGAGAGAAGTGAAAGTAATATTAGTCACAATACATGTAATGAAAGTAACAGTAGAAACAACAGAGAGAGTATGAAAAATTAACAAACAATTCGATTTTAGGAAATATTAATTTATTTAAATATATGAGTTTGAGAAAACTAACGGGTTAACCGTAAAAATAGCAGAAGTAGTTAAAGAAACAACAGTAACCGAAGAAGAGTGAACGTAATAGTATTAACCGGGATGTAGTGAAAGTAATAATATTAACAACGGGAGTGGTGAACGTGTCTCGTAATTTGTTGATTAATTTTACATCTCATAGAAAATAAAATTAAATGGTAAATAAAAGTAGTCTGGGCGTAGCCGGGCATCAAACCTAGTATCTATCTATAAATATTATTAAAAGGGTAAACTTTAAAAGCCACATAGACAATGCCACCTCGTATTACTAAATGCCACCTTGCATTACCAAAATTCCACGTCACCAATCCTCTATGTAGTATGACGTGTTTAATTAAGAAGGTAATTCATGTTCGTATAATGATCCATTTAAAACGATACACAAATTAAAAAATATTTACATAAAAAATAAATTACATAAAAAATATTAAAGTTTGGCCTTTTAACTTCTAGATAAATTTAAAAACAATTAAAAATCAAAATTCATACTAAATTTTAAATTTCTACGTTTATTCTTAGAGTATTTTAAGTAATAAATATATATCACATAATTCTAATTTTACGCCGTTTATGAAATAATAAAGAATTTATAAATATTAAGGGCAAATAATAACATACTTAACATTAAGCATTGACATTTTAATTTTTAAAAGTACAATTGGTTAAACGAAAAATAAAAAATTACATCACCCTAATTTTAAATTATTTATATGTGCAACTCCTTAAATATTATTGCAATAAACTTGCTCAATTTCATTAAATTGAATACATATGTAAATCTATAAATATGATTTATAAATAAAAGGGAAGACAAAATATCTACCATTTTTTAGTTCATAAGATAACTCCCTAAACAATTCTCGTGCAATGTGGATTTTGTAAAAAAAAAAAAAGAAAAAAAAAAGGTAAACCTTTTATATTTCAATTCTCATTACTCTATATTTATGTCTATATTAAATTTGCTAATAATGAATATGAATGGTCAAAAGTCATAAAACATTTATATATATTTATGTATATATTAAATTTGGTAATAATAAAAAATAAACAAAAGTCATAAAACACATCTTCATTTCGCTATAAATGTTTGATGGAAGACAACATTTGTGAGCCGAAATTCAAGCGAATATTTTTTTACCCCCATCGCCAAAAGAATTATATATATGTGTCAATAATCTTTCTTATCATTGTATCAACATCAAGGTAAGTGTACTAAGGTTTTAAATTAATAATTTATTTATTTATTTTTAAGTTCCATTAGTTATGAAGTAATCTTCACATTTTTAACCTTCACATATATGTTATTTTGTTCTCATTTAGGGGCTATCAACATTTGTGGAATTGTGCTATTCATAGGTAAATATACTTACATTTTTATGATTCAATATCTTATTTCTTACATTATTTAAGCGAAAACTTAAATTAATAACGATAAGGTTAATATTACATAAATCAAATTCCACCATTTTGTTTATTAATCACTCGGGGATTTTTTTAGGGATAGTTCATTGGAGAAAGAAGACTATTTAAAGAAGAGAAATACTAGAAGTGCTTAAACAAATATTCCCTCCATTCCACTCAATACTATGTTATAAACTAACTACAAAATTGACTACATGAATATGAATGACTAATTGTTTTTAGGTTCATAAATAAAATTTAGTATTTCAGAAACTTTCAAATGTATGTTTTATTTTGGTATGCGTTTCTTTTTCATTCATCATTTTTCCTATGAAAAATAGCTCTCATAGAATTAAATTGGAGTTGCGAGGACCTCAATCTTATTAACAAGTTGGACAAAAAAATTCTATTGACATAGATAATGGCTAAATGTAAATTATTATCTAATATTTATGCATACTTGTCATATTATCTAATGCATATGTCTTATAACACATAAGAGATTACAATGAGATTTGTAGTAGGCTATTATTTAACTCATTTTATCATTTATGCAAAAATATAAAATTTAGAATTTTTGACAAATTGGTATAGATGATATAGTAAGATTAACATTTATTAAAGTTCATAACTATGCTTCTATATGATTTATGACAATTAAAATATTGAGAAGATAAAAAACCTTATAATTCTATACTCCCTCCATACCACACCAATGGTAACATTGAGAATCTTGGCACTATTCATTGTCGTAGGAAATCTTTGATATTATTCTTAATCTATAAGACAAAATATAGTCATGTGAGATCTTGTTTGATTTATCGTCATGAATGCTATAAGAATATCAATTTTTTATAATTTTTAATAATGTGTAACTAAAGATATTCACGTTGCAAAACGTGTCTCGACAAGTGTGAAAAAGTCAATGTTACCATTGGTGTGGTATGGAGGGAGTATGTTTTAAGCTCCTTACATTGGGAGATTTATTATTCTCAGAAAAAGAAGGAAAAAAAAAAAAGAGAGAAATAATTCAACATTATGAATTAATTTGCCTTTTCGTCTTTACTTACTAACTTTATTTGCCGGAAGACAAAGCGATGTTCAAACTTTTACATAGAAAATTTAGTACATAATCTATACAATCTAATCAAAAAGCAACCTTAAGCATTCAATTTTTTTTACATGGTGTCATGAATTATTGGACTCATTGAAAGATAATTTTTGTTTAAAACCACATGTTTTTAGTATATTAATCAAAATAACAACAAAAATACAATATATAGTTTTGAAAATAAACCAAAATTGTCAAAGAAATAAGGCATTAACCAACTAACTTTTATGTATTTCAAGACTATATTTTTTAAATGGATCAACTAATTGCTCAGACAAATATAAACAGTACGATAAAAATAATAAAACTAAAACAGATAAACCCGTGAATCTCACGGGTCACAAAGCTAGTTAAGAACAATAATAAACTATTACAAAAAGTGGGTAAATGGTATGGACAATGAGTAATTTACTAAATTGCCCAAAGTACTAAGCAAGGCTTGGTGTTTGGGACTTGGGTGACATTTTTTGTAATATAGGGTGTTCATTAGGGTAGTTAGGACATTTTGTTTACTAAAAATGGAATGGGTAATTTGGAATGGATTTCCCCAAAATGGAAAATGTGTAGTTTAGAATGGATTGGAGGGGATATCCAAACATGTGCTTTAGAAACCCACCCATGATGGAAAAGTACCCCTAACTGAAATACCCTTATCTTGCATAATTAAATGGAATCAGTGCTCACTGAAATTGAATTAACTTATCATGGAGCAAGAAAAACATTAAAAAAAAAAAAAAAAAAAAAAAAAAAAAAAAAAAAAAATGATCAAAGATTCAGGTTTCATCAAGCAGCCTTCAACTTGTGCTCCGACTTCATAATTCGAAAAAAAACAATAGCTTGCTTATTTCAGAATCAATAAATAGTTGTTGTAAAGAAGTATAAATCTCTTTTCATATTAAAAATTTAAAATAGAAGTACCTATCAAAATAAAATTCAGTAACTTTTGAAATATTAAAGCAAATAAGGTGTGACATTCTTAGTTTTGACCTAGAAGGGGAGTGGTAATGTAATATGGAAATACAAACCAGAAGGCACAGATTAAAACCAGAGTCCAGCAAGACTAATAATTGTACTGTCAAAGAGATGTACCTCCAGCTCTTGTTTGCGTGCTGCTTCCTTACGGGCTTCTGACTTGGCACTTCTTTGTACCTCAAAAATAACAGCAACTCCTGCAACCTGCAAAGGCAAAAAGAGGTAAAGCATTTGAGAGATTATGTTGGTTCGAAAATATGGGGACAAGTAAGTTCACCTTCCTTCACTTGTTCTTGAGCTTAATATGATGGATGATCCTCCTAAGACTCCAAGTATAGAAGACACTCCAATAAGTTGCACCCAAGATTTAACCCAAAAATTCCTACTAATATTAACTAGATATGTAGTAGAAATGTTACCTTAATATTACTAATATTTCTAGTATTACTACCTCTAGTAATAGTTGGAGAGTATTAGTATTTGAGAGTGTTTTAAGGATTTTGCATGTGAGGAAAATATGAGTGGAAAACAAGCAAAAAGCAAGCAAACAAAAATGAGCAACAAGTGCTCATATATAAGAGCAAAACCGGTTGCTCTATGCATGGGGGGAATATTTTTTTTACTTGTTTTTGCTTGTATCATTAGTGTAGGTAGAGTGTTGTAAGAAATAACATGATTAAAGCTTATGTGATATGTCACTATCACACTCTAACCAAAATAAACAAAAGACAAATGGAGCATCTCTTGCACTCTCTTTTGGCCGGAAAAATGGAGCCATTTTGGTCCATTTTTGTCTTTTGTCATTTGTCCCACAAATGCTTATAAGTCATATGTTTAACTATCTTACATAATTAATTATTAATGTAATCATTTAACACTTAAATATTACAATTAATAATATAATATACACTCCACTTTTGAGTAGTATACTACCATTATATCAATATATAATGGGTCCTGTAATTGCTAGTTAGTTAAAATTACAACTCCTTGTAACTTTAAATAACCAATTACCTCTACCTCAAAACTTATATAAAACCTCAACTAATTTAGTAATTTAACACTTAATTACTAAATTAATATCACATTACAATAAGACGTAAAATCGCACTCCCATAATTAAGGAATTAATCAATTTGTATCGCATACAATTAATTAAATATCTATTTGGGCCTTATCCTATAGGTGTCTCTCTCTCTCTCTCTCTCTCTCTCTAACAAAGTAGAGTGAATTACTTTTAGCCACAAGTCTCTTCTTTTTCTCTCAATCCATCAAAGAAATAGATTTGGTTATAACAGAAGGTTGAAATCAACGACTTCTGTGAAGGAAAGTTTTGTGAATCATATCTGTGGGGTTTGAGGTATGGTGAGCACTACTATGTGTAAATATAACAAGATTGTTTATCTGGACAGGGGGTGCCATTCATGGGTGGCTTTAAAAAGTTTCAACAGAAAAAAGCACGAAAATAACTTAAAAGGAGACTAAGGTGAAGATATTCGAGAAACCAACATATATCCATTTAAATATCAGAATTAAGTTCAGAATGAATATCAGACATCAAAATTTTAAAACTTTCAAACCCAAATTATGAATTCAGATCGGATATTGGATCTTGCTCACGCTTATATTACCTCTTTAAGTGCTTAAAAGACGTTAAGGCTTACTCCTCTAGCATACATTGATACATTGAGCAAAGTAGTCATTGTAAATTTATTTAGTCATTAACGTGATACAAAACCGAAAGTAGACAATTAAAATAGTTATAAAAGCTCCTTTCAGAAAAACTGTCACAATATCTGTGACGACCGTATCAAGTACGATTCTGAGATACCACTGCCGCGATCACTACCACAACCTGTCTAAAATACTCCTAAGTCTTAATATACAGTAATATTGGTGAATTGGACGTGATTTCGTGGGAACTGTTCTCAAATTCAGGCAAACTAATACGGAAAAAGTTTGCAAATCCATGCGCAAAAATTGATTCGCCATTTTTAGGCTACTGATTGTATTTAGTATGCCTAATTTAGGGTGTAGCACTAAAGCATGGATGTTACAGGGGCCACATGTTGGTTTTTGACATACATTATTACCGACGTTTCAACACACCACCATGTGCCTCAAAATGCAAAGGATTAAAACAGTCACTTCAGAAAAACAGAACCATCCTCAACAATAGGCCACAAAAAAACGAATATTGATGAACAACAACATGAATAGAATCCAAACAAACTGCAGCTTATAACTTGAGAACAAAATTCAACAGATAGGGCAAAGTCTACTTATACTTTTAAACATTGGTAATTTGGCTATTAGTTTCTCATCTGTGTTACTCAGACACGCCGACACGTGTCGGCGTGTCGGACACGGCTATTTGGGGTGAATTTTCCTGTTTTGTGGTCTAAATTGAAGTGTCGAAGTGTCGTGTCGTGTCGGACACCGACACGTGTCTGACACGCGACACGACAATTAAGTGAAGTGTCGGAGTAACATAGTTTCTCATACATAAATAACATCCAACTTAAGAACTGAACAACAAGATAGATCATCAATAGTCGTCGTTCAAAAAGAAACTCTTGAAGATACCTCTGAGGTAGTGAGACGTTAACCTTATGATCATCAATAACTACTGCATGGTTTGCCATGAATTAACCGACAATCCTGAAACAAAAAGAGCATGAACCATCCATTTTTTTGATACTAAGAAAATCATTTATCACAATACTCAAACTCCATGACACCCAAGCGACATAAACAAAGGCACATACACATAAATTAGTAACACAAACAAGCTCAAACCTTATGACTCTCCATTTCTCCCAATTCACAGGCTACCACATTCAGATAAATCATACACATTGTATCTGTAATATAAATAAAAAAGGCTGAGCTCGAGGAAATTCAGAAGGGATACCGTGAATACAAAGACTTCTCCAATGAGATCAGAAGCAACTTGAACAGCTTTTTCCTCATCCAGAGGACGTATCTCAACATCAGTTCGGTGACCATACATTCGTCGTGTCATTTGTGTAGTAAACCGATGATTAGCCTGTTTCGCACAGCACAATGCACAACATAGTGTCAACATTCAAGCACATCTATAAATCATAGAACTTTATGGCTCAATCTTGGACAACTAATTCATTCCACAAAAAACCCTTTTTTTATGGGGACTCATATTAAACCAATAAGACCCCAATGACACTAACATATCCTTAACAATAAGAATCCATTACCTTTCCCAACACTAGATCTAAAAAAGATACATGATCCCGAAAACCAACTAACAATTACAAAAGATCACTTCTAATGGAGCATCATCTCCAACCCAATAAGGACAATGCCTAACAATAAGAATCCATTAATTTCCCTACTACAAGCATAAGAAACCAAATCAAAATATGCATCCACAAGATCACAAACCCATATACTCCCTTCGTTCCAATCATTTGTTTACCTTTGATTAATATACCCCTCTCGACTCTCGTCATGAATAATAAAGAAAAACGTAAACAAATGATGGAAACGGAGGGAGTAAGATTTACGAATAGATTAACGAAAATGGAATACACATAATGGATTAATGATGTACAGGATTACAGGAAAAAGAAGAGAGATGATTGATTGACCTGTGCAAAATCAATGATAAGTTGACGGAATTGAGGATGTAAGCTTGCTTCCTTTTTGAGACGACTTGCGATGGGTTTGCATATGGTTTTGAGAGCAAGTGTTCCTAGTTTGAAAAAGGGTAGCGCCATTGTTAATGTATACAAGAAACAATACTAAGAAACCGACATGTTGTTGTTCCAGATGTCGTCGATTAAGGTTTTGGTAAACCAGACAACTACTCAAGAGACTAAGCCGGAAATGGAGGGAATATGGGAAAGACGACGCCCTGTTTTTTTTGGACAGTCACCTTTTAAGTTAAGTTCAGCAACATTAAGGTGCTGTTTGGCCTTACTTATGAAAAATGACTTTTCCTTTTTAAAAGGAGTTTATTCACAAGTTACTTTTCGGAAAAGTTTTATTTGTTTAGCCATACTTTTGTAAAAGCGGTTTTTCACAAAATTTACATGCTTGGCCTAATTACTTTAATACACCTTTTGTTTGCTTATTTGGTTCTTTATGTAAAAAGTAAAAGTAGAAGTAGTAAATATCTACTTCTCCTTTTGGGAGTGAATAATAAGTTTTTGACTTCTCAAAAGTACTTTTAAAACTCTCTAATTTACCATGTTTGGCCAAGCTACTACTTTTTCAATTACAAAAGCACTTTTTAAGCTTGGCCAAACAGCACCTAAGTTAAGTTCAAAAATTAAGCTCCTATAAGTTAAGTTAAGTTAAGTTCAGCAAAATTAAGTTCAAAAAAATTCAGCAAAATTAAGTTCAGAAAAGTTCAGCAAAATTAAGTTTAGAAAAGTTCTGCAAAATTATAAGTTTCATAATATTGACAAGTTTTAAAAAAAAAGATACGATTTTCGTTCAAATCGATTGTATAAACAATCCGAAATTAATTATTATTCTATATTTTTTTTTTAAAAAAGGTATTTATTTCAACCTCAAATTCTTACCTATTGCCTAACCCACTCGTTAAAACCACACAAAGGCTAACTCCATAATTTTAACAATAGGTCTTGATATAGACGGGTGAGGCGAATAGACGGGTAAAGACCTCTAATAAAATGGGTAGGGGGACAAGGTGGGGCACTCCGCATGTGCTTCCCACTTTATGACAAATGAGTATTTTGTGAGAGAAAATGGTATCCGTCTATACGTATAGACGGATAGTGTCCGTCTATAATGAGAATTTGTGTAATTTTAATCACCTAAGAATAAATGACATTTGGTCAATTGAAAAAAAGGTGGAAGGTGTTAAAAGTTGTGCCTCAAATGTCACCTAAGTATCAAATGTCTATTATTGTTTCTACTTTTACACTTCATAATTTTATACGGATGCACACTATTGGGAAACATGTTATACAACATGAGAACGTTCTAGGGACAAAAAATTCAGGCATATTTGATAAAAAGCGAAAAAAAGTTATGTACAAGATGCGAAATAACATAGTCAAAAACATTTGGCGAGGCAATGGATTTAACGGGGTGAGCTCAAATGAAGATGAAGAAAGTGACGAGGAAGATGATAATATGGAGCTAGATGATTAGAAAAAAGAAAGTAATATGTGACTTACTTTTTATTTTTATGTATTACGTAATGTGTACGAACATATTAATTTATATAAATAGTATTTTATTATTTTTACTTGTGTTTTAAGTTATATTTCTTTATATTATTATTATTATTATTAGTAGTAGTAGTAGTAGTAGTAGTAATAGTATTAGTATTAAGTGAAATTAAATTAAGTTAATTTAAGTAAGATTCTTTTAATTCAGAAAAATTAAGTTCAGCAAAATTAAGTTCAGAAAAGTTCAGCAAAATTAAGTTCAGTAAAATTAAGTTCAGCAAAATTAAGTTCAGCAAAATTAAGTTCAGAAAAGTTCAACAAAAATAAGTTAAGTTCAGTAAAATTAAGTTAAGTTCAGAAAAATTAAGTTAAGTTCAGCAACTTTAAGTCTAAAAGAACAGGACCTTAGCCGACACCCCCACACCAAGGCATTCTTCCACCTTACCACTTTACTTTTACACGTTTGCCAACGCGTATTTTACGCGCTAAATATCGTTAGCTACATATTTGCAAAAATTATAAAAATCAGATATTTTTAATGTACTCGTAAAGACGAATTAAACAAGATCCCACATGAATATATTTTCACTTACGTATCAATAGAAAATTAAAATTGAATACTCACTTGTGAATAGTGTACAAAAATGAAATTGGTAGATGGGAGTTGAATGGAGGAAGTACATAAGAGAGAATAATCATTTTGTACTTTGTGAGTTTTATAATAATTTTTTCGAGTTTTACTTTAAAGAATAGAAAAAATTGACGGAAGTAATTCCATCATTACGTCATCTAGAGGTGTTCATTAATTTAGGCTCGGACCAACCGAACTAAACACCTTGGACTGGAGACCAAAATAAGGGTTAAACGTTGGACCGGGGACCGACCATATTAATATTGGTCCTATTCTGGGTCGTAAATGCACTTAAAGGTAAATATAAATACAATCGGGATTAAATTACAATGGATGAGTTCTAAGTAGCTTCGAGCTTGGCTCTTCCTCTGTGGACTTGATGAGGTTCGTGGAGCCACACTCTCCTGTAGGCTTGTACTTGAAAGCAAGAGCAAACTTAGTCTCGGGAGGGGGGGGGGGTGGTTTCGAGGAAAGCCCATATGATGCCTAAGTCGGGTTCTCTTTAAATACCTCGGGGCCGACCTGGTTCCTCTTGAGGAGTAGCCTTTGGCTGACTTTAGTAGTGAGAGAAAACTTAAGAGAGTGAGAGATTATATTTTAGAACTGGAGATTGTGTTATTTTGCATGGTGAACAGTAATCCCTATTTATAGGGGAAATGGTGAGAATCTCGAGATGCTTACGTGTCGATTCCTACGTAAGCCTAATCTCGGCTGACGTCATAGCGCTGAGGTATTTTGCTGAGCTGGCGACTTTTGCTCCCTGGAAACCTCACTTGGGTCAGCTCGGCGTTGAGAGGGAGGTCAGGTAGTACTAAAGCGGACTTATTTGACCCCTTAGGGCGTGGCCGTCAATGGTTTGAGCATAGGCATACGGATTTTCGGTCCTTGGGTTTGTTCGATTATGGAGCAAACCTTAATTAGTTTCCCAAGGGATTGGACCGTAGATTTGTGCCCCATTAATTGCCCCGATTGAAGGTGCCCGAGCATAATGGCCGACTTCGATCCTCCTTTGAGCAAATTATAGGTTCAGATGCTATACCGTTGATCTGCTTTCCCATAATGGCGCGTCTGGCCTTGTTGAAATGACGAGACGTTCTTCCATTTCTTAGGCGACACATGGATTGTTTCTTTCTCCATGCAGGTTAGGTGCGGGCATTAAATGCCCTAGTTTTTGCTACCAATAGGTCACTTGGCTACCTTTGTGAATTCACATTACCATCACAACTTCTTCATTTATTCTCCCAAACTTCTCACTTTACTCATTTTTTCTCGATGATCAGCTTGTCTGAGAGTCTTTCTGAAGCGTCCTTTGAGTCGGGCTTGGTGGGCCTTCTGGCCAAGCCTATTGTGCAGTCATTCTCCAAGTCATGCAGTTCTGTTGAGCTATTTGCTCAGCTAAGATGGGTCCCTTTTCCAAGTCGACGCTTCCGATTACTCACGTGGAGACGTCAATAGCCTTCAATGTCTCTGCGACTTCCTAACGAATGGTGTCGTTGTTGGTGACTATTCTCATCTCCGCCTATCAAGGAAGTTTTCGTACGTATGTGTAGGCCTCGAGCCTACCCAGTAATGCCCTTCACCACCGCGCCCTCCTCCTTTCAGGCGCTTGTGTAGGACTCGACACGCTTGACGTCGCGCCGGACACCTATGCAGTTGCTCCTCAGTGGTTATGGTCGGGCAGGTGCGTTGTTTGGGCAATTGTTCCTATATATACAAACAAGCATTATAATGGTATGCTGAGTGCAAGTAACGGGATTTGGGTTTATAGGGTGATTTCCACACCAAGCAATCAAACCCTTGTCCTAGAGGTCTATGCCAAACATGAGCAAGGTTGGTTTCTAGGTCCATTCGCGTGAGTAGTGAAACCTCTTGATACAAACAGGAGTATGCATCACGGTGTGGTTGACATAAATTGTTATCCATGTACTAGGAACAAATAAGAATTTGCGCCATCGAGACGGGACAATTGGTCGAATTGGGTTGGTTAAGAGCATTGGACGGCTAGATAAATGAACCATGAGGACCGCAAATGAGAATCAATAATAGTTAAATGCAAATTAAAATACCAACCTTGTTCAAGTTTCACCACGGGTAACACTAGAATAAGTACAAGTGTATCATCCCCATCGGAGTCACCAAACTGTGGACCAACGCCACCCATCGCGCGAACCCGTGCGTTAATCGCTTCGGCACATCTTCCCACTGAACTTCTTGATATGAAAAGTACGTCATGCGTTCGTAAGCAATTTGAGAGGCTTTAAAATCGATGAAAAGTTTGAACAAGCCTGCAATAAGGAGTCGTCACCAAATTATTGTGGAAATTTGGAAACCGTTTGAATCAACTTTATGCCATGTCAAATTAAGCACAAAGCAGAAAATGAAATAGACACTAAAGATAGAGATCAGTTCCCCTTTAGCATTCTATGTCTAGAATGACTCTCGTAACACCAATGAAGACGAATCTTCATAGAGATCTGAGTAAGGGATGAGGGTACGTATTGGGAAGTTCTTTAATCGAACAACCAATCCCGCCCGCTCTTTATAACGGCCTTTACTAATCGACTGGGATGTTTGGTTTACATTAATTATATCAACTATACGCATGCCATGCAACAAACATTGTTTTAAACCTAACACGTGAGATTAGACTACGTCGGTTGTTAGACATATTAAATTAATAATCAAAGTGAAAGAGTTTACATTCTTTACATGTGAGAAACATACAACAGAAAGAATAAAACATAAATTACAAATGTACATGGCGTATATACACCGCATGAATGCCAAAACAGGGTTTGAAAGAAAGGAATTAGAAAATAAATTTGAAATATATAGAGCGTATTCTGGACAGGTGATAATATGGTTTATGTTCGATTAATATATCCTAAAATAAACTACGTTTGGACATGAGAGAGATTAGGGGCAGAAACCAACCAAGAAGAGGCGCAACACGAGTCGCGTCCTCTTAAAGAAGCGCAACAGATTATGCATTTGTTTCTGGGTGGGTTCTGGTTGTGATTAGTTGTGGAGCCATGAATTCACCCCAGCGAAGGCGAAACGGTAATGTTCTAAGGGAAACTTGCAATTTTTTTTGAAAATTTTAACTGAAACTTTGAAATCATCGACTGATAGCAAGGGAAAGCGCATCTGCTAACCCCCCTTAGTTTCACCACTGGTTGTGGTAGTCAGACTTGTTTGGTTATTACGTTGATTTATTTACGGAATCATTTTATTTACTAATTAAATAGAATGTTGACTTAAAATAAAAGAAAATAAGAAAACTTGATAAACAAATATAGAAAACCGACCTTGAACCGCTTAACATTGATTGCTAAGGAGCAAAGAACGATATTTAGACAAAATGAGACGCATTGTAATGCTTGTTCCGTTAATAAGAGTCACAAACTCGTTTTTTTTCTCAATCTACTATGTTCTCCAAACACCCTCTTGAATTACTGTTTTCTAATATCGATTATTAGAACTCTTAAAACAAAGTTAAACGATTTAAGGCAGTTCGAACTAACTAATATCGATTATTAGCAATTCAAATCGAATTTAATTAATTAAAGATAAAAACTTTGAAAAATAATTAAGAAAGGAATAAAAGAATAAAACTAATCTTCCTCGGATATGGATGATCCTTTGGACCAACGAAAAATTAAGCATGCAAATCGAGACGAGAGGAAACGATCAGCAGACTAAGCGTCCTTAGAAGAGGCATATCAGATGCTGCGATTCTTCTAAAAGGCGCACAATTTAATGTGTTTTATAAGCGTCTGATAGATTTAGATGTTTAATTACGTCTTTGTAAATCGATTTTACAAAAAGTATTAAAATGGTTTTGGCATTATGCAATGTATACTGATCGGGTCTTAGTTTCTAGATAAACTAGGTCGTTGAATCACCGATTCAAACAAATACTTATAACTCAACAAACAAGCATAGCAAGTAAGTAAAGGTCGAACCCAAATGACGGTTTATTGAATGGTTATCCAAATACTAGTAGAGGTTTCTTGTGTCACTTGAATGGGAGTGGGTTTGTGATCTAAAGCTATTAAAACAACAATAAAATGCAAACTAAATATAAACTAAAGAAAGTATGGAAAGTAGAGATGTAAACAATATAGGGAAAACACTAGGTGTCATGGGTTCATTGGGGTAATAATAGGAAAATCCGCATGTACGAGTCTAGGTTGAGTCAAGGTTTTATTCGGACTATGGACCGAGGCTCTCGATCGTACCGTCCTACCTAGGTCGAGTCAGTTTAGCTCTCGCGTTCACCCGTTCTACCCACCAACATATTGCATGGTCTAACAAATCCTAAGGCTCTCGATCTTATAAGAGTGTTGAATAGATAAAGAATCATACAAGTTTGTCAAACAAGCATTTTATCAAACACTTAAGATGCGCTAGTTGAAACCACAACTTTTAATCAATTATTAGAATCATTAAGCATATATCTACCCTTTAATCATCCCCTAATCCCCCCATTAACCCTAGCTAAGAGACTACTCATTACTCATCATGATTACCATGTCAATAATATCGTCAAACATCATAACAGAGCTAAACATGATGATTCAAAGTAATAAACAAGATATTAACAAAAGATTAAGACGAGATTAAGGAATTATATCAACTTAAGAGATGAACAATAATGGAAGGAACAAAATAGAAGAAATCCTTGATTAGATGAAGAATTGTCATCTTATTCAATAAAAAGCCAAGAAATCTTGAAGTACAAGAGTAGAGCTAAGACTAATTAAGGAAAGATTAAGCTAACTAAACTAATTAGTAGGCTAAATCTAGTGCTTAAGGTAGATAATTCATCTCCTCCTCTAATTGATTACAAGAGGGTATTTATACTAATTCAAGTTTAGGGTTAATTAGGGGCCTAAATGAAGTGTTGGCTCAAAGTAGGAAACTATCGCCCCGCTCGATCCCATGGATAGCTCGAGCGGGATCTGCCTGAAGTGGCCAACCCTGGCCTTGATGTCGGGCGACCTCTGGCTGGGGTCAGGCGGACTTTGGTTGGGGTCGGTCATCTCTGGCTTGGGCTGGGCGACCTCAATGTATAAATCCTCCATTCTTGACTTGGCTGCTCCATAACTCGTGAAGGCTACTCATGGGTCGTTGGGGCTGGCTCCTTATTGCCCAAAATCATGTTTTATTTGTCTACGAGTCCTTGCCTTGGTCTTCGTTTCATGCTTAATCGTTATAATCGTCCATTTAGCTCCAAAATACTCCTTCAATGCAAGATTTCCGCTCTTTTCCTACAAACAGCAGAAATCTCATAGATTAGCAAATAGGAAGCTAAAGACTCATGAAACGACCATAATTGGCACAAAAAGCGTTCGAAACGAGACTAGTTAGGGGCTAAAAGTGCGTAAATATGAACAACATCAAATATCCCAAACCGAACATTTACTCATGCCAACTAAAGAGGTGACTAAAGATTAGACCTTTATTTAAACTAATCCTAATAGCATATCCGATACGAGACAATTAGTGGATCTTGCTCCTCCCCTTCAACTCACAACAAGACATTTATATGGTAAAATGCCTTCTTGCAAGGCAAGTGGGGTCTTGCTAAAATAGCGATACATCCAAGCATTAAGCACGTAAACAATCAAGTAGTAGGATGTATCCACAAAAGAATAACCACTCTCCTCATCTAAGTGGCGAAATCAACTAAAAGGGAACCAATATAAGGGCATATACTCCATTATAGGCACTAGTTCTACAAACTTCTAAGTCTAAGAGGATAAAATCAAATCACATATAAGTAGTGTTAAATAGGCTACTTTCGTCCACAATTACTAAATGCTTTCGTCGAGAACAGGGTCCCTATGGTGTTAGAAGACACACTGGAGGATCACGAAATTCGCCCTCTTGCCTAGACAAGAGAAAGGGTCGGCCACACTTAACTATGCAACAAAGGATATGAACATCAATAGATAGGGAATATAGAAGTTTGAGTTTCACATTGATAGTTTGCATTGGGTTATTTTCCCCCTTTTGTAGCCTTTGACATTAAGCACATTTGTTACCAATTTTTGATGATATTTGGCATTTGATGTTACACCCCCACTTACCAAGGATACTTTAACAAGACCTTCCTCAGTAAATACGGGCACTACCATCTCAGTTGCACGAAGTTGTGCATATCGTATGACGACGATATAAGAACAATTTAACTAATTATTAGAAATTACAACTAAGCATCCGCTTACAACTTAACTCAAAATCAAATGCTTAGTTACTGCAATACAAATGAATCTAAGTAATGTCTTCAGACTAATAGGACTCAGTGATATCTCACGCAATCCATCCATCTCGACTGCAGTTCATAGCAACCACAAGAACATCTGTCAAGACTAACTGCTCACCATTTACCGGCAATATCAAATGGATCATCGCAGACAACAAAGGAACTAGAAATACACAAAACACCACACAAGGTTAGTAACAGTCAATACAATTAATCACAAGTATAAAAGATATGATCACATACAATAACCACACAAACAATTACAACTCCATCCCCCGTCTCCACAACTCCATAGTAACCTGTGTCCGAACCGCAACGTGAAATACCAATGGCTTTCACCGCAGCGAGTGTACCCAGATCCTTAATGTAAACATCCTCCAGGTGACGGGAGACACAAGGGCGATACCGGGGGTGAAGTCAATCTCTCGACATTGCTTCACAATCCTAGTCACAATCACCACCACTACTACCTCCACTATGATCACAATCATAAACAAAATAATAAGAATAATAATGATAATCAACAATTCACACAATATCACATCAACCTCGTAATCAATCAAATAACTAAACTGAGTAGGGAAACTCTATCTTATTAACAAATCCGCGCACCACAATAGAGCAATTCCAAAAATCAAGAAACCAAGCAATCACAAACAAATTCTCCATAAATCCATCACCTACAAGTAATAAATACATATATCATTGCTAACTATTCTAATTAAAAGGCATAGAATCCCTAATTATTGATTTCCCCCAATCTGTCAAAACCTAGGGTTAAGGCACAATTAAAATGGCGTATAAACATATATTAAGACTTACTAGATCCTGCTAACAAATAATGATGAGAAATGAAGCTTTAATCTAAAATCCGCGATCAATCTCCACACAAAAATGTTTAGGAAAAGTAAAAATGTGATTAGGAATGTTTTAGAAATGTTTTTAGGGTTAAATGATGTTTAAGAAACTGATTACGTTTTAATGTAAACACTCTCTTTGAACACGAAACTGAACCGGCAAAAACGTAATCAAATCGGCTTACTCGGTGTAGATACCCAGTATCTGCTGAGACTCCAACAAACACTCGATGATTATCGGGCTACAACATGCTTAGGAATCACAGCGTTTGATCGACAGTTTGTGTACAACTTTACGTCGGAAAACTTAAAACGATTTCGAAAATAAAATATTTCAAAACTTTTCAAAAGTACCTGGAGTGTTTAATGCATGACGACGGGGTCGCGATGACACTAACTAGAGTAAAAACCGACATCGGACCAAAAACCGACTCAAAATTCAAATCCCGACTCCAACAACGAGTCAAACCGAGTCAAACACAAAAAACAAAACCATTCAAATGCTTCTATGTTAAGATTTCCCGGAATCTTACATATTCAAGTACCAAACATGTTCATCCAAATCCTAGGATAGAACAAATCATGATTGCACTTGTGTGAAAGCGACAAGACACCTCGAAGACGTGCTACATGGCTCGCGCCTCTTTGAGCAGCCCGGGTGGCCACGTCGCTCAAAACTCACACAACCACTCATTTTCCTATAAATACCCCTCAACTGCAACCATTTTAGGGTTATGCGAGTGTCCGCCCCCTCTTTTCTCCCTTAAAATTCTCGACTCGACTTCCTAAGTCACAATCCGACACGTGTTTACGACCTACCGATCGTAAACACAAGCCTTACACATTGTTTGGTACCGTCATCGTGCATTAAATCACTTGACCGACCATCTCGACCACTACACCATCACTAAACTTAACAAAAACTCTTTTTACTTACTAAAACGGTTTTAAACCGAGTTTTCCGACCAAACGAGTTGACTCACTTACGTCGATTTCTCGCCATAAGCCTAGCATGTAAGTATGAGGGTGTAAAAATCTTCTTTTATCATGTTTTCTTTTGTTTTATGACTATAACATGCTAAATCATGCATAACATGGTCCAAAAGATGGGAAGAATGAGCCAAACCGGATTTTTGGTTGAGACAGAGGCTACTTACGTAGCACATGGGCTCGCGCCTAAAGGGACCCTACCCAACCTTAAGTCCAAACCGTGTTTGGTCTCTTCATCTCCCTTATTTTCATTTTCATATTTGTAATCGTTTTTTACCATTTCAAGTATTTTCAAACCATTTTTACAAGTTTTTAACCATAAAAACTTTTTCACCCTTGGTTCTTAATACCATGACGGTTTGATCCGTGTTTCAGTGATAATATTTGGTTAATTACATTATAAAAGGTATTTTAAAACCTTTTTTTTTATTTCTTTACATTTTGGAAGGTATTTTAAAGCCTTTCATCATTTCTTTACATTTTTAAAACAAATGTATTAGTCACCAACACAAAGTCATCCTTGGTTCCATATACCATGTTGGATTTTAACCCGAGTACGATGATGAATGTCGACTAATTATATTCAAATGAACTTAATACAATTAGTTCATAATTATTTTCAAAACTATTCATGTCAAGCTTGCAAAATCGAACCCGACATCGAATATTGTCAAAACAACGACGATCATTCCAATCTCGTTCTTCAAATCAACACAAAAGCGGCCTAAGCGGCCTTTTCAAACCAAAACGGGTTAAAATATCCATTTTTCAACACGTTTTACAAATGTTTTTAATGGTCAGAACACGTCATATATCGTTGACTGACCCGCGCCTAAATAGGCCACATTTCTTTTTCTATTTTCAAACCAGGGGAGACCCCCTTACATCGCCAATAGGCTCGCGCCTCTTCTGGCTGCCTGATGCAGGGTCTGTTTCCCTTCCAGCATTGGTCTAGGACGATCCCGGATATAGGACGGATCAGACGACTAATTTGCTCATTCAAATACCGTATTTGCAAAATGCCTTACTAAGACAAATGGATCACGTTATGCACCATAAGCCTAACTTGGTAAATAGATGTTTAATTTCCGTCTTGCATGCAAATCAACCATAAATCCAACTCGATATCTTATACTTGATATTTGGATTAAATCAACCGATTTAGAAAGCTCTCACATGTTAGGTTTAAACTATTGGATGCGCATTCATGCATTTAAACCGTTTTATCAACTTTTGTATTCAACCAACCAAGATCGATCAGTAGAGGTCGCTACCGCGGGCGGGATTGGGTGTCTTATTAAAGGGCTTCCCAATACGTACCTTCACCTCTTACTCAGAAACTTTGGATAGTGGAAGACCTTATCCAGGACGTACGAGAGTCATTCTAGAGATATGATGCTAAAGAGGGACAATTCCTTATCTTTAGTACCTATGTCAAACACTACTTTGTGGTTCGTTTGACCGAGGTATAAAGTGGATTCGAACGGGTTCCAAGCATCCCACAAATGCTTGGTGACGACTCCAAACATCTCTAATCGTTTCGAGACTCTTGCCGAGACGAAACCGACCGATCTAAAACGATCCGGTCGAAAGCATTTTTACCCCGCCGAGCGTGGCTTTCAAAAGACCGCTATACGTCCATGGATTGGCTTGGCGTGTAGGTGGCTATCTCCACAGATTGGCGACTCCACTGGGGAAAACTAAGACACTTGTGTCTTTGTGATCCCTAGATGGTGAGATTGAACGAGGTCTTGGTTGGAATGCATTAATTGATATTACGGTCACGGTCGGGTTCCTTGTCCGGGCCCACAACCTAATCCTTTTCGACCAATTCGCTCGTCTCGTCGGCGTGAGTTTTCTCATCCCCGCGTTTCGAATCCCGATTGAGTCAAGCATACCGTTGACTTTACACATTTCTATTTCGTCAAAGAGCTTTTATCACCTTCGCGCACGAGGCTAGGGCACCCTCCTTACACATTTTGTTTGTATTGGTATCCCTCTCGCAAATCGGGGTTTGATTGCTTGGTGTGTAACCCACCCTTTTAAGCCAAAATCCGTGTCAGCATTATGCATAATATAATGAAACTGTGAGTGATTATGTGCTATGTGATCATAAGTCCTTCCGTGTCATTTACAAACTTTCAAAAAACACCTTTTTGCGCCGTTATAATGGCCATTCAAACCTCGGTCTTTCGCCGACCGTTGCATTTCAACACGCCTTTCTAGGCCGTTGTAATGACGATTTTCAAACCCGGCATTTATAACCATTTCAACACGCCTTTCTAGGCCATTGTAATTGTTGGGTTTGTGCCTTGATTCTGTTAACCGCCGCTTCGAATAACTATGCGGGGGTCTCGCTGACCGTATCTGTTATTGGGCTAGGTCTGTCTTGGGCCTTTATTAGGTCATTCTGTATTAGGTTTAGAGAGTATTATATAAACTCTCTAATCCTCTACCTAGCAGTCATGCTTATCATACCATCTGAATCTGTAATCTGAAAACTCCTCACATATCAATAAAACTTTCTCCCTTCTGCCCTGTGGACGTAGCTAACACACCGTTAGTGAACCACGTAAATCTGTGCGTTTGTCTTTTATTGTTCATTATTTGTTCTTTCTTGTTTCTGTTATAACAAACTGGTATCAGAGCCTTCGGGTTCCTGACCAGCGAGAAAGATGTCGGCGATGAACATAAAGATCGATCGCTTTACCGGGAGGAATAGTTTTAGTCTGTGGCGATCAAGATGCGGGCTCTGTTAAAGCGGCAAAGGGTTGTGGGCGCCGCTTTCGGATAAGAAGACGGAAAGCGCAATCTGCCGCCATCATTGTCATTTGCTACCGGCCGAGATGGACGATCGGAGGAGAAGGCACATTCAACGATTATGTTGTGTCTTGCGATGATATCATCACCGAAGTCGCGGAGGAAACTACCGCAGCGGTGCATGGAAAAAGCTTGAGAGTCTTTATATGACCAAGTCTTTGACCAATAAGTTGCTTCAAGCAACGTCTGTTTAGTCCGAGAATGCGGGAAGGTATGCCTCTTCGAGATCATTTAGATCGCTTAAACACAATTTTACTAGAATTACGTAATATTGATGTTAAGGTAGAAGATGAGGATGCCGCATTAATTACTTAGTTTCTTTACCGTTATCGTATGAGAATTTCGTACAGTCCTTTATTGTGGGTAAAGATACTGTTACTCTAGAAGATGTTAGGTCGTCTCTTCATACTAGAGAACTGTGCCATAAGGCGGTGGTACAGTATGAGACAATCGGTGCAGGGGTTAGCGGCCGTGGGGGTTATGGACGGGAAATTCGGGAAGAAAAAGTATAAGAAGCCTTCTTATTCGGGTTCTTCTAATTCTGCTGGTACTTCTGGTAATTCTGGTAATTCTGGTTCTTATGTTTCTAGAGGTCCTAAACCTAGTGATGTCTGTAACTACTGTAAAGGGAAGGGGCATTGGAAATTCGATTGTCCCAAGAAAGATAAACAGAACAAGTCTAGTATCTGCTCTGCTTTGGTGTAGCGGATGCGAGTTCCGAGGAAGATGATTATGCTCTAGTTACGGGTAGGGTCACGCATCACACCGATGTGTGGATTACGGATTCGGAGCATCTTACCATATATGTCCGCGCAGGGAGTGGTTTACAACTTATGAACAGGTAGATGGAGGCACTATTTCTATGGCGAATAGTGCTGTTTGCAGGATAGTTGGAATCGGCTCAGTCAGGGTAAGGACACATGATGGTAAATTCTGTACATTGAACGAGGTTAGACATGTTCCACTAATGACAAAGAATCTGATCTCCTTAAGCACGTTAGACGGTAAGGGTTTCGACTTTCAAGGTGTAGGTGGAGTTCGAACGTCTGCAAAGGTTCGAATGCGATTACGAGGGTATCAAGCATGGTACTCTATATTATCTTCGAGGATCTACTCACGGGTTACATTCTTTTGCATCCTCGGATGTTGATAAAGAAGATTTGACTAAGTTGTGGCATATGAGACTTGGTCATATGAGTGAAAGGGGATGCGGACTACTGTCAAAAGAAGATCTTACGTGTGGTCACAAGGTCAAGAATTTGGATTTCTGTGAGCATTGTGTATTTGGGAAGCTACATCGCAGCAAGTTTCCTAAAGCAGTGCATAGGACCAAGGGCACACTTGATTACATCCATTCTGATTGTTGGGGTCCTTCTAAGGTGGAGTCTTTGGGAGGTCACAGGTATTTTGTGTCTATTATTGATGATTATTCCAGGAAGACTTGGATTTATTTGATGAAGCACAAAAACGAAGCCTTTACTCACTTTAAGCAGTGGAAGGCATTAATGGAGAATCAAACTGGGAAGAAGGTCAAGAGGCTGCGAACTGATAACGGCCTAGAGTTTTGTTGTTACGAGTTCGACGAGTTACGCAAGAATGAAGGGATTGCTAGACATCGTACGGTCAGAGATACACCTCGGCAAAATGGTGTAGCAGAGCGAATGAATCGAGACACTTATGGAGAGGGCAAGGTGCATGCTCTCTAATCTTTGGACTAACAAGAAGATTCTCAGGCGAGAAGCGGTTAGTACAAGATGCTATCTCGATAAATCGGGGACCTCACACGAGTCCGAATCTCAAAACTCCATTTGAGATGTGGTCCGTAAGTCTGCCGACTATTCTATTTTAAGGGCTTTTGGTAGTACTGCTTATTATCATGTTAGTGAAGGTAAGCTTGAGCCACGAGCTAAAAAGGGAGTATTCGTGGGCTATGGGGATGGTGTCAAGGGATACCGTATCCGGTCTCCATCGAGGGTAGGGTTATTTTGAGTAGAAATGTTGTCTTTGATGAAAATTCTATGGTTAATCCTCTTTGAAGTCTTATATGTTGTCGGATAGTAGTAGTAGTGTTGATAAACAGGTGGAGCAGCAAGACACTCTTGATGAGAGTGTACCACAGAAGAAGATCAACCACTACAAATCCGAATCCGAATCTGTTCCATCGATTCTTCATTACCAGATTCCGAATCGGCGAGTTTGGCCCGTGAACGGTCAATCAGGCCTAATTTTGGGAAGCCTCCGAATAGACTTGGTTTTGAAGATATGGTGGGTTATGCACTTCCGGTTCTTGAGGAGGTGGATCCCGACTTACATGAGCCATCCACTTTCAAAGAAGCGAAGAACATGTTACGAATCGCCCCTGGCTTGCTTTGCCATGGGAGATGAGATGGAGTCTCTTCAAAAGAATCGGACACAGGAATTATCCAAGAAGCCTCACGGGAGAAAGATTGTTACTTGTAAATGGGTCTTCAAGAAGAAAGAGGGAGAGACTGTTCTTTGAGGGTATAAGGTATAAAGCTCGATTGGTAGCTCGTGGGTTCGATCGAAAGAGGGGGTAGACTACAATGAAATATTTTCGCCAGTGGTCAGACATACTTCCATCAGAGTGTTGCTAGCAATAGTTGCACATCAGGATTTAGAACTCGAACAGCTAGATGTGAAGACAGCTTTCCTACATGGAGAGTTGGAAGAAGAGATATACATGACTCGACGGACGGTTTCCAGTTCGGGTAAAGAAGACTATGTTTGCAAAGTCAAGAAGTCCTTATATGGGCTAAAACGCAGTCTCGAGGCGATGGTATAAAAGGTTTGACAACTACATGTTGGAGATTGGCTACACTAGGAGTCCGTATGATTGTTGTGTTTATTACAACAAGTCAAGAATGAGTCTCTCATTTATCCGATCCTATATGTAGACGATATGTTGATAGTGACAGAGAGCAAGTCGATGTTCGAAATTGAAGGGTCTTCTCGGTCTTTGAATTTAAGATGAAAGATTTGGGTGCAAAAGAAGAAAAAATTCTGGGAATGGAGATCTACAGGGATAGGAGCAAGAAGAAGCTTTTCTTATCTCAGAAAGGCTATATTCAGAAGGTGCTAGCAAGGTTTGGCATGTCTACAGCTAAATCCATAGATACTCCTAGTGCATCGAATGCACATCTGTCTGTTGCTTTCTCACCCAAGTCAGCTGAAGAAAGGGAGTACATGTCCCGAGTTCCGTACTCTAGTGCAGTGGGTAGTTTGATGTATGCTATGGTCTGCACTAGACCTGATTTAGCACAGTCAGTCAGTGTGGTGAGCCGGTTTATGGGTGATCCAGGTAAAGAGCATTGGCAAGTCATGAAGAGAATTTTTCGGTACCTTAAGGGTACATCTGATGTTGGTCTCATTTATGGAGGTGATAGAGAGTGCCTTGTGTCGTGGTACTCAGTTTCTGATTATGCGGGAGATGTTGACAATGAGACGATCAATGATCGGTTATGTTTTCACTCTTGGTGGTTCGATCGTCGGTTGGAAGGCTACATTGCGACCTACGATTACTTTGTCTACTACGAAGCAGAGTATATGGCGTTGACCGCAGACTAAAGAGGGAATCGTTAAAAGGACTGGTCGATGATTTGGGTCTACATCGGGAGCAAGCTATTGTATTCGGATGACGTCTTAGTGCAATATGCTTGGCTAAAGATCAAGTCCATCATGAGAGGACTAAGCATATAGATGTGAGATATCACTTTCTAAGAAATGAGAAGAGGATTAAGGTGAACAAAGTGGGTACTGCTGATAACCCAGCTGACATGTTCACTAAGCCAGTTCCGCATAGCAAGTTCCAACATTGTTTGGACTTGCTAAATATCTAGATCTGTAATTGCCCTCTTGGGGGCAATATCCGAGGAAGGGAGAAGAGCTTTCTGGTACATCTGGCATTTATGGGAATGCATCTGGTACATCTGTCTGTTTGTGAGAGAATTCAAGTCAAGGTGGAGATTTGTTGGGTTTGTGCCTTGATTCTGTTAACCGCCGCTTCGAATAACTATGCGGGGGTCTCGCTGACCGTATCTGTTATTGGGCTAGGTCTGTCTTGGGCCTTTATTAGGTCATTCTGTATTAGGTTTAGAGAGTATTATATAAACTCTCTAATCCTCTACCTAGCAGTCATGCTTATCATACCGTCTGAATCTGTAATCTGAAAACTCCTCACATATCAATAAAACTCTCTCCCTTCTTCCCTGTGGACGTAGCTAACACACCGTTAGTGAACCACGTAAATCTATGCGTTTGTCTTTTATTGTTCTTTATTTGTTCTTTCTTACTTCTGTTATAACAGTAATGACAATTTTCAAACCCGATTTTTATAACCATTTCAACACGCCTTTCTAGGCCGTCGTAATGACGATTTTCAAACCCGGTTATTATAACCATTTCAACACGCCTTTCTAGGCTGTCGTAATGATGATTCTCAAACTCGGTTTTTATAACCATTTCAACACGCCTTCCTAGGCCGTCGTAATGACGATTCTCAAACCCGGTTTTTATAACCATTTCAACACGCCTTCCTAGGCCGTCGTAATGACGATTTTCAAACTTGGTTTTCTACAACCATTTCAAAACACCTTTTTACGCCGTTATAATCGCCGCGTCTAGACACGGATTTTAACCCGTTTCGCGCCGACAATGGCTCTTTCAAAACCCGAGAAAAGCACACACCCTTTTCTCAAGACACATTTTGATAATCCCGAGGACCATACACCGTCCTCGAGACCTTTTCAAACATTTCAAAACTCGATCTTCAAAACATACAATTTTGAATTTCAAAAACCGCCTTGGGAAACAGTACATTGTTTTCCAAGCCGACTCAAACTCAAACCGTCTTTTGCAAACAAACTTAAGACAACCCTTTCAACTGGCCGACTTGCGGAGATCCCTATCTTCGGAATAGAGCTGATCAAAAGCGGGCTTGGGCTGGACATGGGTCGGGCCCAGCTGCTAAAAAAGTGTCCGACGGGCCTTATTTTATAGCCCGAGCCCGCTAAGCGGGCCACTTTCCACTGTCCGTACCCGCCCACTTCAAAAGAGCGGGCCGGTCCGTGGGCCTGACTAAAATTAAATACAGAAATTAGTGTTTCTATTAAAACACGAGTTTGTTATCCCTACATCCCACTAAAACTTAACAATTGTCTTTAAAAGCTTACCCTTAAGAAAGTGTATTAATTTTCAAATGATATGTTTACTAGATTTTGGAAAAAACACAAGTTTGACAATGTTCTACAAACATTAAAAGTTCATTTTTGCCTTGGTCTTTGTGCGGCATTGTTAGCGGTTACATACCCTCCCGTGTAATAAATACTTAAAAGCTACTATATTTATACGACAATCCCGTTAGCATGTCCATTCTCGAAGAATCTTTATACGACAAGTGTAAATACCGACAATCTTCCACTTATACGTAAGACATAAGTATTCATTTGCGCTACCTAATTGGTTTAGAGTGTACAAATTGTAAATGAAATGAGCAGAGAACGTCGGAGGATTGTGGGTTTTTGAGGACTTTTATGAGGATACTTTTAATAGCGGGCCGCCCATGGGCAATTTTGTTTAGTCCAAGCCCGTCCATTTATTCTAGCGGGCCTAGTTTTCTCGTCCGTTACCCATTAATTTTTTTATTTATCTTGTCCAAGCCCGCTATTTTAGCGGCCTGAACGGGCCGACCCGCACTTGATCAGCTCTACTTCGGAAGCCGTCCATGAAGCGACAAACGATTTTTTTTGGAAATTTCTATTTTCGAAAACTTCAGTCCACCATTCCAATTCCACCTCGTGTCTATCGAGTCGAAGCAAACGTACTTATGTGTCTTTACTTACGAGTCGTCTCACCACGAGACTAGTCCAACGGCATCACGCCACCACGTTGGACACGAGTCAGAGTCCAGTCAACACCGTCACGTTATAAATCGAGTCAGCACCGAGGTACCACACACGGTCATCCTCGTCTTGTTGAGTCTAATCTCCGTTCCGTCCTTTGCGTTATCTGCGTTCAGTCTTTGAACCATGTCGGATTGAGTTGTAATGTGAGCCGTTTTTCTGCCTCAGAACCATGGCCCTGTCTTCAGCTTCGTCCAACAACAACAACGACAACAGAGATGTCACGACTGCTCAGCTAGCCAGCCTGCTCACTGCTCTTAAGGTCACTCTAGACCATGTCGAGACCCGTATCGACACCCTGGAAAACAAGGAAACTGGAGAACACAACACTCTGCCCTTGACTGAAATTGAGAAAAGGCTTAAGCTCTTGGAAGAACAACTCCTAGCCCGGGGTAACAACATCCACTTTGAGAACAATCGAAGGTTTGAGCCCGTTGGGGATCAACTACCCGACAACTTCACCTTGACTGATATGCCCAAATTCAAGGGAGTGGAGGACCCACTCAACCACATCCGAGCCTTCAAGGACTACATGGTCATAAAAGGGGTCAAACAGGAACTTTTCACCCGGATCTTTCCATCATCCTTGGAACCGATCCATCGCCAATGGTACTACTCCCTTGACCCGAAGAACCTCACTACCTGGGATGAGGTTGCAGTTGAATTTGCTAAGCAATATGCCGACAATGTCGAAATCCAAGCCAATACTCGTACTCTGGAGGTCCTAACCCAGAATGATAAGGAGGGATTCACCGAATTCTTAACCCGTTGGAGGAGAGTAAGCACTCAGTTGGTCAGCAAGCCGAGTGAGTCAACTTTGGTGGAGAATTTTTTCAACAATCTCCGCCCGGTATATGCCAACTTATTGAGGTACAAAAACATCAAGACATTCCAGGATCTGCAAATCCTTGGGATACTCATTGAGGACGACCTCCGAAAGGGTGTCCTAGACAAGACCACCGGTAGAGGCTACCAGGGATCCACATCGACCGGATCTCGCCCTTATGGTCAGACAAACAAGATTGACGAGGTCAACCTCCTCGATCCAACCGCCAAGAGAGAAGAACGCCCTCAAAGAATGTTCACCAACATAGGGTCAATTTATGCAAGCGCCCTGAAAAGGCTTATGGACCAAGGGAAATTACAACCGATCGGACCCACCCCGGATCCGTCTGATGTTAAGAAATCCCGCTTCTGGAACCCTAATGCCTACTGTCAGTACCACCATGGGAAAAGTCATGACACAGAAACCTGTTTCAAAGTCAAACACGTCATTTAGGACATGATCGAGAAAGGGGAATTACCTTTGCCTCCACCGACTAAACCAAACAACAAGACAAACTCTTTGGGAATCCATGCTATCTCCGATGATGAGCCGACCTTGGACTGCTCACACCTCATCTTACCAATTGATGACGAGGTGAATGCCCTGGAGAAGGATGCCTCGGACGGGGTATTTATGTTCAGTGCCGTAACTATGCTTGCCATGTTCCAACAAGTCGAGGAAGCTATAACCAGTCTCTCCGAAAGGATTACCCGACTTGACGATGCTTACCGCCGATTGATTTTCAATCCTCCAACACCACGTCCGAGGGGGGGGGGGGGTCCCCCAAACACCCAAAACCACCCTCACCAGGATGGATTGCTCCCGCGACCATTCTGGCATGCACCTCACAATAATCACCCTCACAATAATCAACCTCACAAAAACTACCCTCACAGAAATTACCCTCACAAAAATCTCCCTCACAAAAACTGCTCAACAAGGAATATCCCTCCAAGGTACCCTCGAGATCCCGAAATCAATGGTATCTAGAGAGATAATGTTGAGGATATCTATATAGTCCCAGAGAAAGAGAAACGAGAAAAAGAGATCGGTCATCTTACCCGGTCCGGACGCCCCTATCAAAACCCGAACAATTCAACAGTCGTTCCCACAACGAACGACCAGGTTCTCCCGGACACGGACACTCAACCGAAGGCTCCCGAGAATTCGATCCTCAAACAACTGCAGAAAGAAAAAGCCGAAATCTCAATTTGGCAACTGATTGCTACATCCTTCGAACATCGACAAGCTCTACTAGAAGCCTTGGGAAAACTGACTGTGCCCTCTACCTCCTCCCCCAAAGAAGTAGTAGCACACATGACAAGGGATCTCCCCGACCTGAACAACCCGGTGATCTTCTCTGATGAAGATATCCCTCCCTTTGGAGCCAACCATAACCTGACCCTATACATCACCGTATAATACCTCAAAAAAAATGTGCCTATGGTTCTTGTGGATGACGGATCCACGGTCAATGTCATTCCCCTTAAAACAGCTCATAAACTGGGTATCAAGGAAACTGATTTGGTCCCAACCAATCAAGGAGTACGCGCTTATGACGGCACTAGTCGTAAGGTCGCAAGGCTTATCACTCTAACCGTCGTAACCGGGGCACTGGAAAGGCAAACCAGTTTTCAGGTAGTCGACGTTGACGCCTCCTTCAACATGCTTCTGGGATGTCCCTGGATCCACGCCGTCAAAGTAGTTACCTCCACTCTTCATCAGAAAATCAGGGTCCCCTTTAACGGGAAAACGATCACGATTCCTGCTTCCTCGATCAAAGCCGTCATGAAAAAGGGAATAGCCTCCCAAACCATCGAGGAGGACGACAACGAGATGTGGGGATTTCAAGCTGTGAACGCCCTAACTAACGAATAAACACCCTCTGATTGTGACCCGTTTGCCAACCTCATAGTCAACCGCATCCTAATGCGCCAGGGTTATTTCCCAAGTCTACCCCTCAATCCGCAAAAGAGCGCCTTACCTCCCTTGAAACAGGCTAAGGTCCTCAACATCCCCTTTGGGCTGGGTTATGAACCTACCGATGAAGATATCCAGGAGATGAACCTCCTAGTTCGGAAATGCAAGAAGCACGGAATTATCCTCCGTCCCTATCATCTGACCCTCAATGGATACTTTGTCCTCAAGGGAGAGTCCGAGCTCTACCATGGCTTTCCTGAGCCGATCTATGACTATGTGACCAAGGTCAGACACCCGGGTGTGGAAGTCTTCCAGGACTGCTACTTCATCCCCAACAACACCGAAGCTGCATCAACCGAGTCTAAATCGTCCCCATGCCTAGAAGGATAAGCTGTCACTCTCCTCTTCCGAGAGGATAACATCAAGCACCTCGACTATGAGGACATTATCAACATTGCTCTGAAAGATAATCAGTTTGACCCCACCGCCTTAATCTCTGATACTGTCCCAGAGAAAGCTACACAAGGCTGGAGGAAAACTGTCAAGTGGACCGATCGCCAAGGCCGCATTCTCAAGATTACAACTGGAGAAGTCCCTATGTTCAAAGAGGGAAGTGAAGAAGAATCTGAGTCTGAGTCGGAGTCAGAGTCTGTCTTAGCTCCTAACACTCCTGATGTCCCGGTCAAGGTCCCTTTCCCACCGTTTTATCACAAACTTGTGGTTGCTTCAGAGGCTGAGTCAACTAGGGTCGTCCCCACTCCCATGGAAGGTGACAACCTGGAGCCTGTTCCAGGGGCCACCTCCTCTGCTGTGTCGCCTCTGACTGACCATGAGATGTCTGTCCTGTCCGAGCTTTTCGCACGTGTCAACTTAATGAATGTTAAGTTTGCTTATGACTCGTCTCAATTTAACTGCAATGCAATTCTGAATGACTATGAGGAATTTGACTTGAGTGACTACCCACCTCACTTAGCCAAAGAACTTGACAAACAGGAAACCAGGACCCCCATCATTGAGGAGACCGAACCTATTAACGTAGGAACCGACAACACACCTCAAGAACTTAGGTTAGGGACAACCCTTGACCCCTCGGAAAGACAACGATTCATTGACCTCCTACACGAATACAAGGACGTATTCGCCTGGTCCTACAGAGATATGCCTGGGATTGACAGAGAAATTGCAGAGCACACGATACCCATTAAGTCCGGAGCCAAGCCCGTGAAGCAAAAACTGCGCCGAATGCGCCCAGAGTGGGCCCTGAAAATCAAAGAAGAAGTGGATAAATAGTTCAAGGCCGGTTTCATCAAAGTGTCGAAGTATTCTGACTGGGTGTCCAACATTGTTCCTGTACCAAAGAAAGACGTGAGAATTCGGGTTTGCGTCGACTTCAGGGATCTGAACAAGGCGAGTCCAAAGGACGACTTCCCTTTGCCACATGTTGACATCCTGGTGGATAATACCGCCGAGCACGCCCTCTTATCATTCATGGACGGGTATGCTGGGTACAACCAGATCAAAATGGCTGAGGAAGACATGCACAAGACTGCATTCACTACACAGTGGGGGTACATATTGCTATACGGTCATGCCCTTCGGCCTCATCAATGCCGGAGCTACCTTTCAAAGAACCGCTACCACTCTCCTACATGATATGATGCACAAGGAGGTAGAGGTATATGTCGATGATATGATCGTCTAATCAAAGGAATGGGACGGCCACATCAACGCCCTCCGGAAATTCTTCGCTCGTCTGCGGAAATATAACATGAGATTAAACCCACAGAAATGTGCATTCGGAGTCACCTCTGGAAAACTCTTGGGACATGTCGTCAGTAAAAGAGGCATTGAGATTGATCCAACCAAAATCAAAGCCCTTCAACAAATGCCTCGGCCTAAGAACGAGAAGGAGATTCGGGGATTTCTCGGTCAGGTTCAATACATCAGCCGCTTCATAGCCAAGCTCACCATGATTTGCGAACCAATCTTCAAGAAGCTTCGCGCCTCCGATCACACCGATTGGGATGACGACGGTCAAAAGGCCTTCGACAGGATAAAGGAAATCCTATCCAAACCTCCTGTCTTCATGCCACCTCAACAAGGGATTCCTTTATCCCTGTACCTGACTGTCACCGACACAGCCATGGGAGCAATGCTAGCACAAACAGTCGACAGTGAGGAACGAGCCATCTACTACATCAACAAGAAGTTCATCGAGTATGAGACAAGGTACACCCAATTGGAAAAGACATGCCTTGCCCTAGTATGGTCAACAAAGAAGCTGCGACATTACATGCTCAGCTACACAGTTCACATCTATTCTAAGATGGACCCGGTCAAATACATCTTCGAAAAACCCGTACTAAACGGAAGGCTGTCTAGGTGGACATTCATGCTGTCCGAGTTTGATCTCAAGTTCATACCCCTCAAGGTTATCAAGGGAAGGGCAGTCGCCGATTTCTTAGAAGAAAATCCCGTTCACGAGGATCCAGCAACCGACACATGGTCACTTCCTGACGAGGACATCCTTTGTGCCGACACCGACGCATGGGACCTATACTTCGATGGTGCATCTAATCTGAGAGGCTTCGGGGTAGGAATCCTTCTGATATCGCCAGAGGGAGAACATGTTCCGATCTCGGTCAAACTAGACTTAGCCATCACCAACAATGCCGCCGAATATAAAGCGTGCCTCATCGGCCTACAAGCAGCCATAACACTTGGCATCAAGAGACTGAGGGTCCACGCTGATTCCTCACTCATCATCAATCAGTTGTCCGGATCATGGAAAATCCGAAGTGATAGCTTAGCTCCTTACCGAGCGAAAATCAATCAAGAGGCCGAGTTCTTTGACCAAGTCGACTACTTTCACTTGCCACGAGAGGAAAATCAATCTGCTGATGCCCTGGTAAAACTTGCCGCGCTCGTCAACATACCTGACGACATGACATCGATGCCCCTATATGTCGAGAGAAGGAGCAAGCCAGCTCACATCCGTGCCATCAACAACGACGAGGAAAACCATGATGAACCCTGGTACCAAGCCATCCTCAACTATAAAACCAAAAACGAATTTCCTCCCAACTCTAATCTAAGAGGACAAAGAGCCATCCGTTTACTTGCATCATAATTCGTGATAAACCAAGACCAATTATACAAAAGAACACCCCAAGGGATTCTCCTCCTTTGCATTGACCATCACAAAGCCAAAAAAGTCATGGGAGAGGGAGGTTCACGACGGAGAATGTGGCCCTCACATGAGCGCAATGATGCTGACCCGAAAGATCATGCGGCTAGGCTACTATTGGACCACCATGGAAGCCGATTGCCGTAACTACGTCAAACATTGCCACAATTGCCAAATCTTCGCCAACATACAATACATACCACCATCCCTTTTATACACCATGACATCACCCTGGCCTTTCTCAACCTGGGACATCGACATCATCGGAAAAGTCAACCCGATAGGCACTAAAGGGCATTGCTTCGTCCTCGTCGCCATCGACTACTTCACCAAATGGGTAGAAGCGCAGTCATATGCAGTCTTGACCGCTAAACAAGTGGCCAAGTTCATCCAAAACAACATCATCTGCAGATATGGGGTACCCCATGAAATCATCAGCGATCAAGGCTCTCACTTCCGGGTGGAAACACAAGCCTTGTTGGACAAATACAAGATCAAACGGTACCGATCATCCCCCTACCGTCCACAAACCAACGGAGCGGTGAAGGCAGCGAACAAAACTCTTGTCACCATTATCAAGAAAATGCAAGACAACTACCGCGATTGGCCGAGCAAACTCCCATTCGCACTCTGAGGATACCGAACCTCCATTCGAACACCAACAGGCGCCACACCCTTCTACCTAGCATACGGTATGGAGGCGGCTCAGCCGGTAGAGTTAGAGGTCCCATCTCTATGCATCCTACTGGAGAGTCAAGTTCCTGAGGCGGAATGGACCCGTCGTAGGTATGAACAACTCACACTTCTAGACGAGCGGCGGCTCAACGCCTTACACAACGTCCAGCTATACCAACGACGTATACAATGGGCATTCAACAAGAAGGTTAAACCTAGGAACATTAAGGAAGCGACTTGGTCCTCAAGTCGGTTTGAGCACCATTACCCGTCGATCCGAGGGGAATATTCAAACCCAACTGAGCCGGACCGTACCTGGTCAAGAAAATACTCTCGGGGGGCGCAGTGAGACTGAGTGACCTAGACGGGGAGGATTTTACAAACCCGACCAACCTAGACCAACTCAAAAAATACTACCCTTGAACCGTAGTAACCAACGACCTCACCCTAGTTTTACAATTAGCGACCACCTTAACCTCATTCAAGTCAAGTTCCTCAACGTGTTCTGATTTGAAATTCCATGTTTTATCGAGTCTAAGTTGCGGCACCTTGCCCGTTTCGAATGCCCTTTTGTCTGTCAAAGGCAATATCCATTTGCACTCAAACAAAAAACTCCCTGAACTACGAGCGTGGTTTGATTTCACCTCTTCCGGTGGATACGTAGGCAGTCTCTCTTATACATGAGAGATACAACCACAAAACCCAATAAAATTTACAAAACGTTCCGAACTACGATCATGGTTTGATTTCACCTCTTTAGGTGGATACGTAGGCAGTCCTTTCTTACACAAGAAGGATACAACCATACCCTTAGCAAAAAAAAACATCCCCATCAAAAAAACATTCCCTTTTGTTTACCCACATACAAAACATCACCTATATCAACCTTTCCAAAAAAAGAGAAAGGGAACGACATTCCCTTTCCCACAAAAATATAAAAAGAAGCCTTTCTCCCTTCCTACAAAAATCCCACCTCCTAAGTGCAAATATTTAGGACAATTCAAACCGAATTGCTTTTACAAAATGGATGGAAGAAACAAGCATTCACAATTTTCTTTTAACATAAGCAATCCTCTTATTTAATTAATAATGGGAGGAATTACAAATTTAACAACAAATAAAGCTCGGCAAGTCTACAAGTTGTCAAAGCTAAAGTGTCGACTAAAACACCTCACATAGTAAGACTAGCACAAAACACACAATACATAGCTAATACAACATAATAAAAACTCACAACACTAATACAACATAATAATAAAGTGGGTAATAGAGGTCTTCATTCTTCCATTCTACCCTTGCCTTTTCCTTCGGGGTACATCTTCCCCTTGTTCTTCTTGTCGGCCGCCCTTGCGTGAACTTCCTCTTCGGAACGGATCCTCAATGGATCTACAACGGCGACGGCCTCCGATCTCTTGCAAGACCCCGTGCTCGATCCAAAGCGAGCCCATACACGGCCCACTACGTCTTTGGGTCTCGAGCTTCTCCTCTTTGGTGGCCTCATCACATCCGGGCTCGCTCCATCAGCATAATCCTCAAAGAAGGCTCGGTTGTCCTTGCCAACCTCTCGATACTTCAAGTCAACAACCTCGTCCTTACGGGATTTGGACCTTTCCTCCAAGGATTGGGCTCTTGCCCACTTGACATAAGCGAGAGTCACCCATGTCGTGGCAACGGGGTTTGGTACCTCCCAAAGCGGCCGAGTGGCCCACCATCTTTCAAAAACCTCCTGATAGGCTTATCGCGTACCCATGCAAAGATAATTACCCTAAACAACAAGTTAATGTAGCAATAGGGGTCGAACACAAGGAAACGGGAATTACGTCGTGAATTGCTATGGGTAGATTTTTATCTAGGTCGATTACGATTTGATTTGGTTTGGTTGTTTGATGATTAATAACAATAATGATGTAAATTATATAATAAAAGAGAGTCTAAGGGGTTCGGGTCACACATGCAAAAGTAAACATATGATTATGATAAATTCGGTACTAATAACATTGTCAATTGCTTAGGCTTAAAGATACCCATCTTGCGGCCTTAGCATCAACCATAGACCGGGTCCTAGAGAAACTCTCGTCCATGACTAGGTCGTCCTACTATACATGCTTAGTCTAATTCAATTCCGTGCCTCTCGACTTATAGAACGAATGAACAAACTTAATCATTTGAATAAGGCCTTAAACAACGATTAAACGTGACGATGCAAGCATGTGATAGAAGCAATATGAACAATATTATTGTTAACTTATTTTATCATGTTTATATATTAAATTTATGCATGGCTCCCCTAGCCCTTAGACTAGGAAATTTAGCTACTCATACTAAAATGTAAATTGCAAACTAAATTAAGAGAAATGGTGAACATAATTGTATGATTTATATAAACTAATTGATTTAACATGTGGAAGAATTAAACTAAAGTGATCTAAACAAATTATTTAATTATAAACTATTGATACTGTCGTTCTGTACCAAAAATAAACCTAAAAACAACTAACAGAAGCTAGCAGCAAGTAGGGTCGATCTCCACAGGGAGGCTATTTTGCTAATTATCTATTTAACTCAGTCTGTTAGGATGTCACAGAAATGGGGGTTTAAATGTGATTTTCTAAACTAATAAGAGTAAGGAAAAGAGAATAAGAGAAAGGGATTAAACAGATATAGAGAAACAGCTAAGACAAACGGTTCACCATAATCATCTGGTCAAGTAATCTAGGTCTCAGGTAAATGCAAATACGGTCTAAGGGGTAACGAACGTCACCTTTCGGTCCTTAATTCACCCTAAAGTGTAAACAGCTTAACTCTCGACCTCACTGCAATACTCTATTGTTCGCTACAAGTCTCGCCTCTTCCAACCTTTCGGTCCAGGTCGAGGATCACTAAGAATTAAATGCCTAATTGTGTCAACTCAATCAGACGGATACAATTAACTGCAACACTTAACCAACAAAGACAATACCGGCATTAACCCGATAAATCGATTACTCTCCCTTCATAATTATGGATCCCCTATAGTCTTAGCATATGAAAATTAGCTACTCATTATCATTGAATTAACAACAACAATAAATAAATAATTGAAACTAAACATAATGATAAAACTGATAAGGATTGAATGAAAGCAATTATGATAATAAATAAGGGCGGAAGGAATTCAAGCAATAAAAATGATTAAAAGATTAAAGAAGAACAATAGTACCAATACAATCCGAATCTGAGTAGCAAAAGTATAAGGAAGAACAAAATCCCAAAGAACAGTAACCTAAGGTAGAAATGAAATTGAACGAGAGAAGAGAAGAGAAATACAATTGATCCGAAAAATAGAGAAAATGAAGAACAAAGCAGTCGTCCTTTCCCTCTACTGACTCCAGGGAATGAATTGAATGCTTATTAGGTCTAAACTACTCTTATTTATACTAAGTAGTATTATTATTAATCTAATTATTCTCGACTAAAATCTTCTCGCTGTAGCTAGTACTCGATCGACCATATATCTACTCGATCGAGTACTTTTCCTGCTTTGCACACTGAACTTCAAACGGCTGCCATTTCTTCGTTACTTGGGCAAATAGGGCGATTCCGGTGGCGTTGGAAAGCTAAGAGGACAAACTTTCATCTCCAATTGGAATGACCTGAATATCTATTGTAGAACTAGAGATATGGCTCTCCAAAGTAGGCACTAGCAATTTGAAGTTCTTCCTTTGCTCGCCTAGCTATCTTTCTTCTTTGCGCATCCCAAAATAGCTACATTCCCGCTCCAAATTCACTCTTCCTTCAAATGCATGCTAAACGGACGGTAAAAGGCTCGATTTCACTACTTTCTAGTTCATTCCTGCAAATAAGACAAAACAAACCAAAGTAGCATATTCGGGGCATTTCGTAGCATAAACTACGATAAAAGCATGGAAATACGTGCTGAAAATAGGCTAAAAAGACTATACATTAGGCACGTATCAACTATGTAATAACTGAAATAGAAATGTAGAGATATAAACTATAAGTAGAAATACCTTAAAAGTAGAGAACTTGTATGGAAGAACAATGTATAACCAAAAGCTTGAAATAACTTAGAACCAAATGTTTGAACAACTACAAGATTAACTAATTTGTAAACTAATATGAATACTATTGAGAGAATTATAATGCTTAAGGCTATTATAAACTAAAACTTGGACGTAAAATTGGATGCAAAGACCTTGGAACTCCTCTCCTATTTATAGGAGAGGATAAAGAAACGTAAACGAGCAAGATGCATGCGGCCCCGATCAGGGTTGGGTGGCCCCGATCGGGGTCGTGTGTTTCCGGGTATTTTCTCTTAATTCCTCTCTTAATTGCGTGAGGAATCCAAAGTTTATACTTTAATGCTCCTTAATCACCCGGGTAAATGCCTCATCTATGATCTTTAGAGCTCCCAAAAAGCATCCTAAGCATGTTGGAATCTTATGCTTTCCACCTTGACTTGGATTTGATCATTGGGCCTTGACTTTGGTTGTTGTCAATATTTGCATTATACATAATAATCCATCAATTTCTCCATGCAAAACCCAATCCAATGCTCCATGCTTAGTCCACACTTGGTCTTGATTAGCTTAATGAACTTAGTGTATAAAATGATAGGAAAAAGCCTCTAAATGCTTAGATTCCTACAAAAACATGTTAAGACAAGCAAATACACTAGAACAACAAATATTAGCTTATGACACTATGATAAGTGCTAAATAACAAATAAAATGGAGCTAATATTAGGAGATGAAAGTATATAAAATATGCACTTATCAAACTCCCCCAAGCTAAACCCTTGCTTGTCCTCAAGCAAGAAACCAAATCCCATCAATTGCAATATCCAAACAAGCTAAGCATAATGATTTAGAAACCCGAAACAACATGGGCAAGGAATAAAGCAAAGCATGGTTGAGATTTACATGACGGCGTAGCATAGAAAACTTTGAATGAACCTTTAAGCTCTTGCATGATCATTTGACTTATGGACTCTCACGGGGCACTCAAACTCTTTTTATGTGAAAGGACAATTTTGTGAATAAACACTCAACTATCCTCGACCTATAATAATGTGCCCGCAATCTAATATGGCAAACATGTCAAAACTAGCAAGCAAAGACAATCAAATGTAAGCATGATAAAGAAGCCAAATGGGTATGAAGAAGACAAATAAACATAGGTAAGAAGGAGGAACAAATGAATTATGGTAATGTGGAGCTAAGTCAAGCTAGCAACTACCAAATTGTAAAGGTGCTCAATCCCAATTCCAACCCAATTTTGCAATTCAAACCATGAGAAAATCCTCCAAAATATATGAATAATGCTTGAGAATTTCTCACATCTTTTCTTCTTCTCTTTTTCTCTTTCTTTTCAATGCATACTTCTTTTTTTTCATGCTTTTTCTCATTCATTCATTTTTTCCATCTTCATTTTTTTTCATTTTTCTCATTTTCCAATTTCATCACTTCAACTTTTTCATTTTTTTTTCTCTTCTTTTTTCTTTCTTGAGCATTAAGACCAAGCTCACATGATATTCAAACTTTGAAACAAATCCCAATTGAGCACCCAAACAAGACCAAACAAGCTACTAGCTCAACAAGGTAGGCAAGTTATAATGTAGCTAGGGAAAATTTGTTTGTGAAGGGGTCAAGAAGGCAATTATATTCATGTGAATGGCTCCAAAATGCTACAACAAGTGAATGCATGCTTACCAAGAGATGACATGAGAACCATACTTGTGCGTTTTGATGAAACACACATTATAAGGAGATACCTACACTCACCTAAGAGACCGGATATGGATGCATCGGTCAAAAAGAGGCTCTACCTTACTAATTTGTAGCTTGCCACAAGTCAAGATCAAGCTTATTTGGTTCATTCTCCATCTCCCACCTACTATGTCAAGACATCCCCATGCATGCTAAATCCCGACATAAAAGAATAAATCATTAGCAATAAGCCATTATTAGGATAAGCAAAGAGGAAAGTAGGCTACAAGCAAGCACAAAGCAAAAATTTCTCTCAAAAATTTTCAAAATTTCTAATTTTCTACACTACATGCAAACTACGCTATATGCAAATGCAATATCTCCTCCCAAGCTAAACATCACATTGTCCTCAATGTGCCAACAATGCAAAATACCCAATCAAACCATAAATATGGCTCAAAGCACAAAACAAGAAGGACTAGAGGTTATGTTTAATGGGTTGCAAGAGCTAAACTAATATGCAAAGCAATGAAAGACTTACTCGACTTGCTAGCCTCCCCCAAGCTAGCATGAACTCGGGGGGTGATGTTTCCTTGTGATTGGTGAAGAAATGTGAAGAAACGAGAGAGAAAGGAGGAAATGAGTACCGTCGGGTATGCTTGAATGATAGAAAGAAATCTATCTTTTTTTTTTACCCGTATAAAGCAAAGGTTAGGGAGTCACAGAACCACGACCCCGATCGGGGTTGACCTCCTTTTCCCGTATTTGACTTGCTTGTCTATGGAAGTGAATTCTTTTCTTGTTTTTCGAAAACCACGTCCCCGAACGGAGTTCCTGCATGGGGAAGCGTGCCATATTCACTTCTAAACCTCCTTTCTTCATTTTCACCTAAAAATCACAAAAAGAAACATCGTCACGTCGAACATTTTATTACTAATCTACGAAAAACAATAAATTGCAGAAAATTAAAAACAAAAACAAATAAAAACAATAAAAAGCTTGGGTTGCCTCCCAAGAAGCGCTGGTTTAACGTCCCGCACGACGTAAGAAGCTATTTAATTCAAGTTTTATCATTGAGCTTGCCACCAACCAAGCTCCATTTCATAGCTATCTTCGCATTCCGCAACCATTTGAAATTGTTCAAATAAAATTTTCTTTTCCTCTTGGCACTCCTAGCATTAGTGCCTTTAGCATCGTCACCTACGAAACAAACAACACCAACATCGTCCTCCAACGGATCCATTAGTGAGGATCCAAGCATAGTAGAGGCAAGAGAAGAGTCCATAGTGCTAAATAAATAACAAGACTCTTGTAACATTGGGCTTCTAATGGTGTTGTTTTTGCTAAAGGAGACCCGGTCATCACCCACTTCCAATGTCAACCTCCCATTTTTCACATCAATTAACGCACCCGCTGTGCGTAAAAATTGCCTACCCAATATAATTGGGGTTTGTGAGTCCTCGGCCATATCAAGTATGAGGAAGTCAACGGGTATGAAAAACTTGCCAACTTTGACGGGTACATCTTCTAAGACACCTAAAGGTCGCTTTAAAGAACGGTCCGCCATTTGCAATGTAATACTTGTGCATTTTAAAGCACCCATGTTAAGTTTTTCACAAAGGGAATATGGCATGACACTTACACTAGCACCTAGGTCACAAAGGGCCTTATCAATGGTATATTTGCCTATAGTGCAAGGAATAGAATAGCTACCGGGGTCCTTAAGTTTCGGGGGAGACTTGTTTTGTAAGAGTGCACTACACTCTTCGGTGAAAGCAATGGTCTCAATCTCATTGAAGGATCGCTTCTTTGAGAGGATTTCCTTCATAAACTTTGCGTAAGAAGGGACTTGGGTAATCAATTCCATAAACGGGATGGTGACTTGCAAATTCTTACAAACTTCCAAAAATTTAGCAAACTTACCTTCCTACTTGTGCTTTGCTAGACGATGGGGAAATGGTACTTGAACAACTTCCTTGGGAGGAGCATCCTCCACATCTTTTACTATCTCTTTCTCATTTTCCTTGGGAGCATCCATTTTCCTTGAAACGGCATCACTCTCCTTAGCATTAGGAGAGATTTCTTCAACAACCACCTCATCACTTTCTTTTGGCATAGGAGACCCAACATCTTTAGCATCAAGCTTGCTCTTCCTCTTTAGCATCAACAATCGATGAGGAAATGGCACACGATCTTTAACAATAGGCTCTTCACTAGCCTTCCTTTTGTCATTTCCCCCAAGCTTAGCCTTTTTAACAACCACCTCTTCATCCAAAGTCATGGATGGCCCATCATAACTTGAACCACTTCTCAAGGAAATAGAATTAACGGTTTCATGTGGTTGCTCACCTTGGGGAGGTAGTTGACCGTTCTTCCTTTGAGAATTAGAAGCGGCTAATTGAGCCACTTGTTGTTCCAACATCTTGACCGCGGCACTATGAGCTTGATCATTCTTTTGAATTTGAGCCAACAATTCCCTTTGCATTTGGATTATCATGCCCTCGAGCTTACCAACTCCTTGATTGTTTTGTTGGACATTTTGTGGTGGATTTTGTTGGAAATTGTTTTGTGGGGGCCTTTGTTGATTTTGATAACCCGGTGGAGGGATATACTTTTGTTGTTGAGGGACATAGGCATTTTGTTGTGGTGGGGGTTGTGGGTTAAGCACATTGTTGCTAGTGTAAGACAAGTTCGGATGAAATTTTGAATTCGGGTTATAGGTGTTGGAAAATGTACCCGGTGGATATGAACTTTGTCTAAAAGCTTGAAAATCATTTACCTCTTCAATGGGGGCTCGGCAATGTGCGGCATAATGACCCGCACCTCCACATCCATCACAAACGATGATTTGGCTCGTTGAAGACACGACATTGAGTTGTTGAATGGAATCTTTAACATCTCTCTCCGCCAATTGTTGTTGGAGCAAGGCAATTTGAGCTAGCAAAACGGAGTTGTTGGAGGATTCTTCTTTACCTTTGGATGGCACAACTCGGGAATTGACATATTGGGCATCATGGACCGCCATAGATTCGATCGTGGAATGAGCAAGATCGGTGTCAATTTGATCAAACCGCCCATTGTTGGCGGAATCAAGAATCCTTCGGGACTCGGAACAACATCCATTGTAGAATGTTATTGCTAGAAACCAATAATCTAGCCCATGATGTGGGCATTGCCTTTGAAGCTCTTTGTACCTCTCCCAAGCTTCATATAAGCTCTCAAGAGCTTGTTGACGGAATCCGGTGATTTGGCTCCTCAAAGTTTGAGTTTTCTCCGGTGGAAAAAACTTTTGATAAAAAGCAAGAGCCAATGTCTCCCAATTGGTGATTCCCAAGGTGGTGCGGTCAAGGCTATTGATCCATATCTTGGCTTTGTCCTTCAAAGAGAAAGGGAAAAGTATTTCCCTTATTTGGGCTTGAGTGACGCCCGTTTGACGGATCATGTAGCAATAGTCACAAAAGTTTTGCACATGCAAATTGGGATCCTCCAAAGGACTTCCCCCAAATTGCTTCCTCTCCACAAGGCTAATGAAAGCCGGCTTGATCTCGAATTCCGGCGCGGTGATTTGAGTGGTTGTGATTCCAGCCGGAAGCATGGCCGCGGTGGGCTTTGAGTGATCGGAAAATTTCACCATCTTTTTGGTAGTAGATGGTGGTGGTGGTGGAGATGATGAACAAGAAACCTCCTCCTCATCAAGAACCTCTAGATCGTCTAAGTAAGACTTTCTAGCACTTTCAACTTGTATGGTAGAAGTGGCTTCTTTCACTTCCTTCCAAAATCGTCGTCTTCTCCTAAAGGTTATCTCGGGCTCGGAATCCGGTAAAAGCAATTCTCCACTACGAGAGGACCTGGGCATAAGACAACAATTTCTAGGAAAATGATAAGTAACGGTCTCAAGGAACAAGTGTTCCTCAGGACAAAACAAAAATAAGATAAAAATCGACAATTCAAAATGTAATAAAACTGTTTCCCCGGCAACGGCGCCAAAATTTGATTGGCTTATCACGTACCTATGCAAAGATAATTACCCTAAACAACAAGTTAATGTAGCAATAAGGGTCGAACACAAGGAAACGGGAATTATGTCGTGAATTGCTATGGGTAGATTTTTATCTAGGTCGATTACGATTTGATTTGGTTTGGTTGTTTGATGATTAATAACAATAATGATGTAAATTATATAATAAAAGAGAGTCTAAGGGGTTCGGGTCACACATGCAAAAGTAAACATATGATTATGATAAATTCGGTACTAATAACATTGTCAATTGCTTAGGCTTAAAGATACCCACCTTGCGGCCTTAGCATCAACCATAGACCGGGTCCTAGAGAAACTCTCGTCCATGACTAGGTCGTCCTACTATACATGCTTAGTCTAATTCAATTCCGTGCCTCTCGACTTATAGAACGAATGAACAAACTTAATCATTTGAATAAGGCCTTAAACAACGATTAAACATGACGATGCAAGCATGTGATAGAAGCAATATGAACAATATTATTGTTAACTTATTTTATCATGTTTATATATTAAATTTATGCATGGCTCCCCTAGCCCTTAGACTAGGAAATTTAGCTACTCATACTAAAATGTAAATTGCAAACTAAATTAAGAGAAATGGTGAACATAATTGTATGATTTATATAAACTAATTGATTTAACATGTGGAAGAATTAAACTAAAGTGATCTAAACAAATTATTTAATTATAAACTATGTAATAACTAAAATAGAAATGTAGAGATATAAACTATAAGTAGAAATACCTTAAAAGTAGAGAACTTGTATGGAAGAACAATGTATAACCAAAAGCTTGAAATAACTTAGAACCAAATGTTTGAACAACTACAAGATTAACTAATTTGTAAACTAATATGAAAACTATTGAGAGAATTATAATGCTTAAGGCTATTGTAAACTAAAACTTGGACGTAAAATTGGATGCAAAGACCTTGGAACACCTCTCCTATTTATAGGAGAGGATAAAGAAACGTAAACGAGCAAGATGCATGCGGCCCGATCGGGGTTGGGTGGCCCGATCGGGTCGTGTGTTTCCGGGTATTTTCTCTTAATTCCTCTCTTAATTGCGTGAGGAATCCAAAGTTTATACTTTAATGCTCCTTAATCACCCGGGTAAATGCCTCATCTATGATCTTTAGAGCTCCCAAAAAGCATCCTAAGCATGTTGGAATCTTATGCTTTCCACCTTGACTTGGATTTGATCATTGGGCCTTGACTTTGGTTGTTGTCAATATTTGCATTATACATAATAATCCATCAATTTCTCCATGAAAAACCCAATCCAATGCTCCATGTTTAGTCCACACTTGGTCTTGATTAGCTTAATGAACTTAGTGTATAAAATGATAGGAAAAAGCCTCTAAATGCTTAGATTCCTACAAAAACATGTTAAGACAAGCAAATACACTAGAACAACAAATATTAGCTTATGACACTATGATAAGTGCTAAATAACAAATAAAATGGAGCTAATATTAGGAGATGAAAGTATATAAAATATGCACTTATCACCTCCACAAGCTCGGAGTTCCGAAAAACACTCTCTTGGACGAGAGTATCTTGAGCGGGCACCTTTTGTTGACGCCCCATTTGCCTCATGAACCTTTCGGGATAAATGAAGGAAATAACCTTCAAACCCACCACCATCAAAGAACGAGGACTAGCACCCGAAGTGGGCAACCCCGTGAAGGACCTCAAGTGCCACCATGGCACCACCCAACGGATATGAGGACCACCCTCCTCCGCCAATCTCGCGGCCCAATAACCCTCGGTGGAAGCAAAACTATCCGAGTACAACTTCTTCCTCATGGTAAGGTGACGGATAGAATAAGAAGAAGAATTAACCAGAGGCTCTACATACCTTAGCCTCTCCAATAGCCACACTTGGAGGATCCTTGGAGATCCAAACGAGGGAGCTTCTCCACTAGAACCCTTCTTGTCCAAAGCTTGGATGATCTCGCCAAGCACCAACCATGATGGATCTCTACCATGCTCCATTTGCTCGACTACGTGCACAAGGGTCATGCTACCATATCACTTTGGTCCCTCCTTCTTCAAAGCATCAACAAAGAGGTATACATGGACAAGGAAAAAGGCAAGAGCCCTTCTCCTAGCCACCTCCGAAACATTGGCATCCAATCGATTCGAAAAGATGTTGATAAGAGCCAACATATCCACACCATGAGGAGAAAGGAGAAAATTGACTTGGCTTGTTGACAAGCCCAACATTGAACGGAATTTCTCATTATAACACAAACGAGTTGGAGGAAGCACCGGAACACAACCCGGCCACCCACCAATGGCACCAACTTCTTCGGCAAGCGGACAAATTTTGCCTTTCGGGAAAACGAAAACATGATGTCTCGAATCCCAAAACCGAGAGCATGCTTCAAGAAATGAGGATTGCACCTTAAATTGACGAAGCACCAACAGTTGACCAACTCCCATGCAAATGAGTTGTTACTTTTCGGGAGGCGACAAATCCCGGCACCATTGTCGCACGCATTCTCAAAGGCATCCATGAATTTTTTTGTGGAAGAAGAAGTTTTTTTAGAGATGTTTTTGTGTTTCGGATGATGAAATAATGAAGCACAAACATCCCTATTTATACAAAACGATCAGCGCCTTTTTTTCCGAAATAAGGGGAGGCTAATTTCTATTGCCAAGCTGCTCGCGCCTCTTTGGGCCTGTTCTCAGGATTCCCACCTTGAATTGTCCCTTCCAAGTTGTGTTTTCTCCTGACACCTCAAACCTCAAACCTCCCGCTGGAATGCTCGCGCCTCTTCGGAACAGTCCAGTAAGTTTTGTGTTTTCTCACACTCACATTTCCTTGTTTTTGCGTTTTACGAAATCCGACACGGTTTCCATGACGCAGCTTTAAACATACGGATTTTTTTCTTTCTTTTTTAAGGGGGAAGGGCTAGTCGCCCCGATCCGCGACGGATCATTTCCATGACAGTCAAAATTCCGAAAAATTTTGCGCTTTTTCGCTCTTTTCCCAACAAAAATAAAAGTCGAAAATTGATAGCACGACATCAGTTTTCCTCAAAATTTCAAGTGCTCACAAATCCGAGCCTTGATCTCACGAAAATCAAATCAAATACACTCGCGAAAATCTATTCTAAAACTCACCCCCTGACGGTTCGAGTTTGAATTTTTCGAGTTACAAATCAATTTCAACAAATTCGATGCAATTTAATTCAAGACACGAATTAATTGCTCAAATTTTCAAATCAATTCCTTTTGAAAAGTTCAAACGTGATGACTTGTCACGAAATTTTCAAAATATCATTTCAAATTTCAAATTTCATTTTAACTTTCGAGTCATCGTGGTTAATTTTTGTTTTCAATCAAATGCCTTTTTATATGTTTACATTTATGCGTATGTGCTACCTATTGCCTGTTTTATACACTAACGATGCAGGAACTGGTACGAATCAAAAAGGGAACTGACAGCCGACAGCGCTTCTCCGAAACACCACACAAAAAAGGCCAAAATTACAAAATAAACCACAATCCAAAAACACATATATACAAACCGCCTCACGCAAAATACATCGACACACGTTTGATACAAGCGACTGACCATACAAACAGGAGCTAGTATAGACATCTATCATACAGACACTGGCTTAAAACAACGAGCTGGGGGCTATCTGCCACCTACCGAACTAAGCACTCCCTATCCTTCCGATCGGAAAACAAAAGGAGCAACACGGGAAACAAAGGAGTAACAGCGGAAGCAGAGGTGGTTACCACGACGGTAATACCTCGCTCCTACTCCACGACAAAAAAGAAGACAGTGTCTGGCAGACTTTGGATGATAAGGAGGCCAAGAACCATGATGCAGCACACCACCCCGGTGTTGACCCCCAATCATCAGCCATCCTGTCTATGAGCCACAATGAAAAGGACAAGCCGACCACGTCAGCCGCCTCCCCTTCTCTACGGAAGCATCCTCTACCACCACCTCGGCTCCAGCAGTCTCCCCGGTCGCTTATGCTCCTCCCGGATCATCCTCCTCCTCCAAGACCTCAACGACAGACCCCGTAGGCCCCGAACACTCCCCTGCAATCAAAGGCAAAACAAAGGCGTCAGATGAAATTTCGGCATTACGACGGCATAAAATGGACAAATCCAAAAAAAAAACCTGCAAAGCAGAACAAGGACAATCCCGCCCAAACCCAACCAAACAAAACAATCTACAAAAAAACGCACAAAAAAAAACGACCCGCCCTTCTTTTCAAGCAAAAGAGGCGTCAAAACAACGACAACCAAAAAACAGCATCTCAAGACCCACACAAGGTCCGCCATCAACCCAGAATACACTCCTGATGCAATGGGATATTTTCTACAACTCAAAAAAGCAATTTCTACGCCAATTTGAGGGCAAACAGGTCAAAATTTCAAAATGCGACCGCAACAAAACAACGTGATTTTACTACGTCTCAAATCGACCTAAACTACCAATAAGGTCCATGTCAAAGCAAACTGACTCAAATCAAGCCCAAATAGACGCTTATTTTGTCAGACATAAGACCGTCACAAAAGGCAAGAATTCCAATTTTGCCCACAATACCCAACAAAGGTCCGAAATGGCAAACACGGTCTTCCCCGACTACAATGCAACCTAGTGGGGCACATAACTCAAGCAAATAAACTTGACGTTGTTAAATGAGACGGTTTCTTCGCCTCACTCATGTTTTTCGAGCATAGAGGACGGAAACGGGGACCAAAATGCAAACTAAAAGCACCCCTATACTCCTGAACAGGTTTCTAACCTAATGCAATCATCAATTTCACTCGAAATTGGCACAATCAAAAACGCCCAATTCGATTTTCAAGGGTATATAATTTCGCCCTAATTCAATTAACAAAAAGACCAACAAATTCAAATGGATTCAAGAGGAACTACATACCTTAAGACGACATGTTGATGACGGCAAGAAAATGAGCGAAGAAGCAAGGTCGATAATGGTGGTTTTCGCCCTTTTGTCGCGCGTTTGGAGAAGACGAAGTGAGAATGGGGAGCTTCCCATTCTTGCCTCTTTTACAGAAAAAAAGGGAAGCTCCCTTCCCTCGCCAAGGTGCTCGCGCCTCAATGAGGCCTCCCTTTGCCTTTCCAGCGAAATTTGGGCTTTGACCCAATTTCCCACACAAATCCTTCAAAATTCAAACGACGACAATTAAAACCGTCACTTCAAAAATAATAGTGAAAATTCAAAATTCACTATTTCTTCAAAATTCAAACGACGGCAATTAAAACCGTCACTTAAAAAAATAGTAGTGAAAATTCAAATTCACTATTTCTCCAAATTTCAAACGACGGCAATTAAAACCGTCACTTCAAAAAATAATAATGAAGTTCAAATTCACTATTCCTTCAAAAATTGAAACAAACGGCGATTAAAACCGCCCTCTCATTTCAAAAGTAATAGTGAAAATTCAAAATTCACTATTTCAAACGATGGCGGTTAAAGCTGCCATTTCATTTCAAACAACAATAGTGAAAATTCAAATTCACTACTTCCTCAAATGTCAACGGCGGCAACATAAATCGTCACTTCAAAAAGAATAATAGTGAAATTCGAAATTCGCTATTTCCATGGCAGCGTCACAAGCCCCGTCTATCAAAACAAGTAGGTAGCGGGATCGAAACCCACTATCCCCTCAAACGTTCAACACAAACACCGAAATTCCCCAACAGGAATGTCGGGGGCTTTCTCGTAAAGCCCGCTATTTCAAAACAAGCCCGCCCAACGCGGCTATTTTCGCGGTCGATCAACCGACCCTTCACAATGGCTGACGAGCCTTACAACGCGCAGCGGCTGGCGAGCCCCTTCATATACGCACAATGGCTGGCGAGCCTTACAACGCACAATGGCTGGCGAGCCTTACAACGCACCGCGGTTGGCGAGCACCTCTTCATATACGCATCGCGGCTGGCGAGCCCTCTTCATATACTCCTCGCGGCTGGCGAGCCCTCTTCATATCTGCAACACAGCTGGCGAGCCTTTGTCCACAAACAAAATACAAACCGAGGACGTATCCCAAAGATGCCTCGGGTACGACTCCTCCACAGCAGCTGGCGAGCCTTTGTACGCAAACAAAATATAAATCAAGGACGTATCCCGAAGATGCCTCGGGTACTACTCTTCCAAAGCAGCTGGCGAGCCTTTGTCCGCAAATAATACAAATCGAAGACATATCCCGAAGATGCCTTGGGTACGACTCCTCCACAGCAGCTGGCGAGCCTTTGTCCGCAAACAATACAAATCGAGGACATATCCCGAAGATGCCTCGGGTACGACTCCTCCACCACAGCTGGCGAGCCTTTGTCCGCAAACAAGACACAACTCAAGGATATATCCCGAAGATGCCTCAAGTATGACTCCTTCTTATGACTGGCGAGCCTTTGTACGTAGCCTAACGGACTTTAAACGACCCGCACGGACAGTCGACAGACTTTAAACTGTTCCCGACGACAGGTCCTTGGCTTGTACCCTCGAGTCGCCTTGGCGCCGCCTTTCCTGACGGCAGGTCCTTGGCCCGAATCCTTTCGAGCAGCCTCGACGTCGCTTGGGTCTCCAGGTTGTAATCTTCGATTGACCTGGGGGCTCTACTTTGACTTTTGCCCTGTCCAAGCCTCAGTCAAAGTGGGGGCTCTATAAATACCCAGTATATGTCGAGACTCCAACAAACACCCGATGATTATCGGACTACAACATGCTTAGGAATCGCAGCGTTTGATCGACAGTTTGTGTACAACTTTACGTCGGAAAACTTAAAACGATTTCGAAAATAAAACATTTCAAAACTTTTTAAAAGTACTTGGAGTGTTTAATGCATGACGACGGGGTCGCGATGACACTAACTAGAGTCAAAACCGACACCAGACCAAAAACCGACTCAAAATTCAAATCCCGACTTCAACAACGAGTCAAACCGAGTCAAACCCAAAAAACAAAACCATTCAAATGCTTCAATGTTAAGATTTCCCGGAATCTTACATAGTCAAGTACCAAACATGTTCATCCAAATCCTAGGATAGAACAAATCATGATTGCACTTGTGTGAAAGCGACAAGACACCTCGAAGACGTGCTACATGGCTCGCGCCTCTTTGAGCAGCATAGGTGGCCACGTCGCTCAAAACTCACACAACCACTCATTTTCCTATAAATACCCCTCAAATTCAACCATTTGAGGGTTATGCGAGTGTCCGCCCCCTCTTTTCTCCCTTAAAATTCTCGACTCAACTTCCTAAGTCACAATCGGACACGTGTTTACGACCTACTAATCGTAAACACAAGCCTTACACATTGTTTGGTACCGTCATCGTGCATTAAATCACTTGACCGACCATCTCGACCACTACACCATCACTAAATTAACAAACACTCTTTTTACTTACTAAAACGGTTTTAAACCCGAGTTTTCCGACCAAACGAGTTGATACACTTACATCGATTTCTCGCCATAAGCCTAGCATGTAAGTATGAGGGTGTAAAAATCTTCTTTTATCATGTTTTCATTTGTTTTATGACTATAACATGCTAAATCATGCATAACATGGTCCAAAACATGGGAAGAATGAGCCAAAACCGGATTTTTGGTTGAGGCAGAGGCTACTTACGTAGCACATGGGCTCGCGCCTAAAGGACCCTGCCCAACCATAAGTCCAAACCGTGTTTGGTCTCTTCATCTCCCTTATTTTCATTTTCATATTTGTAATCGGTTTTTACCATTTCAAGTATTTTCAAACCATTTTTACAAGTTTTTAACCATAAAACATTTTTCACCCTTGGTTCTTAATACCATGACGGTTTGATCCGTGTTTCGGTGATAATATTTGGTTAATTACGTTATAAAAGGTATTTTAAAACCTTTTTTTTACTTCTTTACATTTTGGAAGGTATTTTAAAGCCTTTCATCATTTCTTTACATTTTCAAAACAAATGTATTAGTCACCAACACAAAGTCATCCTTGGTTCCATATACCATGTCGGATTTTAATCCGAGTACGATGATGAATGTCGACTAATTATATTCAAATGAACTTAATACAATTAGTTCATAATTATTTTCAAAACTATTCATGTCAAGCTTGCAAAATCGAACCCGACATCGAATATTGTCAAAACAATGACGATCATTCAAGTCTCGTTCTTCAAATCAACACAAAAGCGGCCTAAGCGGCCTTTTCAAACCAAAACGGGTTCAAATATCCATTTTTTAACACGTTTTACAAACGTTTTTAATGGTAAGAACACGTCATATATCGTTAACTGACCCGCGCCTAAATAGGCCATTTCTTTTTCTATTTTCAAACCAGGGAGACCCCCTTACATCGCCAATAGGCTCGCGCCTCTTCTGGCTGCCTGATGCAGGGTCTGTTTCCCTTCCAGCATTGGTCTAGGACGATCCCGACTCCAGCTAACCCGGATATAGGACGGATCAGACGACTAATTTGCTCATTCAAATACCGTATTTGCAAAATGCCTTACTAAGACAAATGGATCACGTTATGCACCATAAACCTAACTTGGTAAATGGATGTTTAATTTTCGTCTTGCATGCAAATCAACCATAAATCCAACTCGACACACTATACTTGATATTTGGAATAAATAAACCAACTTAGAAAGCTCTCACATGTTAGGTTTAAACTATTGGATGCGCATTCATGCATTTAAACCGTTTTATCAACTTTTGCATTCAACCAACCAAGATCGATCAGTAGAGGCCGCTACCACGGGCGGGATTGGATGTCTGATTAAAGGGCTTCCCAATACGTACCTTCACCTCTTACTCAGAAACTTTGGATAGTGGACGACATTATCCATGGCGTACGAGAGTCATTCTAGAGGACGATTCCTTATCTTTAGTACCTATGTCAAACACTGCTTTGTGCTTCATTTGACCGAGGTATAAAGTGGATTCGAACGGGTTTCAAGCATCCCACAAATGCTTGGTGGCGACTCCGAACATCTCTAATCATTTCGAGACCCTTGCCGAGACGAAACCGACCGATCCAAAATGATCCGGTCGAAAGCATTTTTACGCCGCCGAGCGTGGCTTTCAAAAGACCACTATACGTCCAGGGATTGGCTTGGCGTATAGGTGGCTATGTCCACACTTGGTCGAGTACAAGAGGCTTACTCGACAGAGTAGCCACTACTCAACCTAGTGTCACCAAAGCAGAGCTAAATCAAGATCTCCAACTTACTCGGTCACACCCACTCGTCTGAATGCACTCCACTAGGTCGAGTACACCCCAATACTCGACCGAGTACTACAATATAAAATACGGAGGATTATAATCTTCCCTCCTTAAAAATGAATTTCGTCCTCGAAATTCGCACCAACCATACACAACGCAAACCCCCCTCATCCACTCACAACACCAACTCAATAAACAAGTTCAACATCAACACATAACCCACAATATTGCAACAACTATAGTACAACGTATGAAGTCCTATAATGCTTCCAAATACCATCACCACTAATCCAACTGATTCAACACCGGCGCCCAAATACTATTACTATCACGATGTTCATTACATTACACTTGTGAACATCCCATAATACTAACACTAACTCCCCACCAACACCATCTCACAACCATGCCACCCACTAATAAATCCCCATTGCCATGCTACCTGTCATGAAATATTACAATCTACCACCCTTATAATGAACTTCGTCCCCGAAGTTCGCCCATACTCAACACCATCAAAATTATCACAATTTATCAATTACACAGCTACAACTTTACTCTATACTCATTCATTTCTATAAGTAATACCACGGAAACCACCAATATTTTAATGACATCAACACTCAAGTCCACAACTAGACATATACCATAAAATGTAGGCCTACCACCGCAGTGTAGAATCCTACCCCTCTTAAGACAAATGTTACGTCCTTGTAAATCAACCATTATTAGATCCTTAGTCATTACCATCATCTCGTCTATCTGATAATCGGTTATTGCTTTAACATTCTCATCGACTACTCCCATATCCACAATACTCGCTCTAACAATTTCCATACCTTTAATCATTCCTTTCACCACCTAACATTTATGATAAAACCCTCAATATTATCCACTAAATTAACTCTTTAACATTATCGCACCACAATATCCTCCGCGATTCACGTACCTATCCCGACTACATAACACACGACTCAAAATTCTTACACACCAATGAGATTCTCAAAAGTTCTTTTTGTCGCTACCAAACTCGTCCATACATTAACATGATACTCATCCCCCAACACTTCATCCCCACTGCACCTACAAAAGATTATGAATCATTTGCAGCTTCTAGCTCAATACGACATACATTTCACTAACTACTTGCCACAACTAAGTCAATAAATGATTCATCTAAATTAAGTTTGAAAGTACCCCAATAACTATTCCTCATTAACAAAATATCTATGAAAATATGACAACATAACAACCGTAGCTGAAATTCCCATTCATTATATACTCTACCCCCTCGCCCACAAGTCGGAGGTTAAAGAAAACAATAGTAAACAGAACACCAGTCTATATTCCAATAATAGAATGAACATAATATTTAAAATTTTTTTTCTCAACTATTTCTCGGTCCAATGGCCACATCGGTATTCATTGCAACTTATACATACCCGTAAACATTGTCCTATCGCATCATCCTTGACAAGAAATAATCAGTACCTCATAACTCATCCAACCATCTGGGTGCACCTTCTCATATTTCCATATCCGATCAAAAGCATAACATTGAAATTACACACAACAATTAGATGACGACCTTATGAATTGCATCGCATACTACTATTCACAGGGTCAAAATATCACACAATCACTTATATACATCATAAATAAGCACTCAAGTTAGTCGATCGCAACATAAGTAATCAATTATTATATCTTTAACAAGAAAATTAAACTCATATTCATTGCATATCACATTCTCTAATTCACGTAATTACCACCAACCGACAGATGTGACAACATAACCAATGCTTAAATCACTACGACTTATATTTCAACATCTTATACTCCTTCGCAACCATGAATACCAATCCCAACCTCCACATAATTAACCTGTTTAGGACGGTTGAAATTCCCATCTAACGACATTACACCGGGCCACAAGTGGCAACACCGTGACACAACTACCATTCATTACTCGTACACTCACCTTTAAATATAGCGATCTTCTTTTCAATCTTCTGTTACCATCCCACATAAACAAGCTCCGTTAGATAAACCAATGAAAATTATCTCATTATCTATTCCAATTTTGCCTTTAAATATTTTGCCACCTAAGCATGTTAGTAACAATCACAAGCCACCAAGCCCTCCATATAGTACCACATGTCGCTACCAAAACACCACCAAAAGTCATTAAATACCTCACATGATCCTCCACCTAGCTTACCACCAAATCCTAATACCATGCGTTTACCCTCTCAAATTCTTACTCCTTTAATTTATCGAAACTTGTGACTATCAGGCCGTCTCGCATATCTCATATACCCCTTAAATTATCTTTTGTTTATAGAATTTCATACCACCACATTTCCTTATATTCTAGCCTCATGTCCTCGGTCAACATTTATTCAATACACATTAATCCTTTTATTCACATTACACTTATCAATACTACTTAACAACTCAAACCATTACTCCTACTACCTAGCCCTTTAGTAGCTCAATCATCTCCTCATTCCTCCCAAAACCCTGGCCTCATTAATTTGTAACCATAACTCCCCAAGTCATACTTACCAATGATATCTCTTAACATGCTACTCACTCGCACTCACTACCAATACGTCCAAACAGTCAATGATTACTCCCGAACTAATTACATCATCCTCTATGCATAACATCACTCCTAAACCAATAAGTTACCTCATATCATAAATTTTTCCCAAAAAACGTATGCACCCATAACCACCGCTTAATAATCCAAATTTCCAGACATACAAATATATACAAATCCATATTCCACGATTAACCACCCTAAACTCACTAGGCACCATTTTCCTATATCCCACTATTGTTGACCCTAGATCTTATTAGGTTTTGAAGCATGTCAAGATATCGTTTTATTTCTAAGTCATTTTATTTATGCTTTTTGAGCTTAGTATGTTTTAGACTTTACAATGTTTAGGTACTAATGCTCGTGTTCAAAGGAAGCGTAAAGACAATGATCAAAGTCCAGAGGACTTATGTAAAGTCGTCACTAAGTTCAAGGAATAGGTTAAGGACATACTATGTAAAAAGACTTTTAGAATTATGCACTAAACTGAAATAGCACTTGAAGGAACGATACCTCAAATGAGGGAACGGTATCCTCAAGTGTTGTTAAACTTGGTCTGAACATAAGGGAACAATATCCTAAACTGAGGGAACCGTATCCTCAAGTTTGCAGTGATTCGTTTTTCTTAACTCTTTTTAAAATCTTTGAGTTTATAATTTTAACTGAAAAACTATCTTTTGAAACTATAGTATCTCGTTTTTAATTTATGGATTTTAAGTTAAGATGGAAATCTAGGTTTATATATCTTTTGAAGAAAGATTTTACTATATCTTGTGTACAAGATATTATGAAATCCTTCAACAACAAGATAAACTAAATTTACATTACTTTCTAAACGAAATGTCTATCTCTTATAGATATTTTATATCTTATAAATCTTAGAAATCATTTTACTTTCCATACATTTGTTAACCGAAATGATTAAGATAGTAATAATATTTTTTTCGATTATTCTTTCATAAAATATCAAATATATTTCTATCTTTTCTAAACTTATTTTTGGCCAAGATATTTTGGAAATAATTATCTTTCTATATTTTATGATAAGCCTAGATGTAGAGTGTATGACAAGGCATTTTCACGAGAAACCCTAGTTTGAACGGACTAGTGCGTTTACTCGATAGTGCCTCCATATATATACGTGATTTTACATCTAAAAAAAAGACTTTCAACCTTGGTTAATTGATCTTTACAAAAAATATTTTCCGCTGCATTTTAGCACTGTTCCTAAAGTTTATTTTTGCAAACTTATTTTCGAAAGTCGAGTCTTTAAACTAAATACTTTTCGTGTCAAAGTTTATTTTCAAAAAGTGCATAGTTTTACAATCCTTTTCTAGACAATTGAATTGTATTGTTTTAGAATTGATTGTATTATTTTATTTTATTCTTGTGAAATGTTAATCAATCGATTCTATTATTGAATTTGAAATGCTTGTAAGCTTAACATCGTACGCACCGTAGGCTTAAAATCCTACATCACGAAGGCTTAACATCCTTCATTACCGAGAGCTTAACATCTCTCAAACACCGAAGGCTTAACATCCTTCATTGGCTAGATTAGGGTTAGTCGTGGGAATTGGTTGTTTATTGTACGCTAGGCCGGATTAGGCGCTCGTAATAAACAATTAATAAAAAGGGATGGACGTAGGTTTTCAATTGGGCCTAACCACGTTAAAATATCGTGTGTTATTTTTTTTGTACTCTTATTCCTTTTACGTTTGTTCTACAACATTCATCAATGTACTCGGCATATTCGAACTTAATTCATAAGTCACGAAAATCAAAGTATACATCGTATTATCTCTTGTTTTAAAAAAGGGTACATACTCTATTCACCCCTCATCCTCTTATCAAGAGTATTTGTTGGGCTACTGAACTCTACAACTATAACAGTTCCCTTTCACACATATTTCTAGCCAACATAAGTATACTTATACTCCTCCATTAACTCTTACTGATTCCAAACTGCACCCATTCATATATCTCATTTCAATCCTTTATTCTTACACTCACCATACTCACATTACCACTTGACCGTAAACAAACATTACTACATTACGCAAGCTCACGTCAATATCATTGACCATATATCGCAATACTTGCTCCTTGTCTCAATAGACTCATCAACTTCACTTCTGTCCGTCACAATATCATATGACCACACATCTTTCTCATAACCATACTAATCGTAAGATGATTCTCTCAAAATTATAAGATCCGTCTAACTCATGCCTTATTAAGACCAATACATATGTAAAATAATGCATTAAGAAGAAAAAATACATCTTTGTAAATAATATGACATGCAAAGAGGTTAAATGATAAGTATAAGACCATAACAGGGGTCACTAGGTCGAGTTCTCAATCTACTCAACCAAGTAGGGAGATCAAAAGCACACATAATAGGTTTTCGGGTTGCTCGGTCGAGTGAGAAAGGTTCACTCGATCAAGTCGGGCTCACTCGGCCGAGTGTGGTGGTCCACTAGATTGAGTTAGTTTCACTCAGTCGAGTACCCGGCGGAGTTCTCAACATTGTCTAGTTTTCGTAAAACCGGTCATATCTCCCTTATTTCTTGGTTATTTTTAGTGTTTGACCTACCGTTAGAATTTAAGAGAAGAAGCTATCACCTGAAATTGGAATCACATCAATATCATGTCTATATCTCAAGTTATGACGTTTTTAAGATGACTCTTCTATAGACGGACATTATAACAACTCGATTTTCCTTCCAAACAACTTAAACATCAACAATGCAAACAATAACAACTCAATAGTCTTAAAACTAGTCTCCTAGCTGAGATTTTATCACACCAACATGCAAACTACATATTATATTCAATACATATATTAAATCACGTTTTATGCGTTCTTATCACATTAATATCATTACGCACTCTATTCTTTCACAATACGCATTGTCAGAACTACCAATTACTTATACCTCCAAACCAAATATTACTCTTCACATCTTATCAATATGAAACTCAAACCAAACATATCACAATTCGGTACTATTCACATTATTCCTCCACTTACTCATACCAATCACATTACTCATCATACTCATGATATTCATAATCAACTCCATTAGTATCATGACATACTCAACAAATAAACACATCACATCCCATCATTATAGAATCCACTCTAACTTCCCACTCTCATAACTCCCGCGTAGTTACCGGTTCAAGACTGATAGGGCCATTGTGCGACTTAGAGATGTCTCCCGAATCTTAGCAAGGGTGGTTCCTAAAATCTCTTCCCGAATTCTTTTTAGAGTTATTTAATGTCAATAATCCAAACTAAGTCTCACCTTCCTTATTTAATCCAACCTATTGATTATCTCATAGTAATCTGATCTTTCCTATCATTTAACTTTCTTTGATACTTTGGAAGGGCAACCTGTTAAATAGGTTACTCCTTTATGTTAAACACCTTTGCCATCTTTTTCAGCTTTGTATATTTTTCCATTGTTACAGTTTACCTTTCTCCTATCTTTCTTCACCTTCTTCCACCTTCCTTTTTCATCGTCCATAGCTCCCTCTACAAATAAGGTCATCCCTCAAATACCCAATACCTTCCAGAACCATGAGCACAATCTCAGACTCGGGAATACGACAATCTTACCATGACCGACGGAAACCACCACCTTCCAATGCCATTTATATCAGATTCTTCCTACAACCACTTTGCTCATCAATGGAGTAGACCTGGTTTGGGTTGTGTCGAGGCAGCGTGGCGGACTAGCGGTTGAGATCCTCGTTGCCGTTGTCCTTGATCAATTGCCACCATTTATCGCCCTAGCTACTACCGTCAAAGATGCATGGTTCTGAACTCTAACTCCCAAATTGATTTAGGGGAAATGTCATACGGGATTATCTTTAATCATGTTGTATTTACGATAACGGTAAGGCGAGTTTGCGAATACACATCGTGGTGGTGAGTTTGAAGGTGGTGGTTGTGGTTGGGGGGGGGGGGGGGATGAAGGCAGTAAAGTGGGGAAAAAGGAAGAAGAAGTAGGTGTTAATGTTAAATAAAGATGGAAACCTGATAATAATAAGCGTTTACTGGTTCTAACCGGTCAAAATTAAGGTGGGTGTAAAAGAAGTTAAATGATAACAAAGATCAGATTAATATGGGATAATCAATAGTGAATTAAGGCAAGTGTGCATGTGCAAGGGCTTTGGAACAACCCTGACCGGGACAGCATTACAATGGTATATTAACCTGCCCAACGGAAGTATCAAGGCCTTTGCAAATTTGGTGAATACATTCAACCAGCAGTTCGTCAGTAGCAGGAACATGAAAAGCGATCAAGCAACCTCTACAGGGTAAAGCAGAAGTAAGATAAGCCACTCAGGACAATCCTAGCCAGATTCAACAAAGAGAAGGTGTCCACTCCAAGGTGTGATGTTGGTAAAGCCGTGGAAGCATTCAGGCAAGGACTGCTTCCCAACAGCGATCTCTATCCAGAAATCACCAAGCACCCCTGCCATACCTTTGAAGATGTCCAGGCAAAGACACTTGGATATATATGATTGGAAGAGGACAAAAGCTATAAGTATGAAACATCAACGGAGTATGATAGATCCAACAGGAAGGGTACAAACTACAGAGGAAACAGTTCCAGGCCAGGCCCATACTTAAGGCTTGAAAGATCAGAAGTCAACTTTGCTTAAGAGCAACAAGGTAATTCTTATACTTTCCCACCTATCCTAAAATATAACTTCTCTGTTGACATTGCAAGTCTGATCAAAAGACTAGATAATATGGGAGACGCTGTCAGATGGCCCAAGAAGACCGAAGGTTCCAACTCCAGGAAAGGCACATCAAGATGGTATGAATTTCACATGGACATAGGTCACACAACTGAAGATTGAAGCAACTGGCGTACCTTCTCAAGAAAGGCTACCTGAAAGACCTGATACAGCAAAAAGGCAGGAATGACAATCAGGAGCAATAGTCATAACGTGATCTGCCACCTTCACCACCAATCTATGAGTTCAAATTCATAAATGGAGGATCAGAAATCTGTAGCTTCACAAGCTCTACTGCAAATATTATTGCCAGGAAAACAAAGATGAAGTCTCCATTCAAATCAAAGAACCTGCCCCAGATCACCTTCAATGACAGTGATATGCAAGGAGTTTCTGACCTACATTATGATGGCCTGGTGATCACAATACAAATTGGGACTGCTCGAGTACTAAGGATCCTTGTTGATGGAGGAAGCTCAGTAAACCTGATAATATTGGACGTCCTAAAAGCAATGAAAATAAATGAGGACCAGATCATTAAGAAATCCAGTGTCCTAGTGGGTTTTAGTTGCGAAACTAGAAACTCCATGGGAGAAATCTATCTTCCAACATATGCTGAAAGGGTAATATCCTATGAAAGATTTGGAATTCTAGATTGTCTGTCCTCCTACAACGCATTCTTGAGCAGACCATGGATCCGCAATGTGAAATTTATCCCTTCAACATACCATCATTGTGTCAAGATTCCAACTGATTGGGGGATACGAACAATCCGAGGTAAGCAAAAATCAGCCCAAGAGTGCTACTTTGAGGCTTTGAAGCCTTCCAACGCAGTAAGTCCCTCGCCTAGCAATTGCAGTACCCCGTCAGGAGTATCTATGTAACACAATAATAGATGGAAACCGACCAGGTAATTTTAGACCCTGAGTATCCTGACAGGTATGTATTAGTAGGATCTGATGCCCCTGACTCAGTCAGACCTGAACTGGTGAATTTTCTCAAAAATAAGTATTTCTGTTTTGCCTGGTCTCATTTTGATATGACTGGTATTGATGCTGATATTACCCATAGACTTAATATTGATATATCTTACTGTTGGAATATGTGTCCTCCGACAATAATGCGATCACAACTGTCGATCATGATGATCACATGTTTAAGTCTCATTTTAAGAATACATGTGGGATGTAATGTTTTACAGTCAACTGGTCCACATATATCGGTAATGATTGGCTGACTAGAGTTTGACATTACTGTCGTGCGACGGTGGTGATCAGTTGATCCCCTTAGGTCATACCTAAAGGGTAACACTCTTAATTGAATATTTAATTGATCGTATGACGATACGAGTTAATTAAATTACTTAAAATTGACGGACGATTTTGGAAGTAATATTTACGTGTCTCATTATAATTTGATTAATAAGATACGGTCTAAGTGATTGAATTGTTTTATTACTTAGATGAAATTATTGTTTACGGAAACAATTGAAACTGAATGAATAATTTATTATAAATACAAGATGTTGTGTTTTATAAATTGGTAAACGATTTTGGTACAAGTAATTGTGAATTACTATGTTATTTTTATAAATGACATATTTTATTAATATGTTGATTTTTAATTGTTAAAAATACATTTCAATTATAAGATGTCATGTAATGTGTCACATGTGACATATTGACAAAATCACAAATAAAATGGACACATCCATTTTATGTGTGTATACCGAAATGGAGAGGGTATTAGGTTAAAATTGTGTTGTTTATTTATAAGTGGAAAACACAATTATGAAACCAACACCTAGCCTTGCATGCCTACTTTCTTGGTTAGAGAATCAAGCCCATACATAGGGCACCCTTCCCACTCCACCGGTTTTCTCCCTCTATGAGAATCAAATGGGTTGTTTTTCATTATTCATTCATACAATATACAATATTTCTAGAGTAAGAAATAGAAAATGCTCTCTAAGAAAAACTAGAGAAATAAAACTTCAAATATCTTCCTCCCTCTTGACCGAAAATTCAAGAGGACAAAACAATAGTTTTGGGTCAATTTTTAGTAAAATTAATATTGTTCTAGTATTAATAATATTAATTTTTAAGAGGTTATCTTGGGTATTATTACTTGGGAGAGATTCTATCCTTGAATCTTTGTTCATCCATTTTAGAAGAGCTCAAGAACAAGTAAGAAGGAGATCTTACTTGTGCCTTTTGATCCGAAATCTCAATGTAAGGATGACGATTTCTTCTCTATATTTACTTATGTTTGCATGCATAAGATCTAATTAATTTTATAACTAAATTAAAGTGAAACATTTATTAATATGTTGAGTATAATGAGATATAGATTTCAAACAAGCGGTATCAAGAGCCTTAGGTTGTTTGCATGCAAATCGGTTATTGTTTTTCCGAGTTATACGATTAACAAATTAAACTTATAAATTTGTGTTTATTATGATATATCACGAAATCAATTATGCATGTTAAAGTTTCTGGTCCTAAAATGTATTTAGGATATTTTGATTAATTTATGGATTTTTATTGTTCATTTTATATAATAATGGCATTAAAAATGTGATTTTATGATAAAAATGTCATTTTTGGACTAAACTTATCTAAACTTCGTTTTTTCCAGTGGTTTTTGGATATGTTTTCAAATATATTATATTTTGATGACCTATAAATTTTCATAATTTTATGAGTTCTTATGCTCGAAATATGGATTTTTTATGATAAAATCGAATTTAAATGGAAAAATAGGTTAATATGAGTAATATTTCGAATCTGGTCATAGAAATTTAGTATGTTGTCACATGCAATTTTTCAAGATGTATGTAAAATAATTGGCTATAATGAAGTCTTTATGCATGATTTATGAATTTTTGATGAAAAATCACATAAATAATGACTTTAATTAGTATAAATTGCTAAAACATACTTCATGACTAAGGAAAAACGTCACATGTTGCATTTTATTTCATATTTCAGATCTAAAATGGAAAAGTTCATGAAAATATTTTTCTCATATTTTTATGGTTTTAAATGATAAATCCGATAAACCGCAACATTGTTTTTCTCGATAAATTTCGAAATTTTTAACCTAAGTTTTTGAACATTATGATTGTCATGGTATTTTTCCAGAATGTTCATGAGTTTAAAATTTCAAATTTCAAATTTATTTGAATCTTTTATAATTATTTGAAGTTTATGGCATTATATTGTAATTTTAAGTCTTTTATGAACAATATTAAGAAATATAAGTTAATTATTGTCAATATGTTAGTGGAAACTAATTTTGAGTCCTAATATGGTTAGGGTAATTAACTAATACATAAATATGATTTTATGTAATTAATTGTGATTTTAAAAGGTTGAATCACGCAAATCCGTAAAAACCGATTAATATACGATATTGGCTCCTTAAAGGCGATTTAGCATAAAATTGGGCATGTTCATACATATTATAATGCTGCATTGTATTTATGATTGTCATAATTATATTTTATGTAATTTTATTTTATGTAATTTTACTTAGTATGGCCTTAGTTTTTTAATTGATATTACCCGAAATGTATGGGAATATCGATTCGGTTGTAATTTATTGTGATCTCGTATCACCGTTTTATAATTTAATAGATTTATTTTATTTTAATTACAAATGTATAATAGGAAATTATGTAATTTGTTATGTAATTTATTTATTCCGGAGATCCTTGAAGACGGTGCCACTTGAGAAGGCGATCCATTAAAGACGGTGTTACCTCGAGATGCGTGCCAAAACCGAAGTTCAAGGGACCAATGGAGTTGGTTTCCGAATTTGTAATAGTTTATTATATTTACTATTTTAGGAAGGCCATACTAGGATTTATTTTATGCTTTGCATTTTATTTATATGTCGCATGCATCGCTAAATCGCCATAACTAAAACATGCATTATCTTTTTTAATCAAGTATATTGACCGTGTCAATTACAATTATCGTAGTTCACCGCTTTAGCTCACTTAAAACGTGATAGATAATAAATTGACATGACCTCTCGCTAAAAATAAACAATTGATACATAGCCTTACCAAAAAGTAGAAACCATGAAAACCTATTTCGTGAGGGAGTGCACTCGGCCACACTGGGGTACAAACCTTGTTACGTAGGGGAAGTGGGTGATAAATGTCTATCCACCGAATTTATGTTAATGAAGGGTATTTCGGCACACCGTGCCCTAAGTTGATATGAGTTTGGATCATGGACACATTTATTCGAAATTTGGGTTGAACTCAACGAAAGTATTCACGACGATTTCCGGATGGGTTTCGGGATAGAGATAAATGTTAATGTAATTTTATCGACCAAGAGTTCTAAAAGTAGAATCGATTAAAAGGTTAATCCACCGAATTATGTTAATGAAGGGTATTTCGGCACACCGTGCCCTAAGTTGATATGAATTTGGATCTTGGAATCATTTATAATAGTTGGGTAGAGGTCACTATATAAATGTATTCATATCTTGTTGAAATATTTACAAGTATGTTTTAAAAAGACAAATGTTAATATTTCCTTTTCCTCCATACTTGTAGTTCATTACAATGAATCCATCAAACGCTACTACACCGATAACCATTGAGTCTTGCCACAATGTTTTTGACGACGTTTGCTCCAACAATGATTTCGACACTACTAGAGAACTTCATTTTGGGATAGGTTCGGATGGAAACCTTAACTTAATCACTTCTTTTAGACCACCTACTACTACTACTACTAGATCTCTTGTGAGCTGGTCTCAGGAAGACCGCCTCATAAAATCTATAGGATCTTTGTCTTTGGAAGAGAAGGATGCCGAAACTAGTGGGAGTTCAAGCAATCAAGCTCTTGCTTCTAAGGGCAAAAAGTTTAAGAAGAAGGGAAAGAAAGGGAAAAACTTCAAGCAAGTTGAAGATGAGTGCCATTATTGCTATGGCATGGGACATTGGCTTAGGAATTGTCCCGTATATTTGCGAAATATAAGGGAAGGAATCATCGTTCCAAAAGGTAAAATTCCTAAGGAAATTTATGTTATTGATATAAATTATACTTCCACTACGGCATGGGTACTGGATACCGGTTGTGGTTCTCACCTTTGTAATCATTTACAGGGTTTAAGAGACGTGAAGAGGCTTAGCAAAGGAGATGTGGATCTACGCCTTGGAAATGGAGCTCGAGTAGCGGCCGAATCCAAAGGAACTTATGTATTAGCTTTGCCTAATGGATTTGAGTTGTATTTACATAATTGTTTTTATGTGCCTACACTCTCTAAAAACATTATTTCTATCGCTATGTTAGACATGGACGGATTTTGTTTTGTCATTAAGAACAATCGTTATACTATTTCAAGGAACGACTTGGTTATAGGCCAAGCTTCTTCCATTAATGGCATTTACATTTTAGAAACCTCGAATCCGACTAATGATATCTATAAAATTCAATCAAAGAAACTCAAATCAAGTGACCCAAATGAATCATTCATTTGGCATTGTCGATTAGGTCACATAAACGAGAATCGCATCAAAAGATTAATTTCGACTAATGTGATTACACCATTTGATTTTCAATCATATGGAACATGCGAATATTGCCTTCTTGGCAAAATGACTCGAAATCCTTTTAGTGGTAAAGGGACACGAGCTAGTGAACTATTGGGACTCATACATACCGATGTATGTGGACCAATGAGTATCACCGCTCGAGGAAATTATGACTACTTCATAACCTTCACCGATGACTTGAGTAGATATGGGTATATCTATTTAATGAAGCATAAAAGTGAAGCTTTTTAGAAATTCAAGGAATTTCAAAATGAAGTAGAGAACCAATTGAACAAAAGGATAAAGGCACTACGATCCGATCGTGGTGGAGAATATCTTAGCCTTGAATTCGATTCACACTTGAAAGGTTGTGGTATTATATCACAACATACTCCACCCGAAACACCACAACTTAATGGTGTTGCCAAAAGGAGAAATCGAACCCTACTTGATATGGTTCGATCCATGATGAGTCAAACCGAGTTACCGAACTCGTTTTGGGGATTTGCGATTCAAACCGCAATAAAATCTTTGAACGTAAGTCCAACCAAAGCAACTGAAAAGACTCCATATGAGATATGGAGAGGAAAGGTTCCAGTTCTATGCCATATGAAAATTTGGGGTTGTGATGCTTATGTCAAAATTAAAAATGACAATAAGTTGGCACCACGATCCAAAAAATGCATTTTTGTAGGTTATCCCATGGCCTCACGAGGCTATTAATTCTATAAGCCTCAAGAAAACAAAGTGTTTGTGTCTCGAGATGCTGTCTTCCTAGAAAGTGACTTTATTTCTAGGGGACAGAGTGGGAGAAATTTTGAACTTGATGAAGTTCAAGAGCCACAAACCGAGATAGAGACGCAAGAAGATGTTCCTTCGTCGTCTAACGCGGTTGTCTTTCCTCCACTCAGAAGAACGGGCCGTGTTATTCGCCATCCCGATCGATATGTGGGACTTATCGAAGAAGATGGAACACTCGATGTGTTACTTTTAGAAAGTGACAAGCCCGCCACCTACAAGGCCGCAATCTCTAGTCCAAATTCCTCCTTATGGCTTGAAGCCATGAAGTCCGAAATGGATTCTATGCATGAAAACCAAGTATGGAACTTGGTAGATTTGCCTAAAGGGGCAAGACCTCTTCAATGAAAATGGATTTTCAAAGTCAAGAATGGCATAGAAGGACATGATGATGTCTAAAAAGCTAGGCTAGTGGCAAAAGGATTTACCCAAGTCCAAGGTCTCCATTATGATGAGACCTTCGCCCCCGTAGCCATGCTAAGATCCATACGGATTTTGTTAGCGACTGCCGCATTTCATGATTATGAAATATGGCAAATGGATGTCAAAACCGCTTTTCTAAATGGGCATTTAGAAGAGGAAGAGTACATGATACAACCCGAAGGTTTTGTTGATTCTAAGAATCCTAACAAAGTGTGCAAACTTAAGAGATCCATTTATGGTCTTAAGCAAGCATCTAGAAGTTGGAATCATCGATTCGATCATGTTATAGAAGAGAATGGTTTCACTCGAAGTGTTGAGGAACCATGTTTATACATGAAATTTAGTGGGAGCAATGTTGTGTTCCTAATCTTGTATGTCGATGACATACTAGTCATTGGAAATGATATTCCGATGTTATCTTCTGTTAAGAAGTGGTTAGGTAACCACTTCCAAATGAAGGATTTAGGAGAGGGACAATGCATATTAGGTATCCGGATCCATAGAGATAGATCCAAGAGGATATTGGCACTAAGTCAAGAGTGTTATGTTGATAAGATTCTTCGACGGTTCAACATGGACAAATAAAAAAGGGGATTGGTACCTATGGTAACTGGGACAATATTGAGCAAGTCTCAATCTCCCTCCGAACCCCATGATGTTGAACGCATGAAGTTGATCCCTTATGCTTTCACTGTTGGATCAATCATGTACGCCATGATATGCACACGTCCTGATGTCTCGTATGCCTTGAGCATGACGAGTAGATATCAAGGAAATCCAGGTGAGAGTCACTGGATAGCCGTCAAGAACATCCTTAGGTACTTGAGAAGGACTAAGGATTATATCGTAGTGTTTGGAGGAGACACTGAGCTCCGTGTTAATGGTTACACGGACTCAAGTTTCCAAACGGATAGAGATGACATGAAATCATAAGCTGGTTTCGTTTTCATGCTCAATGGTGGTGCCGTTAGCTGGAGAAGCTTCAAGGAAATCGTGATCATGATTCAACAACGGAGGTCGAGTACATTGCAAAGATCGGAAGTCGCCAAGGAAGCTGTGTGGATCAGGCAATTCACGGAAGGTCTATGAGTAGTACCTACCGCCAATGATCCCATCACTCTCTATTGTGATAATAGTGGGACGATCTTCCAAGCTAAAGAACCTAAGTCTAGTAATAGATCTAGACATGTACTTAGAAAATATCATGTAATTAGAGATTTCATTGAAATAAAGGAAATTGCGATATGTAAGGTTGGGACGGATGACAACATAGCCGATCCGCTCACCAAGCCTTTATCGCAGGCCAAGCATGATGGACATGTTGCGTCCATGGGACTTAAACGTGTACCAAGTTTATGTTAGATTTTAAAATGAAATAAAAGTGTTGTTTTTGTTCATGTTCATAATCACATTTGTCTTTTATCTTTTCTTTATACATTGTTACATCCAAACGAGTTGTAGTGACAAATTGAACCCCGTTAAAGTGAACACGGATTAACATAGTATTCGCCCATAGTCACTTATATGAGGTGACGTCTCGAAGTGACTAGAGTATGATGCGATTGATGGCAAGTTCAAATGCCATGAAGTCATGTGAGATGACTAGTTGATCACATAGGCAAACTGTTAGGAACACTTTGTCGGGCCTAATGACCGCTTATAGAGTTCTGGCAAATTTATATAGCCTGGTCGTGGCGAGAGCTACTATAGTATTCGAATGAGTCGATTCTTTCAACTAAAGACTGTTCTCCTAAGGTGGCACAGTTTCAGATTAACTTTGATTTATGTTACTACGACCTTCGTAAATGGGGTCAAATGGGCATATTTTGGGTTATGATGGCTGTGGCTAGTCGAAGGGAATAAGTGCGATAGGAATTGTCCACCCCTTTTCAGGGTTATAACAATATCTCAGGGCCGCTCGAGGAGTAATGAACTGGAAATGCGTGGCCACGCTCGGAAGGTATCCATGGTGGATGATTCCGGTCAATCAGTTGTTGTCCAGATCGAGGAAACCACTCTCGATATGATCACTTGCAAGTACGACCTGAAAGACACCTTGCATTGAGTGGGAGATAATAATAGGACAAGAGAATTGGTGACGCACACTTGTCGAGGACAAGTGGGAGATTGTTGGAATATGTGTCCTCCGACAATAATGCGATCACAACTGTCGATCATGATGATCACATGTTTAAGTCTCATTTTAAGAATACATGTGGGATGTAATGTTTTACAGTCAACTGGTCCACACATATCGGTAATGATTGGCTGACTAGAGTTTGACATTACTGTCGTGCGACGGTGGTGATCAGTTGATCCCCTTAGGTCATACCTAAAGGGTAACACTCTTAATTGAATATTTAATTGATCGTATGACGATACGAGTTAATTAAATTACTTAAAATTGACGGACGATTTTGGAAGTAATATTTACGTGTCTCATTATAATTTGATTAATAAGATACGGTCTAAGTGATCGAATTGTTTTATCACTTAGATGAAATTATTGTTTACGGAAACAATTGAAACTGAATGAATAATTTATTATAAATACAAGATGTTGTGATTTATAAATTGGTAAACCATTTTGGTACAAGTAATTGTGAATTACTATGTTATTTTTATAAATGACATATTTTATTAATATGTTGATTTTTAATTGTTAAAAATACATTTCAATTATAAGATGTCATGTAATGTGTCACATGTGACATATTGACAAAATCACAAATAAAATGGACACATCCATTTTATATGTGTATACCGAAATGGAGAGGGTATTAGGTTAAAATTGTGTTGTTTATTTATAAGTGGAAAACACAATTATGAAACCAACACCTAGCCTTGCATGCCTACTTTCTTGGTTAGAGAATCAAGCCCATGCATAGGGCACCCTTCCCACACCACCGGTTTTCCCCCTCTATGAGAATCAAATGGGTTGTTTTTCATTATTCATTCATACAATATATAATATTTCTAGAGTAAGAAATAGAAAATGCTCTTTAAGAAAAACTTAAGAAATAAAACTCCAAATATCTTCCTCCCTCTTGACCGAAAATTCAAGAGGACAAAACAATAGTTTTGGGTCAATTTTTAGTAAAATTAATATTGTTTTAGTATTAATAATATTAATTTTTAAGAGGTTATCTTGGGTATTATTCCTTGGGAGAGATTCTATCCTTGAATCTTTGTTCATCCATTTTAGGAGAGCTCAAGAACAAGTAAGAAGGAGATCTTATTTGTGCCCTTTGATCCGAAATCTCAATGTAAGGATGGCGATTTCTTCTCTATATTTACTTATGTTTGCATGCATAAGATCTAATTAATTTTATGACTAAATTAAAGTGAAACATATATGAATATGTTGAGTATAATGAGATATAGATTTCAAACACTTACAAGCCTGTGTAACAAAATAGGCGCAAATTTGCTCCTGAACTTCACACCATCATAAATGAAGAGGTAGACCAACTTCTGGACATGGACATGATTAGAGAAGTCATGTATTCTGAATGGCTAGCCAACGTAGTGGTGGTCCAAAAGGAAATTGGCAAATGCAGAGTCTGTGCAGACTACAATGACCTTAATAAAGCCTGCCCAAAAGATCCATTCCCATTACCACACATTAATGCCATGGTAGACGCAACATCAGGCCATGAGATGTTGACTTTAATGGAATCTTCAAGTGGCCTCAACAAGATAAAATTGCATCCAGTTGACCAGGAGAGCACTGCAATCATCACTGAAAGAGGCATATACTGTTACATATCAATGTTATTTGGCATGAAGAATACAGGGGCAACTGATGTGACCATAATTAGAGCATATTTAGTCCCCGAATTAGCCTTGTTCCCATACTTTTTAGTGCATATTTGGGTCATTTATTGTCTTTAGTTCTTTGTTTTGCATATTCTTTGAGGTTTTGATCCCTTGGTAGGAAAAGAGTGCAAACCTTGCATTTTCATGGCAAAATGAGACTAAATTAATTGAATTCAATGACCAAGCATCAAGGAGAGACATGATTAGAAGGCCTTTGTACATACTATAGTAGATGGGCAATGATGAGAAAAGATCCTTGCATCCCCGAGGAAATCCCAAAGGATTTTATGAAGAAAAAGGAAGAAAAGAAGAAGGAACGAGACTGCCCAGCAATCCGTGCGTCTTACCCAAAAGACGCCCGTCCACCACCCACAACCCGTGCGTCTTCACCCTCTGGACGCCCGTGCAAAAGCTCCAGAAGACGCCCGTCTTCACTCCCAAGACGCCCGGGCAGAGACCACCAAATCCGCCCGTCCCGTGCTAAAGACGCCCGGATTCCCAGGAAGACCCATTTCGTCTTCTTCAAGCTTCAAGGAAGGATGCACATCTTTTTCTAGAGACCGGAGTCTCCCTAGAGACCGGAGTCTTCCCAAAAAGACCGGCGTTTCCTCAACAAGGGACTTAATCGTCATTTAAGCCCTTAGTTAACCCTAATTCATGTACCTAATCCCCACTATAAATACCCCATTAGTCTAATTAGAAGAGCATGTTCTTCTTAGCAATCTTTAGAGTAGTTAATATCAATAAAATCTCTCTTTAATCTTGTAATCAACATTTAATCAAGTTTTAATACAAGTTTTATTTCCTTAATCTCTCTCTTGTTCATCCTTTATTTTGGGTAATTGATGATTATTTGGGTTATTATTGGGAGATTGACAACCTTCCAATCAAGCATCAAGTACTTCTTTTATTCTTTGCTTTATTATTGGAATCATTAGTAGGTATAATTCTCTTAATCCCTTTTTAATTATTGTTAATCACTTTCATTTATTCATCATGTTTTACTTTGTTGGTATGATTGACAACCTTGCTAGCATGTTCAATATGATAATGAGTGAGTAGTTTCCTTAGCTAGGGTTAATGGGTAATTAGGGGAAACCAACATGGGGGAAGATTCATGCTTAAATTAATATGCTTTCATAGTTTATTTGCTTGCTTGTTGTGATCTCAACTTATGCACATGTTATGTTTGATGAAATGTGAGCCTATGAATCCTTGCATTTTTTTACCCATCACCTATCTTTTCAATGAGACTTGTAAGACATAAACCAACTCGAGTCTCATTAGACCATGCATATTTTTGAGTAGGGAAGATTAAGTCGACTTGTAGGTGTTGTACAATCTAATCGATTCGGCTCCGGGACCCAAACTTTCCTAAGATTGTAAGATATAAACCAACTCGATCCATCACAACAATAATTGCTTGCTTATAACTTGAGAATATGTTTGTATGATCAATTCCCATGAATCCCCTATGACCCCATGACACCCTAGTGCCTTTTATCAATTGTTTACAACCCTTTTAATTCATCTTGCTTGTTTACTTTCATTGCTTTTTAGTTTAGTGACCTTCTACATCAAACCCCAATTATGACACCCCTTTGACACCACTAGTTACAATAGAAATCTCATCTCAATTCCCGTCCCTTGGGATCCGACCTTTACTTGCCTCTTTACTAATTGTAGAGTTGTTTGTGAAGTTATAAATTGTGTTTTGGTCTAGGTGCTCCTAACGACAAGTAACCGAAAAATATAGTAAACCGACCAAAAAATGGCGCCGTTGCCGGGGATGGTGTTAACTTGATTTAGATTTTCTTACATTGTTATTAGTTGTGTCTTTCTTTGCCTTGGGGAAGTAAAACTCCTCAAGGTTTGTCCTAATTGTTTTCGAGTTGTTTGATATTTTGCAAGATGGACCTTATAGATTGTTTTGTAGAGGACCACTTAAGTATACCTTTATTCAAAGATCCCATGCAAGCATTGGAGGCCTTGGAAGCAAGTGAGGCTAAAAATATGTATTGGGAATTGGAGGTAGATCTTTTCGAGGCCGCTCTAGCTAACAAATAACTTACTCATGCACAATCCGAGTTAGTGCATAACATCCTTGTGGAAGCATGTCAACCTATAGAGGATGAGCAATCCATCCTAGAAGACATTTTACAAGATCAAGAGCAAGAGGAATCCATCATAGAATTTGAATGTGATGAGAATGAAGAACAAGTTGAATATGCTATGAGAATGGAATGTCTAATGGAGATGGAGCAAATTCTCAATGAAACTCCAAAAGAGGAAAGTGAGGTATAAACTCCTACTTTAAAACCCCTTCCCCCAAATTTGAAATATGCTTACCTTGATGAATCAAAGACCAAACCCGTGATTGTTAATGATAGACTTGATGAGAACCAATTGGGAAAATTGCTTGATGTGTTGAAACAACATGAGAAGGCTATAGGTTATAGTCTATATGACCTTAAGGGGATAAGTCCCAACTTTTGCATGCATAGAATTCATCTAGAGGAGGACCATAGACCTACCATTCAACCTTAAAGAAGATTGAACCCCCACATGCAAGAAGTTGTCAAAGGAGAGGTTATGAAATTACTTGATGCGGGAATCATATATCCCATATCTGATTCTTTGTGGGTTAGCCCCGTTCAAGTGGTACCTAAGAAAGGAGGTACTACGGTAGTGACAAATGAAAAGAATGAGCTAATACCCACAAGGAAGATCACCGGTTGGCGTATGTGTATTGACTATCGAAAATTGAACTCCGCAACAAGAAAGGATCATTTACCCTTACCATTCATTGACCAAATGCTTGAAAGGTTAGCCTCCAACAAATTCTTTTGTTACCTTGACGGGTATTCGGGATTCTTCCAAATCCCTATACACCCGGATGACCAATATAAGACCATCTTCACATGCCCTTATGGTACTTTTGCATATAGGAGGATGCCTTTTGGTTTATGTAATGCCCCCGCCACCTTCCAAAGATGCATGATGAGTGTCTTCTCCGACTACCTAGAGACCATAATGGAAGTTTTTATGGATGATTTTAGTGTTTATGGGAAGGACTTTGACTCATGTTTGCATAATCTTTCTCTTGTATTGCAAAAATGTGAAGATGTTAGTCTTGTTTTAAATTGGGAAAAGTGTCACTTCATGGTCAATGAAAGAATTGTTTTGGGTCATTTAATTTCGGAAAAGGGCATCAAGGTCGATAAAGCTAAAGTTGAGGTGATAGAGAAACTCCCACCTCCCGTGAATGTTAGAGGGGTGAGAAGTTTTCTCGGTCACGCGGGTTTCTATCGCCGTTTCATAAAAGATTTTTCAAAAATAGCGAAACCCCTCACTCAACTCTTGCTTAAAGATGCCCAATTCCATTTCATTGATGAGTGTGTTGAAGCCTTTAATAGAATCAAGGAAGCACTAATCTCGGCACCGATCATTCAACCTCCAAATTGGGAACTACCATTCGAGATTATGTGTGATGCTAGTAACTACGCCGTTGGAGCGGTTCTTGGCCAACGGGTAGGAAAAGCTCTTCATGCCATCTATTATATAAGCAAGACTCTTGATCCCTCCCAAGTGAATTATGATACCACCGAGAAAGAGCTTCTTGCCATTGTCTATGCCTTGGACAAATTCCGTTCCTACTTACTTGGATCCAAGGTGATTGTCTTTTCGGATCACCGTGCTCTCCGACATCTCTTGATAAAGAAGGAGGCAAAACCAAGGTTGTTGAGATGGATTTTGCTTCTTCAAGAATTTGACTTGGAAATAAGAGACAAGAAAGGAGCCGAAAATGTAGTGGCGGATCACTTGTCAAGGATCCGGTTTCATGATGAGCAAGGAGAAACCCCGATCAATGACTCATTTCCCGACGATATTTTGATGGCCATTCAAACACAACTTGAAAGGCACATCACCCCATGGTTTGCCGATTATGCTAACTATATTGTTGGAAAAGTACTCCCTCCAAATTTGAACCACAACCAATGAAAGAGGTTCCTATTCGAAGTAAAGAGGTACTTTTGGGATGACCCAAACCTCTACAAAGAGTATAGTGATTGGCTCTACCGGAGATGCATCCCTCAGTGGGAAGTCCAAGGAATCTTGGAAGGGTGTCACTCATCACCCTACGGTGGGCACCATGGAGCAAGGAGGACCATTGCAAAAATTCTTCAATCGGGCTTCTATTGGGCTACAATGTTTCAAGACACGAGGGAATTCATCATTCATTGTGACGCTTGTCAAAGAACGGGGAATATCTCTTGGAGGAACGAAATGCCACAAAGGGGCATTCTAGAGGTGGAGATCTTCGATGTTTGGGGGATCGACTACCAAGGTCCGTTTGTGACATCCAATGGGAATAAGTACATCCTTGTGGCCGTAGACTACGTCTCAAAGTGGGTGGAGGCAATTGCCACTCCAAACGATGATGCGAAAACGGTCACCAAGCTCTTCAAGAAAATAATCTTCCCAAGATTTGGAGTCCCTAGAGCAATCATAAGTGATGGAGGAACGCATTTTCATGAGAAGAAACTTGCATCTCTTTTGACCAAATATGGTGTTCAACATAGAACCGGCTTGGGATACCATCCTCAAACAAGCGGTCAAGTTGAAGTTTCGAATAGAGAGATCAAGCAAATCCTTGAGAAAGTTGTGAACAAGACCCGAAAAAATTGGAGTACAAAGCTTGATGATGCTCTTTGGGCTTATAGGACGGCCTATAAGACTCCCATAGGAGCCTCCCCTTATAAGCTTGTATATGGAAAAGCATGTCATTTGCCAATCGAATTGGAGTACAAAGCTTTTTGGGCAATCCGAGCACTTAATCTTGATCTCAAATTGAGTGGTCAAAAGAGGATGATTCAAATTCAAGAGTTGGAGGAATTCCGACTACAATCCTATGAGAATGCCAAAATTTACAAAGAAAGGACACGGTTGCTCCATGATAAGAGAATTAAGCAAAAGGCCTTGCATAAAGGGGACAAAGTCCTTCTATTCAATTCCCGCTACCAACTTTTTCCGGGAAAGTTGAACTCTAGATGGATGGGTCCCTACGTGATCACCGAAGTTGGAAAATATGGAGATTTTGAAATCAAGGCGGAAGATGGAAGCAAGTTCAAGGTCAATGGTCAAAGACTAAAGCCATACTATGAGGGAGCGTTTATTGGAGAGGTCGAGGTCACCTACCTCGGGCCTTCTCATCCTTGAAAGAACCATAAAAGGGAGAGTTTGGTGGAGTCCTCCCTAAACCACCACTTGTAAATATATTAACCCTCTAACTTGTATTTATAATTTTATTGCATTCCTTTAATCATAAACATAAACTCTTTCCATGAGAGTAAGTGAGGGAGGGTCACTAACGAATTTTGAATGAAGGAAGGAACCAATCTTCAAGTGTGGGGAAGCATTTGTCAAAGACAAGGAAAATAAAGAAAAATCCGCAGCAAGGAACCCGAGCGTCTTCCCTAGAATCCGCCCGTCCTGCTGCAAACCGGGCGCTTTAGGTAGAATCCGTCCGTCCTTTTAAGCTGTGAAATTGAAAATTTTGGGACTGTCGGAAGAATCCGAGCGTCCTGGCAGAGAAGACGCTCGTCCTGAGGAATCCGCCCGTCTTTACAGAAAGACGCCCGTCTTTACAGAAAGACGCCCGTCTTTTTGCCTGTGAAAAACAAGAAAGGGTACTGCCTCAGAATACGCCCGTCTTTGAGAAAAGACGCCCGTCTCGTCTTCAGAAAACCCGAGCGTCTTAGGCTCGAAACGCCCGTCTTGGTGGCATCATATTTTTGGAAAGTTAACTGTGACAGAATCCGGGCGTCTAACCCTCAATTTCGCTCGTCCCGAAAAGCTAGAATCCGAGCGTCTTATGCTCGAATCCGCTCGTCTTCCTGCGGTGAATCAACCACGATTTTTCCTATTTTTATTACACCCCACCACACAATTTGTGACACATCACCCTTCCTTCCACTTGTATTATAAAAACCCACCTCCTTATGACTCCAAAGCATATCCCAATCACTCTTTTACCCCATAAAATCAAAAAGCCCCAAATTTTCTAGGGTTCTAAAGGCAACATTCAATCCACAAGGAGCATCTTCATACTTTAACAAATCAAAATTTCCAAATCAATAATCAAGGAATGACACCAAAAGGATCTTCTTTTAGGGATAGGAGAAGAGCAAGGGTAAGAGGAAGCTCTTCTACCTCCCATGTCAACACATTAAGAAGGGAGCATGAAGAAATTGTGGATCTTACAAGACTTGATGATTTCTCAAATGTTGAATTCGTCAATGATGTGCAAAGACTCGTTTTCCACCGGCTTCTTAGTAAGAACATTCTCCCTACTAAGTTTTTATGTCATGATACTTTAAGGAAACTTGGGATTTATCACCAAATGGAAGCCCTTTTTGAAGTGTTTGGTCTCTCTACCCTTTTCCACATGTATGAGCAAACTTACCGATCCCTTGTACTTGAATTTTTGAGCTTCTTGAAGATTACAACCTTGAATAGAACAATATGCATAGAATTTAGGTTGGAAAGTGTTTCAAGAATGATGACTCTAGTGGAATTCGCTAATGTGCTTGGTCTCGATGTCTCGCCTACCCAGACATCGAAACCAAAGAGATATAGTGTTGAACCCCTATGGAGAGCCATGACCGGCCGAGATTTCATACACACCAAGGTGTGTCTCGCTTTCCACATTCAAAATCCTATTTTGAGACTCACTTACCGGTTCCTTTCCGGCACCCTCCTTGCTCGCCGAGACCCGGCAATTGTGAATCAACTCGATCTTGTGTTCATGGAGTCTTATCTCAATATTCATGGAAGGGGTGTGTACCACTTCAATGCGCCTCTTGTGCTACTCGAAAAATGGGCAAAGTTTAGGAACGGTGATGATGATGGGATGAAACACATTGTAAATGGAGGGCTCATTACAAAGCTTGCGAAGCATTTCAATCCGAAATTCAATGAGAATAATGAGTATGCTCCACTTTCCGGAAATACAAGGATAAACGAAGATCTTATTCTTATTCATCATCATTGGATAACCCTTGAGGGGGTTGATAAAGGGGTCAAGTGGATTATAAAAGGAAGCGACCCAATCTACCTACCAATGACCGGACTACCAAGAATCTCTCCAAGAAGAGGACCTTCGTCACCAATCCCATCCTACCTCATCCCGAACCAAGCAAGACAAGCACCACCACCTCCAAATCCCCAACAACAACCACAACAAGAGCAACAACCTCAAGATGAGAAAATCAAAGTGCCTCCCTACCCATTTCCTTACCAACCGTACAACCATCCCAACCCCTTTATCCTTCCCCGTGATGACTTTGTAACGGGAATTCTACAAGATTTGCACTTCCGACAATATGAAGCTACCGTGGATAATTACTATGCACTCTATCCTCAATACCACGATATGATTCAAAGGGGAAAGATTAGTGAGGAGGGAGCATTTCCCTCTTGGGCACAAATGGATCTACTCTTCCCCAATTAGGAGAGGGCAAATGAAGGGGCAAATGGGCGACAAGAGGAAGGGAGCAACAATTCTTGCGGAGGGGACACGGTGGAGCTTGATAGTGAAGAGGACGAGTTCATGGACCCGAATACAAGTGATGCATCAAAGGAGATATGGGATAGTGATCTAGAGGGAGATGACGGCGATCTCTAGAGGATCTCTTCATAGCTAGATGGAGCGGGCGTGAGGCACCCATCTCAAGCTTAAGTGAAGTTTCCTCATCTCCTCTCTTTAGTTTCAATTTTCATGAAAGAAGTTTATGTTTTGTTAACTTATACATTATTTGATCTTGATCATGGTTGGAGAGTCCTAGCAACATAGAGGACTAACACCTCGGCCCCATTGAGGTGTTCTTATTTCATTGTTCCCACTTTTGAAAATCCAAAATGACAAATTTAGTTTCATGCATTGCATCTTGTGTGCATGAACTACCCCCAACTTTAGGACATTAGAAATAATGTCTAACTCGGTTTGGGGAAGTACATGCATACTCAATGGGAGGTAATCTAAATTACGCTCTCCGTCATAAACAAAAACCCATGCATCATGTAGTGTAGATTAGTATAACTTGCATTTAGTGTAGAAATCATGCATCATGTTTACATAATTTCCCATCATTTTGGCCATTGAGGACAATGCCCATATTAGTGTGGGGATGGGGAATTCTAACTTAACTTTTATTCAAAAATCCAAAAAAAATTGAAAATTTTCGAAAAACCATAAAAATTTGAAAATTGAAAAACCAAAAACAAGTTCATTTCCTTTGTAGTGTAGTCATGTATATATTGTTTTATATATTGTGTTTGTTTTATCCTTGTTCACATTGATCGACTACGCCACATCCGAGACATGAGGATAATGAAGACCGTATGGTATGATCTTTCCAATCTCCTTTTTCCTCTTTATGTTAATGACTATGTGGCTTTATTTTGATTGATGCGGTATAACAATGTGAACTTAGAACTTGCATTTAGTTTATATGTCATATTAGTTGGTAGAATCATATGCATTAGGATGTATAAATGCTAGTTGCATCATGGCATGTAGTTGCATGTTAGAAAAATGTTGCGAAACCGTCTACTTGGGAAGCTTGACAAGTGTATATAGGCCCTAGTAGATGCTTTTTCTTCTTAAGACTTTGCTTGTTAGAATACTTGTAAAACACCCTAGGATGTGTCATGCTAGTATCCTTTGACCCATGGATTAAGGCCTAGTCAAGAGTACCTTGTGGTGTGATAACTCCTTGGCTACCGTTTATTCCAAGGTGACCCTTGAAACCATGCATCCATCCATCATCAATGTTCTACCACATTTTTGTCATCAAAGGGAATGGGCACAAAAAGAAATTGATTTGAGTTCAATGAAATGAAAAGTGAAAGAAAGTTTGCAAAATGCATCAAATGAAAAGATGAGCAAAAATAGAACTCCTAAAGCTTCAAATATAAGCCACCCTCACTACATATGGGGTGACTTTGAAAATGTTCAAAAAGAAATGCAAAAAGTTGAAAAGTTGTCAAGTGTTGAAATGCCAAAAACCAAAAAGAAATGGCAAGAAAATGTTCTCAAATGTTATATGCCACAAGAAATTGGGGGGAAAAACAACAACAAAGTAAACTCCCAAAGTGAAACTCAAATATCTATTGATCCCTTTATCCATCGTATCCATTTTTGTGCATGGTAGAGAGGGGACGACCCTTCTTCTTGTCTAGACAAGAGGGGGAATTCTGCGATCCTCCAATGTTTCTAACACCATAGTGAGTCTACTCTTGACAAAAGCATTTAACGATTGAGGACAAAGGTACCCTAGCTTGACACAACTTGGAGGTGATTTATTGGTATCCTTCTAGGCTTAGTAGTTTGAAGAAATTGCATCTATGAAGGAGTGTGTACCCTTGAATTGCTTCCCTTGTAGATAATTTCCGCCACTTAGATGAGGAAAGTGGCTATTCTTTTGTAGATGCATCCATTACTTGATTTTGTGTGCTTAATGTTTGGATGTGTCGCCATTTTGGCAAGACCCACCTTGCCTTGCAAGAAGGCATCCTACCTCATGGTTGTCTTGTTGTGAGTTGAAGGGGCGAAGTGAGACCCGCTAATCGTCTCATATCGGCTATGTTATTAGGTTAGTTTAAATAATGGTCCTAGTCTTTGTCACCTCTTTACTCGGGATGAGCAAAGGTTTGGTTTGGGGATATTTGATGTGACCATAATTAAAGCATATTTAGTCCCCGAATTAGCCTTGTTCCCATGCTTTTTAGTGCATATTTGGGTCATTTATTGTCTTTAGTTCTTTGTTTTGCATATTCTTTGAGGTTTTGATCCCTTGGTAGGAAAGGAGTGCAAACCTTGCATTTTCATGGCAAAATGAGACTAAATTGATTGAATTCAATGACCAAGCATCAAGGAGAGACAAGATTAGAAGGCCTTTGTACATACTATAGTAGATGGGCAATGATAAGAAAAGATCCTTGCATCCCCGAGGAAATCCCCAAGGATTTTATGAAGAAAAAGGAAGAAAAGAAGAAGGAACGAGACTGCCTAGCAATCCGTGCGTCTTACCCTAAAGACGCCCGTCCACCACCCACAACCCGTGCGTCTTCACCCTCTGGACGCCCGGGCAAAAGCTCCAGAAGACGCCCGTCTTCACTCCCAAGACGCCCTGGCAGAGACCACCAAATCTGCCCGTCCCGTGCTAAAGACGCCCGGATTCCCAGGCAGACCCATTTCGTCTTCTTCAAGCTTCAAGGAAGGATGCACATTTTTTTCTAGAGACCGGAGTCTCCCTAGAGACCGGAGTCTTCCCAAAAAGACCGGCGTTTCCTCAACAAGGGACTTAATCGTCATTTAAGCCCTTAGTTAACCCTAATTCATGCACCTAATCCCCACTATAAATACCCCATTAGTCTAATTAGAAGAGCATGTTCTTCTTAGCAATCTTTAGAATAGTTAATATCAATAAAATCTCTCTTTAATCTTGTAATCAACATTTAATCAAGTTTTAATACAAGTTTTATTTCCTTAATCTCTCTCTTGTTCATCCTTTATTTTGGGTAATTGAAGATTATTTGGGTTATTATTGGGAGATTGACAACCTTCCAATCAAGCATCAAGTACTTCTTTTATTCTTTGCTTTATTATTGGAATCATTAGTAGGTATAATTCTCTTAATCCCTTTTTAATTATTGTTAATCACTTTCATTTATTCATCATGTTTTACTTTGTTGGTATGATTGACAACCTTGCTAGCATGTTCAATATGATAATGAGTGAGTAGTTTCCTTAGCTAGGGTTAATGGGTAATTAGGGGAAACCAACATGGGGGAAGATTCATGCTTAAATTAATATGCTTTCATAGTTTATTTGCTTGCTTGTTGTGATCTCAACTTATGCACATGTTATGTTTGATGAAATGTGAGCCTATGAATCCTTGCATTTTTTTACCCATCACCTATCTTTTCAATGAGACTTGTAAGACATAAACCAACTCGAGTCTCATTAGACCATGCATATTGTTGAGTAGGGAAGATTAAGTCGACTTGTAGGTGTTGTACAATCTAATCGATTCGGCTCCGGGACCCAAACTTTCCTAGGATTGTAAGATATAAACCAACTCGATCCATCACAACAATAATTGCTTGCTTATAACTTGAGAATATGTTTGTATGATCAATTCCCATGAATCCCCTATGACCCCATGACACCCTAGTGCCTTTTATCAATTGTTACAACCCTTTTAATTCATCTTGCTTGTTTACTTTCATTGCTTTTTAGTTTAGTGACCTTCTACATCAAACCCCAATTGTGACACCCCTTAGACACCACTAGTTACAATAGAAATCTCATCTCTATTCCCGTCCCTTGGGATCCGACCTTTACTTGCCTCTTTACTAATTGTAGAGTTGTTTGTGAAGTTATAAATTGTGTTTTGGTCTAGGTGCTCCTAACGACAAGTAACCGAAAAATATAGTAAACCGACCAGCAACTTATCAACGCCTAGTCAATATGATATTCCAAGACCAAATTGTATATATAATGGAGGTATATATTGACAATATGGTGGTGAAGTAAAAAAATGCAGAGGACAATGTGAAAGACCTGGAAGTAGCATTCAAAATCCTGGAAAAGAACAACATGAAACTTAACCCATCCAAATGCCACTTTGGTGTCTAAGCAGGCAAATTCATGGGGTACATGGTAATGAAAAGAGGAATTGAAGCCAGCCTTGAGCAGATTAAAGCCATCCTAGAGCTAGAATCACCAAAATTTGTCCAAGATATCAAAAAGCTAACATGAAGATTTTCACCCCTGAACAGATTTATCTCCAGGTCTTCTGAAAGATGCAAATCATTTTATAACCTACTCAGGAAGAACAAACAATTTTGGTGGACACCTGACCATGAGACAACCTTCCAAGATCAAAACTCTTACCTCTCTTCTCCACCCTTACTGGCCAAGCTAGACAGAGGAGAACCCCTGACAGTATACCTGTCAGTAACTGAGATAGCAATAAGCAGAGTCCTGATTAAAGAAATAGAAGGACAACAACACCCTGTCTACTATGTAAGTAAGAGTCTCTTGGACGCTGAAATGAGGTATGGTCTACTTGAAAAGTATGTTTTGGCTTTAATTGTATCATGTATCAAGTTGCGTCCCTAATTTGCGTGTCACCCCATATTAGTGCTGACTAACCTACCCATAAAATCTCCCTCGAGGAAGTTTGAGCTGTCAGGAAGGATGGCCAAGTGGTCAGTCCAGCTTAGCACTGTTGGAGCTGGTGTCCTCCACAAATTAGTGTGATAACATTTGTAAATCTCTTACAGGTTCACAATGGTATACTTCGTATATTTAATCAGTTGATTAACGTTTACCTAATAACGGTTGGCTTGCTAGAAAGTTTGACGTTATTATCATACGATGGCGGATAAGCGATCAACTGGTCCCTAAAGGTCACACCTATAGGACGTATTTGAGAAATGTGGTTATAGAAATATAATTACATTGATGCCCAAAATGACTAAAAAGTTAGTCAATGTGTTGATGAGATAATTATTTAATGAAAATTAAATAATATTAAGTTGAGACGAATTAATCATCAATTAAGTAAATTAAATATAATAAGTTATATTTAATTAAATATATATAAGGTTAGTTTGGACGAATTAATCTGTTAATTCGTAGTTAAATATAATCAGTTGTATTTAATATCAACAAGTTGAATGTGTCATAGTGGTAATAGTGAGGGTACACAAGCCAAGAGGTCATGGGTTCGGTCCTCACTAGATGACAATTTAACACACTTTATATATTTTTGGAAAGACCAAAAATAAGGAAATTTAATTCCTTATTTCGGTTCACATTGGCCGAAAATTAGGAGATGTTTCTTTCCTAATTGATTTCGGATTTCGGTCTATATAAAAAGAAAGGTAGAGAATTATTTCTGACCTAATTCTTTTTCTGACCTTGCCTCCTCTTTCTCATCACAAAAACACAAAGACAATAAAATTTTACAGAAAATTTTAGATTGATTTCTAGCATAATCAAAGGGTATATCTTAGATCGTCTTGGGTGCAACTAATAGGCGAATATCAATTTTGATATTGTTCTTAGGCCAATTTTGCAAGGACCCGAGGTTAATTCTAAATCTTTTTACTTATGCTTATGTATTTTATTTTATGACCATAGATCATCTTTATTATATCGTTATAATCCTTCATGTTAAAGGGAAGTATACAGATTTTTTCCCACAAGTGGTATCAGAGCAAGAGGCTACGATTTTAATTTTGATGATTTTCATAAAATTTGTATGTAAACGATAAGATTTTCGAGAGGAAAAAAAATTAGGGTTTCGTGTTTTTTTTGGATCGAAATTTTTTTATGCCGTTTTTGTTGTGCCGTTTTTTTTTCTGTTTGATGATGGTTTTTCCATTCTATTTTTCATATTATAGTTTATAATCAGTTAAAATTATCATATGAAGAATTGGTAGTTTTTGATTTAATGCAGATTAAGTTAAAATCAAATGGAATCGTCATGTTTATGATTAAAAGATTGTTTTTGCTATATAGTTTTTGGCATATAAATTAATCATGTTTATTATTTCATATGCTAATCATGTTCTAATAGCAAAGGTAAACAACTGATCATCAAATCTTGTTTTAGGGCATAATTGCCGCAAAAAGAAAAGAAAAAAAAAGGAGGCCATTTTTTTTAGGGTTTACAAGAAAAAAAAAATTTATGTTAATTTTATTTTTGGTAAACCGAGAAGAAGAAGAAAAAAAAAATTATTAGGAAAGTTTTTTTTTTTGCCTTTTGCCGAAAAAAATAGAGAAATTTTTTTTTTGGAAAGTTTTTTTTCCCTTGTTTTTCCTATTTACCGAATTAGAATAGGAAAGGAGTTTTTTTTTATTTATTTCAGCCGTGAATAATAAAAAAAAAAAAAAAAAGAAAAACCTTTTCGTTTTTTTGGCCGAGACAAATATAGAGAATTTGATTTTATTTTTCTTTATTTTGGCCAATTAGTTATTGTGAATCGGTTCACAATTTAATGATACCGAGTTATTTTAAAAGCAGTTTAAAATTTTGACGGATATAATTCATATTACAAGTATAATATGGATTAAGTATGAATTTAATGTGATTAAATTGCGGAATTGTCACTTAATTTAATTTAAATAGGTGGTTTGGATAAATTAATCAACATAATTAATTTATTGTATTATGTATGTTTAATTTATTTTTAGTTGATGCTTTTAATTATGTTGAATGAATCGAATGAATGAATTTTATTTACGTATTTAATTTTGCAATCGGTTGTAATTTGTAATACTTAGTGTGGCCTTAGTCAATTATGTTTTCGTAATGAAGGAAACATAATTTTTATGTAATTATGAGATCTCGAATCTCCTTTATTTTAGTTTTGGGTTTTGAAATTAGAATGTAATTAATAGGTCAATTATGTAATTTTAATTATTGTAATTTCAAAGAAGACTAAAGATGAAGATTCAAGCTCACTCCCGCTACATGGATCAAGATGGAACATCAAGACAAGCTTCTCGGGTCCAAGGATGGATTCCAAACTTGTATTTATTGTTCATTTTGATAGGATAGGCCACACTAGGACTTTTATCATTTTTTTTTTTACGGTTTTCATTTTATTGCTTTTCATTCACATGCTAGTAATTGCATCATATTCCGCCTAAAACCAAACCACCTACTACTAAAATGCATGAAAATTGACTCATATAGGTTGTATGTTAGTTTTCATGGACATGCAGATGTCACAGTCTTTAAGCCATCACCTTAGTTTAAATCATTTTCGCATGCTAGATTATAGTTCACTTAAAATGAATTAAAAAGTTGATGGGATCTTCCTCTAAAACGGAAATTGAGATTAGTCTTTATAAGGGCAAACATCTATGAATCCCTTCTTCGTCGGTAGGCCTAATATGACCCCTTCTACGTTGGGTAAGTAGTTGTGTTGACTTAGTTTACCTCAACATTGTAGTCCGAAGAGTTTCTCGTGATTATGATGGACTAAAGATAGTATTTACAGAAATTTATCGACCAAGAATTCTAACGGTAGAATTAGCTAACAGGTAGCTTATCAATTTACAGAGAATTGAGTCTTGGGGTCATTTATATAATTCTTGAGGGAGGTCAATTGTATAAATGTTTTTGAGTCTTCGCGTTATGACATTAGTTCATTAGACTTAAAATAAAAATGATGCATGCTTATTATTTTATTCTTCTTTCGCAGTGTAGAACACGCTTATTATCAATAATACTGTTACAACTAATGGCTGGAAATAACGCAATCCCAATGCCTAGTGCCACACTAGATTGTTCGTCCTGGCTTAAAATGTTCATGGACCAAATGAATCAGTCCACTCGACTGAAGAATGATGGGTCCAATTTTGCGGATCGGGAGGCGGCACTACGGAATGCGCCCATGCGACGGTAAGCTCGGGTATTTAACTAAGCCAATACCGGTCAACCCAGGCCCAAATGCAGGAGTCAACGAATCACTCGCTTATAGTGATTTCGTTATGGAAGCGAGTGCGATAAAGAACGTACTTATCTTTGCAATGGAAACCAATTTGCAGAGACGCTTCATTGCCCAAGGTGTAAACAAGATTTTCACCACGCTCACTAACGAGTTCTCAAAGGCACCGAGAATCGTTACATATGAGCATACCTGTCGCTTCTTTGATGCGAAACTCCAGAAGGGCCAACCGGTTAGCCCACACATTCTTCACATGATTGAGAATGTCGAGAAACTGGAGTCACTGAATTGTAGAATCAGTGAGAGCATTGTCATTGACCGAATGCTTCATTCTCTTCACGATGGTTTTGCCCTTTTCAGGGCGAACTACTACATGAATGACTTGAAAAAGAGTCCTCATGAGCTACACCCTCTTCTCGTACAGACCGAGAAGGATATGAAATTGAGTGGGAGCATGAAGCAGGATGTTCTCACGATTCACAACAAAGGTAAAGGTAAGGGCAAGGCTCATGGCGACCTAGCTGTAGGTAAGCCAAAGTTTAAGAAGCCAGGAAACGGTAAGAGTGCGCCCGGTGAGACTAGTGGCTCACGGGGCAAGACAAAAGAGCAAGGGCGGTGACATAGAGTGCCACCATTGTCACAAGACTGGACATTGGAGGAGGAACTGTCCCGTCTACCGTGAGGACATAAAAGCAGCCGCGTCGTTCCTGTTGGTATGTCATCTTATATTCATATGATTGAGATTAACCATGCAAGTTTTAGAACTTGGGTACTTGATATTGGTTGTGGTTCTCATCTGTGTAATCATTTGCAGGGCCTAAAGAACATCATACCTCTCGAAAAAGGTGATGTGGACCTGCGAGTCGGGAATGGAGCACGAGTTCCTGCTGCCTCGAAGGGGACATATGTAATCCAACTCCCTAGTGGTTTTGAGTTATCTTTAAATAATCACACTATGTACCCGATTTATCTAAGAACATTATTTCTGTTTCCGTACTTGCTAAAGACGGTTTTACATTTTCAATAAAGGATAATAGTTGTATTTTCTCTTTTAATGAAATGATTTATGGCAAAGCAGTTTTCATGAATGGAATTTATATCTTAGATCAAACAACGGAAGTATTACACATGAATAATAAGAAATTAAAGGTTGGTGACAAAGATCAAACCTATCTATGGCATTGTCGAATGGGACACATAAATGAAAAACGCGTAAAGAAACTCGTCGATAATGGGACTATTCCCTCATTCGGATTTTCTGCATATGGCACGTGTGAATCATGTCTCATTGGCAAGATGACTCGAATTTCCTTCAAAGGTGTTGGAATGCGCGCTAGTGACCTATTAAGACTCATACATACGGATGTATGCGGACCTATGCCAATTACCGCTAGAGATGGCTATAGATATTTTATCACTTTCACGGACGATTTGAGTAGATATGGATATGTCTACTTAATGAAGCATAAAAGTGAGTCCTTTGAGAAATTCAAGGAATACCGAGAATAGGTACAAACCAACTGGGTAGAAAGATTAAAGCACTCCGTTCAGATCGGGGTGGCGAATATCTTTCAAATGAGTTTGATCAACACCTGAAAGACTGTGGAATCGCTCTACAGTTAACTCCACCTGGAACACCTCAATTAAATGGTGTGTCCGAACGGAGAAATTGAACCTTACTTGATATGGTTCAATCCATTATGAGTCACACAGTAGTGCCTGATTCATTATGGGGTTATGCTCTTTTGTCAGCTGCGCTTATACTTAACCGAAGTCCGTCTAAAGCTGTCGACAAGACTCCATATGAAATGTGGAAGGGAATAGTACCTAACTTGTCATTTATTCGGGTTTGGGGCTGTGAGGCTTATGTCAAGTGGAGACACGAGGAAAAGCTCGGCCCGCGATCGGTCAAGACATACTTTATAGGTTATCCAAAAGGAACATTTGGTCATTACTTCTATTCGCCTACCGAACATCGAGTATTTGTTGCGGCTAGTGCGACGTTCTTAGAGAAAGAATTTCTCGAGAACAAGTCGAGTAATAGAACCTTCGAGCCGCTCGGAGATTCCAACCAACAATCGAAGAACAGATGGAGGAAGGTGTACTCCAACGATGATATGGTTAATATTCCTGAGGAACCTAGGAGGTCGGGTAGAGACTCTCATCCTCCGGACAGATACATTGGTATGGTCGAGGAGAATGATGTTTTACTTCTAGAAAGTAATGAACCCGCAACCTATAAAGGTGCTATGGCCTGTTCCGACTCAAAGCTATGGCTTGAAGCCATGCAATCCGAGATGGACTCCATGTATGAGAATAACGTATGGGATCTAGTTGATTTGCCTAATAAGGTAAAACCTCTACAGTGCAAATGGCTTTACAAAATAAAGCGTTCTGTAGACTTGCAACCAGATATCTATAAGGCACGACTTCTGGCAAAAGGTTTCACTCAAGTGCAAGGATTGCATTATGATGAGATTTTTGCACCTGTAGTCATGCTACGTTCCATTCGGATAATCTTAGCGATTGCCGCATTTCATGATTATGAGATTTGGCAAATGGATGTGAAAACCGCCTTCTTAAACGGTTATTTGGAGGAAGAGTTGTACATGGTGCAACCCGAAGGTTTCATAGATCCTAAACATCCTAAGAAAGTATGCAAGCTTAAGCGTTCCATTTATGGACTTAAGCAAGCTTCTCGGAGTTGGAATCATCGTTTCGACCAAGTGATAAAAGAGTATGGTTTCACTCGATCGGTCGAAGAACCATGCTTATATATCAAGTCGAGTGGGAGCAAGATTGTATTCTTGATATTGTATGTCGATGACATACTCCTGATTGGGAATGACATTCCTCTCCTATCTTCGGTTAAAGAATGGTTGAAGAACCATTTCCAGATGAAAGATCTGGGTGAGGCACAACGTATTTTGGGAATCCGTATCTACCGAGATAGATCACGACGGACGTTATCACTTAGTCAGGAATCTTATCTAGATAAGGTTCTTGAGAGGTTCAGCATGACCAACTCCAAGAAGGGGAACCTTCCTATGACGACTGGGATGCAGTTGAGCAAGTCTCAGTCACCCACAACGCCTGAAGGTATTGAGCGCATGAGTCGTGTTCCTTATGCTTCTGCAATAGGATCGATCATGTATGCCATGATATGCACACGTCCAGACGTGGCATATGCATTGAGTATGACGAGTCGGTACCAAAAGACTCCAAGTGAGACACACTGGATAGCAGTCAAAAATATCCTCAAGTACCTACGGAGGACTAAGGATTGGGTACTGACTTATGGAGGCGATACTAAGCTATGCGCAACCGATTCTGCGAGATGCTAGCTTCCAAACGGATCGAGATGATTCAAAATCTCGGTCCGGGTTCGTCTTCACTCTTAATGGTGCTGCGGTCAGCTGGAAGAGTTCCAAACAGTGTTGTAGCAGATTCTACTATCAATCCGAGTACTATGCCGCTCGGAGGCAAAGAAAGGAAGCAATATGGATGCGTCAATTCTTACAAGGGCTTTCGGTAGTTCCTAGTTTGAATGACCCGATCACCATCTATTGTGACAATAGAGGTGCCATCTTCCAGGCTAAGGAGCCAAAGTCTAGCAACAAATCTAGACATGTACTTCGGAAGGCTCACCTGATCCGTGATTACGTGGAACAAGAAGAGATAGTGATTGACAAGATTGCGACGGATGACAACATCGCAGATCCTCTCACCAAACCGTTGAATTATGATAAGCATGTAGGGCATGTTAATTCCATGGGAATCAAACATGTTCCTAAGTTGTAGTACTTGATTATGGATTTGATACATTATCTTTTTTCATATATTATTTATAACTTCGTCGTTTTATATATATAATATTTTGTTTTTCATGTGGATTGTACTGACAACATTGAACGCCACAAAGTGAACTGAATTACATTATATTTGTTTTTGTCCGTAATTGCCAATGTGAGCTGATAACTCCGGCTATTATATTGTGCAGTCGATTGATGGTGGGTTCAACGAGCCATAAGTTAAACGGTTGACTAATCGATCACAGATACGAGATTATGACGATACCTCGTAGGACAACTTTTTGTGACAACGTAATGGAGTCCTAAATGTTTAAAAACATTCGGTGCCAGGTCGTGGATAGGACATCCATTGTGTACCTAGAGTTGATTCTTTTGACTATCAACTGTCTCTTGAGATTAAGGCAGTTTTTGGGTGACTTTGGTTTCTTTCTCACGGTCTACCGTAACTGGGGCTAAGTAGATTTTTTCTGGGTCATTTCATACTGTGCTTACGTCTCAAGATTTGAGTTGAGGAAAATATCCAACCCTTATCAGGTATAGTTATTTCTCAGGGCCACTCGAGGAGTTGTAACTGAAATGCATGGCCATGCTCGAATGTTGATTCGTTTATCAGTTAAGTTACTCTCTAGTCGGGAAAACCACTCTTGATACTAATCGCTTGTAAAATACGACCTTTGTGAATTCGGATTTGCAAATTGTTTTACATTGAGTGGGAGAAATTTTAAAGGATATGAGAATCGGTTATCGCACATATACTTGTGAGGACAAGTGGGAGTTTGTTGGAGCTGGTGTCCTCCACAAATTAGTGTGATAACATTTGTAAATCTCTTACAGGTTCACAAGGGTATACTTCGTATATTTAATCAGTTGATTAACGTTTACCTAATAACGGTTGGCTTGCTAGAAAGTTTGACGTTATTATCATACAGATGGCGGTGATCAACTGGTCCCTAAAGGTCACACCTATAGGACGTATTTGAGAAATGTGGTTATAGAAATATAATTACATTGATGCCCATAATGACTAAAAAGTTAGTCAATGTATTGATGAGATAATTATTTAATGAAAATTAAATAATATTAAGTTGAGACGAATTAACTGTCAATTCGTAAATTAAATATAATAAGTTATATTTAATTAAATATATATAAGGTTAGTTTGGACGAATTAATCTGTTAATTCGTAGTTAAATATAATTAGTTGTATTTAATATCAACAAGTTGAATGTGTCATAGTGGTAATAGTGAGGGTACACAAGCCAAGAGGTCATGGGTTCGATCCTCACTAGATGACAATTTAACACACTTTATATATTTTTGGAAAGACCAAAAATAAGGAAATTTAATTCCTTATTTCGGTTCACATTGGCCGAAAATTAGGAGATGTTTCTTTCCTAATTGATTTCGGATTTCGGTCTATATAAAAAGAAAGGTAGAGAATTATTTCTGACCTAATTCTTTTTCTGACCTTGCCTCCTCTTTCTCATCACAAAAACACAAAGACAATAAAATTTTACAGAAAATTTTAGATTGATTTCTAGCATAATCAAAGGGTATATCTTAGATCGTCTTGGGTGCAACTAATAGGCGAATATCAATTTTGATATTGTTCTTAGGCCAATTTTGCAAGGACCCGAGGTTAATTCTAAATCTTTTTACTTATGCTTATGTATTTTATTTTATGACCATAGATCATCTTTATTATATCGTTATAATCCTTCATGTTAAAGGGAAGTATACAGATTTTTTCCCACAAGCACCTATTATATAACTTTTTGAGTCCAGGACAACTATCAAATCTCAAGCCTTAGCAGACTTTGTGGCTGATTTCAGTCCTACCCTAGAACCTGACTTGATCAAAGATGTAAACAGACTAGACACCCAGAAATCAGACCAGGAATGAGTCCTGTATACTGATGGAGTCATGAACATGAGGATAACTAGTTTAGCATTAGTACTTAAATCACCACAGGGAGGATATAATAGCCCAGGCTGTAAGTTGTGAATTCGAAGCTACAAACAACGAAGCTGAATATAAAGCCCTGATAGCTGGACTCAAGGTAAGCATTGATCTTGGTGTGTAGAACCTAAAGGTAAAAATTTATTCTCTCTTAATTACAAATCAAATAAAAGTAACTTATGCTGCAAAGGATTCAAAAATGATACTATATTTATAAATTGTGAAAAACCTTCGCACAAATTTTATTTCATTTGATTTTGATCAAATTCCAAGAGACTTGAACACCCAGGCTGATGCTATAGCCAGCCTAGGATCAAACTTCAACCCTGCTACTTTTGATAAGATACCCATTGTACATCTACTTGAACCTGCCATTAATAAGCCTGACCAGAACTGTCCTATCACTGTTTACATAGATTCTTGGACCAAACCATACTATGATTGGTTCTTGCGAGGCATATTACCTCATGGTAGGCATGTGGTAAGAGCCTTTAAGATTAAAGCTTTTACTTATATCATTATTAATAACACATTGTTTAAAAAGTTTCAGGCTGGACCTTACTTACGATGCCTGTAACCACACGAGGCTGGGCAAGTCATCCAGGACAAACATGATGGGTACTCTAGAAACCACAAAGGAGGCAGAAGCTTGGCACGCAAAGTCCTCAGAACATGCTATTTCTGGCTAACACTGAGGGTTAAATGCCTGACATACAGTTCGAATGTCAAGCATGTCAACTACATTCCCTGTTCATCCATTAGCCATCCGAGTTGCTGGATTCAATTTTAGCTCCCTGGTCGTTCATGAAATGGGGGATGGACATTATAGGCAAACTACCTCAAGCACCTGTACAAAGGTATACATGTTGGCAATAACTGATTACTTTTCCAAATAGATAGAAGCAGACTCCTTCACGCAAATCAAAGAGAACGAAGTCATATCATTCCTCAAGAAGAACATAATATGTCGATATGGGATTCCATTAGAAATAGTGTGTGATAATGGCACACAGTTTGTGGGAAAGAAGACAATGGTCTTCTGTGTAGAATAGAATATAAACCTGGTAACATCCACACCAGGCTACCCAAAAGCGAATGGGTAGGCAGAATCTAGTAATAAAGTGGTGATCAGTTTCCTGAAGTAGAAGTTAAAAAAAAGAAAAGGCAGATGGGCTGAAGATCCCCACTAGTCCTCTAGGTAGACATAACTAAGCCTAAAACCTCAACTAGACAGACTCGAGAATCTCTGGTCTATGGTTGTAAAGCAGTTATCCCTGTAGAGATACATGTGCCAAAATCCAGATGTAGCCTAAACACTATTGAAGAAAATGAGCCCCTAATGCAAGATAGCCTGATCCTTGCATAAGAACTAAGAGATGCAGCTAAGAACATGATAGAATCCTTTCAACAGACTGTAGCCAAAAGCTACACCAAAAATTTAAACATCAGAGTCTTCAGGGAAGGGGGCCTAGTCCTACGAAAAGTTTGTCCAAATACAAAGGAAAAAATAGTAGGCAAACTGACTCCTGTATGAGAAGGACCCTATATGATTGACTCAATAGTTGACTCACCTAAAGTTATTTCATGTATAGAGTCAGCCATTGTTATGCTTCTTTTTACCTGACCAAACACAGGTAAACATATCAGCCTAGTACCATCTAATTCTTGCTATTTGCCTGACATGCTTCTATGTGTTTGTAATTGCCACTTCATTAAGTGCTCAATTATACGTTACTTCTTGCTATTTGTTACTTTCCTGATTATATATTTCTTTTAAGAATAAACCTTCTCTATATTCTCACACCAACGTACAATATTTTAAATCCTGAAAACTTGTTTATGCTTTTCGTAATTACTCCTCACTCTATTATTACCCGCTGAAACAAATGTTCAGGATTGAGGGCCACTCCACTAGCCTGAACAACATTCCAAATAATGCTTCATATAAATCGACATAACAAAGTGTAATCCCCTATAAAAACTAATGCAAAACAGTGGCGGAAACATTGTCGACTTGGAATAAAAAACACAAAGATAAAAGTTCTAACTGTTTTAAAATGAGAATGTATAAAATTCTCAAGGATAAAAAAAACAAATAGTCAAGTCTAAACAATTGCCACTTTTATAAAAAGGGTGAAAATAAAATTCCTCAATGTGTTCAAACTAAAAACCATAAAAAAAAGCAGAAAAACAGAGTAGGATCTGTAAACTACTCGCTAGCTCACACAGAAATCCCAAGCAAAGCTAACACCAGTCATGTTATAAACATAACAACCACAATCAGTGGGGAGTAACTCGACGTCCTCCCAGCCATATCACATGATATAAATGTTACAATAGCAATAATATATCAAAAATAGATTGAAATATCAAAACATATGTAACGAAAATAAATTACCAAACTCACGCTTAAGATAAACGTGCTGCATGCATAAAAGCAAAATTCCTCAAATGACAGAATGGAAATAATACAGTTCAAGCTAGATTTTCACTTTATCTATGCTCCTTGACACCGCAGCATCTTACACTAGTTTCGTGAACCCAGTGTCACGCAAAGGTGACCAACTCCAAGTCCACTCACTAGACAACAAGCTATAATAGGACACGTCTTACCATGCAGTGCGAAGTCCTAGCTTAAGTACAAGTACATGACTCTACGACAACCTGTACTGCCCGCAGGATACCCAATCATATAGCTATATAAGAACCCGTATGCCTTATTTCATTATTCTTTACCCTTACTTTAATTATTCCAAACTTAAAAATTATCCCAAAGATAGTATATTATTCAAAATATATTATTTCATAGGTTCATAAGTGAACTACACTTTTATTTCTTCAAAATAGGAAGCTTAGACTTCACTTTCAAAAGTATAAAATAAATTCAAGGTTACGAATTAGTAAAGTTACTGTACTAAATCTTAGAATAAGCTAAAGATTTAATGTACTTTAGTAAGATATATATTATTGGGCCTTAATGAGACAAACTCTTAAAATCAGATTTTAAAAACAGGACAATAGTACTGTAAAATTCATAATTAAATACAGAAAAATCGGAATGATATAAAGCCAACTTTTTTGGTGTCCAGTAGCTCTTAGCTACAACTTTCATTTTCTAATCAACTTCAGAAAACAAAAGCAACAGGGGTCTAAAAATTCATTTCTAAAAGCTGTCAGAAATCGACACCAATAATGTTTCAGTTTATAAAACGACTTTAACAAAATATTTTAAGGCAAAGTAAAATTCTCAACATAACTTGACATTCCATCATAAGGGAAAGTCAGTTTACGAATTATTCTTGTGACTGATGACAGATTCGCAGTTTATAGACGAACTGTTCATAAATAATTTATTCTGAACAAACCGTAAATCAGAAATTTATGAAATTTTATAGAGTTATTCTTGACTTGAAATAAACAAGAGTCTATTATTTAAGTTTTCGGGTTTGAGCAATTTAAACACACGAAATGAATTTTACAAACAGACTGACAGATTTGACAAATTTTACAATGGTTTTCACCAAAACTTATAAAATGATTATAAAATCGAAATTAAGGTTTAAAGACCTATCATTTTACACACACCTGAATATACAGTGTTTAGGCCACATATTAAAATTTCGATAATTAATATTATGATTTAGTATTTTAAATCTAATTAAAACAGTTCAACATCGCTATAATCGCAAAAACCGTATTAACACTATAAAATCCAAAATAAATACTATAACTCCAAAAAATTACCAAAAAAAATCATGGTATCTTAACATCAACTATTAATTCCATAAAAATAATTTACATGAGATTAAAGTATAAAAACGAAATATTGAAACTCTAATATCAAAACAATCGATTAAAGCATAAAAATCAATATATCAACCAAATAAATTCCCAATTGACAAAATAAAATTTAGCATAGTCAAAAATCATATGTAAACTTCATAGAACCAGGTTATCATAATTTTGAAAAGTATATATTAATATAAATCCTCATAAAAATTCCTATTACATGCAACTACAACAATTTAAATCGTGTAATCTCGAGTAACGTCGAAGTTACCTTAATTGTCAAGATCTGAATTAACAAAATGCTATCCTTCAAAAGTGTCTTCTAAAAACCTACAAAACAATATAAATATATGATAAAAACCCATATAAAATGTTAATAAAAAGGCGAATAGAAAGAGTAATTAACTTACCCTTGAGATAAAATGATTAATGGATGAATTAGAGTAATAAATGATGAAGATTTTTGATTGATTAGTATCATGGCAAACACAAAGGAATGGGCTAGTTTATTTTTTTTATTTTGTGAGTGATAAATGACCTAATGAATGTGGACATAAAGGAGAGTGTTTAAGAGGGAAAGAATAAATATAATAATATTTAAATCTCCTTAAAAAGCTCTAGAAAAACCAGCCACATGAGAGGCTGAGTCAAAGAAAATATCTTCTCATTTTTGTTGTAAAATAATTAGAAGTAGAATAAGAATAATTATCTTAAAAACTTAAAATAAAAGGAAATAAAACAAGTTTATAAATAACTTGTCAAAAACTAAAATACACGGTCCAAATGACCATATGAGCCAAAATGGATTTTCAAATTTGTTTATAAAATTTCAATTAAATAAAAAGTCGGTCCAAAGAAGAAATTGGACTAAAATCGACTAAAAACGGAATTTATCAAAGGTTTAAACCAAAATCGATAAATTAAAGAATTAAAACTAAATCTCTTAAATAAAAATAAAATAAATGAGATTAGAAATTAATAAGAATAAAGGAGTTCAAAAGAAGTAAATTCCAAAATCCAACGAATTAACTCGGAATAGAATTATAATACGAATTAAATGAACAAATAAAACGAAGCTGAAATAATTAAAATTAACAATAAATCTTGAGAACAAAAGAATATTCGTGTTACAAAATAATTCAAGAATTCAAAGGGAGAAAAATGAATTACTTGGGAATAAATTCCGAGTCATACAAGTGAAATCGTAATCGGAAATAAAATATGATTACGAAATTAAATTAGAAAAATGGCAGGTGTTACAACCTCCCCCACTAAAAAGAAGTTTCGTCCTCGAAACTGAAAGTAGAAAAACATTACTTAAAAGAACAAAGACTTTCTTTTAAAACATCTCAAAACAAATTTCTTTAAACCAGCTTTCATAATCGAAGTATTAGAAACTTCTTGTCTCATCTCTTGGACCGAATGAATGCCCATCGCGAACAAGAATTCTATCGTCCAAGATAAAAGCAAGTCAATGATTGAAAAGTCATTTCAAAACTATACATTTGTGAGTACCGAACCGGTCATTGGACGTCTTTAATGACAAGTCCTAGTATTCAACTAATGTCGAAATCCAAAAGTAAATGTGCAAATTTTACTTAAAACCTTTGGACAATTCGAATTTGTAAATACAACGTAAATTTTGAAAGTTTTAGAAGCATCCAAACAATATTAGTCGAAACAATTCTGAAATGTCTGCAAAGAGGTTTTAAGACATTTCAAAACAAAACTTAGTTTAAACTTAGAAGTTTAAAGTTTTGAAATCATAACTCAAAATGTTAAGAATTTACAAGATAACCATAGTTTTAGATTAGTCAAAACTCTTGTTTAAAATAAATATTCAAGGAAAAAGGTTAGAGGCGAAAATTTTCAAACCCAAGCCAAGGTCAAGGAATTATCAGCTGGATTAGATGCTCGAGAGAAAAAGAGGGAAGGAAGATTCAAGAGCAATACAAAGCTCTTTCAAGGATTGTAAAAAAAAAAAGTTAATCATCTCGAGATTCTTGGTACAACTCCTCTATGAACCTCCAGCTTTCCTATTTCCTATCGAAACCAACACCAAGCTTATTAACACCAGGCAACTAATTTGTCAAGATCAGAGTTGCCTAACTTCTTAGTTGTCCTCCAATATCACCGATTGATAGAACTCTCATCCAGATCGTTACATAATTGTTCAACTTCTCAGAACATCATGGTAAGAATCCATCAAGTAGTTCAAAATCCAATGTTACTAACCAAAATTCCATAGGTTATCAAAACACGACTAATCCAATCAAATGATGAGGCTCTTAAAACTGTTCAAAACTCATCAAACTTGTACTAGAGAAAAATTTGAAACCCATAATAGTCAAAATAAGACATACCACACTCAAAGATTATACTCTTCTGAGATCTCAACAAAAGCAACAAGGTTACTAAATCCATAAGACTCCTCAAGTTATGGAACATCAAACAAAAACCATCATCTAACAACACCATTCCTTCAAGGTCTTTTAGAAGCCATACCAAAATTCCAATCATAACATTGCAACACTAGGTGGTTATCAACTCAACTAAGCCATAATCTCGATGGTATAAGGTCCTCAATTAAATATTTCCTTTAAGTTAATTCGAATCAAAATATTCCTTGAAGTATTCCATATACTATGGTTAAGACATCAAAGCACGAAAGGTACACATTCCTCAACTTCAAGATCTTACATTCCCCAAGTAAACACAATCAACCCACAATGCTATTGTGCAATAACATTCCTTATTCACAAGGTTACCACTAATCAAGCCAAATAAAGTTAAGTGATAGCACCTAAAGTTCAAAGGTTACAACCTTACATCAGAACTCAGCGATCTAAATGCATAAGAATTAAAATTGAGATCAATCTAGGTTAACCAATAATTATACATGGTTACTATTAACGCCTTAATCACATCTAGTCCAAAAATGCAAGATACCTATAATCCAAAGCCAAAATTTAAGCCAAAACTCTAACTTCATTAACTACTCGTCGCCATTCAAGCTAATCCAGAAGTAAAAGCTTTTACAAGATTAGGCATTCAAGGTAAACTCACTACCCTCAAACCAAAAGTAACAAAGCTCCACTAAACCTCAAACGCACTTGACTTCCATCATGGTTCACAAAGAAAGAGTCAGTTTGACCAATGAATCTCAAGAGAATAAATAACGAAAGAGGAAAGATCGCGAATAAGGATTCATTCACCAAAATAAGAGATGAATATATGTAAGAGTGAAATAAGAGAAACCTTAATCGCAGAATAACATGATCTGAGATCAAAGAAGGAATCTTCAGGCTTCTAGAGTTGCAAGAGGGCTCACTAGATCACTCCATCATCTTGCTGAGAAATAAACACACCAATCTTGGGTCGCTCCATCTAACGGATCCACAGTGTAATCATCTCTTGCTCTACTGCACGATTGTGAAACTTGAGTCTACTCTTGGTCATCTGGTCTGTAGTTTGAGCAAAACTGAATCTAGGTTGGAAACCACCGTTGTATTTTCCTTTCAGCGCCAAGTCCTCATCCTTCATCTTCTTTGTCGGGGAAACAAGACATAAATTCAATGCTAGCCATTGAGTTAGACAAACACATAAGCTAGCAAACAAGTCCTTATTTGTTTCTACCCATCTCTCTCTCTATCTCATTTCAACTCAATCAGTCATTTATTAATCTTCTTGCCTAGAGATCAAAGTGTGAATATCGGGAGCAGTGATGCTCTGATACCAACTGTAATCCCCTATAAAACACTAATGTAAAACAATGGCGAAAACATTGTCGACTTGGGATTAAAAACACAAAGATAAAAGTTCTAACTGTTTTACAATGAGAATGTATAAAATTCTCAAGGATAAAAAAACAAATGGTCAAGTCTAAACAATTGCCACTTTTATAAAAAGGGCGAAAATAAAATTCCTCAAAGTGTTCAAACTAAAAACCATGAAAGAAAGCATAAAAACAGAGTATGATCTGCAAACTACTCGCTAGCTCACACATAAATCCCCAGCAAAGCTAACACTTGTCATGTTATAATCATAACAACCACAATCAGTGGGGAGTAATTCGATGTCCTCCCAGTCATCACTACAACGAAAACGCGGGATAGTGACGGGCACACTGACAGAAAAAATAAGCCGTCAAAAAACACGGGAAACTAACGGTTTTCTGACGGAGTTTCCGTCATTACCGATTCCTGACGGAAATTCCGCCAGATACTATTGGCGCGTTGACAAAGTTTATGGCGCTAAATAGTATGTGACGGAAAATCCGTCAGAAAAACCATAATACTGACGGACTATCCGTCAGATGTTTCTTACACACATAGGTGGAACCCAGCTGTCAACATTAACTGACATCTGACGAAATTTCCATCAGGAATTGAAGAGTACTGACGGAATATCCGTCAGATGCCCCTTTTACCATGCACTCCAGCTGTCAACAATAATTGACATCTGACGGAAATTCCCTCAGGAATTGTACCGTACTGACCGAATATCCGTCAGATGCCCTTTTTACTGTGGTACTTTATGGAGATTGCATTATTGAGAGCATCTGACGGAATATCCGTCAGAAATACAACAATATTGACGGAATATCCGTCAGGACTACAGGAACACTAACGGAATTTCCGTCAGACCCTCCTTTTAACTCAAACACGCTCATTCTCCTCGACACTTTACCAATTTTTCCCCCAAATCAATTAAAACCCCATAACCCTAACATCCAAAAACCCGACACCACCACCACCACCACCCTCCTCCACTTCCGGCGCCACCACCACCAACACCACCACCACGCCGTCGCCGTCACTATTAGGTAATTATATTTGTCTTTTATTCCTCTCTCCTTTTCTCCTTTTCCTTTTTCTTTTCTTGTTTTCATTTTCTTTTCTTCTACAGCTGCCGCCGCCTCGCCGCCGTCCTGCCGTCGCCCGTCCGCCGTCCTCCTTCTTTCTCATTCTTCCTTTTTATTTTTTTCTTTGTGAAGTTAATTAGGTATTTTTTAATCTCCTTTTAATTTATTTTTGTTAATTTTGCTTAATTGATTTAGGATATTAGTTATTGTTGTAATTATTGTTGAATTATTGTTGGTGTTGATACATGTTGACTTAGGATATAAGCCCATTTTGTTTAAATATATGTTGTATTGTGAAAATTTTGTGAGGTGTTAATATTATTGTTAAAAATTGAAATTAATTTTAATTAGATTAGCTATGTAATTTTATTGTTAAAAATTGGAATTATTGTTAATAATATTTTTAAAAATTAGAATTTTTGTTAATTAGAATATTGTTAATTTTTTTGAAATTTTAATGTTTTTAAAATGATAATTAGACTTAATATTAATTAGACTAGATACGTAAAATGAAAAATTAGTCATGTTATTTTTTATTAATTGAAAAAGTAGTCATTGTTGTATGTTTTGTTTTTAATATTGTTAAAATTATTATTCATATTGACCTGGTACCCGTTCAAAAACTACTCACTAGAAGTAATTTTTGAATAGTCCCCGTTTTGGGACTGTCTTTGTAAGTTTCAAGTCACTTAGGTAGTAAACATGTATTTGTGATTTGTTAATGAGGAAAGTGTTTGGTGACAATTCCTTTAATGTTCTCTGAATGCATATGTAGAGTAATTATTTATTCTACATTGTGTATTTGGAGAACGAAGGGGAATTGCTGCCGAATTTTTTTCCTCATTAATAAATCCCAAGTACATGTTTGCTAGTGACTTAAAAAATACATTGATGGGGCTTAGGTTGGAGTGATAAGGACCCAATTCAAAGAAATAAAGATTATTTATAGACAATTGTCATTTATATTGGTTAAAATGTTAAATTATTGTGTATTATTCTTTTTTTTTGGTAGAATATAAGAATTCTCATTAAACTCAAATGAAACAATTACAAACTATCGAGATGTGTCCAAATACATTAAATAGGGCCTACTAAACTAAGCCATTCTCTATCTCTTACAGATACATTTTCCAAATCTAGCTGATGAATCTTACTCCTAAGTACGTAGCTACTGATTAGGGCTCATCAGCTTCCTTTCCAGTCTAGCCAGGTTACGTTGCTGCCAGACATTATAGTAGACAGCCATTACAGCAGCAAGACAAAGGCCCTTCTGAACTGGATTCCAGTTCCTGCGTCCAATCCAAATAATGGCATTTCCAACAGGGGTAGGAATGCATAGCCACGAGCAGGCTTCATGTAGGACTAGCCTACTATACCTGCAATGCATAAAAAGATGACTGAGAGTCTCTGTGTCTGCATCACACACACATCATCTATCATCAGCACATATTCCAATCCTACAGAGCTTGTCCTTCACATTCAAAGCATTTCTGAAAATTAGCTAGCACATGAACCTGTGTTTAGGAAGGGCTTTGGGATGCCAAATCATCTTAGCCCACCCAACTCTTTGCTCCTTATGTCTGATCCATTTATAAATAGAGCTCACACTATAACCTCTTTGATCAGCAAGCCAAACACCATTATGATATCCCTCCTTAAAAGCTTCTTTAACTTTACAGATAGCCTTCCAATTCCCACTCATATGGGCCTTAGGAAGATAACTATCCCAGGTAGCACCTTTCATATAAATTTGGTGAATCCACTTGACCCATAAACTGTCAGGCTTGCTAAATATCCACCAAACCAACTTTCCAACAGTAGCCATGTTCCAGTCAAGACTATACCTTATACCTAGACCACCTTCAGATTTAGGTGTACACACTTGTGTATTATTCTTGATTGTGATTGTTGTTAAGTTATTGTCTTTTTTAATGACATATATAAATATATATATTTTGAAATGTAGATACATAATAACATGAAATGATTAGAACGGTAGTGGACGTATGAAAGGTTAGGCGAAAAAAAGAAACCCAAGAAAGCATTTGCAGAGGGGGTGAAAGAGTTTATTAAATTCACGAAAAAAGTAGTGAGTATAAGAATTTAGGTGAAATGAGGTGTCCGTGTAAGAAATGCAAAAACCTAGGTTTTAAAAGGAAAAGTGATATTAAAATTCATCTTTGGTGGAATGGTTTCGCCGATAATTACTATGTATGGACATATCACGGTGAGAAACTACCTAGTAAAACAAGTACAAATGCTAGTGAGAATCCTTACCGTGAGTTCGTGGAAAATGCATTGCGTGATACTGTTGACCAAATTTTGGAGGACCGACTCAATCCTGATGACCTTAACGATGAAGAAGTGCGTTATGAAACCCCGAACCCCCAAGTTTCTTCCTTCTTTAAAATGTTAGAGCAAGCCGAACAACCAGTGTATGAGGGAAGTAATATGAGTTTGTTGCAAGCAGTTGCTAGGTTGTTCTCACTCAAATGTGAGAACAACATATCTCTTAGATGCGCTAATGGTTTTGTGTCATTCGTTGGTGACCTAAGTCTAAAGGAAAATCAAATGGCGCGCAATTTTAATGAGATTAAGAAAGTTCTCAAGGGACTCGAACTACCTATGAGAAGATTGATGCATGTCTCAATGGATGAATGTTTTTCTGGGAGGAAAGTTCTAATCTTGAAGAATGTACAAAGTGTCGTGCATCTCGGTATAAAGGTAAAAAGAATTCAAGTGGGAGGCGAATTTCTTGTAAACCATTAGCTTATTTCCCGCTTGCGCCAAGGTTACAACGACTATATGCAACGAAGCACATAGCAGGTGAGATGAGTTGGCACTACAAAAACACCCGATTAAGAGAAAGGGGGACAATGGCACATCCAAGTGATGGAGAAGCGTGGAAACATTTCGATAGAGAGCATCCAGATTTTACAAGTGAACCCCGGAATGTTCGGCTAGGTTTGTGTACGGATAGATTTCAACCTTTTGGGCAGTTTGGGACGAAATACTCCTGTTGGCCCGTGATTGTGACTCCGTAAAACTTACCTCGGTTATGTATGAAGAGACAATTTCTGTTCTTATCTGTGCTCGTTCCCGGTCCAAAGAACCCTAAGTCAAATTTAGATGTCTACCTCCAACCGTTGATCAAAGAGTTGAAACAACTTTGGGAAACCGGCGTGGACACCTACGATGTCACTAAGAAACAAAATTTTCAATTAAAGTCTGCATTAATGTGGAGGATCAACGATTTCCCGACATATAACATGCTTTATGGTTGGTCCACAAGTGGGTATCGTGCTTGTCCTTATTGTCCAGAAAATGACCATAGATCTTTTTGGCTTAGAAATAGCAAAAAGGTTTGTTGGTTTGATTGTCACCGTGAGTTCTTAAGACCTGACCATCCTTTCCGCAACAATTGTAAGCATTTTATAAAAAACAGAAAACTGAGAATCGCATAGCCGCATCGAAACTAACGGGTGATGAAGTGTGGGATTCCGTAAAAGACTTGCCAAAAATAGTTGTTGCTTCTAATCGAGAATTGAAAAGACTGAAAGATAAGAATGAAGTTTGGTGGAAACAAAGCATATTCTGGGAACTTCCCTACTGGAAAACGTTGCTGATTCGACACAACTTAGACGTTACACACATTGAGAAAATTTTTTTTGAACAACTTATCAACAACATGATGGATGTACCAGGTAAAACTAAATTTGGCCCTAAGAGTAAAGACGACTTTAATGAACTTTGCTATAAATAGCCCATATCATCTAGGTTTGTTTTATCAACCGTGGAGAAAAAGGCTCTATGTGACTGGGTTGCTAATTTAAAATTCCCGGATGGTTATGCTTCAGATTTGAGTCGGCGTGTTGACCATAAAAAGATGGTGTTGCATTCCTGAAAAGTCATGATTGTCATGTCTTTATGGAACGACTACTCCCTGTTGCCTTGAAAGAGTTGCTCCTGACAGGTTCTTGGAATGCAATAACTGAGATAAGCCAATTTTTTAGAGACCTGTGTACTTCTACGATTAGAGTTGATTCTATGGAACGTCTGGAGTCAAACATTGCGGAGATATGCAAGTGAGAGAAGATATATCCCCCGTTTTTCTTCAGTTCCATGGAGCATTTGTAACACCCCCATATCCAGAGGAGCCTTAACTAGGCCTTCCTTAGCATATAAGGGCATTACCATCTCGGTTGCCCGAGGACATTAATAATCAAATGTCGATAAAAGAACTATTATGTTATATTACAACTGATTTAAAACCAACTGATGATACAAACGATACAACTCAAAGACTACTCACTATAACTATCAAATCTCGTGAAGACTCATCCCTGCCCGGACTCCAGCTATCAACGACATCAACACCTGCTAAGACAGACTGCTCACCATAAGGGATCACGGTAGACACATAAAACAAGAAGACAACCACACAAGGTTAGTACTGAGATAAAACACAACAAAGCCAACAACAACTAATAACTCAATGTAAGACAATCAGCCACACACAAGCACACCCACACCGATCAACCTCCGTCAGCAACTGTCCACTGGACCAGCCCTGCCAGTGGGGGACCGCAGCCGTACCCACCAAATCCCCACTCATCATACCGAGCGATAACCCTGTCCCATTAATGTGCACATCCCCTTCCGTGGCGGGTTCCACGAAGGGCGAAACTAGGGCGTGAAGCCACACCCGCAAGTGACTCCACTCAGCCGAGAACGTATCTCGAGAACCAGAGACAAACAGTCACAATCACAATACAACAGCAACAACCGTCTGAATGAATCAACAACCATATACACGCTGCCACACAACCACCACAACAGAGACACAACGATCGACACACTAAACTATCTACAGAAACTGAGTAGGCGAACCTACCTTTAAGCAACTGCAACCAATCCATGCCAACATATGACATATCCAGCAATCAAGCAAAGCCTATAAGCACAACACAGTCACCTATTACTATCAAGCAAACCCTAACTGTAAAGACAGAGATACGGATGATGATGACAACATACCTACAAGGAGAAACCCGGCAAAAGACCGCTACCCGACTCGAACTATGCTCTCCTAAGGCACAAGGACCTTCAAAGGGCTTCCATGGAGGTTTTATGGTGAAGGGAAGGGAAAGAGGCGACTGAAGGATAGGAGGAATAAGGCGAAAATGATTTGCGGATTTAACAAAATGCGATTAAAAACCCTCGCTGAAAACTCGATACTTGATCGAGTACCACACACACTCGATCGAGTGCCCCCCTACTCGATCGAGTAACCTAGCTACTCGATCGAGTAGCCTCTACTCTATCGAGTACCACTCTTAACACGTAACCCAAGATAGTTTTGGCACGCACTTCTAAGACTATTCCCGCTCCCAGGGTCAGTCAACGCTGGTCAAAGGGTCTCTAAAAGGGCGGGTATTACAGTCTTCCCCCCCTTAAAAAGAACTTCGTCCCCGAAGTTCAACTCACCTAACTCAACGCACCAGACACGGAAGACCCGACATCACTATTCTTTCGACACAAATCACCTACTTCCCTGAAACGCCATCCCCCATGTCATCATATCATCATTACCTAACGCTCTATTCATAACGACTCTTACAACTATCATGTAAACATTGTCATCATCAACTGTCACTCTATATGTATACATCAACTCTTACAAATTATCATATATAAAACATCAACCTCGCAATACGAACCAGCACAAACAACCATCACCCATCATATGATAACAACTATCAACCCGAAACATATCTCATGTCAACTTCATGCTGCACAGCTATTACCACCATGTTACTCGACAACGCGATTCTATTCCGACACATTGCACCACAACTATCTCCTTATGACCGTCCTTTAAAATATACTATCACATTCACTTCAATGAACTAAGGTAACCACTTACACTTCATATAAGCAATGTGATCAAAGTACTAGAAAATTTTGTAATTAATCAACAAAACATTATAAACGAACAACAACATAATTTCAAAATCAGCCTTTTTATTTTGCGACATTACTCTTCCCCTCTAAAAGGAACTTCGTCCCCGAAGTTCACCACCAAAATTACAACACATATTACCTATTACTTGTATCATAACATAAATTAGACCATATCATTTATTATGGACATTAATCCCTAAATATATACTTGTTAAATTAGAAATCATACACAAATCACCGGAATAACTAGCCATCGTCGAAAAAGCACGTTAATAACGTATGCACAAGCGTATGAAAAGATGTAACTTTGATGAATAGATCGTAATATGTCGGATTTAATAATAAAGCAACAAGAAACCATCATTACTTCACCATTTGTGACGAAAATGTATATGAAACTCAAGCACGACTTCTATCATATGAAAGTAACAGTTCGAAGGTGTTACTACGCACGAAAAACTACGTTAAACATCAAACTTGCAATTATAGAACAGTTGAACACTTTTAATTTTCGAAAACCTCCTGTAACAGTGCTACTCGATCGAGTATGTAAGGGTACTCGATCGAGTGCCATGCTACTCGATCGAGTGTCTTGGCTACTCGATCGAGTAGCCCGAGATCAGAATGCATCAAATCTGCCATACCTGTAGCTACTCGATCGAGTATGGGGGTACTCTGTCGAGTACCTACAGGTCAAATGCCTTATAAAACCTGTCATAAACTAACACATATATATACATAACCGTCTCGTAACTTGAGTCGGGATGACTCCCCGACTCCCAACATCCTGCAACAAGGCCAACTATCAAATCCGGCCTTATGGCCAATAATACAAGTCCATAACCAAAGTTTCAACGAAAACAACTACCAATATCTAACAACACTACCGACATCTAATACCAACAACCATAAAAAAAGATAGAAACGAGGAGTATCACTCCTGCTGCTGCTCAACCATCACCTCATCATCACCACCATCACCTCCAGACGTACCCGCTCCCGATGTCTCAATGCCCGCATCAACCCCCGCTCCAACTCCCGGGCCGACATGCCATGGGGTCAAACCACCGTAGGGAAAGGACTGAGGTGTCCCCCACGTCGAATGATCCACCCCGTAGGAGTGGAAAACCCCACTATAATCCCCAACACCCCTCCACCAATCCGGATGCGATCCCTCGGTCCCAATCCCCTGAGTGTACGCCATCTCGTGCATATTCCTGAGTGTCAAAGTAGATGACACTCTCTCTGCCAAGTAGCTGGATCGCGTCTCCGGGGTGTCGAGGTAAGGGTAGCACGGAAAAGGGTGCTGCTGCTGCTGTGGTGCTACCGGCCGTAACTTAGTCTCCGAGGTCCTCTCTCTCACTCTGCGGGGTCCTCTCCCCAACCTGGGTCTCTCCTCCCTGACCGCCGCGTTCTCCCCCTTCTTTGGCTCAGGCATCACATATAGGATCGTGTCATCGATGAGGTAGGTCTGCAACTGACGGGGCACGTCATCATCCTCCCCCTCATCGTCGGAGTTAACAGCTGTCACCACCGGCTCTAACGGCTCGGTCGGTGGAAGGTGCTCAAGAGCCGGAATCCCCATCCAACTCACGCCCCATACCCTACAAGCTAGGCTACCGTCAGCCAAAGTTCTCAACCACTTCAGGTCGAGATAGTAGTCACGGTCCATAGTAGGCACTGGGGTAGCCAGAGGCACATACTCTGGAGAAGCCTCAAAGGAGGTTAGCTTTTCAGCTAACGGAGTGGCGATAGCGCCACAACTCAGGTACCGGGAAGATGCAATAGCCATCAAGTCAAGGGCAGCACAGACGATGGAAGGAGCATTAAAGACCACTTTCCTGGCCCGCTCCGGGTTCAAGTAAGACATCGAATTAACACCTCATGGTTGTTCGACTTCGATATCCGGTCGATCATAAAGGAGGTTCGAGAGGGAACGAAGAAAGATCCTCAATGTGACATCTTGAACATCATTAATCGGCATGTTACTTGAGGTGGGAGCTGGTTTTCCGGTCGACAAGGCATTAGGCGGCGGACACCGCACTCAGCCGGGATATCGGTGATGGAGTCCTTGGGAGGCTTGGCCAACCCAAGGTGAGAAGCAAATTGGTCCATAGAAAGCAAGAAACGGTGTTCATCAACCGAAACTCAACGTGCAGGGCAAAACAAGGGTTATAGATAAAGGAGCTCATAAACTCCAATGTGAGAAAAGGGTAGGAATGTTTCCTCAGTCTATACAACCCCGTAAAACCCAAAGTTTCGAATATGTGACGGACATCCATCTCTATCCCCAACTCCTCCAAAAGTGTAGTATCTATACACCTCATCGGCCTCATTTTGTGTTTTTGCAAAACTACAAAACGCTCTCTCTGTTTGAAGTCTACAAAAACAACAGAAGGGTACTCTGGAACTGCGGGTACCACGGGTCCACTCCCCTCCCCAATCTCAGGCTGTGTCACCCTCCCCCGTTTACTCTGACGGGTCCCTACGTTCGGTCTCGGCATCTGTTTCAGCATATAACTTAAACAAACTTGCATAAACATGTAAAGCACATACTTCACGTAATTTGAATTTTACACACTCAGCCAAGTACACCAATTCATCAACAAGTTCGACATGTGAAGCACATAATTCATGCCATTAAACTTTGAATACTCAGCTAGGTACACACATTCACCAACAGTTTCCTCAATTTTGACATATAAACTCAGTTTATAGCTACTCATAAACCATAGTTGTGAAAAATTTATCATGGTGAACACACATGCTCAACAAATTTCCAACAACCTAGCATGATTCTAAGGCTACTCCATAACACTCCCAATAACATGTGAGGCAATTGTACTAGTTCATGGAGAAGTAATTTAGAACGTATCATCATCACCTTCAATATTAGAAACAAATGACTCAACTAAACCTGTCAGACGGTCTCTACAGCTGCAACAATTTTGGCATATGTTTCATCAATTATCATCACTACTATCATATTGAAGTTCAACCTTTATTTAAACAGTCATATACAACACCAAATTCCAAATATAAATCACGAATTTCCATTTGAGGCACTTTTAAGACGGAGTTTTAAGGCAACTTTCTAAGGTGAAAATCATCAAAATCCATCCTTCAACATGATATCCTTCAACATGATATAATACTCAATTCCATCATCTAATCAATGTAAAACAATCAAAAATCAATTTCAATTTTTGTAACCCTAGAAATTTCGTCTTCAACATTGGCAATTTCTAGCCTATTTTACAACAATTAATCACCAACATTCATACAAGGGAAGCATGTGAATCATATTACAACAATTAAAAGCGATAATCTACCCATATGAATCGAAAATTTCAGATTGTATCACTATTCTAACACATTCAAATCAATAAATCATGTAAATTAGGAAGAAAAGCATACCTTGATTATGTAGCAAAGTAAAGAAACGAAATCAAACAAAGAAATCAACCCCCAAGAATCACAACCAACACAAAATGAGGAAAGCTTTTGAGAGGAATTAGGGTTAGGTTTCGAAATATGGAAGAAGAATGAGAAGAAATAGGAAGAATAGGGGTTTTAAGAAACCCGTAAGATTCACTGTACAGTAACCTACTCGATCGAGTGTCTAGGGTACTCGATCGAGTACCACCCTACTCGGTCGAGTAGGAGCCATTTCATCGAGTGTCTGCAGAAATTTTCCCACATCCTGACGTCATAGCTTCCTAACTAGATCGAGTAAGGTCTACTCGGTCTAGTAAGCACTCGCACTCGGTCGAGTATAGTTAAGTACTCGGTCGGAAATATGAGATAAATCGAAGTTTCCTGCAAAAACAATACCGCATGTCGATTCCAAACTGAGTTCGGAATCGTCACGAGTCATCACACTTACTCACGCATTACCATTATTACTCAAGCTTAGCGTATCATCTCAACACCTAAGGTGTATGTCACATTATGCTACACAAATTACCCAACTCGGTTTACCTGCCACCGAATCATTCATAAACATAATCATGTCATCATATTACACTTAAACTTACTTTACACGTTACTACCAAACTCGTGTTCACTTCAACTTGAAGCATATAATTAACATTAATTCATTCTTTCATATATTATATAAATGCATACTCTTCATAACAAATGAATCTATCACGTTTCAAATTCACATAAGCAAATCATCTTACACAAATCGATTGTCACGCATCGGAAAAATTTTAACCAATAAACAAGGCATATACGCATTACTATATGCTACGTTTCACATTATAACTCAACAATTCCGTCACTACCATCATTGTAATTATGGTAGAGTTTACAATCTCGTATATGACTACCGTTATCATCAACTTATAGCAAACACCAACATGTTCATTCTCCTATTATAGCATTCACTTTCACATTTCCACGCATTAACACCACCTTTACTCACTAATTCCACCAACGATTATCATGCACGGCCCAAATACAGCTATCACATCCTCATTAACTCTAACAATGACTCAACTACAAGTAGCTCCGACACAATTAGCATACACATCACACATACACACACGGACTCCACATTCCCGTACCCTGTGACTGGCTTAAGCATCATGGGGCCAAGATTTTGAAATGAGGGCGCCTACTCACCCAAAACCTAGCATCAGCGGGGCTCCCATTATACATACACCAGGTTCATTTTATTAGACTCACTACGTTCATTAAGTTCATTTGTTACAGGTTCCAAAATCGTCGCTCTGATACCACTTTGTAACACCCCCATATCCAGAGGAGCCTTAACTAGGCCTTCCTTAGCATATAAGGGCATTACCATCTCGGTTGCCCGAGGACAGTAATAATCAAATGTCGATAAAAGAACTATTATGTTATATTACAACTGATTTAAAACCAACTGATGATACAAACGATACAACTCAAAGACTACTCACTATAACTATCAAATCTCGTGAAGACTCATCCCCGCCTTGGACTCCGACTATCAACGACATCAACACCGCTAAGACAGATCGCTCACCATAAGGGATCACGGCGGACACATAAAAACAAGAAGACAACCACACAAGGTCAGTACTGAGATAAAACACAACAAAGCCAACAACAACTAATAACTCAATGTAACACAATCAGCCACACACAAGCACACCCACACCGATCAACCTCCGTCACCGACTGTCCATTGGACCAGCCCTGCCAATGGGGGACCGCAGCCGTACCCACCAAATCCCTGCTCATCATACCGAGCAATAACCCTGTCCCATTAATGTGCACATCCCCTTCCGTGGAAGGTTCCACGAAGGGCGAAACTAGGGCGTGAAGCCACACCCGCAAGTGACTCCACTCAGCCGAGAACGCATCTCGAGAACCAGAGACAAACAGTCACAATCACAATACAACTGTAACAACCGTCTGAATGAATCAACAACCATATACACGCTGCCACACAACCACCACAATAGAGACACAACGATCGACACACTAAACTATCTACAGAAACTGAGTAGGCGAACCTACCTTTAAGCAACTGCAACCAATCCATGCCAACATATGACATATCTAGCAATCAAGCAAAGCCTATAAGCACAACACAGTCACCTATTACTATCAAGCAAACCCTAACTGTAAAGACAGAGATACGGATGATGATGACAACATACCTACAAGGAGAAACCCGACAAAAGACCGCTACCCGACTCGAACTATGCTCTCCTAAGGCACAAGGACCTTCAAAGGGCTTCCACGGAGGTTTTATGGTGAAGGGAAGGAAAAGAGGCGACTGGAGGATAGGAGGAATGAGGCGGAAATGATTTGCGGATTTAACAAAACGCGATTAAAAACCCTCGCTGAAAACTCGATACTCGATCGAGTACCACACACACTCGATCGAGTGGCCCCCTACTCGATCGAGTAACCTAGCTACTCGATCGAGTAGCCTCTACTCTATCGAGTACCACTCTTAACACGTAACCCAAGATAGTTTTGGCACGCACTTCTAAGACTATTCCCGCTCCCAGGGTCAGTCACCGCTGGTCAAAGGGTCTCTAAAAGGGCGGGTATTACAGCATTTGCCTCTTCACCTACCTTATGAAACGAAAGTTGGAGGACCTGTTCAATATCGATGGATGTATCCATTTGAGAGATTTCTTAATCATTTAAAAAAAAAGATTGGCAACAAAGCTTCGGTGGAGGGTTCAATATGCAACACTTTTTTGTTAGAGGAAATTTCAAATTTCTATTCATTTTATTTCGAAGATCACATTGACACAAAAGCAAAAGACTTAGATTTTGGTGTAAATTACGATGACCAGTTAAAATCTATGTTACATGAGTTATTCAATAATGACATGGGAACTACAACCGGGAAATGTATTCATAGGTACTTGACTGAGAAAGAGTATGAAGAAGATCATTTTTATGTGCTAAGGAACTGTGGAGAATTTTTAGAGACTTATAAAAAGTAAGTTAATACTTCATCATTACTCAATTGTTTTTTAATTATCAAATTAGATCGAAGTTATAGGTAATACATAACTAAAACATGGTTTTTGTACTTATAGGGAATTTGAGACACATATCAAAATCAAATTTCCTGATGTCACGTCCTCTGATGATGTTTGGACAAAACATGACAAAATGTTTTCGAAATGGTTCCGAAATGAAGTAAGTGATAATACATTTTATTTGAAATTAAACTACACATTTGAATTTCTTATTAAATATTGAAAAAAATATAACTTAATTAACATTTTTTTTTATTCATAGATGGAAGGATCATTTAATAATAGCTTTAGCATTGGGTCCTAGTAACATGGTGAAGTCTTGGAGACGGTATTCCATCAATGGCTATAAATTTCGAGCTTTTAAGGAGGGAGTTGATGTCTCGAAATCTACCTTAAGCAATGGGGTTTCTGTGAATTCAACTAAAGGGTTGGACTACTATGGAACCCTAAATGAAGTAATTGAGCTTTCTTATTATACCGAGCAAAGGGTTTATAGGGTTATATTGTTTAAATGTGATTGGTTTGATAATTTCCCATAAGGACTTAGTATCCATAAGGTTTACAGGCTTGTAGATGTAAACGAGAAAAAGAAACTTCATGGACATAACCCATTTGTGGCAGCTTTTCAAGTCGATCAAGTTTGTTATGCTCCTTAACCAACCATTAAGAAAGGTAATCAAAGTATTCAGTGGTCCGCGGTTTTTAAAACCAAGGCATGATCACAAGTTGATGCTCCTATGGAAGAAAGTGTCTTTCAAGAAGATGTGGTTGTGAATGATCACTCAATTTCACCAATTTTGGTGGAAGATATAGATGATGAAGATGAATACGAAGTGGTAGTGGAAAGAGGTCAAGGGGAATATGACCAGGACGTCGGAGAAGAAGGTGATGAAGACGAAGTTGAAGAACTTATTAGATACGAAAATGAGGAATCAGAGGAAGAAGTAGGAGGGCTTTTTTCAGATGATGAACCTCTTTTGATTTGTAGTGACAGTGATAGTGAGGAGGACTAGTTGTAATTGTACAATTATTAATCCATTTGTAAAAAAGGTTGAATTATAAACATTCAATAAAATTTGCATTGTTTAAAATTATAGTTAGTGTTTGTTTCCATTGTTTATATATAGCCTGCATAAATGGTTGATTTGCACTAACGATTTTTTTTTGGACTAACAATTTTCCATTGTTTTTAAGCAGTGATTATGCCGAATATTTTTCGACGTTATTTTGGGAGTAGTAGTGGTGGATCTCGTCGTGATCAGGAGAACGAGGAGGTTGAGGATGACGCCGATCCTGAAGGTCCAACAGAGGAGCTGGAGGGCATGCAGGTGATTCTCTCAGAGAACCGTTCTCGGCCAGGTCGTTATTGGTAAGTTTTTATATATATATATATATATATGTATATATATATATATATATATATGTATATATATATATATATATATATGTATATATATATATATATGTATATATATATATATATGTACATATATATATATATATATGTACATATATATATATATATATATGTACATATATATATATATATGTACATATATATATATATATATGTACATATATATATATATATATATATATATATATATATATATAGAAATTGCATCAAGTGAGTCTAGGTATCTTAGGTGAGTCTAGCATTTTAATCTCATCCATTAGATCTCATCACTGCTAATCAACTGAGATTAAATCTCAAAAATTATAACAAACGTATAAAAGCTTAGAATTCAAACCTGTCTCTCATAATTCAGTTTCACTTTCTCTCTTCTCCGTCTCTTTTCCTCGCTTTCTCTATCTCTCTCTCTAAGTCGAAAATAATCCTCTGAATCAAGCAAACAAACCCTAGGTTCCTGTTTTTTACTCGCTTTTATCAATTCATTCACAAATCAATCAAATTCGTGTGTTTTCCAGGTTCTCGTTGCTACAATGGATACAGATTCTACCGACATTAACATGCAAACAGGTAATTTCCGTAATCCTTTCGTTTTCAGTTTTCCTTTTCGCGATTTCATCTGGATTCTATGTCGCTGATCATTCGCTATTGTAATTTCATTATTCCGTTGCTTTTCAGTTTTTTAGATTAATCGATTTTATGTTTGCTTCAATTTTAATGACATCCGTTCACTTCTACTTCAATTTGACGGTCTCCTTTCCTTTGATTATTCTCGTATTTGCTTTTCTCTTAAATATTAGGTGCAATCTCCTTGTATTTGTTGTTTTTCCTATCGAATTTTCATATTTGCGTTTTCCTCTGCTTCTGCTTACAATCGCAGTTGCTTTATCGTCACATTCCGTCAATTTTGATTAATTTGTCTTTATTCTGTTGCTTTTCAGTTTTTTAGGTTAATCGATTTTCTGTTTGCTTCAATTTTAATGAAATCCGTTCACTTCTACTTCAATTTACGGTCTCCTTTCCTTTGATTATACTCCTAGTTGCTTTTGTCTTAAATATTAGGTCAAATATCCTTGTATTTGTTGATTTTTACGTTCAATTTAGGTCAAATTTCATTATATTTGACCTCTTCTCCTGTCTTGCATATTCTTGTTCCCCTGTCTGTATATTCCTGTTCTGCTGTCAATGCTTACAGGCTCAGCTTGTTACAATATCAATGTTATCTTTGTAAATACAATCACATATATTCATTTCCCTTGCACATATAACATATGTTTGTACCACTTCGGATGTCCTCTTATTCTCATTACTTCAATGTACTTTAGTTTCTTGTTCTAAATTGTAGTCCAAATTTCTTCGCATATTTCCTGTTCTCCCGTCCATCCTTATGTCACTACATTGTCATAGTACTAGTATTATCAGAACAATGTTACTCTTTGTAATACCACCGTTGTATTTCGGTCACTAATACTCGTATTTTCCTTTTTGTATTACTGACTCAAATCATCACTCAACCCCATTCTACGCCAATTGTCCAAGAGCAACCCAATCCTCAACCAAATAATCGCATTGTTCTCTCTCACACGCCTAATGGAGGTGAGCGCTGGATGCGTGTGGTTGAGCACAAGTTTAGACCTACCATTGGTGCGCGCCTCCCTTGAGGCTGGAATCAAGTTCTACGAGGTTTATGCTCGGGCATGCGGATTTACCCCTCGGAAGCACGATCGAAAACACTACGAGGTGGTGTTGCACACCAAAAATTCGTAGTCCGCAAATCGAAGGGTTCGGGAATCTAAACCGAAACAGGCCCCGGAACCAAGGATGATGAGAATATGGGTGATGGTTCGTCCACAGCTAGTACAGTTACACGGCGAGTTAAAATCACAAGAATTGGATACCGAGCGTCGTCGATTTGCCCTTCTACATGGCCTTGATGGCCCACTATGATTGAAGAGTTTTCAAAGTCCACAATCATCGTCTCACCTCTGTCTATAACAGAGATCTCGATAAGATTTCACGATACCTTGATATGTTCCAGAAGACGCTTATCTTGGACAACTCCAAGTTGAATATTGGCGCTGATTGACCTTTAGACAAAGTTAAGGAACTTGTCAATGGGTATGAAAATATCGGTGCTACATTGATAGATTTTAAGAACTTTCAAAGAGATATCAAGTGCTACATTGGGTTAAGAGATGCTGACCTTTTCATCGATCGTCTCGAGAAACTCAAAGCGACCCAACCCCAGTTCTACTTCGCCTATGATGTTGATCCGCAAAACCGTCTAACAAAGTTCTTTTGGGCTGATGCTACATGTATTAGAAACTACTCATTCTTTGGGGATCTTAAACTTCGACCCTACTTACTTTAACCAACAAGTATGATATGGTTTTTACACCATTCACAGGTGTTAATCACCACAGAAAGTCGGTGTTGTTTGCCGGTTGTCTCCTGTTACACGAGGATGACATCTCCTTCCAATGGACCTTTCAGCATTTCTTGACTGCCATGGGACAAAAAGAGCCGCAGTTCATGATCACGGATCAATGCCCTGGCATAAAGAAGGTAATAGTGTGACAATGTTACTGTAACAGACTTACTTAAGATTATTGTACCACAACTTTCTGACTCCAACTACCACTGTTCCATCTCTTCCTCTTTTACAAAGTTATTCAATAACAATGTTATCAGAACTAAATTACTAACATATAATTTACTCACTTGCTCTTTCCCTATCACTCGGTCAATATCACGTTACGACTTGCTTTGTTTCATTATGCCTGGCATACAACAGGCTTTCCTTCATTTTCAAGACAGTTAGGCATCGTTATTGTATGTGGCATATTACACAAAAGATCACGGACAAAGTTGGTTCAAGATCTGCAGGGACACGGACTTCCTTGCTCGCTTCAACGCCGTTGTTTGGGACCGATATGGAGCCGTCGAGTTCGAAGAGAAGTGGCGGAAGGTCATTTCAGATTTCGAGCCGAAGATAATGATTGGTTGACTACAATGTTCGATGCGACGACACCATTGGATTCCTGCCTACCATCGTGACCTTGCCTTGGGCTGCATATTAAGAACAACACAACGATCGAAAAGTACAAATTCGTTTTTCAAGCGCTATGAGAATCACTTTGGTACACTGGTCGAATTTTGGATGAGGTAAACAACTCTTTTTCATTCCTTACAAAGATTTTAGGAACAGTGTATGTTACAATACCATTGTTTCATTGTTACATAAATAATTTGTTGCCGAATCCTTGTTGCATTAAAACCAGGTTCCAAACTGCTATGGACCAGCAGCGCTATACACGAAGGTGCGATGATTATAACAAATGACCACTCATTCCCTGAGCTTAAGACATAATTACCTATAGAAAAGCATGGCGCTATTATATACACACATGCTGTGTTCAAGGTGTTCCAAGAAGAAGTAATGGCAGCCGATTCATGTGGTGTTGATGACTTTGAGAAGGAGGAGCATGTGCGCATAATTCATGTAATCGATCTTTGAGAGACATGCAATTTTCAAGGTGAGGTTGGACCTTAGAAGCACGTGATGATATGCGAGTGTAAACTGTTCGAAAGAATTGGATTACTCTGCAGGCATATTTTGTGGGTGTACAAGGGCAAAGGAATTGGGCGAATACCAAGCAAGTACATTGTAGATCGTTGGCTAAATAACACACACGCAGCGAATGTTTTGATTCGAAAACATTATTACAAAGGATGATTTTGACTTGTTACATGGTTGTTTTACTGATAACATTGTAACCATAATTTCTTAAAGTAACATTGTCACCATGATAAATGTAACTCTTTTTTACTTCCAGGCTTGATTCGAATGGGAATGTCATGTAGGATTCATATATGGCTACGTCGATAATGATCATTTGTGCAACGTATGGTCGAGTTCCGTCCGGATAGTTGGTGTTCTCAAAACTTTACCTGTTGAACACACGGAAGAGTTAGCATCCCTCCTAGTTGAGGTCCGGCAGAAGTTATGTATTGAACCGCTTACAAAAGACCAAGAGATGGAGATGCTTTGTTGGGCATGACTCGTCGTCAAGTCACTATCCACCCTCCGAACAAGCACGCAACAAGGGCAAAGGAAAAAGATTGAAGTCAGCTAAACAATGGCCATTGAAAAGCGATCAAGCCAAAGAGGCTATGTGCATACTTTGCAAAGAAAGAGTTATCCACGACAGAGAACATGCCCTCTTCGCATAGGCGATGTAGTAGCTTGAGAAAGCGACCAAAAAGAAAAAGTTTGATATCTTGTTATGATGTTACAAAGAACATTGTGACCTTAGCAATAATTAGTAGGATTTTGTGTTGTTTGACAATAATATGTCACAAGAAAAATAAAAAGTAGAATTGTGTGTTTCTTTGTGGCAATAACATGTTACAAATAAAAGTCATTCGATTTTCCTACATCATAGTTAACATTTTATACAAAGACTTACAACATTTTATACAAAGAATACATATTGTTTTAGGAACATTTTCCGTCCCGTTTTAGGAGCATATTTCCTAAGTTTTACAAAAGAATGATGATATACAATTTGTTATACGATTTGTTTTGTTTAAGGAAAGGGTTTAGGGTTGGATTAGGCGGCTCCCGCAAGCGGTTCCGCCTAATCCAACCCTAAACCCTTTTCCGTCCCGTTTTAGGAGCGTTTTTCCCCAAATTTAAATCCCGTCCACGACAGGTATCACCCGTCCTTCCCTAGGTTTTAGTTTTGGTTTTATCAGTAACACTCGTTGTACTACGAACAACCTTTGTTTAAGGAAAGGGTTTAGGGTTGGATTAGGCGGCTCCGCGGCGATTCCGCCTAATCCAACCCTAAACCCTTTTCCGTCCCGTTTTAGGAGCGTTTTTCCCCAAATTTAAATCCCGTCCACGACAGGTATCACCCGTCCTTCCCTAGGGTTTAGTTTTGGTTTTACAGTAACAACCTTTGTTTAAGGAAAAGGGTTTAGGGTTGGATTAGGCGGCTTCGCGAAGCGGTTCCGCCTAATCCAACCCTAAACCCTTTTCCGTCCCGTTTTAGGAGCGTTTTTCCCAAATTTAAATCCCGTCCACGATAGGGTATCACCCGTCCTTCCCTAGGGTTTAGTTTTGGTTTTACTTCAGTAACAAGCTTTGTTTAAGGAAAAGGGTTTAGGGTTGGATTAGGCGGCTCCGCAAAGCGGTGCCGCCTAATCCAACCCTAAACCCTTTTCCGTCCCTTTTAGGAGCGTTTTTCCCCAAATTTAAATCCCGTCCACGATAGGGTATCTCCCGTCCTTCCCTAGGGTTTAGTTTTGGTTTTTTCGCACCACGATTTTTTAAGGAAAAGGGTTTAGGGTTGGATTAGGCGGCTCCGCGAAGCGGTGCCGCCTAATCCAACCCTAAACCCTTTTCCGTCCCGTTTTAGGAGCGCTTTTCCCCAAATTTAAATCCCGTCCACGACAGGGTATCACCCGTCCTTCCCTAGCGTTTAGTTTTGGTTTTACTATAACAACCTTTGTTTAAGGAAAAGGGTTTAGGGTTGGATTAGGCGGCTCCGCGAAGCGGTGCCGCATAATCCAACCCTAAACCCTTTTCCGTCCCGTTTTAGGAGCGTTTTTCCCCAAATTTAAATCCCGTCCACGACAGGGTATCACCCGTCCTTCCCTAGGGTTTAGTTTTTGTTTTACTGTAACACTGTTGTACTACGAACAACCTTTGTTTAAGGAAAAGTGTTTAGGGTTGGATTAGGCGGCTCCGCGAAGCGGTTCCGCCTAATCCAACCCTAAACCCTTTTCCGTCCCGTTTTAGGAGCGTTTTTCCCCAAAATTAAATCCCGTCCACGACAGGGTATCACCCGTCCTTCCGTAGGGTTTAGTTTTGGTTTTTTTGCACCACGATTTATTAAGGAAAAGGGTTTAGGGTTGGATTAGGCGGTTCCGCGAAGCGGTGCCGCCTAATCCAACCCTAAACCCTTTTCCGTCCCGTTTTAGGAGCGTTTTTCCCCAAATTTAAATCCCGTCCATGACAGGGTATCACCCGTCCTTCCCTAGGGTTTAGTTTTGGTTTTTTTGCACCACGATTTATTAAGGAAAAGGGTTTAGGGTTGGATTACGCGGCTCCGCGAAGAGGTGCCGCGTAATCCAACCCTAAACCCTTTTCCGTCCCGTTTTAGGAGCTTTTTTTGAGAATTTTAAACATAGTTACATAATCGTTGTTCAATTTAATATACCACACCTCTAATAGTAACTTGCACAATTAACCGAATTAAGATGTCATTCATTAAAAACAAGTGTTACAAACACTCGATTACAAACGAAATACTTAGAAACGATTCTGATGAGTTAACTTAAATATAAGTCATCACAAATAAGCATAAATCGTAATCCAAGGAAATATTAAATCTTTTACTCCCTTCTTAGTCGTTTATTCACGGAGGAGAATGAACACGCTTTCGCCCTCTAGTAACTCCCTTTTCGGATTCTTCCTGTAACCTTCCATCTCTTCAATAGCTTTGACAACAAGAGGCCACTTCCTGTTAATCGAAGGGTTGAGTTTAGCATATGACTCCCTAAGAGCTGTAACACCAAGGAGAAATTGACGGTCTAAATCGGTTTCAGTGTATTTCTTGACTTATTTTCTTCTAGCTGTTTCCCAATACACTTGTTTTCCGCCATCAGAAACTTGATATGAGCTTCAGCATTGTTCACGTCATTTTCAAGCACTTGTACTCGTTCTTCCATTTCAATTACCTTACTATCAGATGATATAACCTGCTCAAGTAATGAATCTCTATGCCTTGTCATTTCTTCCAGTTCAAACTTGGTGTCTTCTAGTTTCCTTTGAATTCGTTCCATTTTTCTCTTACTGCAACAAAAAAAAAAAAAAAACCTATTAAAACAGAAAAATAAACTGTTTTCCCTAAATTAGAGAAAACAAACTCTATTTATAAACAAACAGAAACTGTTTTCCCTTAATTAGAGCAAGGTAGTCATATAATAAATGACATTTTAGCAATAGTTGTAATATTAAACCATCCATAATCTTTATAGATATTTAATATTACAAAAGATTAAAAAAAAATTAGACATGAAAAACCTTTGAATTTGTCTTGGCTTATTTTTTTGTTTAGAAAATGAAGTGTAAATGATGAATGAAAATGAGATTATTTATAGATAATTGAAAAAAATAGAACAGTTTTAAAAAAAAAAAAAAAAAACTGCCTTGAAAAATGTCACTTTGAACAAAGTGCAAAACTGTTTTAGAAAGATAACTGCTGCAGATTGTAGAATTCAAAGCGTCAAAACCATCTGTTATAGTAACATAATTGTGTTTTTTTAAACTGAGATTATTTATAGATAATTGTGAAAAACAAAACAGTTATTTTTTAAAAAATTAATCGCTTTAAAACCACTTTTATTAATCGCTTTGAAAATCGTTTTTAAATGATGATTGATGTTAACCACGTGCATGTTCCCCATAATTAAATCCAGTTATAAATGCTGCACAGAGTGGAGAATTCAAAGCGTCAAAATCTTTTATTATAATTTTCATTTATTACTATCACAGTGTTACAGTAACATTATTTTCATTTTGTCTCGACTTTTTTGTTTAAAAAAAAACACTAACATTTTAAAATCGTTTTCAAAATTAAATGCTTTAAAAAAACAGTTAATTTTTGAATTCCAAAAGACAAAATAAGACATGAAATTTATCCAACCCATGTTTCGTATTCCCTATGAAGTGCAGTTATAACAGCTGCAAGAGTGAAGAATTCAAAACGTCAAATTATGTTTTCTCTTTTCACTCTTGAAATCACACACTTTATTCTGATAAATATAGTTAATGAATTCTCGCATATAATAAGTTATCACATAAAGAACAAACTTATTTGTAATATATTCCAAAATATTCGAAAATATGTTCCACTCCTATGACAGCCACTATTACGTTGTTACAAAGAATAACATTGTTTTAGAGTACATCACTTGATTTTCACTTTAAAACGAAGTACGGGCATTTCGGTGTTGAGTGGCTTCGGTTCATTCTCAATCGGTGCTTCTTTGTCTGACAATTCATCTTCCGTTGCCTTCCCTTTGAGCATTCTAGCGCTTCCTCCTTGCGCCTATATCTCGGCCGATTGTTTTCTTTGATTTTTTAAAGATTTCAACAAATCCAACAATTCAGCCCGTATTTTGTTGATGTCAACCATGAGCAAACATGCAGCAATTTGGGAAGCACATGCCCGCCGATAAAATGTGTTGTTGAGCAAAGAAGACTTGTTTGCATATCCCAAAAAATTGAGATGGTCATCATAGTGATACAGGTGACTCTTCAAATACGGAAGCCCGTTTCTCGCTTTTAAACTTCACATTTACCACAGGATAGCGGAGCATTTCAGTTACCCTCACGTCGCCCTTTGTGTCCAGGTATTCACTCATGCAACCTACCGTCGAGAAATAGAACATTAATTTCCTTTTACTATCAATTAAGAAATCGATTAATCAACAATGTTACAAAGATAGGTGTAACAAGAACACTCAAAAACAACATAATAATGTTACAAGATAATGATTCATCGTAACATCAAAATCGAAATCGTAAACATACAATTCGACAACTCGTGGGACTTATCACGCCATTGCGATGTTGTAAGTGAATGAAGACTCCCACTTAGCATACGATTGACTGTCGATCACACTAATCTCTTTGTTGAGGAAATTAATACACACACATAAGTAGTGATAGCCAGCCAAACAAGGTATAAAAATAAGTTCGGCATCAAGTCTCAGAATTTGCCTTGCTCGCGTTGATGAAATTATCCCAAATTTTAAACAACTCGTTCTTTATATCGATCGTTCACTATCCTCCCGCATCACAAACAGAGAGCATGCTCGTAGTTTTTAAAAAAAAAATGTAAGGGTTAGATTTCCCTTGTAAAAGAATCATATGTTATTGAACAGTATGACATTTAACACCGATGCAACTTACCATGTGACCTAGTCCTAAGTAAAGTATGGTTGGCCTCTGCCGCCCTTGTGCCTCTTTTGTCTTTGTTCTCGACATAATTCAAGAGTAGAGACCAAAGATTCAAACACCATCCAATTGGTGTGACTCCTAGGACGTAGTGAGAGTATATCAGCTCTTGTCAACCTCCCGTTGTCTCCAAACGCAGCCAGGATCTCACCGTTATTCGTAACCATAAGAGTCGATTACTCAAGAGTTTTCGCAAAAACAGTTGTAACATAAACAAAGTGTTTAAAAACACTTACGTAAACAGTGAAACAAGAACACTTTCACAAAGAATAACAAGTATTTTACCTTTTGTGGAAGTCGATATCATCCATAAACGCATAATCAAGAACGTGCCTTCTCGGATTAGTTATACCGACAGCAGCCGATTTGCTCTCATAAATTCAGAGACTAGGAATATATCACCGTCAATTTCACCGTGACCTAGAGAACATCCCATAGCATCATCTTTATGAAATTTAAATATTATATCCTCATCTTCACCAATTGCTCTAGGAGAACGCTTGTAAGCAACCGACTTCACCCTTGGCTGTTTGGGCTCTTCCTCCTTTTGTTTTTCCTGTGGCTTCTTTGTTTTTCCCTCTTCCTTTTTTTCCTCTTCCTTTTTTTTTCCTTCTTCTCTTCCACCTTCTTTTTTTTGCAGACTTTTCCTTCAAATTGTTCCCTTTCATTCCCGAATTTTGATATCCTCCTCGCACCTCTTTTCGTACTTGATTCAAGTCGCTAAGAACAAGTATTGCACATATTTCAAAGACGGTACAACATTCTTTTCCGTTCATCCCCATTTCAGTCAAAAACCTTCCCCCGTAGAAAGTCATGTGCATCATCATGAAAACACCACAATCCACATTTTTTGCAATGCTCTGCCATTTAAATTTCACATTCTGAAGTGGGAAATTTTCCACTTTGGAGCCTTTTGCAATTTGCATTTCTAACAACATTTTTCCCATGATATTTGCCTGCACAAAAGTAATATCACATTATCAGTATCTATGTTATCTTGTAATAATGATTTCCAAATTTTTTAATGGAAATTTAAAGGTATAACATTGTTCTTAAGTAGAGAAACTTACCGCATTTCTTGCCATTTTTGCTTTTCGGGATCCGCATACAAGGGTTTGTTGTCTAGGTAGTCAACGGTTTTCGACATGAAATTTATGCAAGCACAGAAAAAGTGGTCCTCCAGAATGAGTGGAATGAATATCTGCAATTAAGCAGATATATATCATTGCTAAACAGAACTTCTATACAGTCTACTTATATAAGAATAAAAAAAATTATTAACAATAATGTGGTTTACCATATCACAAATCGAAATTCAAAGGACTCGGTTGTATTTGATCCACTTTGTGTGAAGGACATGAAAAAAACTTCACTTTCTAAATGTCTGTTTTGAACGGGTTTTCCAACAGACATAGTTGCTAATGCGTCCTACAAAAATAAATATAAATACAAAGTCAATAAACATTATAGAAACACAAAATCAATAAGAATAAAAATAGTGGTCATCTTCTGCTACCTGACTGCACTGAGTAGTTATTGGTTCTTCGTCGCCAACTGTCTCATCATCAGCCTCACTGGGTTTTTCTCCTTCCTCGCCTTTTTCATCATTCCCATCGGCGTCTTCATTACCAGTTGCTTCATCCTCCTTACATTATATCTTCGTTTATATCGCCAAAGATCGTCTTCATCTTTATCATCATCGTTCTCTTCATCTGGTTTTTCATTCCCATCCTCTTCTTCATCTTTATCGTCATCTTCCTTTTCATTTCCCTCACTGGTTGGTTGGTCATCAACCTGGCCTGATGCATCATCATCGGCCTCTTCCTTGTTATCTGTGGCACAAGTAATTGAATTGAATATAAATTACTAATGTTTTTCGACCAACAATGCCTCATAGTTATACTAACAAGCAGTTATCAGAATTTGCTACTTCAATTACCTTCGAAGATCCTTCTTCACCGCCTCACTCGTTGGGTTCTCTTGACTTGGCCCGATGCATCATCTTCTCGCCTCTTCCTTGTCATCTGTAGCGATAATTGAATATATATATCACTCAGAAACTTCGATAAAACTTTGACACAAGAATAACGTTACTATAACAAAGATGTTACAATAAAAGTGCTAACAATTACATCGCTAATACAACGAGTGCAAATAGATTTCTCTATTACCTTCGGAGATCCTTCTTCACCGCCTCATTGGTTGGGTTGTCTTGAGGCTTGCCTGATTCATCAACTTCCGCCTCTTCCTCGTCATCGTGTCACAGTAATTGGATTCAATATATATTAACAATTTTTCTTTGAACCAAAAAAGGCACAATAGATACACTCGTAAATTTCGTTAAAATTACGCACAAGAATATTGTTACATTCATCCTCCGACACAACGAGTTTAAATAGATTCATCAATTACCTTCAGAGATGCCTCTTCACCGCCTCACTAGTTGGGTTATCTTCAGTCGGCTCGATGCATCACCTTCGGACTCTTCCTTGTCATCTGTGTAGTAGATAATGAATGAAAATATATTACTAAATTGTTTGTTAAAAAAGCACCCAGTAATAGAAAGCCTATAACAGCATTACACTATTACCTTCACCAGATCCATCTTCTGGCTTGCTAGTTGTTTTGTCACCCTGCCCTGACGCATCATATTCATCAGCATCATCGTTTTCATCTAAAAGGAAAGTAATTGATTATTAGTAATTATTTGTAAAATGAAAACTCTATAACATCGATCATGTAACAGTGTTAGTGCAAGTGATTAGATTATTGTAGTATTGTTACTATATTACCTTCATCAGATGCATCTTTATCATCCTCGCCACTCCCCTCTTTGTCGTCTTCATTTTCTTCTTCTTTATCATCCTCCTCCTCTTCATCTCCGTCATCCTCTTCACCTTTGCCAGATTCATCCTCTTCATCTGCATCATCGTCTTCATCTGCATCATCCTTTTCCTCTGCATCATCCTCTTCATCTGCATCAGAAGTAAGCAATTGAATATTATATTACTAACTATTAATATATATAAAATATTACAGTAACAGTGTTATTGTAAAACTATAACTAAAAGTAATAACAGTAACACTGTTACTCGATCTATTACCTTCACTGATTCGCCAAAGATCCTTTACATCCTCCTCTTTGTCCTCTTGGTCTTCTTCCTCTTCATCCTCCTTTTCCTTTTCATCCTCTTCATCGTCTTCCTCCTCATCGGCACTTTCTTCATCGTTATCTATGTTCGTGCCACCCTCTTGAAGCCTCTTGTTTTTAAGACGACTCTCAACATCGCCGCCATCGTCATCCCCGCCCTCATCATCATCCTCTCGCATCATCGGTCCCCGTCATCATCGTTGCCATCATCATCATCCTCGCATCATCAGTCCCCGTCCTCATCATCACTTTCCACTCCGTCCTCCATCTCATCTTGCCTGTCCTCGTTATGAACCTCCTCATCCTCTTCATCATCTTCTTCATGATGTTGCTCACTTAAATCGCTCAATACTTCCTTTACCAGGATTCTCGACTTAACTGTCCTAGGACTTTTCTCTCGTTGGAAATGGTTCCAACTTCCTACCGACTTTGGGCCTTGTATATACCGGAAGTCATTCGCCTCCTCTTCAACGATTCACCTTTCGCACAACATCTTCGGATATTTAAGGTATTCGGGCTTTAGTGGTGATTTCATTTACGCTTTGATTCAAAACCTTCATCGCCGAGCAAATCTCTCGTGAACAAGGTTGGAATCCCTTCTATACATCAAAGAACATCAGGTCGGTCTCCTAAGTTAATAAACCAGACAGAAAGAAATAAATTAGATACCAGATTTGGGAGTTGTAACAATTGCAGACAATTAAATTTATAAAAACAACTCACATCAACAACTTTTTCCTTCAACTCGGCATCTGTTTCAATGCCAGGAAGCTTCTCCATCAAGATGTACTCCCTTCCCTCACTACTCTTAAGAAAAACCGCCTCGTCATCCTCACCTTCATCGATTTCTCGCCCATCCTATTTACGAAACATATTAGTAATTAGTAATTAATATTAATAATTAACAATATAGTAAGGTAACAATAATGTTATTATAGTAAAGCCATTACAAAGAACGATATTACAGTGACCATATTACAAAGGATGACGATATTACACCGACAGTGCCACATTACCTTCAGCTGGGGATCCCTTGCCAAGGCAAATAGGATAGACAGTTTCTGACATCTCATTAGCTCCTAGACAGCCAATCTTTCCTTCGTCTTTGACTCTTTTTGAAAGACTTGTGGGTTAATATCCGTATACTACCCCTTTAATTGTAGGACTATAACGTAAAATTTACATGTGAATATTGTCATAAAACATAAAAACGATAAGGAATAAGAAATCAACCTCGGGTCCTTGATGAACGGCGTAAAGAACAGAAATCAAACCAGATTCCCTCCTAATTGTTGCACCCAAGACCTTGTCCGAGATATGCCCTTGTGCTAGAACAGTGTTCTCCGATTGCCTTGCAATATTGGGAGAACTGATGTGTGTTTTTTTTGAGATGAGAGATCTCAGGTTTTTCAGAGAAGAATACTCTTCAAAACCCTAGTTTTTCTGTAAATGAAAATGTCTAGGTCAAAAGGAGAGGGAGTCTCTCCTTTTGTTTGGTTCGGCTGGACCGAGTGCATGCATGGGGAAGTGGGCTTCCACTTCCTCTTAATTTTAGCTCGAGGTCCAGTTCGCAAATGCTAAAATGTATATGACGGGTTAATATTATAAATCATATTATCATTATCGGAAATTAAGGCATCGCTAATAATACGGGTTAGTGAATTATTAATTCGTGTCCGACAAAGCAAAACGATTGTATAATTATATTCAATATACATTTAATTAAATATAAATCGTTATATTTAATTTTATGAATTAACTCGTTAATTCGCTTTAGCCCATGATATTTAATCCGTATTAAATATAATATCTCAACATCACATATTTGACTAATTACTAGTCAAATAACTCTGACTAACCGGTTAGTCAATTTTGGCATCTACATGACAAGATTTTCCATCTTGTCACGTCTCTCGAACGTATCCTATAGGTGTGACTTTTAGGGACCAGTTGATCACCGCCATCTGTATGACAATAACGTCAAACTTATCTAGCAAGCCAACCGTTATTGATAAACGTGGATCAACTGATAATAATACCAAAGTATGCCCTTTGATCCTTTTAGAGGTTTATAAGTCCTTGCACTAACTGTTAAGGACACCAACCCCAACAAGCTCCCACTTGTCCGTACAAGTGCATGTGCAATGACGTTATCCGCACTAACTGGAGGACACAGGCTCCAACAAACTCCCACTTGTCCGTACAAGTGTATGTGCGATAACCGATTCTCATATTCATTTAAAATTTCTCCCACTCAATGTAAAACAATTTGCAGATCCGGATCCACAAAGGTCGTATTTTACAATCGATCTGTATCTAGAGTGGTTTCCCCGACTAGAGAGTAACTTAACTGATAAAACGAATCCGTATCCGAGCATGGCCATGCATTTCGATTCTGACTCCTCGAGTGGCCCTGAGAAATATCGAGTACCCGATAAAGGCTGAATATTTCCTTCAACTCGAACTCCTTCCGATCTAAGCACAAAGATGAAATGACCTAAAAAAATCTACTTGGCCCCCTGTTACGGATGACCGTGAGAAAGAAACCAAAGTCACCCAAAATCGCCTTTAGTCTCAAGAGACAATCGATAGTCAAAAGAATCGACTCTTAGGATCACCATGGAGGTCCTATCCACGACCAAGGCAGCGTGAATGTTATAAAACATTTAGGACTCCACGTCGATGTCACAATTGTGTCCTACGAAATATCCGTATAAATCGCCTCTATGATTGGTCACCAACCGGTTGACTTATGGCTCGTTGAACCCACCATCAACCAACGTCACAAAATAATTGCCGAGTTATCAGCTCATGTGGGCAATTAAGGACTAAAAAGATATGATGTTTGTTTAGTTCACTTTGTGGTGTTCAAAATTGTCGTACAATTCCACATGAAAAAACAAAATGTATATAAAATATCAAAACGATGATGTCGTATAGAGTACAAGAGAGTATGAATCTGATCCATAAAAGAGTACTACAACTTAGGAACACGTTTAATTCCCATGGAATTAACATGCCCTTCATGCTTATCTTGTCGTAATGCTTTAGTGAGAGGATCTGCTATGTTATCATCAGTAGCAATCTTTTCTATCACTACTGTCTTTTGCTCCACGTAATCCCGGATTAGATGAGCTTTCCGTTGTACATGTCTAGACTTGTTGCTAGACTTGGCTCCTTAGCTTGGAAGATGGCACCACTATTGTCGCAATAGATGGTGATCGGGTCATTCGAACTAGGCACTACAGAGAGCCCATGTAAGAATTGACGCATCCATATCGCTTCCTTTGTAGCTTCGTACGCGGCATAGTACTCGGACTCGCCGTAGAATCTCATTGTAATAGCTTTGTTTCGAACTCTTCCAAAATGATCGCAGCCATTAAGAGTAAAACGAATCCAGTCTGAGATTTCGAGTCATCTCGATCCGTTTGGAAGCTAGCATCTGCAGAATCGGTTCTTGGCGCATAGCTTTTGTTCGCCTCCATAAGTCAATGCCCAATCTTTAGTCCTCCGTAGGTACTTAAGAATGTTCTTGACAGCCAGCCAATGTGGTTCACCTGGATGCTGTTGGAATCGACTTGTCATACTCAATGCATATGCCACGTCCGGACGTGTGCATATCATGGCATACATGATAGATCCTATTGCCGAGGCATAAGGTATCCGTGCCATGCGCTCTTTCTCTTCCTGTGTCTCGGTGCCCGAGACTTGCTCAAATGCATCCCTGGAGCCATAGGAAGGAACCCCTTCTTGGAGTTAGTCATGCTGAATCTCTCTAGGACTTTGTCTATGTAAGACTCCCCGATCGAGAGATAGCATCCGACGTGATCTATCTCGATAGATACGGATGCCTAGAATTCTTTGTGCCTCTCCCAGATCTTTCATCTGGAAATGGTTTTTCAACCATACTTTCACCGAAGTTAAGAGAGGTATGTCATTCCCAATCAGGAGTATGTCGTCAACATACAATATTAGGAAGACAATCTTGCTCCCACTCGACTTGATATATAGACATGGTTCCTCGACCGATCGAGTAAATCCATTTTCTTTTATCACTTGGTCGAAGCGATGATTCCAACTCCTTGATGCTTGCTTAAGTCCATAAATGGAACGCTTAAGCTTGCACACTTTCTTAGGATGTTCTGGATCGATGAAACCTTCGGGTTGTACCATGTACAACTCTTCCTCCAAAAACCGCTTAAGAAGGCGGTTTTCACGTCCATTTGCCAAATTTCATAATCATGAAAAGCGGCAATCGCTAAGATAATCCGAATGGAACGCAGCATGACTACGGGTGCAAAAATCTCATCGTAGTGCAAACCTGGCACTTGGGTGAAACCTTTAGCAACTAGTCGTGCTTTATAGATATCTTGTTGACCTTCCAACGAATGCTTTATCTTGTAAAGCCATTTGCATTGAAGGGGACGAACCTTAGCAGGTAAGTCAACAAGATCCCACACGTTGTTCTCATACATAGAGTCCATCTCGGATTTCATGGCCTCAAGCCATAGTTTCGAGTCAGAACTGGTCACGGCACCTTTATAGGTTGCGGGTTCACTACTCGTTAAGAGTAGAACGTCATCTATGTCATGTTCCTCGACCATACCAATGTATCTGTCCGGAGGAATAGAGACTCTTCCCGACCTCCTAGGTTCCTCAGGAATATTTACCGCAGCCGGGATTGAAGGAATAGGTTCCTCCAATGATTGCTCGGTGTTTGGTTCTGGAATCTCCGACAGGTCGAAGGTTCTATCACTCTTTGCATTCTCGAGAAATTCCTTCTCTAAGAATGTCGCACTAGCCGCAACAAAAACACGTTGTTCGGTTGGCGAATAGAAGTAATGACCACGTGATCCTTTAGGATAACCTATAAAGTATGTCTTGACCGATCGCGGGCCGAGCTTATCTTCAGGTCTCCACTTGACATAAGCCTCGCAGCCCCAAACCCGTATAAAGGACAAGTTAGGGACCGTTCCCTTCCATAGTTCATATGGAGTCTTGTCTACAGCTTTAGACGGACTTCGGTTAAGTATTAGAGCAGCTGACAAAAGAGCATAACCCCACAACGAGTCAGGCAACACCGTGTGACTCATCATGGATCGAACCATATCAAGTAGTGTTCGATTTCTCCGTTCGGACACACCATTCAGCTGAGGTGTTCCAGGTGGAGTTAACTGTAGGGCGATCCCACAGTCTTTAAGGTGTTGATCAAACTCGTGAGAAAGATACTCGCCACCACGATCTGAACGTAGTGTTTTTATCTTTCTACCAAGTAGGTTCTGTACCCTATTTTGGTATTCCTTGAATTTCTCAAAGGATTCACTTTTGTGCTTCATTAAGTAGACATAGCCATATCTACTCAAATCGTCCGTGAAAGTGATGAAATACCTATTGCCTTCTCGTGCGGTGATTGACATAGGACCACATACATCCGTGTGTATGAGTCCTAATAGGTCAGCAGCGCGCATTCCAACACCTTTGAAGGAAATACGAGTCATCTTGCCGATGAGACATGATTCACACGTGCCAAATGATTGAAAATCAAAGGCCGAGATAGCTCCATGTTTGATGAGCTGTTTTACGCGTTTCTCATTAATGTGTCCCATACGGCAGTGCCATAGATACGTTTGATCTTTGTCACCAACCTTTAACTTTTTATTCATTACGTGTAATATTTCCGTGGTCTGATCTAAAACATAAATTCCGTTCATGGAGACCGCCTTGCCAGAATCATATCGTGTAATGAGAAAATGCAAGAATTATTTTCTATTACAAATGAAAAACCAAGTTTATCAAGTGCGAAACCGAAATAATGTTTTTCGAAAGACTAGGAACATAATAACATCATATAATGACAACTCGAATCCGCTTAGGAAGTCGGATCACATATGTCCCCTTGGAGATGGCAAATACTCTTGCTCCATTCCCAACACGCAGTCCACCTCACCCTTTACGAGGGGTTCGATGTTTCGGAGCCCCCGCACATGATTACACAGATGAGAACCACAACCAGGATCAAGTACCCAAGTTCCGTAACTTGCGTGGTTAATCTCAATCATATGAATAAAAGTAGAAGAGAGAGAAGACATACCAACAGGTTTAACACGACCTGCCTTTAAGTCCTCATGATAAACAGGACATGTGCGTCTCCAATGCCCAGTCTTGTGGCAATGATGGCATTCCATGTTTTCACTCTTGCTCTTTGTCATGCCTGATGAGTTGCTCGCCTCACCAGGACCACTCTTACCTGAACCCGACTTCTTGAACTTCGCCTTGCCCTCATCGTTAGGTTTGCAGAGCTTTGCCCTTACCTTTCCCTTTGTTTGACACAACAAGAACATCCTGTTTCGAGCTCCCACCGAACTTCATGTCCTTCTCGGTGCATACGAGGAGGGAGTGCAATTCATGGGGAGTTTTCTTCAAATCATTCATATAGTAATTCGCTCCGAATCGCGAATAACCATCGTGGAGTGAGTGAAGAATACGGTCGATAACAATATTCTCGCCGATGTTACGCTTAAAGGTCTCCGCTTTCTCGACATTCTCGATCATGCTGAGAATGTGTGGGCTAACCGGTTGGCCCTTCTGGAGTCTCGCATCAAAAAGCGAGTGGTATGCTCATAGGTCACGATTCTCGGTGCTTTCGAGAATTCCTTGGTGAGCGTGGTGAAAATCTTGTTTGCACCATGGGCTATGAAGCGTTTCTGCAAATTGGGTTCCATTGCAAAAATGAGTACGTTTTTAATCGCACCCGCTTCCATACGTAAGTCATTAAACTTGGTGACTTCTGCAGCTCTAGCCGTGGGACCTGGGTTTGCCGGGATGGGCTCCAAGAGATATTTGAGCTTCCGTCAGCAAGCGGCGCAGATTCCGTAATGCCGCCTCCCGGTCCGCGGTTGATCCATCATTCTTCGATCGAGTAGACCGATTCATCCGATTCATGAAGATCCTAAGCCAGGACTCACGGTCCAATGTGGCACTTGGCATTGGGTTATCACTTGAACCAGCCATTTGATGTTTAGCGATTTAAAATCGTGATCTACACTGAAAAAGAAAGAAAAACAAAACGAAATAAGCAACTCATCGAGGTGATTTAAGTCTATTTTAAAATTCATTTTAAACATGTAGACTCTCGCACTTGCATAATTGATCTCCCTCAAGAAAAGATACAAGTGATCCCAAGACTCAATTTCTGTAAATTGATAAGCCAACTGTTTAGCTAATTCTTCCGGAAGAACTCTTGGTCGATAGATTTCCGTAAATCCTATCTATAGTCCACCATAATCACAGGATCTTACGAGTGACCATAGTGTTGAGATAAAATAGGTCAATCGGTTCCAACTTACCCGACGTAGAAGGGGTCATAGTATGCCTACCGACGAAGAAGGGACTCATTGGAGTTTGACCTATAAAGACCGTTCTCAATTTTAGTTTATACGAGGAAGATCCCATCAACAAAATTATAATTCATTTTAAGTGAACGAATAACTAGCGTCCCCCGTGAATGAATTTATTTGGATGATGGCTTAAAACGTGTGACATGAGAATGTCAATGAAAACTAACTCGTGACCTCTATATGTGTCAGTTTTCATGCAATAAATTATAGGTGGTTTGGTTTTTAGGCGGAATATGATGCAAATAATCGTTGCGAAAAATAAATAAAGGAATGCAATACGTAAATAAAAATTCCTAGTGTGGCCTATCCTAGTATAAGAACAAAATACAACTTTGGAATCCACCGTTGGACCCGAAAAGCTTGTCTTGATGTTCCATCTTGATCCAAGTAGCGGGAGTGAGCATCTGGTCTCCATCTTTGGTCTTCTCAAAAATTACAATTTAAAATTACAAATATAAACCTATTTACATTCTAATTAAAACTGTAATTACAAGTGAAAAAACCAAAACGGAGATGCGAGATCTCAAAATACAACCAAGACCGTGTTCCATCATTACGGTAACACGTTCTACTAAGGCCACACTAAGTTACAATTAATTGTAAAAATTAAATACGTAATAAAAAGGCATTCACGGCATTCATAATTTACGATAAATAAAATGCATCAACTAAAAACAAATTCACTCGTGACATAATTAAAGTAATTATGTTAAAATTATCCAAACCACCTTTTAATGATTAAAATTCATGTGATAAAACCGCTTCTATCATTTAATTTTAATCCATTACAATCCGTCATTTTAAAGACGCTTTAAAACAACTATATGGTACGTGAGTGAACCGATTCACCATTAAGCGAGTGTACTAAATCCGTATAAAGTACATATAGAAGCCAAAAGAAAATTTAAATCAAAAGAAACAAATTTTCAAAGTCATTAAAGATTTAAATCCTTCGATCCAGGGACATAAGTGCTCGATCGAGGGACAAAGGGCTCGATCGACCGAATCGCAAGTCGATCGAGAGGTATGCTAACCAGGAGGTGCTCGATCGACAACACCGGTGGTTGATCGAGTACCTATATCAAGAAATCTGCTCGATCGAGTACGAGGACAACTCGATCGAAAGCAGAGGGGTTTTGAAAGGTGTCGATCGAGTACAAAGAAGGACTCGATCGAGCAAGAGGTTTTTGAAATGCAGGTCGATCGAGTACAACAGGGACTCGATCGAGCAAAAACAAGACAGAATAATAGCCGCTCGATCGAGTAGAAATACGCTGATCGAATGCTAATATGGTGAAACTTCAAAACCCTCGTGAAAACAATTTGTCGAGACAAAATCAATTGCAATTTTGATCAAAAACGCATCAAAACAAATTTAACAATTGACAAAAACTTGACATGTTGCTATAATCTCCGTATAAAATAACAACATGTAAAAACAACATGAAAATTGAAACAAAACAGCCGTAAAAACATGAAACGGCACGGTTTTCAAGACAAAACAACAACAAGAGCAACCGTGTAAACAGGACACGGTTCCCAATGCAACCAAAAACGCAGCAATAACGAAAAAATTTACTGCCGTGTTAAAAATTGGCTGCCGCACGGATTTTTAGACAAAACAAAAATCGTTTCAAGATAGCTTTATGAAAAACACATGGAAAAATTCACGTGGCCTCGCTCTGATACCACTTGTGGGTTAATATCCGTATACTACCCCTTTAATTGTAGGACTATAACGTAAAATTTACATGTGAATATTGTCATAAAACATAAAAACGATAAGGAATAAGAAATCAACCTCGGGTCCTTGATGAACGGCGTAAAGAACAAAATCAAACCGATTCCCTCCTAATTGTTGCACCCAAGACCTTGTCCGAGATATGCCCTTGTGCTAGAACAGTGTTCTCCGATTGCCTTGCAATATTGGGAGAACTGATGTGTGTTTTTTTTGAGATGAGAGATCTCAGGTTTTTCAGAGAAGAATACTCTTCAAAACCCTAGTTTTTCTGTAAATGAAAATGTCTAGGTCAAAAGGAGAGGGAGTCTCTCCTTTTGTTTGGTTCGGCCGGACCGAGTGCATGCATGGGGAAGTGGGCTTCCACTTCCTCTTAATTTTAGCTCGAGGTCCGAGTTAAGCCAAATGCTAAAATGTATATGACGGGTTTATATTATAAATCACATCGGTTATCGGAAATTAAGGCATCGCTAATAATACGGGTTAGTTTGAATTATTAATTCGTGTCCGACAAAGACAAGATTGTATAATTATATTCAATATACATTTAATTAAATATAAATCGTTTATATTTAATTTTATGAATTAACTGTTAATTCGCCTTAGCCCATGATATTTAATCCGTATTAAATATAATATCTCAACATCACATATTTGACTAATTACTAGTCAAATAACTCGGACTAACCGGTTAGTCAATTTTGGCATCTACATGACAAGATTTCCATACTTGTCACGTCTCTCGAACGTATCCTATAGGTGTGACTTTTAGGGACCAGTTGATCACCGCCATCTGTATGACAATAACGTCAAACTTATCTAGCAAGCCAACCGTTATTGATAAACGTGGATCAACTGATAATAATACCAAAGTATGCCCTTTGATCCTTTTAGAGGTTTATAAGTCCTTGCACTAACTGTTAAGGACACCAACCCCAACAAGACTTTCATCTGTCCAATGCTGTATCAGAGGTAAGTCAGTTGGTTGTACCTCGCCATGGAACTCAAACCGGTGAATGTAGGCCAACAGCAGCACCCCTTGACACCCTCAACTACCTTCTCATAGACATACTTTGACCAATTAAAACCTTTTATTTTTTCAACATCGTCCCACGCCCTTCAACAATCCAAATCAACGAATAATTTGGAGTCGGCGCTAAAAAAGTGGAGAGCGCATAAAGAACGTACATCCGCTTGAACTCATCACCGCAGTACCCTTGTTATTCTTAAACCAACTAGTCACCAAATCTAGCTTGATGTTCTCAGGTTTGTAGAGATGTTGAACTTCCTTCTCCATTTGTTTTTTAACTCGTGTCCTCAAGATGGGATCCGCGACCGATCGCGTCAAGACCACATTATTACCCTTCACCGCAGTAAAAATAGGTCATGAACATCATACCGTGACAAAGACAAACTCCTCTGTTTCGATTACATGAACCTTCAAACTCGCGCAATCAAAAGCCTCAACAAGCAAGTCTCATTAGCCCGGAAGGGACTACTGATATATTCATCTTCAATAGTCCTCCAAAACCAATTTCTTTAATGGCTTTCTTTTGCTTTACGGTAAACTTGCTCATAACATCGACCAACGACCGGGCCTTGCACTTAGTTGGGTATTTATCCTACTTTGTATTAAGGAAGTGTAAATTAGCACCACCGCTAAACAAAGGTGACACTATTTTATGCCAACAAACCAGCAGAAGAAAGCAACAAAACAAGGATACATAAAAGGTGTTATCTGTAACACCGAAACTTTAAACAACTCAACACGACGAACAAATAAATCAGTAGAAAGGAGAACGGTAACACACATTAATTGCTCATTTATTACAAATTATTAACCCTAATTTTGAATCGAAAAACTAGAACGCGAAAATCAATTACTCACTTCGAAAAAACAGTTAGGCTAAATTTATTACGAATCAAGATAATCGACACAAACAACAACAATAACAACAAGAACAAAGAATAACCTAATTTTTTAATGGAAAATTAATTTCCTTCTAAGATCAATTAACAAACAAGTATAATCGACAATGTTACAAAGACATCTCACATTACGTAGCACTTAAATGAAAGATAAAAATGTTACGATAGGTGTTATCTTGAACACCGAAATCGAAATCGAAAGTTTAAACATACAAGTTTTGGCCACTAGAAAGACACATACTTTTTAAGACCTCTTCTTTTTCAAACCTTCACCACCGTCTTGGCTGGTCTCTTCTCTGTTTTAGCCCTCTTCGACATTTTGGAGCTGACGCTCGAGTCATCCGAAACCTCATAATCTCTATCACTTTCATCTTCGGATGACATGGGTTTATCTCTAGGTCTCTTTTTTTACTCGTACTTGGTTTCTTTGTTTCTTCCACCTTTTTTGGCACTGCGTTTGTTTCTTTTTTTTTGGACACCTTCACGCTCTCTTTCTTGCTTACTAGCTTTTCTCGCTATTGGCTCTTTTGCCGTGAAACTTTCTTTTTGGTACAACCTTCTCCGCCATCTTTTGTTTGGGCACCTTCTTTGCCACCTCTTCCGTCACCAACTCGCAGATTTGGCCGTTCTTGTCGTTTTTTTGGTCGACCCATTGTTACAGTAACTTTTTTGGGCACCTCTTCTTTTGTCTCCTTTGCAACCGATTTTGATTGCTTAGTCGCCGCCTTTGACGTTGGCACGATTCTTGCCTTTTGAGGAGGTGCACTTGCTTGCTTCTCAATGGGCACCGATTGCTCCTTCGACAACACCGGTACATCATGCGACGGCTTTTCCACGCTTTCTTCCTCGGCACATTGGTTTCTTTTTTACTTTGCTTTGGATCGGAACATTCGCACTGCTCCTTTGGTACTCGCTCTTTGGTGGCTTAAGCACCTTTTCGCAGGCACCTTACTTTCCTTCACCGGCACCTTTTTTGAAGGAGCAGGTGTTGCACAGCGTAGACTCTCTGTAGGCACCTTCGTCGCCTTTTCACCGTAGGATTTGACAGCTTTTCGGTCTGCATCTTCTTAGTCGGCTTTGGCACGTTCTCTGTCGGCACCTTTTTGCCCTGTGGCTTCTCTGATGCGGCCACTTTAGCCTTCTTAGTGGGAGCTAATTTCTCAGGTACCTCTACTTTCCTGACATTGTTATTTTCAAAAATTAAAATCAGAAGTTTACAATAACAATATAACAGACAATTATTAAATTGAAAAGGAATGATGGTAGTCAAGTCATTGAAGAAATGACAAATGGAATACGAATAATGGCGGTCGAATAATTTTTTAAAGATCAATTGATTTTGTTTTACTGTAACAATGAGACAATATATCATAAACCCTAATAGTAGTGACTTGCGGTCGAGCAAAGATTTGTAGACACATACTCAGATGCATGAGATGCTTCGACTTCCTTCTGTGGTGTTGGTTTTGATGGCTTCTGTGTCGGCACCTTTTTGCTAGGTGTCTTCTCTGATGTTGCTACTTTGCCTTCTTCGTCACAGCTGATTTCTCGGGCACCTCCGCTTTACTGACATTGTTTTTCCAAAAATCAAAATCAGAATAAGATTAAAAGTAAATCAATTACAGCTACTACACTGATAGGTAATGATGCTGCTCTTTAAAAAGATAGGAGGTAGTATCTTATTCTTATCAGATCGTGTTACTGAAGAACATTGTTCATGTATATATGTTGAGAAATATTATAAACTTCAGGAAAAGGGACATTTCATGCAAATCACTAACAACTCAACACAACGAAGAGTCATAGGGACATACTTGATCCGCATGAGATGTTTCAACGTTTTTCGTTCTTTGGCATTTTGGAAGGCTTCGTGTCGTGCTTTTTGCTCATTGTCTTTTCCGAAGCTTCCACTTTAGCCTTCTTATCGACAAAGATTTCTCGGTTACTACGCCTGCTTTCCCGACATTGTTTATCAAAAACCAAAACAGAATAACATTAAAACTAAAACAATTACAAATATTAAACCGAAGGTAATGATGGTGGACGAGTCTGACAAAGAATGTGGAATGGAACAAGAATGATAGTATCCTCATAGAATGAGACAAAGAGTTACAAAGTATTGTCAAACAATTGTTTTGATATAAAACTACAAGAACACTGCTATTATTCTGAAGCAATTCTGCCCTTGAAAAGGATAGGGGATACACTTTTACTCGATAGTGTTACAAAGAACATTGTTAATGTAGATCTGTTGAGAAATATTATTAATTTCGGAAAAGGGACATTTCATGCAAATCATTTCAAAGACGACGAAGAGTTATAGGGACATACTTGATCGGCATGAGATGCTTCGACGTTTTTGTCTTGGCGACGGTTTGGAAGGCTTCGTGTCGCACTTTTTTGCTCATTTGTCTTTTCCGATGCTTCCACTTTGGCCTTCTTCGACGTCAGATTTTTCGTGTACTACCTCTGCTTTCCTAAGATTGTTTATCAAAAAACCAAAACAGAATAACATTAAAACTAAAACAATTACACTATTAAACTCAAGAGGAATGATGGTGGACGAGTCTTAGAAAGAATGTGGAATGGAATAAGAATGATAGTATCCTCGCGAGAATGAGACAGTGTTACAGTATTGTCAAACAATTGTTTTAATATAAAACTACAGTAACACTGTTACAGAAGCAATTGCTACTCTTTAAAACGATAGGGGATACACTTTTACTATGACAGTTTTACAGTAATATTGTTACTGTAGATTTGTTCAGAAATTTTATTAACTTCAGGAAAATGAACATTCCCTGCAAATCACAAATAACTCAACACGACGAACAAATAAATCAATCGAAAGCGAATCGGTAATACACATTAATTGCTCATTTATTACAAATCATTAACCCTAATTTTGAAGCTAAAAAATAGAACGCAGAAAATCGATTACTCTCTTCGAGCAAAACAGTTAGCCTAAATCAATTACAACAAAGAACATTAACAACAAGAACTGTAATAACCTAATTTTTTTTTACTGAAAACTCAATTTCTTTCTTCGATCAATTAATAAACGCTTCAAATCACTATAATCGAGACTAAGAACAACAACAATAACAACAACAACAACAACAACAACAGTAATAACCTAATTTTTTACTGAAAACTCAATTTCTTTCTTCGATCAATTAATAAACGCTTCAAATCACTATAATCAAGACTAACAACAACAAGAATAACAACAACAACAACAATAATAACCTAATTTTTCGCGGAAAAATCAATTTCCTGCTTTGAGCAAAATAGGAACCCTAAATCGATGATTATTTGAAGAAAAAAGAGTATAATCAACACTAAAAACAACAACAATAACAACAACAATAGCAACAGCAACAACATGAAGTGGCGAAATAAGTTTAAAAACAATATAATGAAATAGAGCGATTTTATACCTCTTCGTCATCTTCGAAACGATTGTTCTGAGTAAATATAATAATGATCTTCACTTGATTAGTGCGATTTTGCTTGATGTAATAAAATTTACGGAAAAAATTTATGGTTTAGTGAATTAACTGCTAAAGAAAAAGAACGTGAAGCGGTTTTTACAGGGAGATACAGGCGTTTTAGAGAGAGAAAAGGAAGTGAATTTATGATGAATAATGAATGTGTCGTTCTTAATATATCAGCGCGCCTAGTTTTTTTTTTTTTTAAATAAACACACGTGTCATAATCAGGACGCTTGGATCAATAAGATCCAACGGTTCTTATTGATATGCTAGACTCATCTAAGATGCTAGACTCATGGGATGCTCATTCTATATGTATATGTGTGTATATATATATATATATATATATATATATATATATATATATATATATATATATATATATATATATATATATATATATATATATATATATATATATATATATATATATATATATATATAGATGAGTTCAAATGAGTCCATCTAAAATGGTGAGTCCACTAAGTCCTAATCCTAGACATTGATCTTCTAAAATGGATGGTTGAGATTTTAAAATTTTAAGATGAGAACATTAATGTTTTATAAATGAAATATTAATTTATAAGTGTAACTTTAATTATTGGATTAATTGATGGTAATAATCCCAACTATGCCCGTCCTGCTCAAAATGATCTCAACTTTTCAATAACCCAGAATAATCCAAACGATGCTATCATTTAACTTTAATTGTCTTAGGTGAAGGACAACCTGTTCAACAGGTCACCCTTCATCTTAATTCAGATTAAACCCTTTACTTTACACCTTAACCTATTTCATCTTAATTTCATCTCCATTAATCTATCTTCTTCATCGCCATTTACCTTCATCTCTATTAATCTATCCACTCCACCTTTCTCCTTACTAACACCAACTGTCCATTAACAATCCTTTCAATTCTTCACCACTTCTTCATTCTCCATTCCAAACACCACCATTCTCTACACATTAGTACCAACATCATCAAACAACTCATATAAATACCCCTTTTTTACAATTTCACCCACCCAATTTCACTCTACCTCACATCACAATCTGCATAGTAAACCCAGATCCTCTTTAAATTTAGGTTTTGAATCATTTTGGGTTTGTTGATGAACCCACAAAAAATCTGGGTTCACTCATAAATCACAATCTTGGTTTACCCATTATAAACTCCGAAAAAATCGATTAGGTTTGCTGAATCTAAAACCGATTGGAATCGATTAGAAATGATGGTGGCTGATTATTGATGAGTCAAATCGATTTGTATTTGTATGCTACTTTTTAGTTTGTACTTCTTTTGGAGGGATGTTTTGGGTTTGTTAATGATTATAATAATCGATTATTTGGGTTTGTTGAAATGAAAATTGATTTGGCAATTCATGCTTCACATGCAAAAGCAACGAGTCCTCGTCCCAACTAAAACTCTCACCCTTATTAGTTATTATATGGCCTTCTCTTTGCTCTTAGTTGAAGTTGATTAGATACCATGATTATGCAATCCTGTATAATTGATGATGGACCCTTATTATCTGGCTTTTCTTGGGCATTTTAATAGCAGTAAAACAAATAGGTAAATAAATTTGGAGGAAAAGAATGGGAGTGAGAAAAAAAAAACTGGAGGAATGCAATGGAGTGAAGTTTGAAGGAATGGAAATGGAGTAAGAAGATTGTAACAACAAAGGAAAAGGAAGAAGATTATAAAAACAAAGATAACCTGCTCAAAAATTCGGCTTACCGGTGACAGTAGGTAAATAAGAGGAGGATAGCAATTAAAGTTAAATGATAACATCGTTTGGATTATTTTGAGTTATTGAAAAGTTGAGATTATTTTGAGCAGGACGGGCATAGTTGGGATTATTCCTATCAATTAACCCTTAATTATTTACAATTATAACTTTAATATTAAAGTCATTTTATAAATAAAAATTAAAATTTATGATATAAAATTTTCTTTTAAAAATATAAAATTGATTTTTGAGTGTAACTTTAGTGTTTTACGAATGAAACTTTAATGCTAATTTTTAAAACTTTAATTTTTTTAGATAATTTCTAGTATAAAAATTTGAATTTATTTAATTTTATAGATTTATAAATGTAACTTTAATCTTTAATGCTAAAAATTGAAACTTTAATTTTTTTAGCCATGTTCTAATATAAAAATTTGAATTTATTTAATTTTAGTGATTTATAAATGTAACTTTAATGTTTTACGAGTAAAACTTTAATGCTAAAAATTAAAACTTTAATTTTTTTTAGCCATTTTCTAATATAAAAATTTGAATATTTTTAATTTTACTGATTTATAAATATAAATTTAATGTTTTACGAGTAAAACTTTAATGGTAAAAATTGAAACATTAATTTTTTAGACAATTTCTAATATAAAAATTTGAATTTATTTAATTTTACTGATTTATAAAATTTATATAAATATTGCAATTTTGTGAATGTAATGTAACTTTAATGTTTTAGAATTGTAACTTTATTCATAATTTTTAAAACTTTTTTTTAGGAGTATAACTTTATACTAATTTGAATTTATATAATTTAAGTCCTTGGTGAGTATAATGAGTCCATATCAGAGGGCGTAACTTTAGTCCATATAAGAGTAACTTGAGTACATTGGCAGTGAAACTTTAATGCTTTGGCAAATGAAACTTTAAAATACTTTAAAGTAGTCAATCCGCCGCCATCAACACCGCTAACCACCGCCGCTGCCAACCAATAACGACCACCTCCTTTGTTGCCCACCAGAAACACCATCACCACTCCGACCACTAGCCGCTCACCCACACACGACCCACCACCATCACCACCACCACGGTCCACCTATGACCACCACCAACAACCCCCAAAAAAGCGCAAATCAGAAAGAAAAGAAAGAAAGAAAAAAAAAGACGACTCCACTGCACCTGCAACAATAAACATCCAACAACAAAAAAAACAAAAAACATCCAACAACAAAAAACACTTTTTCCCCAGTTTCAGATCTAAAAAAAAAAACAACCAACAAAAACAAACTAACACCGACTCAATTTCAGATCTTAAAAAAAAAAGGAAGTACAACAAAAAAGACAACAACCGACTAAACCACCAGAACAAAACAACCATCACCACCACCTAACTACCACCATGACAACAACCAACAAAAAAATAAAGAGAAGAGAAAAGGAGGCAGCGGAAGTGGGTAGCAGATCTGTGGTCGGCCGGCGATGCGAGAATGGAGCATGGTGGTCGCCGATGGTGGGTGTCGTTGATGGAATAAGAGCTGCGGTGGTTCGTTCTTTTTCGGAGGTGGTGGCCGAAGGTGAGGGAAATGAGGAAGAAGAGTTGTTGGTGGCGGGGAGGAAGGGTTGTTGGTGGTGGCAGTGTTGCGTGGAGGCGGCATGGCAAGGGGGCGTGGCAGAGCAGAGGGGAGGTCGGTGTGGGAGGTAGAGAGAGAAAGGGAGGAAGAAAGATAAGTGGGAGGTGGTAAAATGAAGAGAATTAGGGTTTGTTGTGTTTTATATAGGCTATTTATTTTCAGAATTAATCTTAGATATTGATTTTGTTATAATCTAATGGCTAAGATTAGGATTTATGGACTCACCTAAGGAAGGTGGACTCATTTGATCCTCCCTCCCCCTCTCTCTCTCTCTCTCTCTCTCTCTCTCTCTCTCTATATATATATATATATATATATATATATATATATATATATATATATATATATATATATATATATATATATATATATATATATATATATCATTTACGCTTTAATTTCAAATATTTATGTGTTTTTCTGGTGGGATGACAAGCCGATCAAGCAATATGTTACTTGGTCATTCACCCGTAACCTCAGAGATGAGTACTTCACTATGTGGGGGTGAAGCGAGCCAAGCACAGCGTCAGAAGATGTGGAATTTTGCGGTAATTAATTTGACACTTATCTATAATTATGTATTTCAATACTCCCTCCCATTCACTATAATGTTCCCTCTTTCCCGAAACGGATTATTCAGGTAATGTTCCCCTTTCCTTTTTTTGTTAACTTTTACTCTTATTTTATTCATTCCTCTCCCCTCTCTCCTATCACCAAACCCCACACGGCCACACAACTCTTTTACTGTTATTTTAATACTTTCCTTAATATGTTGGCCCCACAATTCTTTATTTAACTCCCAATTAATCATTTCTCTCCCCTATTACTAAACCCACCCAACTCTTTCCTCATTTTTTTGTAGTTTTCTTAAAGTATTGTGTCCATATGATATGAGAACATTATAGTGAATGCGAGGGAGTAATAATTTTCTTAAGTTTTATATAACTAATTTCACACTTCCTTTTGAAACAGACTCATGTAAGATCCATCGATCGTGACTATGATCCTAGGCCTGAGTGGCAGAGTAGGGTAATGAGGCGGATTACCTCTCTTATTAATGGACTGAAGTATAATAAGAAAAAGCCAAAGTGGGTGCCTGATACTTGGTGGGATAACCTTAAGACTAGGCCTGAAGATCCCACTTTTGCCAGACATTCGAAAATAAACACGGCAAATAGGAAGTCGGGTGCTAAAGATGGGAAAGCATTGGGCACCCACACTCTTGGTCGGAAGAGTTGCTCCGATGCTTTTAAGGAATTGGTAAGTATTGTTTATATTGATTTTAAAAAGTGGTTAATATATCTGCATGATTGACGAATATATACTTGATTTTACTTGTTTCCATACTACTTTCAGGGTGTAGAGGCCACTCCGTACAAGTTGTTTACGAAGGCGAAGAAAAATAAGAAGGGCGAGTGGGTTAATCCTCGAGCTGCTGAGATAGACGTAAGTTTTTGTATTCAATTTAATGTTTATTTTTATTACAAAGAACGGTAATATCTTTCTTAGAAAGAACGATAATATCTTTCTTAGAAAGATAGGTAAATATATATATATATATATATATATATATATATATATATATATATATATATATATATATATATATATATATATATATATATATATATATATATATATATATATATATATATATATATATATATATATATATATATATATATATATATAGAGTCGGGATCCTATGAGAACCCTAAATATTTGAGGATTGAGTAACGGATACAATATCGCGCATTAAACTAAACAATATCACTTAAAAAAAGGTAACAAAACAGACACGCACGCCTTTTGAAATTCATAACCGCACAAAATGCTTTTTTTTCAACTTCTCACTTTCTCTCTCTAAAAACTCAAAAAACCACTAAAATTCCCGATTATTAACGCGAATCAACAACAATTTACGGAAAAATATTAATCATTGTTCAATTCAATTGCATTTTCACTGAAAATCAGGTACAATTTATGTCTTAATTCTCTCGAGGACTTCAGTTTTAGTGAAATCATTGTTAAAATCGAGTATTTGTTAGTTTAAGTATCAAAATTATTGATAAACTTCGTTAATTTCCAATAATATTCATATAATTGTACAACTTCGTAGTTGTTAATTGAATGTTTTTCTGTTACAGTTGAAATTGCAAATTTTCCTCTTTAAATCTGCTAAATTAGCGTTGAATATTGTGCGACTGCGAAAAATTAGGGTTCGACATTGTTCGAAATGCAAAATAAGTATTTCGTACTGTTTTTATCAATTAAGAATAGGTTTTAACATATTCAATGAAGAAATTTATGTTTAAACACTGTTCCATTGTTTATTTGTGATATTCAAAGTTCGACATTGTTTAATTGTGAAAAATTAGGTTAAATCGGTTAAAAAACTGTTTAATATAATAAACCGTTTAATTATTCGTTTGAACACTGTTCGATTGTGAAATTGAAAGTTCAAAATTGTGAATTTGTCAAAAAAACGGTTGCAAATTGTTTGAATCGCGAAAATTAGGGTTAAACGTTTGGTTAAATGTGAACGAGTACAATTTCATAACACTGAATTGAATTTGTTTGACAATGAGGTCCATGAATTGAGAGTTTCTGTTCAGTACAATGAATAACGTTGATATATGTGTTGGCAATGAGGAAGACAAACTTGTAATATCACATTTGCATGGTCCGATATTGAATCTCAATATTAGTGGTACTGAATCTTCATGAATTTTGTGTAGTTCTATTATTGATAGTGTTTACAAAAATACAAAACTGTATACTCCTTTTAAAATACTTATTACCAGTGACATACAATAGTGATGTTGTTTTGAATAAGGTGTGAAATTATGTCTAATGAAGTGTGATATTGATTCAAAGAATGGACTTGATGACTTCAAAACAACCTGAAAAAACATACACGAGAAAGAGGAGATCAAAAAATGATGAGGTTGAACAACCAAGCAAGAGGTCAAAAAATGGTAATGAAAATAAAAGTAAAGCTGACGAAATGGTGTTACAGGATGAAATTGAAGAGCATCCTGCCGTCAACAAAAAAAGGGCCAACCATCAAAAAAGAAATCAAAGACTGATAGAAACAAAGATGCCGAATTGGTGGTACAGGATCCAGAGGTAGAGCAGCCTGAGATCAAAAAGAAGAAGGTGCAACCGTTTCAAACTAAATGTAGGCCACTGAAATTGGTTGAGTTGATTGCCAACTTAAATGAAGAACAAAGGAAGGCTGTTTCTGATGTTGGCTTTGGTGGATTGTTAGAGTTGAAACTAACAAAAATTCCACATGGAATTCTGAAAATGCTGCTGAAGGCATTTGATCACACAAGCAACATGTTCAAAACAAAGAAATTTGATTTCCTGTTGACGAAAGACGATGTGCATGACATATTTCAACTTCCTCGACAAGGTCGGAAAGTGGACGTCGCTCACATGGGAAACACCACTGCTGTGACAGACACAAAGCTGAAAAATGCATGGAGGGAAAAGTTTGGATTGGAGAGTACTTCAGCTCCAATTATGGTCAAAGATGTACATGAAAGACTGATGGAATGTAATGATGCTGGGGATGAATTTAAAAGAATGTTTGTAATTTACAGCATGTCTATTTTCCTAGCACCGTCTTCAAATAAATCTCTGGATTTGAAACTGTAAAGGTCATTGAGCATGTGACAAGGATAAGCGAATTTGATTGGTGTGAATACGTATTTGAGGAAATGGTTAGAAGTGTTAGGGTGTTCAAAGAAGGGGGAAAGTCAACTGTCAGTGGATGCGTAATAGTTATTATGCTAGCATATATGCATAGGTTCAATTTCAAGGGTGATGTTTTGGAACACACTTTACCACTCATCCAACATTGGGACGATAAAAATTGTCAAAGAGAGTGGATGATGAGAAAAAACAGATCTTTGGGAATGCTCCAATATCAAAGATTCAAGACCCATCCATCCGTCAAAGAACAAGAAGTCCCTAAAAAACACCATATTCTTCAAAGAGCTCCAGAGATATTACTGACTCGGCGTCCGATCATGAAGTCAAGTGGAAACAAAAGAGGGGTATATGATGGTGAAGTTGCCTAGTGGTGTTGAAACTGATGAACAAATCAGAGCAAGGGCAATGGATGTAAGCACTAATGAAATAAATTCCTAACTGATAATTATTTTAGCTATGATATTAAAATATTATTGTGATATTGTTTTTGAACTAGTGTGATATTGTTTTGAGTCTCATTTGTGATATTATTATGATATTGATATTGAATAAAAGCATTTGCTCTGATAATTATTTTAGATATGATATTGTTTGATATATTGTATGATATTGTGATATTCTTAATTGATAATTGTGATATAGTTTAGAAAAGCAAATGATATTGAATAACAGATTGTTGTGATATTGATTTATAAATTGTTATGATATTGTTTTTGCACTAGTGTGATATTATTTGTAATAGGTCATGATATTGTTATGAAAGTTGATATTAAATAACCTTATTATTGTGTCATATCTTCTCATTATCAAAGAGTGTATTTTAGTGTTTTATATATTTATTTTGTAATTTGGCAAATTGCTCATGAAATTTATCTACGTATGAAGAGGGACAATGAATTTTTCATAGGTAGGTATGTACGTAACATGAGAAAACTGATCACCATGAAAGCAAAAAGTTCAATGGGTGAAGCAACTACATCTACACAATCTGGTGCGAAGGTAGATGGTGCGGAAGATGTTGATCCTAAAGAACATGTTTATTCTTTGAAGAAGAGGTTGGGAATCCTGAAAAGAGTACAACGGAGACTCAAACGCTGCCTTTCATGAAAGATGTTGGGTATCATAACTTGGTGGACATGTTGATAGCGAGGTCATATGAAATGAAGAAAGCAAAAGAAGGGATGCCAAAGATTTGATGTTTGACCGAAATGTTGAAAGTGCGAAAGACAAGGAATTGAACATAAAATACGGTGGATGTACGTATAAAGATCTACTGAATGTGATGATGATGACTTGGAATGTGATGACAAACAACAGGATGATGATATTAATGATGTTACTAACTTGGACAGTGGTGATGATGAAGACGAAGATGATGGACTGGATAATGACATGAATTCAAAATTGAATGATGTTATATCCAGTATTGGTGTAGGAGTAGGAAGTCCCGTTGAAGAGTTGAATCGTGATACACTAAATGAAGAAGACGGTGAAAAACAGTGTGGAAAAATAAATGAGGAGAAAGATGTGTTGACACAGCTTGATGAAGGTGTAATCAATGTTGGTTTAGGAGGGACCAAGACTGTTTGAGAAGGTTCAGAAATGAATGAGGAGGCCGTAAAAGGGATGGGAAGACAAAGAAATGTTGAGGACGTAACAAATGTTAAGGAGGGAATTGGAAAAGATGTTGAGGACCGAATAATAAGAACGTGAGTCCGGAAAAGAGGCTGGGGAGAAAAATGATGATAAAAGTGTGGGGTCTCATAAGAAGGAGGTTCTTCCAAATGTTCAGTTGGAAACAGAGAGAACGTGGAGCATCAATGACTATTTGTTGCATGCGAGACAAAGATGAACAAAATACCTGAATCGGCAGATATGGTACCTCATAATTTGGGGTGTACTATGGACTGTGGTTTTACCGTGACAGGATGCTTTGCACTTGTCTCGATTTCATGTTCAGACAGGACCATTTATTTGAGACTGTCTTGAAGCGTCGGAAGGAAGTAATGGATTATTGCTTCCTTACAGATCATGCGATTAAGAAGACGTAAGTTTATTTTTTGAATATAAGAAATTAATTAATCTACTACATAAAAATAATTTAAAAACTAATATGCTAATTTTTTTGGAAAATGGTACAGGGAGATTGTCTGTGACTTTGGTATTTACCATAACATACCAAAGAGCGATATTGAGTCTTTGTTGCCTGACACTAAAATAGAAGCAGTGGTTATTGAGGCATGGACAATATTGCTCAATGAGTTTGAAATGGCGCCAAAAGACAGCAACAGACCAACAAGGATTTTCTATGGCCTTGCCCACTCGGTATGGGAAACATAAACCTCATGTGTTCCTTGTGTTTTAAATTACGTGGAAAAATCACAACACGACTAATCAATTCATTATAAACAAACAGGGTGGTATGGAGAAAATCTTATTGGTAGATGAAGAAAATGTTGATGAACTGACAAGACTGAAGGAAGACGTATGGAGGACATGGGATACGTGGTCAAATCAATATAAACAGCCACTGAATTTAAATTCAGATATGGTAAGAATTTAAAAGTACTTTTAGTTCTGATACTGTTAAGTTAATTATCTAATACTGTCAAGTTAATTATCTGATATTGTTTCTTAAATAAGGTAGCTATTTTAGTTGTGATATTGTATTATATATTCTGTGATATTGTTACTCAGTACTTGTGATATTGTATGCTATGGTCTGTGAATGACAGTGTTGTTTTCTATAAAATATTTCTATAGGTGTTCATACCTTTGCTATATCAAGACCACTACATTTGCGTCAGTATTGACAAAGAAGAGGGAAAAAATGTTCTACTTGGACAACCGAGATTATGATCATTTTGAGGACGAGGAGCATGTACACCTTGCTCATTTAACTGTAAGTACTATATTTAAAAATAAGAACTAAGGATATAATGCTTTTGTTAGCTAAAAAATGAAATTTGATAGGTATTTTTATAAACATAAACAGGAGTCACATTACGGGCACTACCTCAACAAAGAAAGGTTATGCAAGTGGGGCGAAAGTACAGGACTATGTGCTGACAAATGTCGCCTTTGATTGGCAAACAAAAGAGTTGAACCTGGATTGTGGATTATTCATGATGTTCCACATGATGTTTTTTGTGGGTGAAGATTTTAAATGTGAACTCGAACGATGAAAAGAAGAGGCGGTTATACGGGGGGAGATTATGCGGCGCTTGTGTTGAGCGATTTAAATAAATTTAGGAGTCAGGTCCTGAGGAAGGTTACAAACCTTAATGCAATCAAAGGGACACTGTTGCCTAAATTAGTAGCAAAGAGGAAAACAGCAAGCAAAAGAAAGAGAGAGAAAGGTGGGAAAAAGAATGTTCAAACTCCTGTACAAAAAAAAACAGGTTATTTTCTTCAACACTGACTTATTTTAATTATATATAAGCATTATATATTCAAATAACAAAAATAAATATTTTTGTAGGTGTGGTAGAAGATGGTTCTCGCGGTGGGGGGAAGCAGAGGAGGGGGAAATCAGATGGCCTTGGTAGCACATACAACTATGGTGTGGCAGATTCTAACGTGGAGGTCGTCTCAAGGTTTATGAAGGCTAACAAATCACTGTGTGCAAAGATGTTGACCATGAGGAAACAAGTGCTTGACTATCGCTATTGGGCGACCACGCTTTCCCATTAGAGTATGTTTTTCGTGATACTGTTTTTGAAGAGTGTGATATTGTTTTCAGAGTAGTGTGATATTGTTTGCACTATTTAAATTTGATGGTACTTTTATTTTATCATAACTCGCTATTTTTGTGATATCTTGTTTCTTAAGGGATGTGATATTGTTTTTAGAGAAGTGTGATATTGTGTGCACTATTTTAATTTGGTTTGTGTTAATGTTTGGAGCAGTGAGGTGGTTGCCAAATTCAGTAATGATCAATATCTTGTCAGAAACGATATATTGTCATTGCTTCCAAATGAGCATGTCAAGAGCAATGTGATTGAATGTTGGTCCCTCATTCGAACCATATTGAGCACACGTAAAAATGTGAAACAAGTGTGATGTTTTTTGGGATTCGACACATGGTAAGTTGTCCATTTAGTTTGTTTAAATATAATCACTCTTTAAAACAAAAATAGGACTTGTAACATATATATTCAAAACAGAAATTAAAACCGAAGGAGCTGGAGACAGGAATTGATTAAAGAAAAGATGTTCAAGAATGGGACGAATTCATTAGAAGAAACACAGTTCCTGAACCTGCAAGCAGATCTGGTTTTTATTCCAATGGTATGGAAAGAGCATTATTTCTGTTTTGTATAAATTTCAAAACCGAGACAAGTGGAAGTCTTTGGACAACACAGAGTACCCGATCGGGAGCAAACACAAATACACAAAGTTGCAGATTTGGTGGTATGATTAATTGATAGTTCTTTAAAGTATTGTTGTATAGTAACAATGAAATAATGGATTTTCTGTGTTTGTGAAATTATTACTAATGGTGAACCGTAATATTGTAGGCGGAGCACATGAGTGACTACTTAGCAAAGAAGAAAGTGGAAAGAGCAGATGATATAATAACGTTTGATGTTGTCAACATCAACTTCCCTTGGCAAAAGACAGAGATGAACAATACATCGAGTCCGGGAACTTCTTAATGATGCACATGATTCGATATGAGGTGTAATGTTTGAAGCCGAATTCCGAACCAAAAAGTGTATAGGCGATACTAGTGGCTAGAAATGGCAAAGCAGATTGCTTTTAGTGACATAAATGAGAACAGAACACCTTTGATCGAAAAAGTAAAAGAATTTTCAGATGGGAAGGATGAAATATGGAAGACATTGAAGCAACAGAGAAGAAGAACAACGAAAAGGCGAAAGGGAAGCGAAAAGGGAAGTACCAATGGCAGAAGTTCAAACAAAAGAGAATGCTGATGTTGTTGTGGAGGAGACAAATAAAGAAGATGTTAAAACAAAGAAAGGAGGATAGTACTAAGAAACCGATTATTAACACAGAATTGCCAATTCTTCGGCAATCTCCTAGGAAAAGGTAAAAACAATTTATAGTTGTATATACAAAAACATAGATAGTAATTAGGACAAAGGTGTCCAGAAATAATAAATGACTGTTGGTATGGATATGCTTTACGAGGAGCCGATTCCTAAAAGATGTCAAGATCGTAGGAACGAGCCCGCAGTAACATACAAACGTGGTAGGATTAAGACCGTTGCAAATCCGAAGAACCGCGGTAGAGGAAGAGGAAGGAATCAGGACTACTATATTTGTTAGAACGAAGTTGTAATTAAACTAAAGGCTATGTAATGGTAGTACAAAAACGAATTTAATGGTAACTTTTTATAATGGTAAAGTAGTGATGCTTATTTTGGATGTCATCTAACTGATGCTAAAGTGTGATATTATTTCACGTTTGGTGTGATATTGTGTAATAGTTGCTGTGATATTGCTTCTCAATATCACACAGGGCTAAAACAATACCACACTGTTTACTTTTAAATATAACTATGGATATGGATTGTTAAATCTCACGTTGATATTGTTTTTAGAAATGTTGTGATATTGTTGTGTACACAGTTGATATTGCTTCTCAGTATCGCACAATATGTTAAACAATATCACTTGAATGTATAAACAATATCACAATATGAATATGTTAGTTTAAGTCTTACGTTGATATTGTTTTCACTATGTTGTGATATTGTTGTGTACACAAGTTGATATTGTGTTAGAAAACTGCCATATTATGAACTGCCATATTTTGACAACACACAAAACACAAGATGTGAAAATCTTAAAGCAAAAGGCATATATAGTACTCCTGATGTAGTGATATTGTTTAGAGTAAGAAGTGAAATATATAAATGTAAGGTGTGATATTGTTTCTCAGTATCACAAAATACAAAAACAAGACAACTGAGACAAATAAAATAATCAAATACTATCCGAGTACGAGTACTTTCTATAAAAAATAAAGTATAATCTATACTTTAATGAATGTTGTAGGCTATATTAATATACTAGTCATATAGAATGTCGTCTATTTGCTGCTGCTATAATTAATGAGCGCCATCAACAAAAACTCCTTCGACCGATCAACCATCATCATCATCCTCATCCAACTACCCCGAAAACACAAAAAGGTGAAACAGTGATATTATTTTATATAAGGAGTGATATTATTTCAAATGAAGTGTGATATTGTTTCTATCTCGAACAATTACAAACAATATCACATTCTCATTACCCTCAGCGAAGTGATACTTGTGTACTACAAAAGTGTGATATTATTTCTAACAAGATGTGGTATTGTTTCTAAAATTACCAGGAAAATATAAAAGAAAGTTAAGACAGATGTATTGACACATTCTGTTATCCTCAAATAATATCACATTCTGGTATCGTCAAATAGTGATATTGTTTAGCATAAGATGTGATATTATTTTAAATAACATATGGTATTGTTTCTGACTCGTGACCATACAACATAGATAAAAAGTTTCATACATAGACTGTTCATGGTGAACATACCTTATTGCTCGGATCGGTACAAAAGCATTAGGACAGATTCGTTTATCATGGTGAGCCATTTGTTTGCAATTACGACAAAGCCTTTTAGGCTTCTCCGCTTAGCTATGCATTGTTGCTTTTTGAGATCATTCTCTTCCCGCTACCCTTGTTCTTTGCCCGACGAGGTGATAAAATCCTCACCTCGGTTGAGGAACTCGCACCCAAGAAGCATCTCCAACTCCCGCTCTTTGGTCATTGACTGATCGATTGGGATTGAGTTTCACCCTGAATTGTTTAAGGGTGTCAACAAGATCAGTGATCTCCTTCGTAGACACATTCTTGAGCACACTGATGGTCGCGTAGAACTCTGACCATAACTTGAACATTTCCATCTTTCGTAAATCAGTGGCATCAAAATCCTCGATTAACTCACCATGTGGACCATAAAGAGGGATCTTATGTGCATTCTTGGTCCACCGCATAAGAATGTATTTATCGGGCAAAGTGTGAACTTGTTTTCCGAGTAAACCCGGATAATGTGTCTACAAATAATACCCTTCCTGTTGAACAACTTGCAAGAACATTCAGCGTCATTCGTTAGAGAATTGTAGACGACTTGGTAGGTCTTCCGTGTTCGCATCAGCAATACCAATTAATTCTACACCGTTTGTAGGTGGTGTGAAGCCACCAACACTAAGGGAACAAATAGAAGCGAAGCTTCTAATTGAAAATCGAGAAAGCAAAGATTTGTATAAACCTTTGAAGCATGAGCTTCCAACTTAAGAGAAGTCGCTAATTGTGGAAGAGTACAATCATCGTCTCTATCAAGTTGTTTTTGAGTATGGCGTTGTACATCAATGGCACTTTGAAACCGCATCAAGAATTCAACAAGTGTACCATGTGCATTTTCAAAACGCTTGAAAAAATTATTCGACTCTAACGTTGAGTTGTTCGTAATAGACAACCCATAGGAACATCACGAAAATAAGTCGATCCATTTCCTCCTTTTTCTAAACATGGTTGACAACCATGAATTACCATCAAGATTATGCTCATTGACCAACTGACACCACTTTTCTTCAAATTCAAGAGGTTCTAACTCAAAGATCCCAAACAATAGCATTCAAACGGGCCGACAAAATCAGTCTCTCTCGAAATTGCAGCCCAACCTTATCGCAACCTTTTACATGATATGCCACATGCAATATCTGCGCTTAGCATGTTTGAAGACAAAGACGCAAACCCAGCTTTATTCCAAAGACACCGATCGATCGGTTATTATACGTGTGGCTCTCGCTGTCCCATAGCATCAAGGAACTTTTGAAAGACCCATGTGAAAGAATCTTCATCCTCATGAAATAGCAACGAAGCAAAAGTAAATCGACCTTTTGTGGTGGTCTACGCCAAGAAAAGGAGTGAAAAGCATACAATACTTATTCGTCTCGTAAGTTGGATCGTAAGTGATGTAATCACCAAACAAAGCATAGTTTCTACGAGACTCGCATCACACCAAAACGCACGAACCAAGCATTTACCGAATCCACCTCATAAGCAAAGTAAAAACCTTCAAAGGGTATCACGTTTATCCTCAAAATAGTTAACAAACAGTTGAGCATTCCGGTCTCCTATGAAACATTTGATATCCCTTCCAAAATTCTTAAAATCAACCAGTTGAGCTCCAACATTCTCATAGCCATCTACATATTCCTTGACATTTCTAAATGCCCTTGTTGGCCCTTGATTAACCCTTGAATGATCAATAATTGTCTTTTTATGGTAAAGATGGAGGTGCCTGTGTTTTTTTTGAAACTGCTGATTTCTAAGTGAACAAAGACGGTGATTATGCCACTCACGAAACTCGAAAAACAACATAACCATCCCCATTATAAATAAAACTCAATCATAGCAAAGACAACCAATCCTAGTTAATTTAGTGTTCCTGATATCAAAAGGCCTAGGAGTTGCCTGCTCCTTTCCACTATCTAAAACAGTAGCCTTCCTCTTACGATCTCTAAAACCTTCACGGTTGCAAACTACAAATTTATACTTCACATCACCGTAAATGACCTTTTTGAGAAGACTTCCTAGGTTCAAAACCACATGCTTCTGCATACACATCATAAAAACTAATAGCTTCTTCCAACGTCCCAAACAACTGGCCAATATAAGGTTTAAATTCAGGTGCAACATTCCTTGTCCACAATTCACTACCACCAGGTGTGGAGTCCAAAAGTAGTTGATGCACACGAGAAGGAACAAATGTTGTTCAACATGTGGAGTAGAACTAGATGCATCGTGTGGTTCAATCGGAAGAGTAGAAGTAAGTGAAGACTCAACAATATCATTACTATCTTTAGAGGTAATGGCAGAGACATAAAGATCATTACAAGAAGAAGAGGTTACATTACTTGTAGGATCTGGCAAGAAAAGTGAAAGGTAAAATAACAAGAAAAAGTGTAAAAGATATGGACGAAAACAAAATCACACAAGTGGCTGAACAATATCACATATCTAGGAAAACAATATCACGTTGTCTGGGAAAATATCACATATGAAGATGGAAAACGATATCACAAAGAATGTTGCAGAACAATATCACACAGTGCCTGGACAATATCACATATTCAGAAAACAATATCACGTACTCTAGAACAAATATCACACATGAAGTTGAAAAACAATATCACAAACGTGAATATACAATGGTACATATCAACATAAACAATATCACCAGGTGTAGAGAACAATATCACATATTGAGAAAAATAAGAACGTCAATGAACAAAAAATATGTACCAAAAGTATGACGAACATGTGATTGAAAGTCGAAAGTACAAAATAAAGAGAGAATACGCAGAGATTTCAGAATACGCTGAAAGTACAAAATTAAGAAGAATAACATACCAGACATCACAATGAAGATTGAAGACGCAGAGATTTGAGCACGAAAACCTGGAAATCAAACAAAAACGAGCCGAATTTTAAGGAAGCACAAAATTAAATTGAAAATAACAAATAAATAAGAACAAACAGACTAAGATAAGAACGAAGGCGAAACATAAGGACGAAAAACGGCAATTACGTACTCCGAACAAAGGAAATAATTGAAATAATATGATAATTGTGAAGAATGAAAGACAAAAAACCTGAAATAAAACAAAAAACGTCTGCGAATTTGAGGAAACACAAAATTAAATTGAAAATAATAAACAAAAGCAAGATGAAATTCAAATTATAAAAAGGAAAGAAGAACAAACAGAGTAATGTTAGGACGAATTCAAATTTAGGGACTTAAAAACGCCAATTACGTACATGAACAAACGAACTAATTGGAATAATATGATAATTGTGAAGAATGACGAAGAAAAACGGAGATGACGCCTAAATTCTAGGGTTTTCGAGCTCAACAATGGAGGAAGAAGCTACAGAGATAGAGAAATTGAAGGAGAAGCAAACACAAGAGAGAGAGAGAAATTGAAAGGAGGAAATAACGGTATTGATGTAAAACATAGTTTATATAGGCAAATTGTTAAATTACAAATTTGCCCTTCCTTGTTTCCACCCTAAATACCTATCATAGTATTAATCCTCAATCCTCAAATATATAACTAATACTCACATGATCTCATTCCTATATATATATATATATATATATATATATATATATATATATATATATATATATATATATATATATATATATATATATATATATATAAAAGGGAAATAGATGGCTAAGATTGAATCTAATAAAAATCTCATCCATTAGATGAAGACAAATGAACTGTTTAAATTAAACCTAGTAATAATAATAAAAAAGACGCAGCTAAGCTAAACATAATTTCACACGCTGTATTTATTTCTCTTCCTCTCTTTTCATTTCAATTCCTCCTCACAGATTATCAAATCAATTTTTTTTTTTTTTTACTTTAAACCTTCACCACCTCTCCTACATCATCCTCATCTTCCTCAAACCTAATTACAAGATCTGTAATTTAAAACTTAATAATTTTTTTTTTAAGTTACCACCAGTTATTTCACTGTTATTCTTTTATTTTTTTGACTACGTGTTATTTTTTACCTTTTTTGTGTTACCACCTGTTATTTCACTGTTATTTTTTTTACCACGTGTTATTTTTTTATTTTTATTTTGTGTTACCACCTGTTATTTCAATGTTATTCTTCTGTTTTTTATCCACTTGTTATTTTTTACCTTTTTTTGTGTTACCACCTATTAGTTCACTGTTATTCTTCTTCTTATTTTTTTACCACGTGTTATTTTTTTACCTTTTTTTGTGCTACCACCTGTTATTCCACTGTTATTCTTATGTCTTTTTTACCATGAAATATTTTTTAACCTTTTTTTGTGTTACCACCTGTTATTCCACTGTTATTTTTTTTTATCACGTGTTATTTTCACTTTTTTTTTTGTGTTACCACCTGTTATTCCACTGTTATTCTTCTGTTTTTATCACATGATATTTTTTACCTTTGTTTTTGTGTTACCACCTGTTAGTCCACTGTTATTCTTCTTGTTTTTTTTACCACCTTTTATTTTTTAACCTTTTTGTGTGATACCACCTGTTATTCCACTGTTAGTTTTTTTTACCACGTGTTATTTTTTACTTTTTTTTTTGTGTTACCATCTATTATTCCACTGTTATTCTTCTGTTTTTTTACCCCATATTATTTTTTAGCTTTGTTTTTGTGTTACCACCTGTTAGTCCACTGTTATTCTTCTTGTTTTTTTACTACGTGTTATTTTTTACTTTTTTTTGTGTTACCACATGTTATTCCACTGTTATTCTTCTGTTTTTTAACCACTTGTTATTTTCTACCTTTTTTTGTGTTACCACCTGTGACCTGTTAGTCCACTGTTATTCTTATTCTTGTTTTTAACATGTGTTACTCTTGTATCATTCTGCTGTTATTGTGGTGTTATTCTGCTGTTACTCCGCTGTTATTATGGTGTTATTGTGTTGTTACTCTGGTATTATTACAGTGTTATGCGATCCGATATTATTCTGGTGTTATTTTGTTGTTAATCCGGTGTTATTGTGTTTTTACCCCGGTGTTATTCTGGTGTTATTCGGTGTTACTCCGATGTTCGTAAACGATTTATAATTTTTATTAGACGACTTGTAATGCGAAAGAAATGAATATAATGTAAGCGACTTGTAAGCAAGATAGCCTATGTGGGATTTGAACCCACACCATTCGTGTTATTGCACGATACTCTACCAATTGAGCTAATAGGCTTCAATTTACACATTGACAATTTACCTATGCAACTCTTAACAATCTCATCTACTTTTCGCACCAAAAAAAACAATCTCATCCACTGTTAGGACTTGGACAGAAATAGAGACAATGTTATGAAATCAAATCTGAGTTTGAATGTTGATCTAGGACAACCGATCTTAATTAGTGTTATTGTAGATACCACAAATCATTGTATTAAATTTTGATTTGGGAGTTTAATAAGGCGAGTGGAATTCACTCATTGTGTTTGACGAAATGAACTTCATTTGAGCCACAATCATGGCTAATCTGTACAAGTATTACTCAGTTCATGATCATCTACCGATCCTGTTTTCAAGTTTTACTCTAAAACAACAATTATGAACCTCAAAATTTTTCCCAAGTCTTATAAAACCACTCGCTAGTTAACTATAATTCCACATCACAGAAAGAAATTTCAAATAAAACTTCGTTCATTGTACGTTCTACGCGCTAGCAACTAAGAAATTCAATCATAAACGACGTTCATTATAGATTTGAAACATTAACTCAATCTAGTTCAAAATACTAGTTCAAAACGCAACAAATTCACAAGCAAATATACACAAACAAATCACCAATTACGGAAACAAAAATGTTCCAATAGGCCAACTATTTGAGGCATAACTAGATCCGACCTGCTAATAATTTTTTTATGAAAAGAAACATCCCTCCCAAAATATTAGTTAAGCAACCTTCCTAGAAACATTTTCCCAAACTTAGTAGGTGCTGCACCATAACACTGAGCTGCATTAGCAACACCCTAAGCCCAAATCAGAAACTCAAATCCTGATGGCTAGTCAGTTAGAAGCTTCTAAAAGTCCAAACCGAACGACAAGTCTGGCGTAAAACATAAGTAACATCAGTATAATGGTACTCCATCAATACCACCAAACATGACATGACCGAAATACCGACTTTATTTCATGCCTAACCAGTGACCACGCAAAGGACAACTACCTTTGAAGCTTGACTTATGACGAGCCGACACTGATACGGCCAACGCCACGACTACAAGCAGAAAATCTAATGCCCATGGTTATCTTAATGTGTTCCTTGATTCTCAAAGTTTAGCATTATATTGTTGTATCTAAGTTCAGCAAGTCCGTATTTTTACTAATTACATATACTATTAGTTTCTCAAGTTTTCCATATGATTAACATAGATACACACTTAAAATGATGCGGAGAAGGAGTGTCCTGCTCTATTAGATTCTTAGCCGATAAATTCAATCCGTTCTTATAACAAGTAGTGTGAATACCTCTAATTTAACCTAAGTCAAACAATTAAGTAATTAACGCAATAAAAAACATCAATTCACACAACAATTCATAAATTTACCTGAATTCGAGCCGAAAACTAGATGATGCGGACTTAAGATCATCTTATCGATCTCGAACATGTTGAAAAACACCATTAATTTGATCAGGAGAAGAAGGATCAACAAAACCCTAAAATATTGGAAAACACAATTAAAACATGTAAATCACTTAAGAAATTAAGAAAAGTGAAAATGCAAGAAAACGAAACATAATCAGGAAAATAACCACATAAAAGTAGTGAATAAAGTAAAAATCGACATAATTAAAGAAAAAAATCAAAGCGGAAGCGTAAAAACATGAAATAGAGATAATAAAAGAAGAAGAGGAGGATAGAAGGTCATGAAATTACCATAAATCGCAGGAAAAAGTGATGAATTTGGGGGAGAAAAGAGAGGAATGATATACAATAACAGAGAAATAACGGAAGCGAGAGAAAGGGGTGATGCTGTATGATTTGGTCATGAAGAGAGAAGTTAACAGAGGGGAAAAATAAAAAGAGACGGGGTTTACATATGACGACAAGATTACATTTGGACGGTAGATCTGTGATATAATTGAATGGTCCAGATTTTAAAGCACAAAACTCACAACTCACCATAAGAAACAAAACTCACATGAACCTAACTCTCTCTCCCTCCCCCCCCCTCTCTCTCTCTCTCTCTCTCTCTCTATATATATATATATATATATATATATATATATATATATATATATATATATATATATATATATATATATATATGGAAGAGTTTGGAAACTTGTGTTTCTGATTCGATAACCGGATTTTCTTGTTTGTTGTTGGGTCTAAATTGACTAAGAAAGGGTTAACGTTTGTTATTAACGTCGGATTTTACCTTGTATGCGAAAATTTCAATTTAAAAGTTTGACTTACTTTTCATTTTCATGAGTGAAACTTGTTTTAATTGTCTTATAAAGACAACTATCATCCCTAGTAGTGCGGTACATTGTCTTAAATTTTAGCCTAAAATTTTGAACCAAGTGAGGAATATGAACAATTTTGATTTTACCCAAATATGATTTATAGTATTGTAAAACTATACTATTATTTTGAGATTTTGCTCTAAAATGATGTGAATCAAAATTTTCCGTCTTAGAGGTTCACAAATTTTCTGAAAATGTTGTGAAAGTATATATAAGCTTTTATTTTCCGCTCGTGACATACGTCTTGTATTCCTTATTTCTCTAATATTTGATTTTGACATTTTGTGAAATCGAATATGAGCAATTTTCCGTCTTAAAAGTTTCTTTCCGAAAAAGAATGATATACCTACCCGAATTTTTAACTTTTCTAAGTTATGCTTGTTACCAATCGAATATTAATGACATGTACCATTCTATGACGGGTTATTCCGTATTAAATTTTTCGATAAATTTGAGACAAATGACCTTTATGTTAAATTTTTAATATATCATTTCACATTTAAGTAAATTTGAGTAAAATTGCATAGTGAGAAAGAATATTTTACAAGTTAGTAAAGTGCTGAAGTTCAGTCTTGAAATTGCATCGTCTTTCAAAGTTCATTATATTTCAAATGTGTTATTAGGGCAATTTTAAGGTGTTGACCATCGATTTCATATCCCCTCCCCGTTGTTTAATTTGCTTGCTACCTTTCCATAACCGTTCTGGCTTATTTTAATTCCCATCATCCTTATCCGTTGAGTTAACCCGATCCGGGCATAGAGCTCTGTGTGAGCCCCAAAAGAGTGTTTTCTCACCGTAGCTTTAGACATATGTTTTCGACAAGACGAGTGATTTTAGACATAGCCATTCAGTTTTATAACTTGGCAACACTAGGACGGTAGTTGGCCCATGTAATGTTTTTAGTATGGTGAATCGATCATGAGAGACAAATTACAAATAATGAGTGAAATACAATCAAAATTGGTTGAATTAGAACTTGTGGAACGATAAAGGAATAGTTGAGGTACTCAGAGAGTTGAAAGAAGAGTGATGACATGGATGGTAAAAGTAGTTAGAGGGTGTGAAATTTGGCTTAAGGAATAATGTGAGTTGAATAAATGGTGATAAGATTTAGGAACCTAAAATACTAGATATACAGTACTATAGCAAGAGATGAGTTGGAGATTTTGCAAGTAGTAACCTTACATTCAAATGAGGAATTCGTTGTAAGTCTCGAGTGAACCCGTGTGAGGTGGCATAATTGTGGATTCAATATTACCAAGTTTGAGTTGTGGACACGTGAACAAGAGTGTGACATATAATGCTTGAGGATTCAATCTTATGATTGAGGTATTTGATCATAGGTGATACATAATGTAACCGTTAACCTAAGTGCATAGATATGAGAAAGTGGTTGTGGCGGACTCCGACCCTGAGAGTGGTAGTATAAATTTTATTTGTAAAATTGCCTCCCAAGCGCTATTCTGAAACGCCCACGGTGTACATCATGATTTTGTTGTAGTGCTTGAGCGAGTGATGAAGTTGTTGTTGCTATCCCCTAAGAGTGATGAGTGATTAGGTCGTGCCCCTGAGTTAGAGTAAGTGTTGTGTTTACCAATGTGACTAGAGTGTCGCACTACAGTGCAGTTGTTGGTGATGAAATAGAAAAATTTGGAAATGGGTTTGAGAACGGAAATGTTATACCCAGGTGACACTCGACCGAGTGCACTATGTACTTGACCGAGTGGCCGCCTACTCGGCCAAGTGGCCTCCTACACTCTACCGAGCGGTCAGCTTTGAACCATGTTTTGTTGATATTTGACCAAATATGAGCATGTACCCTTATTTCGCGGTTTATATTAGTTGACTTGTGTTGGATAACCATGAGTGACCTTACATGGGTGATATGTGTGAATTGTTTACGTTCGACTACGTGGTGTGACATTTTGCAAAGTAAATGAAAATTGTTGATTCAGCATGGGTGGATCTATGACATTAATGATGTGATAACCTTGTTTGATGTATATTAATCGACGTGAATTCATTTCGTTGCATAAAAGTATGATGAAAAATACAAGTTATGTGTTACATAGTGATCGTTTGCATGATTGTGATTGTGGCCTTCCGTATGAGCGGAAGTGTTCGGGATAGATGGGAATAGATGTTGATAACACATGTGTGATCATGTGGTGGATTTGACGTGGTATACGCGTGGCATAGTATCCGGAAAATGGGAATGTTGAGCATAGTTGAGTCACATGATGAGTGACGTTGCATCATTTGGTTGTTTCATAGAGTCTGCATGTTCGTGATTGATTTGCATACAGGTGCATGTATTAGATTAGGTGTGATATATAGGTGTGTAGTGATAATCGAGTTATACCCGAGATTTAAGCATTGACTTAAAACCAATTGAGTTGGGTGTTGTTATGGGATTAGGGTTTCGAACCGTGGGCGGGACCTTGTACCTTGACGTTTGGGAGGCTCGTAGAGTAGGGTTATATCTATGACATTAGGACCATATGTGATTTATTTATTGATTTGCAATAAATAGGAGAGAATGTATGTCGAACCTGGAACATAGTTATTTGTGGAACTTAGTAATCAGTGTAGGAGATCGTATTTTGAGGTTAATAGTCGAATTTCGGGACGAAGTTCTCTTTTAGGGGGAGTATATGTAATAATTCGGAAATTTAGGAAAGAGAAAGTGCAGAATGTGAGAAAGTAGTGAGAATTGAGTGAAGAACTTTGGGATGAGTGTGATGTTTAGAAAGAGCGTATACAGTTAATAAACATGTGAGGTGCGAGAGAATGCATGAGATTTGCGGAAATGAGAGAGTGAGGTGAACTTCGGGGACGAAATTCTTTTTAAGGGGGGAAGATTGTAATACTCCGTATTTAATAACTATATAATAATATTTTATTATATTTAGCGAGTTGGGCTTGAGACGGAATAATAATAATAATACAAGATACATGTATTTATACACATACCTTCACCTCATACTACCCTCACCTTATAATCCCACCCTTATCCGCTCAAACCTTATCCCAACATAATCCACGACAAAATCCACAAAAGATAAGGGACAAGAAAGAAAGAGAGGAAAAGGATATTCCGTCACCTCGCCTCAAGATCGTAAGGTGAACCATCTTATATTAGCCTTTATATTATTTTATTCATACCATTGACTCGTCCCGACCTTAACCCACCACTGACCCATCTTTGACCACCTATTTGACCGCCATTGACCACCCATATAAGGGTTTGACCGAGTGGATTTTAGGGGTTTTATGGGATGTGCTGAACCAAGTTAGGGCTTCGGTTTTGGGTGCTTATTTGGGTCGGGTTGGACCAGTTTTGGGGAGGCTTGGGTCGAGGTTGGTGAGGGGAGTTGATGGGAGGTCGTAGGTGGTGGAGATGGTGGTTGTGGGTGGCGGGTTCAAGGGAAAAAGGAGGGATGTCGGGTGAGGTTTGTGGTTGTTATTAGTTGTTTGTTGTTATTGTTGGGTTGGGTGTTTAGGGTTGTGGGCGGCGCGTGGGGTGGCACCATGGTGGCCAGGAAAGGCTGAGCCCACCGTGGTCAGTGGGGGACCAGCAGTGGGACTGTGGTGTCGTCTTTGGTGTTGTGATCGTCCTTGTTGTTGTCGTTTGTTGGTGTCATTGAAGTGGCCGGCTGCCACTGTTGCGGCTGCCATGGTGGTGGCCGGTGGTGTCAGTGGTGGTTGAGTGAGTTGGGTTTAGGGTAGTGTATAAGACGGGTTTGTTTGGTTTATATCGTCGTATACGTATTTGTATTAATGTATTAGTATATTTGTACATATTGGTATAAATATATTAGTATATTAATATGTATTTGTCTACGTATTTTTATTATTAGATGAGTATATTTATACGTATTTGTATTATTATCGTATTTTAGGAAATGGGTATTTGTGAGACGTTTATACGGGACGGGCCTAGCTTGTGTGACGGATTGCTTATGCGGATTTGCTAAAAGGTAGGGTAATCCTACTCAGTTTCAATATGTTTACATGGTTAAGTGAGTCGGCATGGATTAGTCATTTGCATTATAACATGATATTGGTTAAGATGACTGGATGAATCGGTAATTGGCATAATGTATGGTATTTGCATTTATTTTACTTGTCATGTATATTGGGTAATATGACGGTTGTGACTGTTGGTTATTGTTGAGGAGACGGAAGGCGGTTAGGAGACCGTCTTCCGCTTGGGTCGCCTCTTGGAGCTTTCCCACTCCAAGAGGGATGTGCACATTAATGACTTGAGTTTGGAGGGACTCGTGTGGTTGAGACACGACGTCTGGCAGAGGATCCTATTGGCTTCCGGACCCAGTACATCTGGGCGTGTCCCAGTACCAGTGTGGTTGACGGTATGTCTGGGCGTGTCCCGGTACCAGTGAGGTTGTCGGTATGTCCGGGTGTGTCCCGGTACTGTGGTGGCGGTTGTTTGATATCATGTCATTCATATCATAGTCACGTTGTATGCTCACACACTCGGGTCGTGTCACACTTTATTTATTTATTGAAACTGACGTTTGTATGTCTGTGCATTATCACTTATCTCTTTTGGGGTGGCCTGTGTCGATTCATATGATATCATTTGGTCATATGGGGAGCAGGTTATATTCAGGTTATTTGGATAGTACGCGGGAGATGGGACGAGCTTGATGATATCACGAGACGAGTCTAGTTGGCTAGAAGACACTACTACAAATCCAGGCAACCACAACGGCCCTTTAACAACGCTTATTCATGAAAATCACCATAAGATGTTGTAGAATGGATGGCGCGAATTTTACTAAACTTAATTACAACGATTAAGTGTTGTTAACCGTTGTTATTAGTTTTAACAACGGGTCAAAATTGCTCAACCATTTTTAATATAAAAATTAATAACAACAGTTTACTCTGTAATACATTATAATCGTTGTTAATAATTTGGCGCAAAATTAGTGAAAATTAATTACAACGGTTATATATAAACCCGTTATTAATACTTTTTAACAACGGTTGTAGACTCAATAACCGTTGTTATTAAAGTTATGAAGATCTAAAGAATAACAGATTGCTTTATTCTGCTATACGCTACAAAACACAAACACAAGCTAATACTGCTACACAAATATCATCCTCCGTTCCTCCCTGATCGTCTCTTTCTATCTTCATCTCCGTCACTGTTGTCACTGTCTTCTCTACCTCATCGTGTTTATCAATCAGGTATATATGTTTCTTAGCTTATTAACTATTTCTTATTAAGATTTTCAAGCTATATATAGATATAGGATTGTTCAATTTCCTAGCCTATGAATGTCGATTATTTTTAAATTTGTGAATTTGTTGGGTTATTATCTAATTTGTTGATAATTTAGCTTAATTGATTTCCTGAATTTCGTTTATTTGTTTGCCGATTATTGGATTTTCTGAATTAGTTGCCTATATATTACGAATGTAGAAAAATGACTCGAACTTGGACGATTGCTACAAATATGAGTGACTCCAACTATAAGGATGGTTTAGCTGAATTTTATGAAGTCATTTCGAACAATTTGAAAGGTTCTTCTAGTATTCCATGTCCTTGTGAAAGATGTGGTAATATTAGGTATATGGCTTTTCCGGATGTTAAAATACACCTAGAAAAGTGGAGATTTAGTCGATCCTATACACGTTGGATTTTTTATGGAGAACCATTAGAGGATGAGAATAGCTCTGAAGAAGATGATGTTGAGGTATACGAAAGGCTAACTGATGATCCTGAGTTTGCCGAGTTTTTTGAGTTGGAAGAGTTGGAAGCAGACAAGTTGAATGTTGGGTCTATAGATAATGAAGAGAATGATGATGAGTCGAATGATTTTGAAGATGTAGGTTATGACACTATTAATTGGGATGACCTTAACAACATGTATGAGAAGTTGTGTGAGTCTGAAGCACCTCTGTATCCTGGTTGTAAGTTCACAAAAATGTCGGTTGTGGTGAAGTTGTATAATATCAAGGGGGCAAATGGGGTGAGTGACACGTGTTTCACTAGTTTTTTAGCCTTGATAAAGGAGTTGCTTCCAGATGGTAATGTTCTACCTGTTAAGACATATGAGGCTAAAAAACTAATAAGAGGAGTGGGTAGGAAATATGAGAAAATACATGCATGTCCAAATGATTGCATATTGTATCGGAAATGATGGAAAGCGAAGACACCCGCAGATGGTATGCAATGGAAATCGTTCGACGCTAAGTATCCCGAGTTCAGCAATGAAGCTAGAAACTTACGTCTAGCGATGTCCACTGATGGAATGAACCCACACGGAAACATGAGTAGCCAACATAGTACTTGGCCAGTAGTGTTGGCTATTTATAACTTACCTCCATATGTGTGCATGAAAAGAAAGTATTTGATGTTGTCGTTGTTTATTTCCGGCCCTAAACAACCTGGAAATGATATAGATGTCTATTTGGAACCTCTTCTAGATGATTTGCGAATGTTGTGGGATAGTGGGATAGAAGTATTTTATGCATATAAGAACGAAACTTTCAATTTGAGAGCGATGTTATTGTGTACAATATCTGACTATCCGGCTTATGGCAACCTTTCTGGGCACACAGTTCATGGGAAAGAGGCTTGTCCATTGTGTGGGGAAGATATCTAGTCTGAATACTTGAAGTCTTCTCGTAAGTATGTGTATATGGGAAATAAGAGGTGCTTGTATCATGACCATTGTTATCGCAAGATGCAGAAAGCATTCAATGGAAGACAAGAACTTCGTCAACCTCCTAGAATTTTGAGTGGGCATGAAGTTTATCAGAAAGTAAAGCATATTAAGATAGATTATGGGAAGAAGAGCGGCTCTAAATTATCTACTCGTGGGTATAAGAAAAGATCCATATTTTTTGATAAACTTCCATATTGGCCTGACCTGGAGGCCAGGCATTGCCTCGATTTCATGCACATTGAGAAAAATGTCTGTGATAATATTATCAATACCCTTCTGAATGTTCCCCGTAAAACAAAGGATAACGCCGCAGCTAGGGAAGATATGAAAATGATGGGTATTAGACTAGAGTTAGCACCACAGAAGAGAGGTAATCGTACATTTTTATCACCAGCAGCTTATACCCTTTCACGGAATGAGAAAAAAGAGTTATGTACATGCTTGAATGGAATTAAAGTGCCACATGGTTATTCGTCGAACATCAAAAGCCTAGTGTCGAAGCAAGACCTAAAACTCACCGGGTTAAAGTCACATGATTGTCACACTTTGATGCAACAATTACTACCTGTGGCTATTCATTCCATTTTACCTGAAAAGGTAAGATATGCTATAACTAGATTCTGTCTCTTCTTCCAGTCCATATGCGAGAAAGTCATCGATCCCGATGACGCGGATTCATTGCAGGACCTCATTGTAACCTCTGTTTGTCAGTTGGAAATGTATTTTCTACCCTCTTTCTTCACTATCATGATTCATCTGACCATTCACTTGGTTAGGGAGATTTTGTACCTTGGGCCCGTGTACTTGAGATACCAGTATCCTTTCGAAAGATTGATGAAAGTCTACAAGGACTATACATCTAATCGGTATCGTCCGGAAAGTTGTATTGCTGAACGCGCTATTTTAGACGAAGCTCTTTCATATTGTTACGCCCATCTCTCCCTTGAGGAGTTGATTGGCGTTCCTAAGAATCGTCATAGTGACTGGATGACCGGAAAAGGTATTAGGGGCCGAGTTGAAACAATTGTGACACGTGAACTGTTGCATTTACCACATACGTATGTGCTAAACAACGAAGATGAGGTGCAACCTTATATTCAACAACACAAAGATTAGCTCAAATACGATCATCCAAACAAGACTGAGAAGTGGATTGCAAACGAGCATACGAAGACGTTTGCAGAGTGGTTTAGGAATATTGACTTAGAGTGTATGAATCAAAATGGTGATGACATCTCTCCTCGGTTACTACGTCTTGGTTTAAGTCCAAATGCCAGGGTCACCTTTTACAGCAGTTTTGCCATTAATGGATATAATTTTTACACCCGCGAGCAAGATGAGTTGAGAACAATGCAAAATAGTGGTGTGAGTTCTGAATTTGAGGCAATGCATTTTGCTACTTCAAAGGATAAAAAGCCTATTTGGGGAAAATGCCTTTATTATGGTGTTATTCAAGAAATATTGGTACTAGATTACATTGATTTCACAATGCCTTTGTTTCGATGTAACTGGGTTGATAACAACATCCATTGTGTCCTAAAGGATAAGATGGGATTTACGTTGGTCAATCTGGGTAAGGTTGGCAATAATAAGGATGATCCTTTCATAATGGCATCCCAAGCTAAACAAGTGTTCTATGTCACCGATCCTATGGATAAAAAGTGGTATGTTGTATTGTTTATAAGGAGTAGAAGGAGTAGTCCATCCGATAATGGTGATGATAATCAGGATGTCATTTTTGAGGGAATGGATCACTCTACCACTATATCTTATTTCGGCGATGTTGACACTGATCATGTGGACACTGAAAGCATCTATATGCATGATGACCATGGTGAAGGTATTTGGGTTAACGAAGAAACTATAACATCTAAGAAACGTCCCCGATCCTGAGATGGTCTATAATGTAAGTTATTAGCTTTTATTTTTATTTTTATTTTTTAAATATATATATCTTCCTTTTAGTTTTTTTAAATAACTATCTCCACTGAAAAGATTTGCATTTAGGAACTTCATATTTAATACAAACGTAAAGCACTGATACTCTCGACGCTACTTATACAACAGTACTGGAAATCTTACAAGACCACAGGGTTACACATTACCTTTGTTTAAGTTGGCTTTTCATACAAGCCCACGACGCTGCTTATGATAGGCGGATACAGACACACACAGTTTGACACTCAACAAATAACACACGACGTTGCTTGGAAGTTTCAGCCACAGACACGGGCACATTTTGTAGAGGTTTTAGGGGTACATTGCTTGGAAAACAGCCACAACCTAGTTGTAGGCATCGACGCTTTCTGACCTGGCCGACTGCTGCCCATCAAAGATGGTCGCATACGGCACTTGGACATAGTCCACGGTATTCTTCAAAAGCTCGGCATCAGAGTCTGTGGCTACCCAGAGGTATGGTTCGAGTGTTGATCTATTCGGAGCATTCCAGTCTTTCCTGCCATGGCCTCTGAGTTGAAACATCATGCCAAGCTTTAATGCCGATTCTACATGTGCAGGTGATGTTCCAAACTGAATGACTAGACTCCCTTTGAATCCCCATGGCCCCCATTGTGGCTTAACTTTGCTGACCGAGTATCCCGGCTCAATAAGCTTATTCCTCAAAGGATTAAAGCTTTTGGCAACAAATTTTCCATTGTCTATATCTATGTGGCCTGGGGCATTCATCAGGACAATGTGATATGGACGACCAACATTTTGAGTCATTTTCAAACAAGTAATTTGATGGTTTATTTGTGAGTTTTTTTTTTGGGGAAAGGTAAGTTTATATATTAATAAAAGCCCATCATACAAGAGTTAACAAGAGGTAATCATCCCTCACGTTAGATACAATTCAGACACACACACTTTATCCACTCCCTTGTTGCATTTGCACCTATTACAAGATTTCTACCTCTCAAATTCATTATCAAAGTCTCCTTCACCTGTTTTAACAAGATAGCAGGGGAAGGAAGAACATGCTCTAATCTGCACCTATTCCTAGCATGCCAAATGAGATACATAAGATGTGCTATTGCTGTAGCCACCACCTGTTTCTTCATAAGGTATCGTTCCCTGAGCTGTAGCCACCACTCAATAATCCCTTGCATAGGTATACAAACCTGCAGCCACTCCTCCAACAATCTCACACACCGCTGACTGTATGAGCACTGGAAAAACAGATGGTCAATATTCTCTTCTCCTTCATCACAAAGCAGGCATCTATTACAGGTAGCAATCTGCATCCGCATTAGTCTGTCCTGGGTGAGTAGTCTTTTGTGAGCCACCAACCAAATAAAGACGTTATGTTTAGGCAGAAGCAACCTATTCTTTATCCAAGGATGCCAATTGACATCAGCTCCATCATCAACAAGCCAATTATAACCCACCTTGACAGTGTAATCACAATTAGTCTGTCTCCACTGATCCTCAAACATCCAGGGCTTAAGTTGATTTTTAACAGCACAAAACCTCCGCCAAGACCAGCTTGTAGAGATAATAGGTTCATAATGAATCCAGGTAGAATGCTTTATATAAATGGAATGCACCCATTTAACCCACAAGTGATCAGTCTTCTTCTCAACCCAACAAACATATTTGTCAATCAATGCAACATTCTAGAAATGCAGGTTCTTTAGTCCTAACCCACCTTTCCTCCTAGGTTTACAAATATGCTTCCAAGACACCAGTGCAGGGGTCTCCATTGTTTCCTGACCATGCCAGAGAAAAGCTCGACAAATAGCATCAATTTGATTGAGCACAGTTTTTGGAAGAATGAAAATCCATGCCCAATAATTGTGCAAAGTGCTAAGGACATATTTGATCAATATAATTTTGCCAGCATAAGAGAGGTGTTTTGCACCCAAGCTAGTTATCCTAGCTGTAACCTTATCCACCAGGCTCTGACAGTCAAGGATCCCCAGCCTTTTTGGTGCAATTTTAACCCCTAAGTACCTGAAAGGAATCCCTCCTCTTTTCATACCAGATGCTGTTTCAATGCTACTCACAATAGCCTCACTAATCCCATTAGTATAAAAGTTGGACTTACCATTGTTCAACTTAAGCCTAGAGGAAATAGAGAAAGTCTCAAATGCCCTCAGCATAAGAGTAACAGAATGTAAATCACCTCTGCTAAACATGAGCAGATCATCAGCAAAACACAAATGGGTGAGCTTCAGTTTGGAACAAAGAGGATGATACTTGAACCCTTTAAACCTTTCAAGAACCCCTAATAGCCCACTGAGGTACTTTAGGCAGATAGTAAAGAGCAGGGGGAGAGGGGGTCCCCCCTGTCTGTAACACCCCCTCATACCAAGGTGCCTTACCAGGACCACCCTACCATGAAAGTGTGTTACCATCTCGGTTACCCGAGGTTAGTAAATATCAAAAGCGTCTGAACTAAGCACATTTATTAAAGTACCAATAAAATAATGTTTACATCAAAACCAAATCTCAAACTGGTCCAACGAAAAATAAATAAATGTCTAACAACTAGAAATCATAACTACGACTCGAACAGTGGTGCTACGACTGATGATGACAATTCCCCCATGACTGTCCCAAGCTCACTCATAGCAATACCTGTCAAGTTTGCTCACCATCCCCGAATGGATCACCGCAGGTTTTACAAACAACAACAACACGGGGTCGGATACTCAATCAATGTAAGCCAAACAACACGGTAACCAAATGATCATCCACACTCCCCGGTCCCGATCTCACATAGTAACCGACTACACACCGAAGTGTGTAGCCCCGCCAGATTACCCATCGCAATGTAATCCACGCCGCCAGTGGGTGACTGCAGCCGATCCCACCAAGTCCAGCTCATCAACGAGCGACTAAACAAATCCCTGTCCCTTAATGTGCACATCCCCTCCCGTGGTGGGTTCCACGGAGGGCGAACTAGGGTGTGAAGCCACTCCCGCAAGTGACACCACCACAATCAACACACAGCATCACAGCTGTCACAACCTCTCCACACCAACACCGTCACAACAACGCCCAAACTCCGATGATCAGCAGTTATCAATAATCACGAAACAATCATGCCATAACAATTAACAGTAAAACTGAGTAGGAAACCCTACCTTAGCAATCATCAGTCGAATGTAGATCAGACAATCAGAAAGGCTCCTCTACGAAGTCTTCTCCTATACAATAATCATATAACACAATTACATAATGAACAATCCCTCCCTTTATTCCCTAATTCCAAACATACAGTAGTCCCGATAAAACATAAATGACATAGGGAAATGAACTTACCAACAGTAGAAAGCGAGATTGCAAGTAAGGGTCACAACGATTGCACACACACGAGATTAGAGGATGATTAGGGAGTGATTAGAGAGTGATTAAGGTAATCGTCAAATGATTAGGGTTAGAATGACGTTTTAGAAACTGACGGTGAATATAAAAATAACCCTAAACACTCCCGCATCAAACCGCTAAAACAACACTCGTCAGACCGGATACTCGGTCGAGTAAAGCTATACTCGGCCGAGTATCCTCTACTCGGTCGAGCATTCCCATACTCGGCCGAGTATTCATCGGCAGAACCAAAACAGACCCTACAATTAGCACTACTCGGCCGAGTAGGGTCTACTCGCACTACTACAAATGAGCACTTGGGCCACGGCTAAATTCGTGGCGCAAGTACTAAATTTCCGTGGCTAAATCATTTTGCCACGGGAATACCTTCCGTGGCGCAAGTGGCCGTGGCAAAGGGATAGCCACGGGAGAAACAAAAACGTGGCTATTATTGAATTTTTGGCCACGGATTCTCTCGTGGCTAATAACTCCCGTGGCCAAAGAAATTTCCCGTGGCAAAAAAATAATTCCCGTGGCAAACAATATATATGAAAATTAAATAAATAAAACGTAAAATAATTTTTTTATTTTTCACAATGGGTATTTTATCATATATGGAACGGTGACAATCTAGGTAATTGTTTCGCTAGTTAACTTGATTCATTTGAACGTTATTTCGTTTCACGAGTCATGCATTTGTGAGCATCGGAGAGGCTTCCCAGGAGGTCACCCATCCCAACACTACTCTCACCTGAGCACGCTTAACCGTAGAGTTATTTTGATGTGCCACCGAAATTGAATGTTACCTTTGTTGATATAATTAGCACTTTGAATCCTTTTAAGTTTATTTTTTTCTTTCAAATCTTACCTTTAGTACTATTTAATTACATAAATGTTAAATGTTTTACAATTTTTGCGGGAAAAACATTATTTTGGCCGAAACAATTAACTTTTCGACATTAACCTCCTGATTAATGATTTTGACATCATTTTATTTGCCCAAGTCAGTAAACCATTTTCTCCAAAAAGTAAAATTAATTGTGTTTCCCTAACATTTTTTTATTTCTTTTGTTTATCGACATACTTATTTTCATTTCTCATGTACTCATTTTTTCGTAGATTTTTCTTCGCAAATTCTATTGTATAACCGTTGTACCTGCGATATGAAAAATGAGACCATTTTTTGGTAAAATAATTACCGCTTTTTATAATTAAAGGTCTTTTTTCCCCAAAGTGATCACTATTAACCAAAAAATAGTCACTTTTTTACCCAAAAACCACGAAAAAGATTATTGTACAAAAGAATCGCTTATTTTCCTAAACTGATTTCTCTTTGTTATGATTTATTGTTTTTTTTCTTAAAATTTTCACATTATTTGCACATGTGACTTTAAATTATTATAATTTATATATATTTTTCCGTGTGATGCGCTCATTTTCAATGAAAAAATTTTCAATTTTTTTTTCTCAGCAAGTTAAATTTTACGTAAATTTTTCACGGTACCCTCGACTTTTGACAGATTACATATGGTACCCTTTATTTAAAGTTTTTACATATGCTACCTCTATATTTACGTTTTTCAGTCTCAGAATACTCTTTGACAAACTTCCGTCATAACGCCGCTACTCATATGCCTTGTGACGCCTTCTTTTGTGATCTAATACACTATCAATTCATCATCTAATAATACCTAAATCCTTATTTTGTCTAATAAACTACATTTAGTACCTAAATAATATAACAATAACAACATAACATGCACAATTACTCATCAAATTACTTATAGGAGTAAAGACGTTATGACGAAATTTCCCCAAAGAGTATTCTGGGAATGAAAAAGGTAAACACAAAGGCAACATAAGTAGAAACTTAAAATAAGGGGTACCATGCGTAATCTGGCAAAGTTCGAGGGTACCATGGGAAATTTCCGTAAATTTTATATCAAATTCAAATTTTTCTATAAATATCCTATAAATAAAGTTGGAAATAAAATTTTGAATGAAATAGTTTAACAATATATTAATTTTGGATTTTCAAAGATAGATGGTAAATAACTTTTTTATTCAATTTGATATGCTATATCTTTAAATGTGATACGATCATTTAAGATTGTTATTCAAGATTATAAAGTTTAATTTAAAAAAGTAAAAGAAATTCACGACTTTAATAAATAGAGTATATATTAAAACAATTCTTTTTAAATTATCAATATTTTGAAAAACCTACAAAACATAAATGTGATCTGTAAAAAATCAAAAAATTAGACGATAAACTTTTCTTTGCTTGCATATAAGTTTATAAAATTTTAAAATTTCTTATTAAATTAAATAAAACAATAAAAAATATTAATTAAATTAATCAAAGTGTTTCTAAATTTTTATATTCAAATGTATTTTCATATTATTATATTTAATTAAATTTCATTCAGATTTAAGTCGGAAAAGAAACTCGCCACGGGTGTTTGTTGTTCGTGGCTAAAATAATATTTGCCACGGAACAATTCGTGACTAAATAAAATTTCGCCACGGGTGTGACATAGGCCGTGGCTAAAATGATTATTTGCCACGGGTGTAGCCTAATTCGTGGCGGAAGTGACTTTTTGCCACGGGAAAAGTTATCCCGTGGCATTAATTTTTTTCCAAAATAATGAATAAGTTTTTCCCGTGGCTAAGCAAAATTTAGCCACGAATTATGAGTTCCCGTGGCATAATTCGTGGCGCAAGTGATGAATTGTTGTAGTGTCGGTCGAGTATGCAACTTAATAAAATCCGTAGTATTACAGTCTTCCCCCCTTAAAAAGAACTTCGTCTCGAAGTTCACACTCCACCCCAAAACAAGACACTACACAACGCAAAAAAGACTATGCTAACAAGCATTTACCCACGCCAAAGAACCACACAAGACACCACAAAACTCACTAACCCGACTCAAACTAAGACAAAACACAACCGCGACCATCTCCTACCCCCATAAAAAGACAACGGTTACGTCCCCGTAACCAAACATACCTGATCAAAAAGACTAAGAAAACGTTCTCGCATGGCTTCCTCGGGTTCCCATGTGGCCTCTTCCACATTATGATTAGACCAAAGGACCTTCAGTAAGACCGTCTCACCATTTCTTGTCTTACGAACCTTGCGATCCAGAATCTCTTTAAGAATCTCGGCGTAGGCCAAGGATTCATCAAGCTCGATATTCTCCATCTCAAGGATATGCGATGGATCACTCACATATTTCCGAAGCTGAGAAACATGGAAAACATTGTGGACTCTATCCAAAGCAGGTGGCAAAGCTAATCTGTAGGCTACCTCGCCTATACGGTCCAAAATCTCATAAGGACCTATGAACTTTTGGCTTAGCTTACCTCTCTTCCCAAATCTCATCACACCTCGCATAGGTGACTCTTTCGAAAGGACCTTGTCACCTACTGCAAATTCAATGTCTCTGCGGTGTAAATCGGCATAGCTCTTCTGACGATCTTGAGCTGCTCTCATCTTTTGCCGAATCAACTGGACTTGCTAAACCATATCCTGTACCAGCTGTGGCCCTAAAACCACTGTCTCAGAACTATCATCCCAAAAAACTGGACTTCGGCACTTCCGGCCATACAAAGCCTCAAAAGGTGCCATCCCGATGCTCGTATGATAACTGTTGTTGTATGAAAACTCGATCAGATCAAGCCTGTCTTCCCAGCTGCCCCCAAACTCTATAACGTATGCCCTCAACATGTCCTCTAAGGTCTTGATGGTTCGTTCCGTCTGACCGTCAGTTGTTGGATGGAAGGCTGTACTCATCTTCAAGGTTGTACCCATCAACTCCTGCAGTTCTTGCCAAAACTTGGATATGAACCTCGCATCACGATCAGAAACTATATCTTTAGGTATACCATGTAACCTAACCACATGCCTCCCCGTAACCCAAAGTGCCAGCATCTTAGACAAATATCTTTCATAGGAACAAAGTGAGCTGACTTGGTTAACTGATCAACAATTACCCAAATCATGTTGTTACCTTGCTGTGACCTAGGCAGCCCCACAATGAAGTCCATAGAGATCGACTCCCATTTCCACTCAGGTACTTCCAAAGATTGTATCTCACCTTGTGGTCTCCTTTGTTCACCCTTGACCCTTTGACATGTCAAACATCTGGCCACAAACTCAGCTACATCTTTCTTCATGTTTGTCCACCAGAAAGTCTTCTTAAGATCTTTGTAAAGCTTGTCACCACCCGGGTGAACTGAATAAGGAGTACAGTGAGCCTCCGTCAAGATCACTCTCCTCAACTCTGCACCCTCAGGAACACACCATCTCCCATCAAAACAAACACTCCCATCTGTATGGATATAAAACCTGGAAACCGTCCCACCCTCTACTCTTGACTTCCACTCTTGAATCTTAGGGTTAAGCTCCTGCTTCCTCTTGATGTTCTCATACAACTCTGGCTCAATCGTCAAATCCCCGATGGTATCCCCCTTTCTTAACATAAAGATCCCCATCTTGGACATCTCATCCCTCAACTTTAGCAAGGACATGGCTGTACAAAGCGAGTGAACGCTCTTCCTACTCAGAGCATCTGCAACAACATTAGCCTTACCCTCGTGGTAGATGATCTCCATGTCATAGTCTCCGATAAGCTCCATCCACCGTCTCTGTCGCATGTTAAGCTCCTTCTGAGTGTAGATATACTTTAAGCTCTTATGATCAGAAAACACCTTAAAGGTTGCTCCATAAAGATAGTGCCTCCAAATCTTGAGAGCGAAAACAACTGCACCCAACTCCAGATCATGAGTAGGGTAGTTCTCCTCATATGGCTTCAGCTGCCTTGAAGCATAAGCGATGACTTTCCCTGCCTGCATCAAAACACAACCAAGACCATTCTTTGAAGCATCGGTATATACCTCAAAGTTCTCACATCCCTCTGGCAAAGCTAGGATATGAGCTGTGGTCAAGCGTTCCTTTAAGGTCTGAAACGCCGTCTCACAACTCTCGTCCCAAACAAATCTGGTCTCTTTCCTCATCAAAGACGTCATGGGCCGTGCTATGGTAGAGAAATCTCTAACGAACCTCCTGTTGTACCCAGCAAGGCCTAAGAAACTCCGAATCTCAGCAACATTCTTTGGTGATTCCCACTTGGTTACGGCCTCAATCTTACTAGGATCCACAGATACGCCCTTCTTAGATATCACATGCCCCAGAAAAGCCACCTCCTCTAACCAGAACTCTCACTTAGATAGCTTGGCGTAAAGTTGATTCTCTCTCAGAGTCTGCAAGACTATCCTCAAGTGCTCCTCATGTTCTTCGTTAGTCTTAGAATAGACTAAGATGTCATCGATGAACACAACCCCGAACCTGTCTAAGAACGGTGTAAAGATCCGATTCATCAAGTCCATGAAAGCTGCTGGTGCATTGGTCAACCCAAAAGGTAAGAGTACTCGACCGAGTTAACACAAACAGTAGCCACTGCCACTCACTGTAAAACTACACTCGGTCGAGTGCTTGGTTACTCGGTCGAGTACTCCCTACTCAGTCGAGTACTTGCCCTGCTCGGCCGTGCCATACCAAAGACGGGTTAAAACAGTATAAAGTCCCCTATCATGCTTTCTATCCCCTCGTCAAACACATAACAACAGGAACTAAAACGCCATGTTATCAACACATAGCCACACCATTCATTCACAGGTGAATCCAATACACCAAAATTCACATATTCATTCTTTCCACTACTTTTCCAAATCACCAAACTTACAAATTCCACATGTAAACTTCCAACCATCACTTATTATCAACATGAATCATCATATACATGCACATACAAGACACAAGACACAACACTTAACACACTTCCCCAAGTGACCGGCTCGAGTTAATAAGGGCCAAATTGCGACTCCGGGACGTCTCCCGAGTCTTTGCGGTAGCTCCAAACAACTCTCCCCAGGTTCATTTTATTTAGACTCCCTAAGTTCATTAGGTTCATTTGTTTCGGTGCCGGAATCTTCGGGTCTGATACCACTTTGTAACACCCCCTCATACCAAGGTGCCTTACCAGGACCACCCTACCATGAAAGTGTGTTACCATCTCGGTTACCCGAGGTTAGTAAATATCAAAAGCGTCTGAACTAAGCACATTTATTAAAGTACCAATAAAATAATGTTTACATGAAAACCAAATCTCAAACTGGTCCAACGAAAAATAAATAAATGTCTAACAATTAGAAATCATAACTACGACTCGAACAGTGGTGCTACGACTGATGATGACAATTCCCCCATGACTGTCCCAAGCTCACTCATAGCAATACCTGTCAAGTCTGCTCACCATCCCCGAATGGATCACCGCAGGTTTTACAAACAACAACACGGGGTCAGTATTACTCAATCAATGTAAGGCAAACAACACGGTAACCAGCTGATCATCCACACTCCCCGGTCTCCCGATCTCACATAGTAACCGACTACACACCGAAGTGTGTAGCCCTGCCAGATTACCCATCCCAACAGGTAATCCACGCCGCCAGTGGGAGACCTCAGCCGATCCCACCAAGTCCAGCTCATCAACGAGCGACTAAACAAATCCCTGTCCCTTAATGTGCATATCCCCTCCCGTAGCGGGTTCCACGGAGGGCGAACTAGGGTGTGAAGCCACTCCCGCAAGTGACTCCACCACAATCACAACACACAGCATCACAGCTGTCACAACCTCTCCACACCAACACCGTCACAACAACGCCCATACTCCGATGATCGGCAGTTATCAATAATCACGAAACAATCATGCCATAACAATTAATAGTAAAACTGAGTAGGAAAGCCTACCTTAGCAATCAACAGTCGAATGTAGATCGGACAATCAGAAAGGCTCCTCTACGAAGTCTTCTCCTATACAATAATCACATAACACAATTACATAATGAACAATCCCCCCCTTTATTCCCTAATTCCAAACATACAGTAGTCCCAATAAAACATAAATGACATAGGAAAATGAACTTACCAACAGTAGAAAGCGAGATTGCAAGTAAGGGTCACAACGATTGCACACACACGAGATTAGAGGATGATTAGGGAGTGATTAGAGAGTGATTAAGGTAATCGTCAAATGATTAGGGTTAAAATGACGTTTTAGAAACTGACGGTGAATATAAAAATAACCCTAAACACTCCCGCATCAAACCGCCAAAACAACGCTCGTCAGACCGGATACTCGGTCGAGTAAAGCTATACTCGGCCGAGTATCCTCTACTCGGTCGAGCATTCCCATACTCGGCCGAGTATTCATCGGCAGAACCAAAACAGACCCTACAATTAGCACTACTCGGCCGAGTAGGCTCTACTTGGTCGAGTATGCAACTTAATAAAATCCGTAGTATTACAGTCTTCCCCCCTTAAAAAGAACTTCGTCTCGAAGTTCACACTCCACCCCAAAACAAGACACTACACAACGCAAAAAAGACTATGCTAACAAGCATTTACCCACGCCAAAGAACCACACAAGACACCACAAAACTCACTAACCCGACTCAAACTAAGACAAAACACAACCGCGACCATCTCCTACCCCCATAAAAAGACAACGGTTACGTCCCCGTAACCAAACATACCTGATCAAAAAGACTAAGAAAACGTTCTCGCATGGCTTCCTCGGGTTCCCATGTGGCCTCTTCCACATTATGATTAGACCAAAGGACCTTCAGTAAGACCGTCTCACCATTTCTTGTCTTACGAACCTTGCGATCCAGAATCTCTTTAAGAATCTCGGCGTAGGCCAAGGATTCATCAAGCTCGATATTCTCCATCTCAAGGATATGCGATGGATCACTCACATATTTCCGGTTTAGAAACATGGAAAACATTGTGGACTCTATCCAAAGCTAGTGGCAAAGCTAATCTGTAGGCTACCTCGCCTATACGGTCCAAAATCTCATAAGGACCTATGAACTTTTGGCTTAGCTTACCTCTCTTCCCAAATCTCATCACACCTCGCATAGGTGACTCTTTCGAAAGGACCTTGTCACCTACTGCAAATTCAATGTCTCTGCGGTGTAAATCGGCATAGCTCTTCTGACGATCTTGAGCTGCTCTCATCTTTTGCCGAATCAACTGGACTTGCTAAACCATATCCTGTACCAGCTGTGGCCCTAAAACCACTGTCTCAGAACTATCATCCCAAAAAACTGGACTTTGGCACTTCCGGCCATACAAAGCCTCAAAAGGTGCCATCCCGATGCTCGTATGATAACTGTTGTTGTATGAAAACTCGATCAGATCAAGCCTGTCTTCCCAGCTGCCCCCAAACTCTATAACGCATGCCCTCAACATGTCCTCTAAGGTCTTGATGGTTCGTTCCGTCTGACCGTCAGTTGTTGGATGGAAGGTTGTACTCATCTTCAAGGTTGTACCCATCAACTCCTGCAGTTCTTGCCAAAACTTGGATATGAACCTCGCATCACGATCATAAACGATATCTTTAGGTATACCATGTAACCTAACCACATGCCTTCTGTAACCCAGTGCCAGCTGCATCTTAGACCAAGTATCTTTCATAGGAACAAAGTGAGCTGACTTGGTTAACCGATCAACAATTACCCAAATCATGTTGTTACCTTGCTGTGACCTAGGCAGCCCCACAATGAAGTCCATAGAGATCGACTCCCATTTCCACTCAGGTACTTCCAAAGATTGTATCTTACCTTGTGGTCTCCTTTGTTCACCCTTGACCCTTTGACATGTTAAACCTCTGGCCAGCAACTCAGCTACATCTTTCTTCATGTTTGGCCACCAGAAAGTCTTCTTAAGATCTTTGTAAAGCTTGTCATCACCCGGGTGAACTGAATAAGGAGTACAGTGAGCCTCCGTCAAGATCACTCTCCTCAACTCTGCACCCTCAGGAACACACCATCTCCCATCAAAACGAACACACCCATCTGTATGGATAGAAAACCTGGAAACCGTCCCACCCTCTACTCTTGACTTCCACTCTTGAATCTTATGGTCAATCTCCTGCTTCCTCTTAATGTTCTCATACAACTCTGGCTCAATCGTCAAATCCCCGATGGTATCCCCCTTTCTTAACATAAAGATCCCCATCTTGGACATCTCATCCCTCAGCTTTAGCAAGGACATGGTTGTACAAAGCGAGTGAACGCTATTCCTACTCAGAGCATCTGCAACAACATTAGCCTTACCCTCGTGGTAGATGATCTCCATGTCATAGTCTCTGATAAGCTCCATCCACCGTCTCTGTCGCATGTTAAGCTCCTACTGAGTGTAGATATACTTTAAGCTCTTATGATCAGAAAACACCTTAAAGGTTGCTCCATAAAGATAGTGCCTCCAAATCTTGAGAGCGAAAACAACTGCACCCAACTCCAGATCATGAGTAGGGTAGTTCTCCTCATATGGCTTCAGCTGCCTTGAAGCATAAGCGATGACTTTCCCTGCCTACATCAAAACACAACCAAGACCATTCTTTGAAGCATCGGTATATACCTCAAAGTTCTCACATCCCTCTGGCAAAGCTAGGATATGAGCTGTGGTCAAGAGTTCCTTTAAGGTCTGAAACGCCGTCTCACAACTCTCGTCCCAAACAAATCTGGTCTCTTTCCTCATCAAAGACGTCATGGGCCGTGCTATGGTAGAGAAATCTCTAACGAACCTCCTGTTGTACCCAGCAAGGCCTAAGAAACTCCGAATCTCAGCAACATTCTTTGGTGATTCCCACTTGGTTACGGCCTCAATCTTACTAGGATCCACAGATACGCCCTTCTTAGATATCACATGCCCCAGAAAAGCCACCTCCTCTAACCAGAACTCGCACTTAGATAGCTTGGCGTAAAGTTGATTCTCTCTAAGAGTCTGCAAGACTATCCTCAAGTGCTCCTCATGTTCTTCCTTAGTCTTAGAATAGACTAGGATGTCATCGATGAACACAACCATGAACCTGTCTAAGAACGGTGTAAAGATCCGATTCATCAAGTCCATGAAAGCTGCTGGTGCATTGGTCAACCCAAAAGGTAAGAGTACTCGACCGAGTTAACACAAACAGTAGCCACTGCCACTCACTGTAAAACTACACTGGGTCGAGTGCTTGGTTACTCGGCCGAGTACTCCCTACTCGGTCGAGTACCTGCCCTGCTCGACCGAGCCATACCAAAGACGGGTTAAAACAGTATAAAGTCCCCTATCATGCTTTCTATCCCCTCGTCAAACACATAACAACAGGAACTAAAACGCCACGTTATAAACACATAGCCACACCATTCATTCACAGGTGAATCCAATACACCAAAATTCACATATTCATTCTTTCCACTACTTTTCCAAATCACCAAACTTACGAATTCCACATGTAAACTTCCAACCATCACTTATTATCAACATGAATCATCATATACATGCACATACAAGACACAAGACACAACACTTAACACACTTCCCCATGTGACCGGCTCGAGTTAATAAGGGCCAAATTGCTACTCCGGGACGTCTCCCGAGTCTTTGCGGTAGCTCCAAACAACTCTCCCCGGGTTCATTTTATTTAGACTCCCTAAGTTCATTAGGTTCATTTGTTTCGGTGCCGGAATCTTCGGCTCTGATACCACTTTGTAACACCCCCTCATACCAAGGTGCCTTACCAGGACCACCCTACCATGAAAGTGTGTTACCATCTCGGTTACCCGAGGTTAGTAAATATCAAAAGCGTCTGAACTAAGCACATTTATTAAAGTACCAATAAAATAATGTTTATATCAAAACCAAATCTCAAACTGGTCCAACGAAAAATAAATAAATGTCTAACAACTAGAAATCATAACTACGACTCGAACAGTGGTGCTACGACTGATGATGACAATTCCCCCATGACTGTCCCAAGCTCACTCATAGCAATACCTGTCAAGTCTGCTCACCATCTCCGAATGGATCACCGAAGGTTTTCCAAACAACAACACGGGGTCAGTATTACTCAATCAATGTAAGGCAAACAACACGGTAACCAGCTGATCATCCACACTCCCCGGTCTCCCGATCTCACATAGTAACCGACTACACACCGAAGTGTGTAGCCCTGCCAGATTACCCATCGCAACAGGTAATCCACGCCGCCAGTGGGTGACCGCAGTCGATCCCACTAAGTCCAGCTCATCAACGATCGACTAAACAAATCCCTGTCCCTTAATGTGCACATCCCCTCCCGTGGCGGGTTCCACGGAGGGCGAACTAGGGTGTGAGGCCACTCCCGCAAGTGACTCCACCACAATCACAACACACAGCATCACAGCTGTCACAACCTTTCCACACCAACACCGTCACAACAACGCCCATACTCCGATGATCGGCAGTTATCAATAATCACGAAACAATCATGCCATAACAATTAATAGTAAAACTGAGTAGGAAAGCCTACCTTAGCAATCAACAGTCGAATGTAGATCGGACAATCAGAAAGGCTCCTCTACGAAGTCTTCTCCTATACAATAATCACATAACACAATTACATAATGAACAATCCCCCCCTTTATTCCCTAATTCCAAACATACAGTAGTCCCAATAAAACATAAATGACATAGGAAAATGAACTTACCAACAGTAGAAAGCGAGATTGCACGTAAGGGTCACAACGATTGCACACACACGAGATTAGAGGATGATTAGGGAGTGATTAGAGAGTGATTAAGGTAATCGTCAAATGATTAGGGTTAAAATGACGTTTTAGAAACTGATGGTGAATATAAAAATAACCCTAAACACTCCCGCATCAAACCGCTAAAACAACACTCGTCAGACCGGATACTCGGTCGAGTAAAGCTATACTCGGCCGAGTATCCTCTACTCGGTCGAGCATTCCCATACTCGGCCGAGTATTCATCGGCAGAACCAAAACAGACCCTACAATTAGCACTACTCGGGCGAGTAGGATCTACTCGGTCGAGTATGCAACTTAATAAAATCCGTAGTATTACACTGTCTTAAGCCTCTTTGACCCTTAAAAACCCAAAGACTTCACCATTGAGAGCTAATGAGAAGAAAGGTGTGGACACACAACTCATTATGAGCTCAATGCTAAGAGGGGGGAAATTTAAGGCACACAACATATCCTTGAGAAATCTCCACTCAATAGAGTCATAAGCTTTATGCAAGTCAACTTTCATCATAATCCTTGGCAAGCAAACCTTCCTCCTATACAGCTTAATGAGATCCTGGTAGATAAGAATATTACCCACAATATCTCTATTTTTAATAAAGGCCCCCTGAGAAGGACTGATGATATCAGGCAGAATAGAGCTAAGTCTATTGCAAATCACTTTAGCGAGACATTTGTATACTGTATTACAGCAGGCAATAGGCCTGAACTGTAGCACACTATCAGGGATCTCAGTCTTAGGAACAAGGGTGAGCACAGTAGTATTAAGCTCCTTTAGAACCTTCCCAGTCCTAAAAACATTCCTAAAAGCAGTACACACCTCCTTCCTCACAATGCTCCAATAATCCTTAAAAAACTGACTATTAAACCCATCAGGGCCTGGTGCCTTGCCACCAGGAATAGAGAACATTGCGTCCTTAACCTCATCATCAGTCACTGGTTTAAGGAGAATGTCCTGATGTGTTACAGTCAGAAGCTTACCAGTCTTAACCACTTTCTTTGAAACAGGTTGCACAGTATTGGAAGTGCCCAATAACTTCAGATAATAATTCTCAAAATCAGATTTTATATCCTCAGGGGTAGAGCATAACTTCCCATCCATATCCTTAACATTATATACCATATTCCTCATTCTTCTTTTCTTTATACTAGAATGAAAAAAAGAAGTATTAGCATCACCTTCTTTTACCCAGCTCTCTTTGGATTTCTGAGCTAAGTAGCTATTTCGTGCCTTAATCAAAACCCTCAACTCAGTAGCACACTCTCTTTCAGCATGACACAACAAAGCATTCAAGGGATCAAGGCTAAGCTGCTGCTGATAGTGTTTGAGAGCCAGCTCAGTGACATGAGTAAGATTCTCAATATCACTGAACTGATCTCTATTCAGTTGCTGTAAAACTGGTTTCAACTTCTTCAGTTTTTGCACAACTCAAAACATTGGAGTACCCACAACTTCTGTATGCCAGCTATTTTCCACAGTAGAGGCAAAGTCATCAGACAAAGCCCACATGTTGTAGTATTTGAAAGAAGCCTTCCTCTTTACACAAATTGCATCAGTACTGATCAGGCAGGGACAATGATCATATAAACCTTCAGGTAGGAAAGTAGCAACAGCCTCAGGAAAGCTGCCAAACCATTGATCATTCATCAAAACCCTATCAATCCTGCTGTAAACCCTAGTATCATCCTCATGTTTGTTGTTCCAAGTATAATAAGAACCTGAAGCCTTCATATCATATAACTGGCAATCAGACATCATACTTCTCATAGGAGCCTCAGGCCAAGCTACTTCAGAACCTCCAATTCTATCCTTAGTTTCAGTGACACTGTTAAAATCACCACACACCAGCCAAGGACCAGAAATCAACAAGGAAAAACCCTTCAAAGCTTGCCATAAAGGTTCCCTTTCCTGACTTTTGTTAAATCCATAAACCAGTGTGTACCAAAAATCAACCTTCCTAGACTTGTCAAACACTTTAGAGTGAATACATTGAGCATTGACAGTCAAAATATCCACCTGATAAAGAGTAGGATCCCATAACAGCCAAACTCTTCCCCCTTTATGAGTACTATTATTTGTACAGATTGACCAATCCTCACAAATATTATTCCTTACCTTAATCCAATTACTATTTTTTATTTTAGTCTCTAATAAACCAAATAACCCAAGCTTATTCTGGTGTAAAAAGCACCTTATTTCTTGTTGCTTTATTAGATTATTCAGACCCCTCACATTCCAAAACCCCAGACTACCCATGATCAGTAGATATGCCAGGAGTTAACAATTTCCTACCCTCAGTTCGTGCCTTTTGAATAGATAAAGTCAAAGCATCCATAAATGTAAGCCCTCTAGGAGTAAACAGCCTAGCCTCCCCATTATCATTCTTAAGCATCTTTCTAATAAACCTCCGTGGGAAGGAGGGCCCCCCTCAACAGGCTTCACACCCATGTCAGAATACTCTCCAACTTCAGAAACAACCACAGGAGTAGCTGGGACAGGAGTCTGAACCCCTGGAGTTGCTTGCTGCACCACAGGAGACTGAATCCCTCAAGTTGTATGCTGAACCACAGGAGTGGCAACAACAGGAGATACAGGCTTCTGGATAGCCTTTTGATTAGGTTTCACCACTTTTGTAGGAGCTGGCTTAGCCTTAGGTTTCCACACCTTCTTTTGGCCTCCCTCAACCTTCCTACAATTAGCAGCAACATGTCCCAACCCTTTACATTTAACACATGACAGAGGCAACCAATCATAAACAACAGTGACCCGCTAAGTCTTTCCTAATTCATCAAGGAACTCAAGTTCAGTAGGAAACTGTTGTCCAATTTGGACCTCCACCATAATTCTAGCATACCCAAGGAAAGTTTTGAGACTGGTAGCTTTGTCACATCGCAACATCTTACCAACTAAGCCACTGATCTTCCTGAGGCACTCATTACCCCAAAATTTGATGTCCAAACCATACAGTTTCATTCAGATTGGAATTAATTTCACATCATGTTTAATTAACTCCGAATCTGGACTCCACTCTTTGACGATAACAGGTTTGTTATAAAAAATTAGGTGTCCATTGTTAACTACTTCCATTTGTTTCTCCTTTGTTTTAAAACGAACCAAAAAAATCCCGTTAGGTAAGAAAAAAATTCGATCAATACCATACGATTGCCAAATTCGCTTAACATATCCAGAAATTACACTAGGCGGAGGGTTTGCCCCTAAGATGTAGCAGTATACAGCTGAAGACCAATAAGTAATCTCACCTTCAACATCAGCAGATGTCAATTGAAGACGCGGCTCCTGCGGCACAGCAACATTCCCAGGAGCGTCCTCCTCCTCCTCTTCACTATCCTCTGGAATCACATCCAAGTCCAACGGCATAAGACTGAGATTGATCTTCCGAGCAACATGTGGTGATTTGGATTTGCCCTTACTCGTACTCGCAACAGACGAACCTACTACGTTTTTTTTGAGTAGTATTAAGAATATTATTATTAGTACTTGATGATCTATTATTATTACTATTTGATTTTGGATTGTTTGATTTAGGGTTCTTATTTTTTGCCATTGCAGTAATTAAGATCCCTAATTAGATTTTTAGAGCTTTTCTCTCTCTAAAATCTCTCTCATCCCTTCGGTGTGTTTATTTGTGAGTTGTGGGGAGCTAATGGGATGCCTCTTTTCTGAATTTATAGCAAGTTTGAGATGTGTTGCTGGAGTGTAGGTATGTTGTCTTTAGCTTTTGGTAGCTTTAAAAAGCCTATAGAAGCAATGGTCATTGTTAAAGATTCCCAAATTTGCATGGCATGGTAAATTCTGTAGATATGCAGTATGTATGCATGTTGGTGTTGTTGTCTTATTTTCTTGATCTTATTATTAGATGTGGATGCTGTTGTTGAAATTGTTGATTAATGTTGCAGTACATAGTGCTTCTGTTATTTTAGTTGTTATGCTGCTGTATTGTTACAGGTTTGGACTGTAATGCAATTAAAGTAATTTTAAAAAAAAAAGTGTTAAACAATAACAACGGTTATATTGACATTAACCGTTGTTATTACTTTCAACAACGGTTATATTGACATTAACCGTTGTTATTACTTTCAACAACGGTTATTTTTACATCACCCGTTTTTATTACTTTCAACAACGGTTGTAGTACTTCTACCCGTTGTCATTGCTTTTTTAGACATATTTCATTTTGGCGCAAATTGGGTGAAAATATATTACAACAGGTATATTTTAACCGTTGTAATAAAGTTATGACAACGGTTTACTTTTGTTGACCCGTTGTTATTAACATATCACAACGATTTTGTTTTATGGACCCGTTGTCAATAGTTTGTCTTAATAAAAAACTAATTTACAAACCCACACAAACACAGCACAAACACACTTCACACAACATCAGTTTAACCGTTGGTATCCTGAGTTTATTCTCTCTCCCCCGCTTTCTACATTCTCGTTGCCGGCCGTCGCCCAGATTCCGTTGCCTTCCCTTATCATCCTGCTCGTTCTCTTTATCATCATCATCATCATCAGGTATGTTCACTTTTGTGTTTCGTCATTAGGGTTTTAAGATCATCTTTTTTATTTTTCATCTGTTTTTTTTCGTCTTCTTTGTTATCTTTATCATCCCGCATCATCTACTTCATTCCTCTTATTAGGGTTTTAGGATTTTAGAAGCTCGAACTGTTGTTTTAAATTTTCATTCCTCTTTAGGGTTTTAGATACTCTGCATGTCAGTTGTTCATTTCCTATTTCATTCGTATTTAGGGTTTTAGGATTATCATGGGTGAAAAGGGAAAAGAAGTCAAAAGAATAATAAGCCTGGGGATAATAAGCCTGGTGAGAGGGGTGCTACGAAGTGCCCTGCAGCCCTTGCAGCTATAGCGGCTAAAGAGCCGCTTAAAATAAAATGGAACGCGAAGGGTTTCCCTACTGGTCCAAATGCGAAGCATTTATCAACTTGGATTGGAGTTTGCACAAGACAGTTTGTGGCTATCCATTTAGATGAAATTAGGAATTTGAATCCAAAATTGACGAAGTTATTCTTGGATCGTATAAAGGAAGCCTTTGATATTGCCGAGTGCTATGATATGTATTTAATACATAAGGCAGGGAGTGTCTTAAGGCAGTGGAAGTGTGACGTTGGTAAGTATTGGTTGTATGTGGACAAGGAGACGGGGGAGATGCGTAAGAGCCCATCGGAAAACAAGTGTCCCACCATCACTCAGGAACAATGGGATCTTTTCAAAGCGATTCGAACTAGTGAGAAGTTTGAGGTTAAATATCCTCGCCTTTTAATGATTTACCTATCACTTTTTTAATAAATGAGTTCTCTATAATCTTTTTATTATCTCATCTACTTGCACTTTTATATAATTTGAAGGCCGTTAGCAGAAGAAATCGTGCTAACATTTCATGCAAGAAGGGGAAATGGTATGGTTCTCGAGGCGGTTACAGATTGATAGAAGACAACCTCATAAGTAGCATGCATTCCCCTGTTTATTTGATTTTTTTAATCACACTTGGACTTGATACACATTTACATGTATAACTGTTACCATGTTAATGTGTAGGTGGCAAAGGGAGTGACCGACTTGAATCGGCATGTAACTTATAAAGAAGGGCACACGCCTAAAGGATCCCGGCCGTGTGACAAATATGATCAGGAAGTGTTGGCCAACATAGTAAGCATTATTTTATTAAGACGAGTTCATTACTCACTTTAGTATTTTAGTCACAAATATAATTTGAATTTTATTTAATATATTATAGGAGAAGGTAGAAGAAGGAGGTAGAAGAAGGGAAATTCAGTCCCAATGGTCGTGATGACGTTCTTGCTAGAGCGATCGGCTGACCCGAACATCCAGGTCGATTAAGGGGTGTCCCATTACAGGTTGGAGTCACAAAATATTATGGGACAACTGCCCCGAAAAAGAAGAAAAGGAAGACTAAGGCTGAGAAGGCTGACATGGTACCATTTATTCTATTATTTTCATTTAAGTTCACATGTTATTATATTAAACAAATTGCTGAAACATTACATTCTTGGCACGAAGGTTCAGTTATTGGCATCCGTGATACTAAAAATGAATTCTGGAGGCAAGCCTTCCGAAGAAGAATAGAAGATGATGGAGAATGTCACTAAAGGGGGTAAGGTACAATAGATTGGTCAAGAGGCCGAGAACACTACTACCTTGGCAATACATGAGAAGGAAGTATCGGTCAACGAGATTCAGAAAGATCAGGTACCTAATGCTTCTGAAGTTGTAACAACTAAAGTCGATAAGGTAAATATATGACTTCCTTATTTTTCTTTTTTTTTTTGGTAAGATCAGGGGGTGTGTTCCCTGCCAGCTCTAATGCTATAACTTCTGACATTGTGCCATTGGTTAATTTTATTAGGTAAATGAGTCTGAAAAGGAGATGCAACTTGAGTTATCCGTCACAGATGACAATAATCAGGGGACGCAACTTGGTAAGACGGCTGATGGAAAACAGCAGCATACATCCCCTTCAAATCAGTTCAAAGTTTTCGGCAAGGTATGCATGAAGTCTTTAATTAGTTAAATTTATATGAATTCTATTAAATTTTGGGATATAATATATAATGTATGTGTATTCTTCAGGCCGTAAACAGGAGGTTAGTTATTCTTACTGACCCTAAATCCGAGAAACCTGTGCGTGTTGGCCGGGGTCTCGTAGACTTGCCCACCCAATCAGCGGAAACTTTATTGGTTCATGGCGAACAACTTTTACCGAATCATAGAAAAGTGGAGATAACTCAAGTCTTTGAAGGCCTTGAAAAATTTCAACTGCCCGTCCCAGTTCGTGACGACATTACTATTCTGGCAGATGCAGTTGGAAGTTTCATCCAATGGCCTGAATCTCACATCTTCCTGGCTCGTTCGTCTCCTCCTCAACCGAAAGCAGTTGGGGTTAGAAAAAATACCTTAATATGTCAAATTTTTATATGTTAAATGTTTTTATATGTTAAATTTATATGTTATTTTTCTTTTGTAGGGAACAAAAAAGCCGGATAAGCCGGATAAGCTTAAGTCCCCAGACATGCCAACTACCTCGTCAAAACAACAACTTGATGAGGTATTTAATTAACTTCTTCATTTTTTTAAAAACCTCCCTTTATTTATATTTTTTCTGTATTTCTAAAAAACATGGAAATTTTGTGTAGGGGACAAAAAAGACGGATAAGCTTAAGTCCCCAGACATACCTACTACTGCATCATCATTGAAAGAGCAGGTTGATGAGGTATTTAGTTAAGTACTCTTTTATTTTTATTACTCCAACTAGCTAGGATATATTACCTTTGGATTTTTTATTATTTTAATTATCTACATGTATAGGCTGGTGGTAGTAGCACAAAAAGAGAGAAGCATTATTTCCCCGCACTGAAAGATGTTAGGAGTATAAACTCCACTAATTTTTCTGAGAAGGAATTCATGCTAAAATTAAGAACGCTGACGATGAGGAAACTGTATTTGGAGGCTAGCCATCGCATAGCAAACGAGCAATTGATAATTATTCTGCTCGAAAAGGATAATTTAGGGATTGAGCGCGAAGCAATTCTGTCATGGGAGCAGCTAGCCATTTGGGCTGGCCTTCTCGAGATTGATGTCCAAATCCTATTTGTTTAGATGAAGTAAGTTTCTTAATAAATCATTTCTTATTCTAATATTCTAACTATATAGTGTTTTAAATACCGGAATTAATACCGTAATAATGTAGGTTATTGAAATTGAGAGTGATCCCCGAGAACAAGATTCCATGTGATCAATACGGATTCCTGTGCCCCTATATTTTATCTATGCATATCACGATGTTTTCGTTCGAAGATCGGGTAGATTATATTGCTCGGGAATTGGCGACAACCAAAAAGCTGGTTTTTGCCCCTTATAATGAAATCAGCTAATAAACAAATTAATATTACGTTTCCCCTACAATTGCATTTTCATAACTAATATATGTACTTGTTAATAATGATGATGTCTCTTGATGTAGGAGTCATTGGATGCTAGCAGCCATCAAACCGACCAAGAAGAAAGTTTTTTGGTTGGATTCTTTGCATAGACAACGAACCGAGACCTTTAAGGGCTTGATTATTAAGTAAGTTTAAAATACTGATTTATTTATAATAACATTAAGTTTCAATTTTTATTGATAGCAAAAAGCTCATTTTTGCCACAAAAATATGGGTTTCTGCCTCCTTTTTTGTTTTAGAAAAAAAGGGCCTATGAGAAGAAAAGAGCTAATGAGGATCAACCCACGAAAGATTCTGATGATGGACCTACTTTTATTACGATAACAGGGGTACGTGCTCAAATACAATACCTTAAGTGCAAAAATCTGTCTTTATTAATAATAATACGTGCGCAAATACAATACCTAAAGTGCAAGATTCTGATGTGGGCCTTCTCTCGTCTCTTCGTTTTTTATGTAATAATAGGTTCATCTCCAGCCGGATAGCATACAATGTGGATACTACGTTTGTCGGTTCATGTTGGAGATTATTATGCGAAGATATATCCTTATTCCAGAAAAGCTTAGTAATTTAATAATGTGTTTATTACTTTTTTTAAATTAGAGCTGATGTTGTTACAATAATGTCTTGTCTTTGTTTTTTCCGCAGTATGTAATCAGCGCGCCACAAGAACTTCAGCAGCACAAATGGAACCAAATAGACGAGGTAACGGACATGTTGGGCAAATACGTCTTAGAACATAGCAATGAAGACTAAATGCATGATACTTGCTTAGATTAACTTAGTAAATTTTTTGTTGAAGTTAGGGAATGATCTTTGTAGATAGAGCTAGGGGGATGCACAATGTTAGGAATCTTAGTTCATGTAAAGTGATCAAATTGTAAGTATATATGATGCTGTTGTTGTGGTTGAATTGAATCTATTGAGTTCTGATGAACCCAGCTGTGATTTATCTTTGGTACGATATATGCCGCTGATATATGCAGGATTTTGAATGGCATGAAACAAATTTAATTTTTAAAAAAATTAGGAAAATGTAATAAAAACGGTTACTAAAACAAAAACCGTTGTAAATACCTTTCACAAATACCCGTGCATTATATTCAACAACAGGTTTTAAAAGAAGAACCGTTGTAAATACCTTTCACACCCGCGCATAATATTCAACAATAGGTTTTAAATGAAGAGCCATTGTTACTAACAATTTCAACAACGGTTAATTACCTTATACCCGTTGTAAAAGTCGTCACAATTTTGGTGGGAAAGATACAATAACGATTTTTTATATGATAACCGTTGTTATATCATTCCCACCAAAATTTTGTCAAACTTTCCACAACGACTTACTCATAACAACAGCGGCTTTTAACCGTTGTGAATAATTTCCACAAAGGTTTTAGTAAATAACCTAACCGTTGTAAATACCTTTTACAACAGCCGCTTTAACAACGTCCGCTTTTTGTTTTTTACAACGGTTTTTACCCGTTGTTATAGCCTGTATCTGTAGTAGTGAAAGTATAGATGTCATGAGTTGTATTTTATTTATTCATTTGTTTACGTTTATGTAATTCATTAAACATTACATTAATAAAATGTTCTCGATTGGAGTTTTGAAACACTACCTCGGGAAACCGAGATGGTAACGCTCCAATTATCTTGGCCGGATAGTTGGGGTGTTACACTTCCAGTTTTGAACCGGTTACCTTGAGAGATATTACAGTGTGGGGTAACTAATATGAATATTTTGTCCTAGGAGTCCTTTTTGGTTTGCATGAATATTGTTTTCATTAATAATTGCGCGTAACCTTGCTTGTAGGAGAATGGAATGTGATATAATCCTTAAGCATTAGTATGAGCATATAGATATGGTAAAAGTATGTTGGCATGTATTTAGGAGGCATAGTTATAATTAACTTATGAACTATTATGAAAAATGCACGAAATTGTGAAGAATGTGATTCGGTTGATTTCTCACAAATTTACCCTTGATTGCTTTGACTGCCATTTACTGCTTGTTTAACATCTTAGCACCGCCGATTTCACTTTTAAAACCCTTCTTGAGTTTTTTCGACTCAAGTTGTTTTGAAATTTTTAAATTCGAGGACGAACTTTATTTTTAAGGAGGGTGGATTGTTATACCATTGAAATTTTTAACTTTATTTAAATTTTTTTAAGCTCGAACTTCAGGTACGGAGTTCATTTTAAGAGGGAAAAATTGTAATATTCCTTATATTATTGGTAGTTTGTATTTGTTACTACATATATCTTTTTGAGATTTATTAATTCAAAAATAGTCTTTTATTATCTTTCCGGTCTTGTAAAAATTTCTAGACCCTTCTTATCTCCTACTCGTTTTATCTGACCATACTTTGACCTAATCTATACCTAAACTTATTCCTATACAAAGCCTTTTCTTGTCCTCTAGGTAATTTCTTTGTGCCGTCATTCTGTGCTCCCATCTCCGTTATTTTCTATCACAACTTGGTGCATGTATGCATGGCATCCATTACCTTTCTCTATTTGGTACATTAATTTCCAATTAACATCCTCTCCATTTCTTTCTCCCCATTTCCTCTCACCAACTCATTTAATAATATTTTCTCATCTACACCCTATTAACCCTTTATTTCCTTGCATAAATCTTGAACCGTTCGATATTAGTAGGATGCAATCCGATCCGTCGATAGGAAATGGCCTCTCCATTTCTTTTGAAGAAATGGAGAGGATCTTGACTCATTAATTTCCATATCTTTATTATCTTCCTCATGAATTATTATAATTTTCAACAAGCCTTCCTATAATCATTGCTAGCCATCTATTACGAAATCTTTTGGTGGAATTTATTTTTATCATGGGTCTTCTACTTTGAACCTTCGAGTGGATCCGACATTGATTCGTTAACTCTTGAGGTAAAACGATTCTACCGATCTTAATATAATTATTATCGTTCGAGGTTGTATGACTGTGCGATTTGATATGCGTTTATATGCAATAATTCGTTTTATACCGTGTAGTTGCTTGTACTACTATTATCAATACATATATATATAAAGCAGAAACTTTTCGAGCGATATTAGAGACTCCAACTTTTCTATAAATCCTAATAAGTGTAGATCTAACTTTTTGCTCTTAATAATTTATGAAAAAATTATCCTAATTAAAGTAGATTTAATAATTTATGAGAAAGTAATCATAATAGAAGTAAATCTAATAATTTATAAGAAAAATAATATTATAGAAGTGGATCTAATAATTTATCGATTATTCTTTACTAAAATAATAATAGAAAAATAACTTTATAAAGAATATTTATTTTAGAAATATTTATACCGCAAAAAAAATCATATAATAAATGTATAAAAATGTGCAAATTGTATATTTTATAAACATAAAATTAATCTTTGTGAGAAAAAAAAGTGATCCTAATTTCTTGCAAATATTAAATATTGTCAAAATTTGAAGTTGTTCGATTTTAACTACTTAGAGAAACTCGTGTAGTAACAAAGATAATTTTATTTAAAAAATTTTTTGAATATTTAAAATATTTACAAAAGATTCGAGTTGTTCATTATATCAAACCCGTAATTGTCTTACAAAAACCTTAGGAAAAAAACTAATTTTTATTTTTTAAAAAAAAAAATTTCAGGAAAAAGTAACATGTCATAATAGGAAAAAGAAGTAAAGATTAACATTTACTTAGCATTTGGCAGAGAAAAATGTTTACAGTGGCAATATTAGAAATAAACAACTTCTTCAACAATGGCATGAAATAGTTTTAACTCTGACTTTCTATAACCTATTAAATGTGTATGATTAGATTACCATTAATATTCACATAAGATTAAAAAAAATTGAGCTACCATTTTAAAAATATTAAATGAGTCTCGTATTGATTTTGTCAAATGAGCCAAAAAATTAAATACAAATGAACAAAGTCAATAATTACGATTTTATGCGGGAATAATAATCCAAGAACCGACTAACTATGAATAAATCAGTGTACGATAAATATATAGAAAAATTGTGAGAATTATATATAATCTATTATTATATCACCGAATGTTTTATTCAAACTGGTTTCAAATTCATATCAAATCCATAATAGACGTTAAACATGTATTGAACTGCCAAATATACAAAAATTATGCGGTTACATCCATTTCTACTTTCTAAATTCCAATTCATCTATGTGTTTTTATTCACTTAATTATTTACAGCGGTTTGCGTAAGACTAGTTATTAGACTTATTAATTTGTAATGTACTGATTGTATATTTAAAAGTGCAATAGTTTTCATAGTAGCTTTTCATAGTTTTTTTTGGAAAATTTTCATTTTGGTCCCTGAGGTTTGGGTTATTTCCACTGTAGTGCCCTGAGTTTTGCATAATTGCACTTTGGTGTCTTGAGGTTTCGACTACTTTCACTTTGGTAACTGAGTTTTGAATAAAATTTCATTTTGTTGAACTAAAACATTTAATAGTCAACGTTTATGTTAATTAAATTTTAAGTAAAATAAAGTTCAAAATTAGATATTAAACTGCATACAAAATAGTATAATCAACATAATATTGCAAAAAAAAATGGCTTTATGTTCAAAATATTTTTTAGTACTCCCTCGCTCCATTCATCTTTTATATTCCCATTTCAATAAAATATTCCCCACATATATTAGAGAAGTGGGAAGATAAAAGATGAATGGAGGGAGCATAAAATACAAAATATGTCGTATAGCCGTATAGGCCACTAAAGTGGGAAGTAGTCAAACCTCAAGGCACCAAAGTGGAATTATCCAAACGTTAGGGCACTAAAGTGAAATTAGGCCAAATCTCAGGGCAACAAAGTGGAAATAGTCCTTTTTTTTGTTAATGGTTAACTATGAGATATTCCATATTGGTTTTGTTGAATATAAAGTACTCTTTAGTGTAATAAATTAGGTCAAACTCAGAAGTGAAACGATTTTACATATATATTTAGTAATTTGAAGCAATTTTCTTAAAATTGAAACTCTTTTCTGAAAATTTGTTCATTTTGTTATTATAAATAAAAAGTAGAATAAAAATGTCAGATAATGAGACTTGATTTTGTTTATAAATAACATTTCAAATAAACAAAAAGGAGTTATAATTTTAATAGAATTAATCTAAAACTAATCCAGTTTAAGAGTAGTATCCTAATATCCTACTCCCTCCAATCCACACAAAACTCCTAATTTGTTTTTTAGAGGCCAAACTTTAAAAAGTTTTAACGTTATTTCACTCAAAAATATATTTCACATCTAAAAAATTAGATTTCGAATTATATATTTCACATGAAATTCAAAAGGAACAATCAGTCTTAATGGTAGATAGGCAAATTTTTTTTTTATTGTTTAGAGATCTAACAAAAATCCTCCAAACAGGCTACATATATAATTGAGATACATGTTGTTTTACATACCACCATTCACCATTTACACTGTCGTATGCTTACAAAATGGAATATTGATAGATGTTGTATGTTAATCTAATTTGTGAATCTTATAAAACCAGTCTCAGTTATCACGTGTTCATTTTATGGAATTAAACAACATTTTTGGGAATGACGTTTTAAATTAACTAAAATTGGTGGCGGTGCGTACAATAATAAAATTAGGTAATTACATTATACAACTGTGTCTTCGGATGCTATACAACTGATATAATTACTACAAAAAAAGTAGATTTTATGTTAAACGGACTGATGATCCATCAACAATCAACTAAATCAACTCAAAAGTTTTCCGTGTTCCGATTTTCAACATAGCTGGACTTTTTTTTTTTTATCAACTTAGTTGACTTCTACTACCAAACCATGACAATGTAAACCAACATTTGAATTCTTAGAGCATTCAACATGCATATTCTTAAAAGATGATCCTATGGAAACCTCATGCATTACTATACTCGAAATTAAGAATTCTCGCTTGTCATTATGAAGTGCGGAAGAAGTATTAAATACCGTTAAGTAAGATGTTAAGACCTATGTAAACAATATGAAGATGAATACCATAGTTGAAATATTTGTTTTCTCTCCAACAAACATCATTTTTCCCTTTAAATTCATTTTATATGACTACATTTTATCTTCAACATTCATCTTTTACCCTTCTCAATTTCATCGTCAACATTCATCATTTACTATACTTAAGGAGTATAAGTGAGAATGAATAGGAAGTTAGAGGGTATAAGTGGGCTTTCCTGAAAAGTAGAGGTACAAGTGGGATTAGCTCAAAACAGAGGGGTACAAGTGGTAATTTCCCTTAATTTTATTGGAGTTCGGTATTGATTTGATTTTACGAGAAGTATATAAAGAGCAAAATACTCTCTTAATTGTAGACAGTCAAGATAAACTAATGCTTTAGGAGATCTAACATTTTCTATAAACATACTAAATATAGATAATTACGATACATGTTGCTTTACGTAACACCATTTAGTTTTACGTAGTTGTTATAAGTTAAAATAATTTGCAAAACTTATTAAGGCCTGTCTCAGTTATTAAGGGTGGTTCATTTGGTGAGTTGCACTATGTTTATGAGATAACTATTGTATTTAATTAAAACCAGTAATAACTATAACAATAATGGGAAAACTAATTACATACTTTTACTATGTTACTTGTTGTTTCACAACTGAAATTATAACTATTAAATGACAAAACTTCTATGCTAAAAGTACTAATAGTTCATTGATGGTCAACTACACCAACCACGAACTTTTGTTTATCAATGATTTAAACATTATTGAACTTCTTTTATCAACTATAGAATATATTTATACAAATGATCCTAATGGGAGCCCCGTGCATCGCACGGGCTTTTCAACTAGTATATAGTAAATACATATATATTTGTATTTTGTTGGTTATCCTGTTTGAGAGGGGTAAGGGTTGTGCGATATAAATTCCGGTTCGGCAGATTGTTTGGAATGTAGCTTGATGATGCACTCTTGAATGGAATGCTTCATGGGTTCAGTGGGTCACATAGTGGAGATTTATGGATGGTATAGTACGTAATTTCTTAACTAGAGAGTGCCCTTTATTAATTATTGTTGTGGTGCAGTATTGTTACGGTGGTTAAGTTGAGAATTCCATTTGATTTTTATTTGGTTATATTACGTGGGACGCTGTTGTTTTATTTTGCATTATATTTTAATTGTCTTTCCTTTGTCCTTGACTCGTGGGTGAGTAGCTTAGAGTCTTGTACTCTAAGTATTGAGCACGGTTGTTTGAACCTTTGACAATAACGATATTGAAATTGAAATGAGATTGGTTACTAGTATATAGTTATGGGGCCTTTGAACCGAATTATTTTTACGGTCCAATGTGACCATGGTTATTGAGTTATTTGGGTTTGAAATCGATATTGAGATGGAAGTATTGTTTCGCGGTCTTATTCGCTAGTTCACTCACCCCTTGTCTTGGTCTTAGGGTCGACGATGAGAATACAGTACTAGTTACTTTGGAGTACTATATTATGAGACAGAGTAATGACTGAGATGGATGGGGTAATGAGTTGAGATTAAGATAATTATTGGGACGAGAGTATCTATTATATTATCGAGTAGTTTGAGTTTAAGAATAGTTACGGGGGAGTGTTTTTATTAATCTCTCTGTTTATTTTTATTTTTACTTGTGTTGTGTTTCCACGCCATGACCAAAAATTAAGCTACTTATATTGAGGTATTATCTGTTACTCAGCTTTTCGGCTGACGTGTTTTCTCCCATCGGGGCTACTCGTCATGGGGGTAGTCCTTTCTGTCTTCTGGTTTTGCTTTCAGGTCTTCTGTTGGTGTTCAGAAATGATTTTATTTCAAGACAAGTTTTATTTAAAGTGTTTGTAAAAGTTTTAGTTCATTTTGTATATTTTGTTTTAAGAGAAATTTTGTAAGAAAAACTTTGTATATTAATTATAATATCTCTGTATTTCAGCGAGTTTTATATGTAAAAGTTAATTTAAAATTTAGCCGAAAATCAGGGGTGTTACATTCATAAGCTTGCAAGCGGAATTCATCAAGCTCATTGAGTTGCAAGAGACATTTCTCTCCACTTAGCTTTGCATCCATGTTTAGCTCCTAGACCGCCCAATATGTCTTGTGTTCCATCATAACCGGTAGATGGCAAGCCTTTCCATAGACCAACCTATATGGTGAAGTACCAATAGGTGTCTTATATGTGGTACGGTAGGCCCACACGGTATCATTAAGCTTCATGCTCCAATCCTTCCTCGACTTGGCAACAACTTTCTCAAGAATGGACTTGATCTCACGATTAGAGACCTCTACTTGGACACTTGTTTGTGGATGGTAAGCTAAGCCTCTTCTATGGGAAACCCCATACTTTTCTAGCAACGCATCAAGTTATTTCTCATCAAAGTGAGTACCACGATCACTAATGACCTCTCTAGGCACTCCAAATCTCGGAAATATGATCTTCTTGAACAAGTTGATCATGGCTTGGGCATCATTGGTTGGAGTAGTAATTGCCTCTACTCATTTAGAGACATAATCAACTGCGACCAATATGTAACGATTACCTATTAATAAAGGAAATGACCCTTGATAATCAATACCCCACACATCAAATACTTGCACTTCTAAGATACCATTCGAAGGCTTCTCATGTCTTCTTGAAATAGAGCCCGTCCTTTGGCAAGCATCGCATGCCACTACGAAAAGTTTGGCATCTTGGAACATGGTACGCCAATAGAAGCTGGATTGCAACATCTTTGAAACGGTCTTGGGTGGTCCATGATGACCACCATAAGGAGAAGAATGATATCCTACCTTTCACATCCCATTGTGGGACACATCTCTGGAATAGCCCATCAGAGCAGTGTTTGAATAGATAAGGATCATCCCAATAGAAGAACTTGGCATCATGTAAGAACTTCTTCCTTTGTTGATATGAAAGGTTGGATGGCAACTTCCTTCCAACTAGATAGTTGGCTATGTCGGCATACCAAGGTGTATTAGCTTCTAACATCCTTAAGGCATCATCGGAGAAAGAATCATCAATAGGTATATCAATACCTCCATCATTATACTTCAATCGAGAAAAGTGATTGGCAACAACATTTTCGGCCCCCTTCTTGTCTCGTATCTCAAGATCAAATTCTTGCAAGAGCAAGATCCATCTTATAAACCTTGGCTTGGCCTCTTGTTTGGCTAGGAGATGCTTTAGATCAGCATGATCGGTATGAACAATGAGTTTGGAGGCGATCAAGTAAGAACGAAATTTGTCTAACGCATAGATAATGGCAAGTAGCTCTTTCTCCGTGGTGGCATAATTGATTTGAGCCGCATCCATGGTTTTTCTAGCATAGTAGATAGCATGGAGAACCTTGTCCTTTCGTTGTCCTAGCGTGGCACTTACCGCATAGTCACTTTGTGTACATGGGCCTACCTACATGCCAATCCAATCTATGGACGTGCAGCAGTCGAAAAGACACGCTCGGTGGCGTATTAAATGCTTTCGACCGGATCATTTTAGATCGGTCGGTTTCGTCTCGTCAAGGATCTCGAAACGATGTTATAGATGTTCGAAGTCGCCACCAAGAAATTGTGGGATGCTTGGAAACCATTGGAGACCACTTTATACCTAGGTCAATCAAGGCAAAAAGCGGTGTTTGACATAGGTACTAAAGATAAGGAATCATCCCTCTTAAGCATCTTATCTCTAGAATGACTCTCGTTCGCCCTGGATAAGGTCGTCCACTATCCAAAGTTTCTGAGTAAGAGGTGAAGGTACGTATTGGGAAGCCCTTTAATTAGACACCCAATCCCGCCCGCGGTAGCGGCCTCTACTAAACGATCTGGTTGGTTGAATGCAAAAGTTGATAAAACGGGAAAATGCATGAATGCGCATACACAAGTTTAAACCTAACATGTGGAGTTTACTATGTCGGTTGTTTATCCAAATATCAAGCAATTGATGTCGAGTTGGATTTAGTGTTGATTTGCATGCAAGACGAAAATTAAACATTCATTTACCGAGTTAGGTTTATGGTGCATAACGAGATCCATTTGTCTTAGAAAAGCGTTTTGCAAATACAAAGTAAAATGTGGACTTATCAATCTGATCCGTCCTTTAATCGGGTTAACCGAAGTCGGCATCTTCCTAGACAAGTACTGGAAAGGGAACAGGACCTGTATCAGGCAACCTATTGAGGCACGAGTCTTAGGACGATGCAAAGGAGCCTGCCCAGGTTTGAAAACTGGAAATCAGAGGGCCTGTTTAGGCACGAGGCAGCAGACGACCCAAAGAGGTGTCTCCTAGTTGATGAAAATGTTTATGAAATTGTTTATAAAAGGGTATAAGAACCCGTCTTTGTTTGAAAAATTCGTTTTAGACCGCTTTTATGACAATATTAAGAACGAGACTTGAATAATCATCATTGTGTTGATAATATTCGATGTCGGGTTCAGTTTTGTAAGCTTGACATGAATAGTTTTGTTAAAATGGATATAAAAATGTTTGTTATGAACTAAATGTGTTAAGTTCATTGTTTTGTAATTAGTAAATGTTCATCATCGTACTCGTATTAAACCGACATGGTATGTAGAACCAAGGATGACTATGCATGTATGATTAATATGTGTGTTTTGAAAGTATAAACAAATGAATAAAAGGTTTTAAAATACCTTTAAAATGTAATTAACCTAATATTATCACCAAAACAAGGATTAAACCGTCATGGTATGAGGAACCAAGGGTGAACATAATTTGTGGTTAAAAATATTTATCATAAAAATGATTTGAAATAGTAAAAGCCGATTGTAAAATGAATGAAAATGGAAAGAATGAACTCAAACACGTTTGAGTTTTGACCTGGACAACTAGTATAGGCTCGAGCCACCTAGTTGTGATTAGGGGCTCCTATTTCAGGTCAAAACTCGATTTTGGCTCATTCGATCCGTATTTTGGACCATGTTATGCATGTTTTAGCATGTTAAGGTCATAAAAACAGATAAAGAACATTAGAGAAGAGGATTAATTACACCCTCATACTTACATGCTAGGTCATTGGTGAGAAACCGACGGAAGTGTAAAAACTTGTTAGGTTGGAAAACTCGGTTGAAAACCGTTTTAGCAATGTAAAGAGTATTGTTGGACCATATAGTTTATATGTTTATGTTTTGATGATGTCAAGGTGTTTTAGATTTTATATACTCGTTGTGCGTAATCGTTTGTTAAGTGTTTTAGCATTAACCTTTTGCGAGCAACAAAGAGGATTGCGACGATTACATGAGAAGTTCAAGTTTTCATTCAAGATCAACAATTCAAGGATTCATTCAAGTATTTTGTGAAGACGAAGTTCGTCTAGAAGATTAATCAAGCTTGGATGATGATGTAGCCTATACTCGAAGATCTCCTTGAAGATTAGAATAGTATAGGTGATTATCTCATAATGGTAATTGGAGAATGAGTTTCCTAATTAGTAAAGTTATAGCTTTGCAGCTATAACATTACTAGTAAAAGAGCTCAATGTTATAGCTCTTCTACTATAACATTGAAATGCTGAGTTTTCATACACGACTTTTAAATGGTTCGAAAATTGTTTTTGCAAATTCTTAAAGTTTATTTTATATGTTTTTAAGGAAAGTATTTATTTGATAAAGCCCGGTTTAGTGAGGTTCGGTTTTATGAATGGCGTTGATTGATAGTCTTTGGGTCAACTTATGAGTTGGACTTTACTATCAATTAGGGTTTTCATCTAGCCTCTTTTAAACCTAAATTCGAATTATATATTAAGATTAGGGTTTGCATGGATCACGAGCCTATGAGCCGTGGTATGCCGTGTTACCTAAAAGATATTAGGTAAAGATTTTATTCTATAATATAATCTTTACATATCTTGTATATCTTACATATATATTTGTTTATGATAAAAGATTTTCTTGTTTTAGGAAATCTTATCATAATCTTAGAATTTATAGTAAAGATAATATTTGGAAAGATTATGTTCTATCTTTTAGAATATTCTTTATTATCTTTTATGGCCTTTAGGTAAGAGGAGATAAGAAGATATAATTTGCAATTATATCTTATTTCGGCTATTAGGGTTTTGATAGAAACCGTGTGGCTCTCCTCTTCCTTGCCTATAAATACTTTGTTATTTGTAACATCTAAAATAGAGACCTTAAGCATAAAAATTGTTTTCATATTTTAAAAAGCAAACCGTGTGTTTTTAACGAAAACCGATTTGCTAATTTCGAAAGGTCGTGTGTTACAAAACTCGCATACTTGTTCTTCATTTTCGTTATAAGATAATAGTGCTATAATTGATTTCTTACTTGTTCATTAACGTGAACTATTAGAAGAATCATTAGTGCTTTCTTATTAGCGTAAGTTAGTCACTCGAGTATTTAACGGTACTCATTGAGTTACAGCTAGAGTTAGTTGTACGAGTTGGGTTAGTAAATTTGTAATCCGTAGAAAGGTACTAAATTTATTAATCGAGAATAGTGGACGTAGGTTTCGACTTGTGAAACTGAACCACTTCAAAAATCCGTGTGTCTCTTCTTGTTTCGTTCTTTCGTTTACTTTGCTTACAATTATTAGTTGATTAGTTAAAGTTTAATCAATAAACTTTAAATAATCAATTACATTCACACAATCGAAAAAGCTTTAAAAAGTTTTAAATCCTCAATTCACCCCCCTCTCTTGAGTATTTTGGATCAATAGACTCTTCAATTGGTATCAGAGCCCCGTGCTCTTGATTGCCTAACCGCAAAGAGGCTGATCTATCTTGTTTTTCATTTATCTTATCGTTTTATATTCCGCTGCCTATCACGTGATAAATGGATTCCAAATATCTCAAGTGTCCCGTCTTTGATGGGAAGAATTACGGATTGTGGAAAAACATGATGACTCACTATGTGAAAGGACACGATTGGGAGTCTTTGGAGGATTATTCAAAACGGACCGCATCAAATTCTTGTGGCATCCGAGGAAGGCACTACCTATGAAAAGAAAGAAGAGGACTATGTCGAGGCCGACTACAAGAAAGCCGAGAAGAACTCCAAAGCAATAAGTCTTCTCGAAAACGGAATGACCTCTACTGAGTTCGATCGGTTCTCCTCTTGTTCCACGGCCAAGGAGATATGGGATGGGCTCGAATTAGCTTATGAAGGTACTTCCATTGTTAGGAAGCACCGAATTGATTTGCTTATGCAAAAATACGAGCTATTCATCATGGAGCCTAATGAGTCTCTAGATAGTATGTCCGCAAGGTTTTCAAGCATCATCAACGAACTGAAAAACCTAGGTAGAAAATTCAGTACTGAGGACATTGCCAGAAAGGTTCTTAGGAGCCTTACTAAGAAGTGGCGTGCTAAGGTCACTGCAATGGAGGAATCTCGTGATCTTGAAACCCTATCTTACCAAGAACTCATTGGTGCTCTCATGGCCCATGAAATTACTCTTAACAAAGACGACGCTGAACCAAGTCGCAATAAGAGTATGGCTTTAAAAAGCGAAGAAGTGGACTCTGACCTAGAGGATGAAACTGTCTTGTTTGCACGACGTTTTAAAAACAAAATCTTTCGAAATAGACAAGCAAAATCATCTTATAACAACAATAACAACAAGTCATTCAACAAAAAGGTTAATGACTCAAAATCGTCCTTCGCAAATAGAGGCTGCTTCAAGTGTGGAGAATCTGGTCACATGATCAAAGATTGTCCAACATGGGAGAAGATAAAGGACAAGACAAAACGTGAGAAGACAAAGAGGGAATTCAAGCAAGTTATGATGGCTTCGTGTTGGGGAGACCTTGACTCAAGATGACGAGGAATCAAGACGACGAAGTAGCAAACCTTTGTCTCAAAGAAATAGTCTTGACCTAATATCCGACAGTGACGATGAAAGCACAAATTCTCATTCAAACTATTGCTTTCTTGGAGAATCAGACGAGGACGATGATGATGAGGTAAGTTACCTTGAGCTTAAGAAACGTGTTAAGAAATTGTCTAAAAGTGCGCTAATTGAATACTTTGAACAATCTCTTGATAAGTGTCATGAACAGGACTTGGAACTAAAGGATCTAAAGGAACAGATTCTTGAAATTGCGGAAGAAAATCATACTCTCAAGACTAAGGCTAAGAAGTTGAAATCTAAAGTTATAGCTGAGAAAGCTACAACATTAGATTCTACTATGGCTGAAAAGAAGGAATTAGAGTCTAAAGTTATAGCTAATGAAGCTATAACCTCTGACCTAAAGCTTAACATCAAGCATCTTCAGGCCAAAGTTATAGCTAATGAAGCTATAACTTTAGAACTTAGAAAAGTCAAAGAACTTTTGGAAACTAAGGTCACATCTAATGAAGAAGTGATCTTAGATCAAAAGAAAGAGATAGATTCTCTTTCAAAGCAATTGAAAGAATCTAAAACCGATATGATCAACGTTAAGAAACACCACACCGATGTTGTGTTCATTCTTAACAAACGATTCCAAGACTTTCGTGACAACTTTAAAAAGGACAATGATGTAGATCACACGAAATGTCAAGAGGAAATCAAAACCCTAAAAGACTTGCTTCTACACGCTAGAAAGGTCCATGATAAGTGGGAAGGTAGCACAAAAGTCCTAAACTTCCTAACCGAACAATCTGACAACAATATGAAGATGGGGTTAAGACATGAGTGCTACAAATAGAGAGATCACTCTAAATGCAAGTCAACACCTTCGGATTTTGATTTTAGAAAAAGGAAGTATGCTGATCTTCCTGAATACTTGATTTGCAATTACTGTGGTCATACGGGTCACATCCAAATCAATTGTGTCAAAAAGGCTCACGATTTATGAAAAAATGCCGAACATGCCAAAACTGTTGACACAGTTGACGAGGATAAGGAAACTCCCACTGACGAACCTAACGAAGAAAGGAACAATAAATTCCGTTGGTTCTATGACATGGCCTTTGACTACTCTAAGAAACCTAGCACTTCACAAAGCCCTTGTAAATCTAAACCTAGTAAACCTATTCACAAGGCATCTAGTCAAGAGAGACCTAGAGAAGTTCCGAGACCTAGAGAAGTTCCTAGACCTAGAGAAGTTCCGAGACCTAGAGAAAACCCTAACCCTAGAACTCCTCCCAAGCCAAAAATTAGAAAAATGGTTATTAGACAAGTCTGGATTCGAAAGGATTTAGTTTATAGAGTAACTAATCATAAGGGACCCAACTTAGCTTGGGTACCTAAAAACTGTATCTAATCCTTTCTGCAGGAAGAAGTGAAAGAAAACAACCAATGGTATCTTGACAGTGGATGCTCAAGACACATGACCGGAGATAAGAATCTATTTCTTTCACTTAAACCCTTCAACGGAGGAAAAGTGACGTTCGGGGACAACAAAAAGGGAAAAGTAATCGGTGTTGGAAAAATAGGAATCTCTAAATCTCACGCAATAAGTGATGTTTATCTCGTGGATGGTCTAAAGCATAACTTGCTTAGTATATCTCAACTATGCGACAAAGGTAACAAAGTAGTTTTTCATACTGATAGTTGTCGCATTATTATTGAAGGAACTAGCAACGTTATTCTTGAAGGCCACCGAAAAAGGAATGTTTATATGGTAGATTTAAATGCTGTGCCTACTAACTCTTTTTCGTGTATGAAAGTTACACTTGATGATCCTTGTTTATGGCATAAACGATTCGGTCACATTAGCTCACTAACCCTGAATAAACTCAAGAAGTGGGACTTGGTTGAAGGGTTGCCTAAGATCAAGTTCGACCAAGAAAAGATGTGTGACACATGTTCCAGGTGTAAACAAGTAAGATCATCGTTCAAACCTAAAAGAGTAGTAAGCACAAATGAAGCCTTGGAACTGGTACACATGGATTTATGTGGACCTATGAAGGTAAGGAGTAGAGGAGGATCTAGGTACGTTTTTGTTCTTGTAGATGACTACTCAAGGTATGTATGGCCTATCTTCCTTCATTCAAAAGACGAAACTTTTGATGAATTTGACTGTCTTATGAAACGTGTTCAAAATAAATATAAGACTAATCTAGTATCTATTCGTACGGATCATGGCACCGAATTTGATAATCAAACCTTCATAGAATATTGTAGAGTTAATGGTGTAGGGCATAACTTTTCTGCACCAAGGACTCCGCAACAAAACGGTGTCGTTGAACGTATGAATAGAACTTTAGAAGATATGGCACGTACAATGCTTCGTGTAGTGGTTTACCTCGTAACTTTTGGGTCAAGAAGCCATAAGTACTTCTTGCTACATCCATAATCGTGCTATGATCCGACCTATCCTTAAGAAAACCCCTATGAACTCCTCGCAGGTCGAAAACCTAATATCTCTCATCTTCGTTGTTTTGGGAGTAAATGTTTTGTACATAATAACGGTAAAAACCGCTTAAGTAAATTCGACCCTAGGAGTGATAAGGCGATTTTTATAGGATACTCAGATCATAGCAAGGCTTACAAAGTCTTCAATAAGAGAACTCTCTGTATTGAAGAAAGTGTCCACGTTATCTTCGATGAAGATAACATGTTCGATAAGCCTTTACAGGATGAGGAAGAAGACTTGGATGAGCCCGACTTTCGTCTCTCTAGAGATGATCCCCCGGATTTGGAATTAGAGGATAATGAAATTGAGGGAATAAACGATGAACTTGATCGTTCCTCAAAAGACAAACCAGAGAAGGACAAGGTTATAGTTGATGATACTATAATATCTACTCAAAATAAGAACTCCCAAACCAATGTTATAGATGATGTTACTGTAACATTGAAACCAAATCAAGGTGTAGAGTCCGAGGTTATAATCGACTCAAACACAACACCCGACTTGGATTCAGGGGGAACTTCCTCTAATTCCGAACCAAATGATGTCGGGACAAGCTCAAATGACGATGGCGAACCAAGCACTTCAACGAAGTGGAAATACAAGAATTCACACCCCATGGATAATATTCTTGGAAATATTAAGAAGGGTGTTCAAACAAGACGTTCCTTAAACAACTTCTGTTCCTTCTACTCTTTCCTATCCATGATCGAACCAAAGAACGTCAATGAAGCTCTTGCTGAATCAGATTGGATTGTCGCTATGCAAGAAGAGCTACAACAGTTCGAAAGAAATAAGGTTTGGCATTTAGTTCCTAGACCGAATGATCGAACAGTCATTGGAACTCGGTGGGTCTTCAGGAACAAATTGGATGATGCCGGGTCATTGTCAGAAACAAAGCAAGATTGGTGGTCCAAGGATATAATCAACAAGAAGGAATAGATTATGACGAGACTTTCGCACCTGTTGCTCGACTCGAAGCTATTAGACTTCTGATTGCATTCGCCGCGCACAAAGGAATGAAGCTCTTCCAGATGGACGTCAAGACGACATTCTTAAATGGATTTTTGCAAGAGGAAGTCTTCGTTGAACAACCCCCTGGTTTTAAGAATATCAAATTTGAGGATCACGTGTTCAAATTGGATAAAGCCCTATACGGATTGAAGCAAGCACCTAGGGCTTGGTACGGCGATTGTCTAAGTTTCTCGCTGACAAAGTGGATTCAATGAGAGGATCCGTCGACAAAACCCTATTTCTAAAAACTGAGGGTTCCGACCTTTTGGTTGTTCAAATCTACGTCGATGACATCATCTTTGGATCGACCAACCGACGTCTATGCAAATACTTTTCTGAGTTGATGACTTCCGAGTTTGAGATGAGTATGATGGGAGAATTGAAATTCTTCCTAGGTCTGCAGATACAACAGACAGATGAAGGCATTAAGATCCATCAACAGAAATACATCAAAGAGTTGATTCGGAAATTTGGAATGGAAAATTCGCATGCTATGCCTACTCCAATGGTCGAAAAAAAGAAATTGACATTGGACGAAAATGGTAAATCAGTTGATGAAACTACTTACCGTGGGATGATTAGGTCATTGTTATATTTGACCGCAAGTAGACCCGATATTATGTTTAGTGTATGCGTTTGTGCGAGATATCAATCGTCTCCCAAAGAATCGCATATGACGGCCGTAAAACGGATTTTACGTTATTTGATTGAACGCCAATTTATACCTATGGTATCCTATGGAATGCAATTTTGACCTAGTCGGTTATTCTCGACGCCGACTACGCAGGATGTTCTCTGAGACGAAAAAAGCACGTCGGGTGTCGCCACTTTTATCGGACCGTGTATCATCACGTGGGGTTCGAAGAAACAAAATTCAGTTGCTCTCTCAACTGCCGAAGCCGAATATATTGCCGCAGGACTGGTATGTACTCAACTTTTATGGCTTAAGCAACAATTACGTGATTATGGTGTTGACGTAGGATGTATTCCTATTTTGTGTGATAATACTAGTGCGATAATTATTTCTAAAAATCCCGCACAACATTCTCGTACCAAACACATTGAAATTAGACACCACTTTATTAGAGACCATGTTGAGAAGGGGAATATAAAACTTGAATTTTGTAGTACTGAAAAACAATGGGCAGACATTTTGACAAAATCATTAGCTAGAGAACGATTTGAGACTTTACGGTTGGAAATTGGTTTAATCAGTGGTACCTAAGTTTCTATATCTGTTCAATCCTGTTATGACTGACTAGTTAAGTTAAGATTGTATGACTGTGTCCGTATATTGCGTTGCATGAATAAATTCGTTTATAGAAATATTATTTTCATAAGATTCTATTTGTTATTTAGAATTTAATTAATATACAAACTTATTCTCATCATTAAACAAACACATCATATCTCTTTTATTTTTTCAAAAATCAAAAGAAAATCTCACAAAAAGGCTCACAATACACGGCTCATATGACTCCTATATCAACCTAATTTCCTAATTCATGTCTTATCATCATAAATTTCATCTTATCACTTTCCTATTCTTAATTAACTACACTTACCATAAAACACCTACACTTGTTTACCCTAAAACCTACACCTATATCTACCCTTGCTTTTACCCGTCCACCCATCCCCACTTGCCTACCTCTTTCTTCTTCCAAATATTTACAATTATTACATATCTTTCCCTTTACTCCAACAATCACCATCATCCCTTTTTCAAACCATCTCCATCATCATGAACTCATCCCATGCAAAAAACACCCGATCCTCAACCCGTCACCACCAAAACCGTCCCTTTCCTCACCAAACATCACCTTTGCCACCACATACCCCTCATTCCATGAATTGTCCTTCACCACAACCAAACCAAAACTCGCCCTGTTTTCGTAGTCGGGACGAATCGGTCTCCGAAGGAAAAAGACGCCGTCTTTTCAAAGGTAAAAATAAAGTTGTTGTCGATAATGGTGAAGCGATTGTGGAGGAACCCGAGGTGATAGTTCGGAATGGTGTTGCTCGCACTCTGCTTAGAGATGCTTCGAAAGCCGCGACGAAGGAGGGATTAAATCGTGTTCGGCTCACACACGATGAAAGCATCTTGGTTAATCGAGTTTTGAGGTATTCTATTCATGGTGGTCGGTATTATCCGAAATCTTGGTTGGTTAGTGTACCCGCTCTTGCTTTCTTTGTTAATTTTCTTGATTTTCAAGGGTGGAGTCACATAAGTCATTTTTCGGGTCCTATATACCCGGTTGAGGTGGTACAGTTCTTTGCTAGTGTGTCGATTAAAAAGGGAGTGTTGCATGCGGTTGTTAATGGTGTTGATGTTACCGTCTCTGTTTCGGATTTTTGCTCTGCTTTTTCGGTTCCTAATGAAGGGATTGAATTAAATCCGAGTCTTGAGTGGTCTAATGTTGAAAGTGAAAAAGAATTGTTGGTAAAACAGTATTTTGAGGAGATGACGGAGGGTGTCAATATCGTGGTTCGTCCTCTTTCGGCCAAAATTAAGTTCTTCTTAAATTTTTTGTGGAACACAGTGGTGCCGAGAAGAGGGGGCCGTGATAAGGTGTCGAGTTATGAGGCGATTATGGTTTATTCTTGGTTGGAAGGTCAAAAAGTGAACTTGGGGAGTGTTGTTTTGCACCGTATTCTTCAAACGAGTCTTACGGTCACTAAAGAAAAATTGAGCACTACAATTGATTTGCCGTATGGTATGTGGATATCTCGGTTGTTGGAAATTAAACAGGTAATCGGGCCTGACAGTTACGGTGTTAGTGCTCGGGATAGTATGTGTGATAAGTTGATCAAGTTAATGGGTCTTGTTGTTGATGGACCCGAGCTGCAACTTACAAAAGATGTTGAGAAAGTTCCGGTGGAATCGGGTTTAGGAGCTATTGAGTCGAAATTGGAAGGATTTATGAGTGGGTTAATGGAGAAATTTGAGGAGCATTCAACTAGTTTGGCTACGGCATTGGCACGGGTTGGCCCATCTCGGTCCTTAGACTCGGGATTAGATGCTAGTCGGGTGTATTCATGGATGGAGGATGTGGACAAGAGATTGGCGGGTTTTGAGAGGGAGCTGAAGGCTATACGTGGGGAAGTGTTCCCACACGGTGATCGTCTCACTTTCCTTACGAGTCAGGGTGGTGCGTTGGTGATGCACGGGAAAGCAATGGCGGGAGATCAAGCTCTTACGTTGGAAGCTACGAAGGCCCTTTCCTTGAAGGTCCTTAATTTTGAAAGGAGCGTTGGTACTCTTTCACAGTTGGTTAGGAGCTCTTTTGACCGTCTGGATGCTTTGGAGCACCGTACCCGACCCGACTACGTGAACCCGTATAAGACCCGCAACCTTTGATTTTCTCTCGTCCTACCCTCCCTAGCCCTTCCTTTAATTAGCTTTTCTTTTATTTCATCTAATGGTGTGTTAATCAAACCTCTATTCGGCCCATTTTGGCTTACACTTGTGGTTATGGCCCAAGTGTTCTATTAGACATGTGATCATTCGGCCCATTTTGGCGTTAAACATGTTTAATTCCTAGTTTGTATGCTAATTATCTTTTGGATGCTTCTAGTCTTGCGTGCTATTTTATTTCTTATGACGTTTTTATCTCTTGTCTCATCTTATATTATTCTAGTCATTTTTGATTTGTTCTTAACTTTTCGATGATGTCAAGAGGGGGAAAGAACGTCTATAGTAAGCATCTACCTAAGCTTGCTCCTTGTCAAGACCAATTGTCTCTTAAAGTCCTTAAAGCTTTGGTTTTGAAAGTTTGTTTTGATCTTGCGTTAATCTTTATTGTCAAGATAACGGTATTATATTAAGGGGGAACTTTTTCGTTAGTCACAATTTTATGAGACTTGCCATCATCAAAAAGGGGGAATTTGTTGGACCATATAGTTTATATGTTTATGTTTTGATGATGTCAAGGTGTTTTAGATTTTATATACTCGTTGTGCGTAATCGTTTGTTAAGTGTTTTAGCATTAACCTTTTGCGAGCAACAAAGAGGATTGTGACGATTACATGAGAAGTTCAAGTTTTCATTCAAGATCAACAATTCAAGGATTTATTCAAGTATTTTGTGAAGACGAAGTTCGTCTAGAAGATTAATCAAGCTTGGATGATGATGTAGCCTATACTCGAAGATCTCCTTGAAGATTAGAATAGTATAGGTGATTATCTCATAATGGTAATTGGAGAATGAGTTTCCTAATTAGTAAAGTTATAGCTTTGCAGCTATAACATTACTAGTAAAAGAGCTCAATGTTATAGCTCTTCTACTATAACATTGAAATGCTGAGTTTTCATACACGACTTTTAAATGGTTCGAAAATTGTTTTTGCAAATTCTTAAAGTTTATTTTATATGTTTTTAAGGAAAGTATTTATTTTATAAAGCCCGGTTTAGTGAGGTTCGGTTTTATGAATGGCGTTGATTGATAGTCTTTGGGTCAACTTATGAGTTGGACTTTACTATCAATTAGGGTTTTCATCTAGCCTCTTTTAAACCTAAATTCTAATTATATATTAAGATTAGGGTTTGCATGGATCACGAGCCTATGAGCCGTGGTATGCCGTGTTACCTAAAAGATATTGGGTAAAGATTTTATTCTATAATATAATCTTTACATATCTTGTATATCTTACATATATATTTGTTTATGATAAAAGATTTTCTTGTTTTAGGAAATCTTATCATAATCTTAGAATTTATAGTAAAGATAATATTTGGAAAGATTATGTTCTATCTTTTAGAATATTCTTTATTATCTTTTATGGCCTTTAGGTAAGAGGAGATAAGAAGATATAATTTGCAATTATATCTTATTTCGGCTATTAGGGTTTTGATAGAAACCGTGTGGCTCTCCTCTTCCTTGCCTATAAATACTTTGTTATTTGCAACATCTAAAATAGAGACCTTAAGCATAAAAATTGTTTTCATATTTTAAAAAGCAAACCGTGTGTTTTTAACGAAAACCGATTTGCTAATTTCGAAAGGTCGTGTGTTACAAAACTCGCATACTTGTTCTTCATTTTCGTTATAAGATAATAGTGCTATAATTGATTTCTTACTTGTTCATTAACGTGAACTATTAGAAGAATCATTAGTGCTTTCTTATTAGCGTAAGTTAGTCACTCGAGTATTTAACGGTACTCATTGAGTTACAGCTAGAGTTAGTTGTACGAGTTGGGTTAGTAAATTTGTAATCCGTAGAAAGGTACTAAATTTATTAATCGAGAATAGTGGACGTAGGTTTCGACTTGTGAAACTGAACCACTTCAAAAATCCGTGTGTCTCTTCTTGTTTCGTTCTTTCGTTTACTTTGCTTACAATTATTAGTTGATTAGTTAAAGTTTAATCAATAAACTTTAAATAATCAATTACATTCACACAATCGAAAAAGCTTTAAAAAGTTTTAAATCCTCAATTCACCCCCCCCCCCCCCCTCTTGAGTATTTTGGATCAATAGACTCTTCAAGTATTATTTTTTTTAGTTATTGTGTAGTTGGTCGAAATGGTCGGTCAAGTGATTTAATACACGATGACGGTACCAAACAATGTGAATGGCTCGTATTTTCCATCAGTAGGTCGACTCAGGAAGTCAAGGTCTATAATTTTAAGGGAGAAAAGAGGGGGCGAACGCTCCCGTACCCTCAAATGGTGGCATTTGAGGTATTTATAGAGGATTCTGTAGTTGTGTGCGTTTTGAGCGACGTGGCCTGATCAGTCATAATTATATGCATATTTAAGCCTCCCCTTAATTACTTTTGATACGGTTTCGTGCTAAATTATATTATATACATGCCTTTTATGTTAGAATGTTGTTACTTGCGCTATTTGATGTTTACTGCAGGAATGATGCATTTGAGGAGCAAAGGAATGAAATGGGGATCGCGGAGTGGGCATAAAGGAATATACGAAGTATGGCACGGGAATCCATAAGAATGAAGTAAGAGAAGTTAAGAAGACAACACGAAGAAAAGAGCTGAAACAGAGTGGTTCCTCGATCAATCTTACCCAGGCTCGATCGAGTATAGCCAGGCTCGATTGAGGAAGCTATGGTTACCATAATTTTTCGCAATTTCCTTAAGTCGGTTATGTTTTACTATAAATACCCAATTCGTACCCTATGTTTATTTACGTCTTATTTTTACCTAGTTACGCATAGCTTCTCTAAAAACTCTCTTAGAATACTCTTAGTTTAGTTTATTTATTATTGTCTCGGATCTATTGCTCTTTAATTACGGTACTCTCTAATCTTTATTTAGTTGTTATTAATTCAAATTTTATTTCATTGAATTGTTTTGCTTATCATATTAAGATTTTAATCATGTTGTTCATTAATCTTATTGTTGTTATTCCCTTTATCATGAGTAGCTAATTTCATAATATAGGGTGAAAGGGGATCTAGGTTGTTAGAAAAGGGGTTATTAATGAATTGATTGTTAAATTGATTTTGATTGCTATTTAATTATCGTTTTACATCTAGTTAATTAATTACTGATCAAAATTGATTAATTTAGTATTGCATAAACTAGAATTTTCACCGACCGGGTTAAGACTAGAATAGGCTTCAATAATTGAATTAGACCGACTTAATAATAGCGATTGCATGTTATGTTTAGATCTAAAAAGACATATTAGAATCGACCGATCATATGACTTTCAACAATATAAATTGCTCAATCAATGAATTAAACCTTACCCTTGGATGACTACTTAGTGAACCCGATCCCTAGACTCTTTATTATTATTATTGAATTTGTCTTTATTTCAATCCCAATTAGTTATTAGAAATCAAACAATCAACCCCATAAAACCGTTACCTTTAAGACGAACTTAAATATAAACAAACTAGATTAATTAACTCGCCTCCTTGTGGATTCGACCCTTTCTTGCCACTACCTACCAGTTAGTAGTAATTTAGAATTTATTTTGATAGGCCAACGACTGAAAATAACCTTATCAAATTTGGCGCCGTTGCCGGGGAGGCAACAATTTTTCTGTTTATTTTTGTTTATTTTTGTGTTTTGTCTCTAGGAGCATAAGTTCCTTGAGACAATTTGATATTTTTCTATTGTTTTCGTGTATGGTCAGGTCTCACACGTTTGAGATTGTACCTTTTGATCCCGAGTCAGAGAAGACTTTTCGCTATAGACGAAAATTTCAAAGAGAAGAAAGTTAGGTGGAAGACTTGAGTACACTTGACTACGAGCGGTTTACTTTCGCAGAAGATATTGAAGAGGGCACACTTATTTCTTCACCCGTTACTTCTACAACATTGAAGATGCTGACCTTCGCAAGTCACTCTGAACCCACCATTGATTTATTCTATTCCTAAAGGCTTTAAGCACCCTACCACTGATAAAGGGACTTTTGATATTAAACCTTCTTATATAAGCCTAGTAGAGAGAAATCTATTTGGAGGAAAAGCTGGAGAGGATCCTGCCAAGCACATTGAGAAATTTGTCACATATTGTTGTTCTATTCCTTTGATAGCTGGATGACTCAAGATCAAGTCAAATAGACTCTTTTTCCTTTCTCTCTGAGAGATGATGCAGCAGAATGGCTACGTGATTTGGATATGGAGACCGGCGCAATCACTAACTGGACTTCATTAGCTCTTGCATTCTACACGAGGTATTTTCCACCGCAGAAGACTAATGCTCTTAGAAGCCAGATCACGAGTTTTAAACAAGATCCTACTGAAGATCTTAATGAAGCCTGGGTTTGTTTCAAAAGGCTAGTTCGATCCGTCCCCCATTATGGCTTCCAGATTTGGTTCCTTTGCAACCAATTTTACAACGGGTTGCATGACAATCACAGAGCTTCACTTGATTCCGCTGCCAATGGAAGATTCCAGGAGAATACTAATGACGGTAATGCTTGGAAGTTGATTGATCAGATAGCTACTCACACTGGCGAGGCCTTAACGGCTCAAATAGCTGAATTAAAGACATCTCAGTCATTGGGTAATAAGTAGGAAATAGTTCATATGGTTCAACAAGAGGTGTCCTGTGAGAGATGTGGGATAGATGGCCACACTACGGCCAAGTGTATGAGTACCATTGAACAAGTCCATACTTTCCAGTCTTTCAAGCAAGGTACTCCTTATTCTAACCTCTTTCCTGAAATGAGTCAGAATGTGTTTGCTCAAGCCCCGCTGCAGAATGCTTATATCATTTATCCAAATCGTGGTAATCAACCACAAGGAAACTTTGTTCCACAAAATCAAGGAGGTTTTCAACAGATGCAACCTCCTCCTCAAGCTCCAAGTAATGAGATGGCAAAGATGAAAGCTCTATTACAAAAAGTTTGATGATTTAACAAAAGCAAACGACTCAGATTTCCAAACTAATAGCTCATAACAAGATGTTGGATACTCAAGTTGCTCAAATGGCGGCTCAAAATCCATCAAAACAGTCCGGCAATCTTCCTCCTCAAGGTAAACAAGCACATGAGCAAGTTAATGCTATTTCTTTGAGGAGCGGTTCCACTTATCAAAGTCCGGATGTGCCCATTGTTGAAGAGAAAGTCCCTTATATGCATCCTAAGGGATTGGGTAATCTCGAGTTGAGAGATGATGAGAAATAAATTTGCAAGGATCAAACACGGGATAAGCAAAAAGACGAAAACAAGAGGAACAACTTGGTTCCTCGATCGAGTAAGCACGGGATTGATCGAGGAACCATAGCATTCGATCGAGTACATCAAGGGCTCGATCGAGGCACCCCCCAGTTGACAATTTTTCGCGTGTTTCAGTTACGACATTAGAAGAAAATACGATCCTCGATTGAGTGACCATTGGACTCGATCGAGTACACCTTGGAACTGACGATAACGTTTCCAAAGCTACTTCTAAAACAAAAAAAGTCGAGCCAATCAAAATTCAACTACGTTTTCCACAAAGATTGCAAAAGTATAAGCTCGAACAATAGTTTAGGAGGTTCATGGAGGTAGTGAAGAATCTTCAAGTGAGTGTGCCATTTACGGAATTGGTCACTCAAGTGCCGGCGTATGCTAAATTGTTGAAAGAGATCTTGTACAAGAAGCGGTATTTTGATGAAGTTGAGACAGTAGCATTCACTCAAGAGTGCGCGCGCGCATTCCAAGCTAACTCACCACCGAAGCTAAAGGATCCAGGGAATTTTTCTATTCCTTGTCATATTGGTAGTATAGCTATTGATAAAGCCCTTTGCGATTTAGAAGCTAGTGTTACTGTTATGCCGTATTCAATTTGCAAAAAGTTAAATATGGGTCAATTACGTGTCACTAATATGACCTTGCAAATGGCTGATAGATCTTTAAAGAGGCCTATGGGTGTCTTAGAGGATGTGCCAGTTAGAGTAGGGAAGTATTTCACTCCAATTGACTTTATTGTTATGGATATGGCTGAGGACTCCCAGGTCCCTATTATTCTAGGTAGACCATTCCAACACACAGTGGGGGCGGTCATAGATGTTAGGGATTGCAGTCTTACACTACGAGTTGGGGATGATGAAATCACTTTTATTCTTGATAAACCATTAAAACATCCCAATTTAGAAGCTACTTGTCATATGATTAATGCTCTTGCTCTTACTATTGATGATTCCTTTACTTTGTGTTCTGACAGGAATCAATCTAACGCCCCTGCTATTGCGTCATATCCATGGAGCAAGGAAATCGATGAGATTGAGAGGATGATTTATGGAGATGAACCTCCTCCTGAGATGGTTTACAGTTGTGACGGGAGTGTTGACTTGGAGGCCGATTTGGATGCTTTGGAAGCGGAGATATTCAGAGAGGAGCCCGTCGGAATTTATGAGATGAAGCAAGCCTCTTTGACGGATGAAGTGTCCTATCTTCTTCCTCAAGAAGATGACTTGAAAAGCGATAAACATACTTGCTCGTATTTTATATTAGACTATGAGTTTGATGAGCCAGAACTTTATTAATTGCTTATTTTATTTGCTTGGACTATTTATTGGTGCTACTTATGTCTTTATGTAGCACATGCACTACTTTTTGATTTACTATTACGTTCTTTAAGTTGTATTGATTGTGATTTTTATGGGCATTTGTTTTAAATGCAGGAATTGCTCGCCAGTATTGTACTCGATCGAGTGGTGATGGGCTCGATCGAGTACCCAAGCTTTTTGGGTTTTAAACGTAGCTGGTTGGTATGGATTTGCGCGGTTGGTTATTTTCCCCTATTTTTGCAGCTGGTTTGGGGGAAATCCTACGCTCTTACCCGATATTATCTTCCCTTATATCTACTTTTATTGTATTATCTCTAGTTATTTCCCATTCCTTTTGTTAGATGTGTCCTTTAGGTTGCTGGAAATTTTTGTGTGATTGCTATGCTGTTGGCGTCACAATGAGGACACTGTGACATTTAGGTTTGGGGGAGGAGTCTTTAATTATGCTGTGTGATTTATTTCTGTTGTGTGCATTTAAATCCAAAAATCCATAAAAATTAAAAAATTTCAAAATCCAAAAACATTTTTTTTTTCTTTGTTTTAGGTCGAATCTTGGTGAATTTAATACCAATGATGTTAAATTGCATTATTTTTACATTTGAATCCCATTTAGTTGTCCATGTACATTGTTTTGACCCGTTATCCATGAAAACAAAGCTCATAACTCGAGTCTTTCCCGTATTTAACATGCCTCATGCTAATTAGATTTGACACAATTATGTTGGTAAACTACTTAAATTATGAGGTCTATAGAGCTTCCTAGGCCAGGAACATAAATAAACTGGTCTCATTTGTCAATTAGGCTTGAGTGTGGTTTCTCCTTGTGGAATATGTAATATCAATTTGCATAAGTGTAACATTGATTTCTTGATACTTTTATTCCTTTCATTTGACTAAGTACATGTGGATAGTGGGTTCTTACCGTTCAAATAAGCCTTATATTACCTTTTGTTTAGCCCATTTGAACCCTTGTAGCCAACTTTAAATTACATCATATGAGCTACAATCCAAGAATTTGCCTACCATATCGGGACAGTCGCAGTTGCTTATTTATCTTGTGTATTTTGCTATTATGGTTGGGTTGGGACTTATTGTTGTCATGTGGATATAGCAAAGTACTTTTTAGCAATTGTGTTATATCCTTGTGTTGGAAAAAGAAAAATATGAAGCAAAAGAAAAAAGAGAAAAAAGGGGAAAAAAAAGAAAAAAGAGAGGAAAAAATCGAAAAAGGAGAAGAAAAAGAATTGAAAATAAATGGATTGCTTCATTTGGTTTTGTCAAGGATCAAAAGGATGGTCGTTATAGTCTAATTCATATTGTGAGAATACTTCATTCGCTCTCATGTGTTGTAAAGTTGAGATAATTTCTCTATATGGGTTGTATTCATGCTTACTTTTGTCTAGAATTGGTTTTGCTTTAGCGCTGCGACTACCATCTTAGCTCCACATATCCATAACGTGCTTTGGCACAAACCATTTCTATCCCTTTAACCCATTTGCCAGCCTTATTGTCCTTGATACATGTACTTTTGTCTACATATTGTGAATGCATATTAGTTGGGGAAATCTCTATCACATTAGATTGCATGCATGTTTCATAAGTTGAGTGAGTGTTTCTACTTCTTTCTATCTTCACATATAACTCACCCTTACATACTTATGAGTGCATGAGTGAATTCGCGAGAATCCGACTATTTGTCTTGCAAGATCGAAAGGTATTTGGCATTTGTCTATAGTATGGTGACATAAGACTTGAGCTGCGTTTTCTATTACCTCTACCTGTGAATTTGTTTTGTTGGTACACTTTGGTCATTACTTTGTTACAGATATGGATAGCTTGGGATTTGAATGCATTAATCATTTGCTCTGAGTTATTTATTCGCCATTTGTATGATTGCCTTTTGTATTGTGTGATGCTTTGCTTGAGGACAAGCAAAGAGATGGTAATACGTGCATTTTATATAGTCTTTTTAGCCTATTTTATGCACGTATTTCCATGCTTTTATCGTAGTTTATGCTAAGAAATGCCCCGAATATGCTACTTTGGGTTATTTTGTCTTATTTGCAGGAATGAACCAGAAAGTAGTGAAATCGAGCCTTTTATCGTCCGTTTTGCATGAATTTGGAGGAAGAGTGAATTTGGAGCGGAATTATAGCTGTCTTGGGATGCGTGAAGCTGTTTCGGGAGCTAAAACGACAAGTCAAGGTTAAACTAACGAGATTTATAAGCTGCTGAAGTTAGTTTTCACTCGATCGAGTACTTAACTGGTCGATCGAGTGGTTTTAGATCAGGTAATAAGTCGATCGAGTACTTTATATGGTCGATCGACCAGTTCCATATTAGCGTTTAGTCGATCGAGCACTTTGTTTGGTCGATGGAATGGTATGAGCTTTGAATTGCTCGATCGAGTAGTTTAAAACCACTCGATCGAGTGAATTATCCCATGGGCTTGGGCTTTTTAGTTTATTTCCGTCAATTAGGTTAAACAAATCCTATTTTCTTATAAATAGGAAGCTAGGACGTCATTTGTAAGCTCTCTCCTTTTTTCTCTCTCTCTTTTTGATCTGACACTGTCAGACGTTACCTTTGCTCTAATACATTGTTCCTGCTACTTTGTTCTTCCTTAATTCCGGATTATTTCAGTAACATTTATCTCCCTTTTCCTCTTTAATTTAATGTTGATTTCTCTTCCTCTCTTATTTATTTATGTTCTTTATTTAATTATGTCTAGCTAATTCCTTTAATATGTTAGGACTAGGGAAGCCGTGGTAGCAATATGTTAGGATTGACATGACTAGATTAGTTTTGCGATAAGAATTGTATTAAGCAATATAATTGTCATTAGGTTGAATGAATGCATGCAGGAGACCGATTTGTTTAGTTACCCCCGACCTGGATCAAAAGATTGGAAGGGAAGACTTGCTTAATTACAATAGGTGATACCTAATTAGGGCGAAAGCTAAGTTAGGGAGACCCTAGGGCGATTAGAGACCGAAAGGGTATAATCGTAGGTTTAAGGACCGAAAGGTGACGACCTCGCTCTTCTTATCAATGATTTAATCGACTCAGTTGACCCGATAGTATAGTTGCCGCGGTAGACCGATTCCTAGCATATTCCTCTCTTTTATCTGATTTACCCTTCTCTTCTGTTAATTTCTCTCATTCCTTTGTCTCTTGCCTTAGCCTCTTTAGTTTAGTCAAACAATCAAAACCCCACATTGTGACATTAGACATATAGAATAGACAAGTAGATAGTAAACCGCCTCCCTATGGAGATCGACCCTACTTACCGCTGACTTCTGTTAGTAGTAGCTGGGTATTTATTTTTGGTACAGAAACGACCGTATCAAATTTTGGCGCCGTTGCCGGGGAGGCAACTATTTATTTATTTGTTTAATTCTGTCTGTTTTTAGCCTCAGGGGATTTTTCCCTTGAGGTCGTTCTAATCTTTTTCTTGAGTGTTGTTTTGATAGGCCCTACAGGTTCTACCTAGACAGTTCTAGGTTAAATATTGTCAAAGTGAAGGCTTGAGTACCTTTGACCCATCACCTATGTCCCATTATATGGCGCAACAGGTGATTTACTGCGGGAGATGTGGTTCTGCTGAGCACAATGCAGCCCTTTGCATGGCAGAAACTGACGAGGTCCTCGAGTTCAGGCTTTGGGGACGAGCTAGCCACTCCCCTGTAGTTGTGCCGCCACATCCACCCTATCAATGGCCACCACAACAAGACCCTCCTGATATACAGAAAGAAGAGATTGCGGAGCTAAAGTCTTTGTTGGAGACACTTGCATTCCAAATGCAAGACGATGATAGACGTACTTGTGCGCGATTTGATAAGCTCGAGTCTGAAATTGCTCAGTTAGCAGCTGAGTCGGATAGTTGGGAACCAGAAGAGGTATACTTTACTGAAAGCGGTTCTTCCCATAAAGAAACCGTGTTGCCCAATGCTGAGGATGAATTCTATGACTCGGATGACGAATTTCTATCATATTTCAATAGTTTACACGAAGAGTTTAGCGCTGTACAGGAAGAATCACTCGATCGAGTGACTTATAATGGTCGATCGAGTGAATTTCCAGAAGAACCAGTCGATCGAGTAGTTCAAATCACTCGATCGAGTGAAAATCAGGAGGAAAGTCCTCGATCGAGTAATAATTTTGCTCGATCGAGTGAGTTGGCCAGTGGGAGCTTTGATTCGTCACTTGGGTTCATTCTAGATGACGATTTTGATGATGATAATGGTTACGGTGAGTCTCCCCTATTCAAGGCCGAGTTGGATGCACTTGAGGCTGAGATTTACGGGCTGAAATCCACTGAGGAGGGTGATGAGGAAGCAGCTGAGTAGGTAATTGCTCCCAGCACGAAAGAGGTAATATCTTCCTTTGTCAATGATTCCGTCATTGAGAGCGACCAACCCGAAGTAGTAAACGATAATTTATTTATTGTTTGTTTAAATAATGCATTGCCTCATTTGACTTTTGCTTCGCATTCTAATGCTTTGCCCTCTCCCAGACGGTCAATTAATTTAACGATTTTTCACCGTCCTTATCATTTCAATTTTGTTAATCTGAAACGGGATCCTACTTTATTGTCAATTGCTTCCGCGCTCCTATATTTTCTGGATAAATTTAGGAGCTCCCATAGGAAATTTGTTAGGCTTAAACAGTTTTACATATTTATTTCATATTTCTTTATTTCACTATGGTGCTACTTACATTTTTGTGTAGCTGTAAATACCCGTATCCGTCGATATTGGAATTTATAGAGAACCCGACAAACACCCGATGATGATAGGACACATGTATTCTTTAGTTGTCATTGTCATTATTTGGAGCTCGTTTTACGAGGTAGAATGGGCGCCGTCGACGAAGTATTTTATTAATTTAAATGATATTTAGATTAACGTTTTAGTGAATTCATTCTGCGAATTTAAATGATATTTAAATTAATGTTTTTAGTGGGTTCATTTTGTTATTTTAAATGATATTTAAAATTAATGTGTTTTTTGAGTGAATTCATTTTTATTTAGTTTAAATGATATTTAAATTAAAGCTTTATTTTGAATTTATTTTCTTAAGTTATTTTATTGAAAATAAAATAAATATTTGATTTGAAAAGTCATTTATTTCAATTTGTTAATTGATTTGAAAAATCGTTTTTTTAAAAGCGAAGAACTCGTTTTGCATCGTGTGTTTTGAGCTCGATTTTAGCTCGGTTTTTAAGCCCGTTTCCTTTGCGAATTGGCACGAATCTCGAGTACACTAACCCACCTATACCAATACCCATCAACCCATGTTCGAACCCCCTCACAAGCAGCCCAAATTCTCGTTCAAAACCAACCCCAAGCAGCCCGCATAAAACCGCAAACAGTCCCCTGTTTTGCGAGTCAATTCCCGAGCCCAAACCCGCTCCAAACACTACCAAGACCCGTACCCATTAACCCTAACCCATACCCTAGTATGCTACCCATATTATCCTAGCTTGATCACCAAGAAATCCCCCAAAACGAACCCTAGAAACCCCTCCCAAAACCGATGGACAGCAGCTATGTTCATTGAGCCCGACTGCCTCCTCCTCCCTTAAACCCTATTTTAAACCCTTATAAATACCACCCCTTCACCATACAATCATTGCTCTAAGTTCTCCATACATCCAACCATCACCCACAAGCTTTAAACCTCAGAAACAAACCCTAAACATCCTTCAAAAACCCTAAGCAAAACCGACACACAAACGGAAACTGTTTGTGTGTCCCCTTCGAAAACCCTTTCGTTCCTCCATCAAATCACCATAAAAATTCGAGTTTCTTGTTCCTAATTAACCACATAACATCCATATACACATTAGACAAAGATTTACGAGCCGAATTGACCTTGAGAGCACACGAGATCCCTCGAAAAACAGAGTGAAATAACACTCTGTTTTCGCGGTTTACTCTTGTCTGTCCAGTTCTGTTTGTGCTCGTTTTTCGTGCCCAATAACCCAAATCGAGCAGGGGTTGCTTTAAGATCCTTGTTCTCCTCTCTTTCTAGTTTCCAAAACATCTTTCGGATCGAATTTTCGTCGTGAAACGAGGGAGATATCACTGTTTTAAAACTGCTGTCCAGAAACTTTCCAAAACGCGTGTTGCTTTGTTACTTCGTCGACGACGGCCTCTCGAGATAAAATCTACCATCGATTACGACCCAAGACGGTGTCAACGATACATGTAGGTTGAGGGTGCATCAAATCCCCTTCTCTTCTCTCTTTTTATTTCGTTTTTTATGCCCTTTTTTATCGTCTTTTTTTGTTTGTTTTTTTTTTCTTGTTTATTGATTGTTTTAATTTAACTATGAAACTAGTTAGTCCGAGTATGAGTTAAAGTACCACCATGAACACCCGCGTTGACTTGAGATGGGAAAAGAAACCGCTCCTTCTGTCGGTCGTACACCCCCGTCTCATTTACATATCCTCGTGTTCAAGGTAGGGCATAAATAAAACAAGGTTATCTAACTTCGATCTTCGCTTTCGAACCTCTTCTTGTTTCGCCAAATCGATGGACCTTAGGACCCGTTGCATGTTAGTTTAACTTCTGATTGTTAACCTATGACGTAATTAGATGACTTTAAATCAATTTAATAATCTAATTAGACACTTTAGGTGGCTTCGACGTAAGTTATAAAATCAACCGCGATTTACTGTAAATAATTGAATGCATCTATCTCTTTCACCTAATTTCTCGCTAGTATAAGAGTGCGTGATTAGCACCTTCTTATTGACACTCGATGAGTTAAATTAATTAGCGAATTTAACCTAATTGGGCCCTTTAGGCCGTGTAGAATGCACCCTTGCGCGACAATCAATCAACATCGTTTTAACTCGTTTTCTAACTTGTTTTCGATTCCTTTTCGCAATCATTCGATCTAATCCATAAATCTAACTTAGGAACTAGGTTGGCTTTGGTTGGGCCGTGGTTGGCCGTGTGTTTGGCCGTGTGTTTGGCCTTTCCTATTTCGTTTGTTTTTGCATCGTTCGTTCTTTATTTGTTTTATCACTTGTAATTAATTTATGTTTCTTTGAGTCACGTTTTGTAATCTATTTGTAATTAGTTCTCCTTTTTGAGTCAAAACCTTTTCTAAAAACCTTAGTTTTATTTGGTTAGACGGTTGTTCCCAATGCTTGTAGGAGCGTAGTAAACCGCATGTTGTTTAAAGCAACATGGCCCGGTTTATGCTAATGCATGCTTTGGTGCGTAGCCCAATGTCTAATTCGATGGAATTAAGTGAGAGCACGCAATACGAGGAGGGACCCACGGCCGTGTGTCATGTAGGCCGTGAGTCACCTCCCCCATGTGCACGGTTTTCAAGGCCCAATGGCCGTGTGTTTTGTGTCGTGTTTTGAGTTGTATGTAGCAATTGTATTTAGATCGAGTTGTATCTTTAATTTGTTGTTGTGTCGGCATGAAATGCCTGGTTGTAATAGGTAGATCCCAACGGCTCCCCCATTCCCCCTTAAGCCTTGTTTGCTTTATTTGTATGTTGTTAGATCAATCAACCCACATGCTAAATTACAACTTTGACAAAGTTAGTATAGTTGCATCTAAATCAACATAGAAACTTCACATGTTAGGGTTTAAAACAACGTTTGCATTTCATACATCGTAGTAGCTATGACCTTGTTTGAAATCCGACACTTGACTTAGTAGAGGCCGTTATTGACGGGCGGGGTTGGGTGTCCTTATGGGCTTCCCAACACGTACCCTCACCCCTTACTCAAGATCTATGGTTTGTGGATCCGTCTAAATACCATTGGATTACGAGAGTCATTCAAATCGAGTGATATAGGGTACAAGTCTTTATCTTTAATCACTCGTAGTCGATTGGCTTTATGCTTTTCGATGAAAGGTGTAAAGTTGACTTGAACGGTTCCAAGTTCCCAAAAACTTGGTGGCGACTCTAATATGTCTTAATTCGATTCGAAAGAACCTCGAGTCGATTATGCCGTGTGGATCCCTCGGACGCAGCCTTCCCGAGGGCCTTGTCCACATTTGGCGACTCTGGGGAAAAGAGGACTAGTTACATTGTGTTTCTAGGGTCTTTTCCTCCGAGGTGAAACTTGAAAAGAAAGTGTTGGAAAGTAAAACATTACTCATAGTGCTACGATTCATGCATAAACCCTTAAGGACTTGCCCGGGCCGTCCCAGCGTTTCTTCGTGATGCGTGGGGGGCGACGTCCCACTATGCTAGGAAGCTGCACATTGCTCGCTTCCACTTCGCCTCGCGTGGTTCTTGGGAATGGGGACGATCTTCTAGGTACTTTACCTTAAGACACCTCGCTTTATAAGACCGCAAAAGGATGGAGGGCATAGACCTTCTTGTAGAAGACTTGCCGAGACTTAGAGATGTCTAGGAGCATACATCCTTATAGCATGAGAATGACAATGTGCAATATGTTTTCCCGAGTCCTTTTTTTCGAAAATTCCAAGTCCTTTTCAAAACCGAACTTTTGAACAACTTACTTTCAAAATAGCATGGTTTTAAAAACGCGGAATGCTGCCCAAATAGGACTAGAAATTTCGGCCCAAAATGAGCTTTTATAGCCGGCATGCTGCCCATTTCAAATCTCATTTTCAAATCAATCCTTCATTTTTTCAAAATCAATCCAAAATGCCTCTCGAACCTCAACCAAGCATGAAATGCGTCAAGTCGTGTCCAGGTCATGGCCGTGTTAGGCCGGGTGTGTTTCGTTCTAAGAGTCTAGAAGACGACCTTGTTGGGTCACCCAAGCTCACCTCTTGGGCCTTGAGTCATGTTGGTCGACCTTTTGGTCTAGGATAGTCCACAAAAAACGTCCAAGCTAGGCCTTATGGACGTTTCACTCGAACCCATGGGCTATGTTAGCCCAATCACGGGTTTAGTCACACCAAGTCCAGTTTAGAATCGAGTTATGACAGTTTGAGTCATGTCGTTTTGTCGAGTCTAAAATGAACCGATGTCTAAATCAAACCGTGAGTTGAACCTTTGGTTAGTCAATCTCAAGTCGAGTCTTTGTTCCAGTCAAGTTAGGGTCGTGTCCTTAAGTGTGCAGGGGCTCTTACTTTAAATATTGACTCGATGACGGGGTTTTCTTGTAGAAAGGCCGCCCAAAACCCGACGTCAAGCAATGGAAGATGCTATCAACAAGCTCACGGAGGCCGTGAACCTCATGATGACCCGAATGGATGTGATCGAGTCTAAGTTGGTTGAAGATTCCTCTTCATCCACTCCACCTCTGACTGATTTGGAGAAACGGTTCAAGTTCATCGAGGACCGTTTGAAGCTCTCCCAAGGGAAGAATATCCACTATGAGAATGCTAGGGCTTATGCCCCGATTCGGATAAGTTGCCCACGAACATGGTACTCACCGACATCCCAAAGTTCAAGGGCACCAAGATCCATCCACCATGTTAAGGCCTATAAAGGGTACTTAGCACTTTGAAGGGAGTACTGCCGATATATGCTCTCTGAAATTTTCGCCCAATCTCTGGGCGAACACCCGAAGGCGTGGTTCTATAATCTTGACCTCAAGAACTTCCCCACTTTCGAAGATATTACGGTGGAGTTCTGTAAGCACTATGCTGACAATGTTGAGATTCAAACCAACATAAGGACTTTGGAAGTGATGACACAGAAGGAAAAAGAGGGCTTTACTGAATTCCTCGCAAGGTGGCGCGCTGAAAGCGTGAAATTAGCCAAGAAGCCCGACGAAGTTGAAATGGTAGATAAGTTCGTAAAGAATCTACGACCTATTTACCGCAATGCTCTGAAATACCAGAATTTTGGCTCTTTCAAAGAATTGATAAGAATCGGGATAAAGGTAGAAGATGATGTCATAAGGGCAGAGGCTGAAAAGCCGAAAGGGTACCTAGGGGCCTCATCGTCTAAGGGCAAGGCCCCAACAACGACCCATATTGATGAAGCCATCAATCTCTTAGAAGGGCAATCGAAGAAGTCGCAACGCCAAACACCTAGGGCATTCACCGATATCGGATGCACTTATACATACGCTCTCCAAAGGCTCATAGCCCAAGGAAAGCTGAAGCCTATTGGTCCAACTCCGGACCCTCCCGCTGATCAACAAGGTAAATGGTATAAACCAAATGCCTACTGTGCCTTTCATCAAGGGAAGGGACACGATACTGAAAGGTGCTTTAGACTAAAGCACGAAATTCAAGACATGATTGAGAATGGAACACTCCCAATCCCAACCGTTAAACCCAATAACATCACCAATCCATTTGGCGATCACGCTAACTTTGTTTCTGTTGAAGACAATGTCGATTACTCCCATCTTATCCGCCCATGTCACTTGAAAGGGGTGTTTATCGGGAAAATATTTGTGGATTGCTTTGAATTCTTGCCAAACCCAAAGAATGAAATTCAAGTCGGGAGTCTTGCTCTAGAATGTACTCCTCTCATTAACGAATTTAATAAAAGACAATTCGATTCACCAACCTCCATCACTAGCGTAAATCCTCAGAGGACTACCTCGGGATGGAGGCAAACCATCACAGGGATCAAGGACAAGAGCCGAGCATCTAAGCTGACAGCTGAACAAGAGAAAGCTCAAGACCAGATTTGAAAATTATGAGTCGGGATCTATTTTCTTATTTTAGTCGAGTCGAGTCTAGGACTTTCTTTTCCTGAATTTGAGTCGTTTGTTCCGCGATGACCTAGGATGTGTCCTAGGAATCGTTTCTTCGAGTCTGTTAAGCATTTGTCATTCCAATAAAAGTTGCAGTTTCGTTTCCCAATATGTCTTGTTTCCAATCCTCAATCATTCTGAAAGCATGATAAAATGCATAACACACTCAAAGAGATCCCTGGGGTAGAAATATGTCCCGTTTCAAAATGTAAGGTACACTAGGATCCCGTGTTTGATTCCTTTACCTATTCCATGTCTGGTGGTAGAAAACCTCCATCTGAACCAATGTTTGTGACAAGCTTTTAGATGATTCTATGACAAACCCGGACTAGCTCCTTGTTTCCCCTATCGATGACGGAAGGCAAGCCTTTTCCCCATAAAATCATCCCATCTCGATGAGAGAAGATATCAACCCGTTCTAACAAGGAATTGTTAGTTCTTACCCAAATTAGTTGGCGAAGCCCAGTTTTCAAGGTGTATCCATTTATGACTAAGAGAATGAGTAGAAGATCATTTTCAAAGAGAGAAAAAGAAAGGTGAAAAAGAATGAAAAATGGGAAAAAGAGAAAAATTGGAAAAATGAAAAAAAATGAAAAAAAGAAAAATGAAAAAAGATGAAAGAAAAAGAAAAAAAGAAAAAAAGATGTTGAAGTTATTGCGGAATGCTTTTTGGTTGAATGTCGAAGCTACGGAAGCCAGAAGTCAAGTCAAGTACCCATAGTTGAAGTTCAATGGGCGAAGCCCAAAAGCGTAAGTAGTGATCTCTTTACCCTCTAAGTCCTTCCTGAGACGGTTCTGAGGGATAGTCGGAATTTTGAGAATCATTCCGCTTGTCTTTGTTACACCCGGACTTTTAGGGTCCAGACATGGAAATTTGAACCCACATCATTTTTCAACCCATTTGCACTCGTGGTTCATCAAACCCGAGACACCCATTCCAACCACATCAACAGCCATAGCCCTTGGCCTTAGCACCACAAAACAAACCTTCAGAATGATGGTTAACCATTCCTACTTGTTTTTACCAAGCTCCACATCCCAAAGAACCACAACCTTTTGTACCAACCCTAGACACGGGATTTAACGGTACCTTACAGGCTAGAATGGGATACGACATGATACCTTAGGTGAAACCTTCGAGTGTGTACACACAATCAATATGCCAAGTTTATGCACCTGGATCGAACTACGTCGGATTTGATTTCGCTCCACGCGAATACGTAGGCAGTCCTTCAGAATAAAGGATTCAATCCACCCATCATCCAAGTTGTCATCTTGTCGGTTTCTTACGGGTCTTAACCAAGTCCAAATGAAGCCACCTTTGTTTGAGTCGGTCTTAGCACTCGATGTAGGCTAGGATAAGGATATAGGTTCAGATGAATAGTATCAAGTCTCAGAATGAGCTTTATCTAACGGTTTAGGCAAAGATGCTGAGGCACATAGATGTGGGTTTGTGTTGGGAACAGAAAATATGAAAAACCCGCTGAAAAGAAAGAAGGCGTGGAAGAAAAAATAGTAAAAGCCCGCTGAAAAGAAAGAAGGCGGTGGCAAGAAATGATGAAACTCGCTGAAAAGAAAGGAGGCGAGGAGAAGAGTGACAGAATGTTCCCAACAAGAGTGATGTGTGATGTCTAAGTGCTTTCATAAGATCAGTCTGTGTTTAGTGTCGGGCGAAGCTAACGTTGTTGATCTGTGATTTTAATCCACCTTGTCAATGCCAAGTGATCTTGATTCCCATGTGCCCTCGGGAGCACGCCCATGCCATACGATATCTCCGTCTCAAGTCCGATGACCTTGTGATTCCCATTTGCCATCTTTTGGTGCCGGAACAGCCAATTTACATTTCTACCCCCAACAAGTCCATAATTGAATTAAAACCCGTGCACACTTAGGGTTTTATTTTCCTTTTTGTTTTACGGTAGCGGGCTACGCCCACGTTGTTTACGGGTCATACAGAGTGTCTGTGTCGTATTTCATGCTCACCCGTCAAGGTTCGATTTCAAAAATTTCAAAATTTCAAAATTCCAAAAACTTTTTGCGAATTGTGGATAGGTGATCCAAGTAGTGGAATCCTTGTGGGTCGATGATCCAATCCTTCGAAATTCAAAAATTCAAAATTCAATTTTCGGGTCGATGACCCAATCATTAAACATTTTCAAATTCAATTTTCGGGTCGATGACCCAATCATTAAACATTTTCAAATTCAATTTTCGGGTCGATGACCCAATCATTCAAAATTTTCAAATTCAATTTTCGGGTCGATGACCCAATCATTCACAATTTTCAAAATTCAATTTTGAATTCGATGACCCAATCATTCAAAATTTTCAAATTCAATTTTCGGGTCGATGACCCAATCATTCAAAATTTTCAAATTCAATTTTCGGGTCGATGACCCAATCATTCAAAATTTTCAAATTCAATTTTCGGGTCGATGACCCAGTATTTCAAATGATCCAATTTCAAGATCGATGATCCAAATGTGCTTATGTGATGATTATCGCTTGTACATTTTCTATGTTTCAAATATAGCAGGATATGCTTCAACTGCAAACTGAGGGCTCTGAAGCCGTTGGCTTCAGAGACCATTATCAAGATGTAAAGGATGACATCCACCAAGAATTCAATTCAATACAAGAGCATGAAATGGAAGAATTCCGCAGCTGAAAGCAAATGACGAAAGCGACGGCAACCTCCTCGGAAAGTCCCGTCCCATTCGGACAAGCGCCAGCAGATGATAAATTTTGGGCAAATGTCAGCAGATGACGAATTTTGGACAAAGGCCAGCAGATGATAAACTTTGGGCAAGTGTCAGCAGTGCCGAACTACGACGCGGGTTTGATTCCGTCAGAAACGGATACGTAGGCGCCTAAGGATAAGGCTCAACCCACCATATATGCAATTTATGGGTCGATGACCAACAATGATATTTCGACACAACAGAAGCAAGAGTCAATCCCCAACAAAGTTTCAGGTATGATCTCTTCTTATGGTCAAGTAGCTTATATACGCAAGTCTAATGGACTATAAACGACCCGAAGAATCCTCAGGTCGAGAGGGACCTGGGGTATACTTTGACTTTCGCCTTGTCCAAGCCTCAGTCAAAGTGGGGGCTCTGTAGATACCCGTATCCGTCGATATTGGAATTTATAGAGAACCCGACAAACACCCGATGATGATAGGACACATGTATTCTTTAGTTGTCATTGTCATTATTTGGAGCTCGTTTTACGAGGTAGAATGGGCGCCGTCGACGAAGTATTTTATTAATTTAAATGATATTTAGATTAACGTTTTAGTGAATTCATTCTGCGAATTTAAATGATATTTAAATTAATGTTTTTAGTGGGTTCATTTTGTTATTTTAAATGATATTTAAAATTAATGTGTTTTTTGAGTGAATTCATTTTTATTTAGTTTAAATGATATTTAAATTAAAGCTTTATTTTGAATTTATTTTCTTAAGTTATTTTATTGAAAATAAAATAAATATTTGATTTGAAAAGTCATTTATTTCAATTTGTTAATTGATTTGAAAAATCGTTTTTTTAAAAGCGAAGAACTCGTTTTGCATCGTGTGTTTTGAGCTCGATTTTAGCTCGGTTTTTAAGCCCGTTTCCTTTGCGAATTGGCACGAATCTCGAGTACACTAACCCACCTATACCAATACCCATCAACCCATGTTCGAACCCCCTCACAAGCAGCCCAAATTCTCGTTCAAAACCAACCCCAAGCAGCCCGCATAAAACCGCAAACAGTCCCCTGTTTTGCGAGTCAATTCCCGAGCCCAAACCCGCTCCAAACACTACCAAGACCCGTACCCATTAACCCTAACCCATACCCTAGTATCCTACCCATATTATCCTAGCTTGATCACCAAGAAATCCCCCAAAACGAACCCTAGAAACCCCTCCTAAAACCGATGGACAGCAGCTATGTTCATTGAGCCCGACTGCCTCCTCCTCCCTTAAACCCTATTTTAAACCCTTATAAATACCACCCCTTCACCATACAATCATTGCTCTAAGTTCTCCATACATCCAACCATCACCCACAAGCTTTAAACCTCAGAAACAAACCCTAAACATCCTTCAAAAACCCTAAGCAAAACCGACACACAAACGGAAACTGTTTGTGTGTCCCCTTCGAAAACCCTTTCGTTCCTCCATCAAATCACCATAAAAATTCGAGTTTCTTGTTCCTAATTAACCACATAACATCCATATACACATTAGACAAAGATTTACGAGCCGAATTGACCTTGAGAGCACACGAGATCCCTCGAAAAACAGAGTGAAATAACACTCTGTTTTCGCGGTTTACTCTTGTCTGTCCAGTTCTGTTTGTGCTCGTTTTTCGTGCCCAATAACCCAAATCGAGCAGGGGTTGCTTTAAGATCCTTGTTCTCCTCTCTTTCTAGTTTCCAAAACATCTTTCGGATCGAATTTTCGTCGTGAAACGAGGGAGATATCACTGTTTTAAAACTGCTGTCCAGAAACTTTCCAAAACGCGTGTTGCTTTGTTACTTCGTCGACGACGGCCTCTCGAGATAAAATCTACCATCGATTACGACCCAAGACGGTGTCAACGATACATGTAGGTTGAGGGTGCATCAAATCCCCTTCTCTTCTCTCTTTTTATTTCGTTTTTTATGCCCTTTTTTATCGTCTTTTTTTGTTTGTTTTTTTCGCTTGTTTATTGATTGTTTTAATTTAACTATGAAACTAGTTAGTCCGAGTATGAGTTAAAGTACCACCATGAACACCCGCGTTGACTTGAGATGGGAAAAGAAACCGCTCCTTCTGTCGGTCGTACACCCCCGTCTCATTTACATATCCTCGTGTTCAAGGTAGGGCATAAATAAAACAAGTTATCTAACTTCGATCTTCGCTTTCGAACCTCTTACTGTTTCGGCCAAATCGATGGACCTTAGGACCCGTTGCATGTTAGTTTAACTTCTGATTGTTAACCTATGACGTAATTAGATGACTTTAAATCAATTTAATAATCTAATTAGACACTTTAGGTGGCTTCGACGTAAGTTATAAAATCAACCGACGATTTCTGTAAATAATTGAATGCATCTATCTCTTTCACCTAATTTCTCGCTAGTATAAGAGTGCGTGATTAGCACCTTCTTATTGACACTCAATGAGTTAAATTAATTAGCGAATTTAACCTAATTGGGCCCTTTAGGCCGTGTAGAATGCACCCTTGCGCGGCAATCAATCAACATCATTTTTAACTCGTTTTCTAACTTGTTTTCGATTCCTTTTCGCAATCATTCGATCTAATCCATAAATCTAACTTAGGAACTAGGTTGGCTTTGGTTGGGCCGTGGTTGGCCGTGTGTTTGGCCGTGTGTTTGGCCTTTCCTATTTCGTTTGTTTTTGCATCGTTCGTTCTTTATTTGTTTTATCACTTGTAATTAATTTATGTTTCTTTGAGTCACGTTTTGTAATCTATTTGTAATTAGTTCTCCTTTTTGAGTCAAAACCTTTTCTGAAAACCTTAGTTTTATTTGGTTAGACGGTTGTTCCCAATGCTTGTAGGAGCGTAGTAAACCGCATGTTGTTTAAAGCAACATGGCCCGGTTTATGCTAATGCATGCTTTGGTGCGTAGCCCAATGTCTAATTCGATGGAATTAAGTGAGAGCACGCAATACGAGGAGGGACCCACGGCCGTGTGTCATGTAGGCCGTGAGTCACCTCCCCCATGTGCACGGTTTTCAAGGCCCAATGGCCGTGTGTTTTGTGTCGTGTTTTGAGTTGTATGTAGCAATTGTATTTAGATCGAGTTGTATCTTTAATTTGTTGTTGTGTCGGCATGAAATGCCTGGGTTGTAATAGGTAGATCCCAACGGCTCCCCCATTCCCCCTTAAGCCTTGTTTGCTTTATTTGTATGTTGTTAGATCAATCAACCCACATGCTAAATTACAACTTTGACAAAGTTAGTATAGTTGCATCTAAATCAACATAGAAACTTCACATGTTAGGGTTTAAAACAACGTTTGCATTTCATACATCGTAGTAGCTATGACCTTGTTTGAAATCCGACACTTGACTTAGTAGAGGCCGTTATTGACGGGCGGGGTTGGGTGTCCTTATGGGCTTCCCAACACGTACCCTCACCCCTTACTCAAGATCTATGGTTTGTGGATCCGTCTAAATACCATTGGATTACGAGAGTCATTCAAATCGAGTGATATAGGGTACAAGTCTTTATCTTTAATCACTCGTAGTCGATTGGCTTTATGCTTTTCGATGAAAGGTGTAAAGTTGACTTGAACGGTTCCAAGTTCCCAAAAAACTTGGTGGCGACTCTAATATGTCTTAATTCGATTCGAAAGAACCTCGAGTCGATTATGCCGGGTGTGGATCCCTCGGACGCAGTTCCCGAGGGCCTTGTCCACAGTAGCACATGCGCAGATGTACGATCTCATGCTGCGCGCTTTGAGCTGGTTTTGATTGTGACTAATTAGAGAGCCTCGAAGAAAAGAAAGGTCGAGCTGGGACCTGTCTGAAGCTAGCGCTATCCGGGAGGCAACCCGGAGATTTATTTTTAATTATTTTGCACTCTATTTCAGTTTTAGTTGTAATAAATGGTCTTCGTACCATAGACTATCTCAGTATGCTTGTCTTGTTAGTTTGCGGGCTGTTTTTATTTGCGTTTTCCAGGAACAACGCTGAGGATCACTCGATCGAGTACTTTTTGTACTCGATCGAGCAGTTTTGCTGATAAATCCTCTTGATCGAGCATTTATTCCATTCGATCGAGCACCTGCAGAGAGAGAACTACTCGATCGACCTAATTTCCTTTCGATCGAGCAGTTTTAGACGCCCAGTTCACTCGATCGACCACTGTTCGACTGCCATCGAGTGTTTTTGACTTGGATTTGCTTCCTGCGACGATATTTGGGCTATTTAGTGATCTCCCACGTTGCTGGTTGGTTTGGGGAGGTCCCTTATTCGCGCAATCTTGTGAGCTTTCCGTATTTACTCTCTTTCTCTTCTAGTTTGCATTTCCTTTCCATATTTTGGTACAATGGGGCCATTGTATGGTTTGGTTTGAGGAGGTTATGCATCCATATCTGTGTCTGCATCTTGTTTTTAATTGCATTTCTGTTATCACGTTTAATTTCCGTATGCATGGTTGTTTATTTTTCATATAAAATTCAAAATCCCATACAAAATCCCATAAAAATTGAAAATTTGAAAACTCAAAAAATTCACGTTTATTTTTGCATATAGGTTGAGTCGGAACAGTCGATTTCGATGATGAAATTGCACTGCAATTGTCTTTTTGCTTAAGCCTTGCATGAACTAATATTCTTTTTAGCTATCTCTTATTGCATATCTACGAGTTAATGTTCAAATTTAGCTGAACGAATAGACTTGACCTGAAATTTTGGCAACCTACTTATAATTTCTAAGGATTAGAGCCTTATAAACTGGTGTCATTTGTGACCGGTTTCATGTAGGATTGTGAGTAGTTACTCCTTGCATAGCATGTATCATCAATTTGCACATATATGAAATTCAATTACTTTTTGCCGTCATACATTCGGGTTAGTGGTTGGTGTCACATGTAAGGAGGTGCTTACAATTTCCCTTTCTTTCATTTTTACCCATTTAACTCCACTTTAGCCAAATTTGCCTGTTGACCCTTAGCTACATTCCAAATTTAATCTGCCTTATCAAGCTAGTTTAGTGTATGTTTTGCGGTATATATTTCATTGTGCCAAGTTTGGTTCGTATTCTGTTGATTCGGAGTTGGTAATCTAAGAAGAAAAGGAGGATGATGAAAAAAGACGTGAAAAAAGAAAAAAAAACATGAAAAATGAAAAAAAAAAGAATTCGAAAAGAAAAAAAAAAAAAGAAGAAACCGAAAAAATAGAAAGAGAAAGAAAAAGAAGAAAAAAAAATGTTGTTTGATGAGACGGTTTCTGCTCCTATGCTTTATTTACATTCATTTGAGGAGTATTTTCAGTTCGGTTTGGTGAGTTTTGTGCCAAATGAAGGGCGAATGTGCTTAATTCTATAATTGAGTTGGAAATGGATGTTGTCATATGGTTTTGTTTAGGTACTAGCTTGATCACCTATACCTCCACATTCCCATAAATGTTTTGCCTTTTCTTACCCATTGCCTCACTTTACCATATTTTTGTAAGCCCTCGGCTGTGACAGGACATTGTTCGGTTGGAATGTATGTATGGTAGCTAGAATTGTCTATCATATTAGTTGCATGCATGTTTATGTGGGTCGTAGTCTAGGTAAGCGACTATTTTTCTTTCTCTCTTACATATATATGTTCACCCTTTGCTTCATGAGAGAAGAGTGACCCGTGAGAGTCCATTATTTAAGGCCTTGCAAGGTCGACGGTTCAGCTTTATTATAAACATCTTACAACTCGTTTGCATTTGACTGTTTGCTATAAGTGTTAGTTGCTTGCATTAAACTGGTTTAAGTGGGCATTCGTAGCTAGCTCTGAGTTATCTTTTCCGTTCCATTAGTTTGCATTTAGTTTACTCGAGCACGAGTAAAGGTTTGGTTTGGAGAGATTTGATACGTGCATTTTATATAGTCTTTTTAGCCTATTTTATGCACGTATTTCCATGCTTTTATCGTGGTTTATGCTACGAAATGCCCCGAATATGCTACTTTGGGTTATTTTGTCTTATTTGCAGAAATAAACCAGAAAGTAGTGAAATCGAGCCTTTTATCGTCCGTTTTGCATGCATTTGGAGGAAGAGTGAATTTGGAGCGGAATTATAGTTGTCTTGGGATGCGTGAAGCTGTTTCGGGAGCTAAAACGACAAGTCAAGGTCAAACTAATGAGATTTATAAGCTACTGAAGTTAGTTTTCACTCGATCGAGTACTTAACTGGTCGATCGAGTGGTTTTAGATCAGGTAATAAGTCGATCGAGTACTTTATATGGTCGATCAACCAGTTCCATATTAGCGTTTAGTCGATCGAGCACTTTGTTTGGTCGATCGATTGGTCTGAGCTTTGAATTGTTCGATCGAGTAGTTTAAAATAACTCGATCGAGTGGTTTATCCTATGGGCTTGGGCTTTTTAGTTTATTTCCGTCAATTAGGTTAAATAAATCCTATTTTCTTATAAATAGGAAGCTAGGACGTCATTTGTAAGCTCTCTCCTTTTTTCTCTCTCTCTTTTTGATCTGACACTGTCAGACGTTACCTTTGCTCTAATACATTGTTCCTGCTACTTTGTTCTTCCTTAATTCCGGATTATTTCAGTAACATTTATCTCCCTTTTCCTCTTTAATTTAATGTTGATTTCTCTTCCTCTCTTATTTATTTATGTTCTTTATTTAATTATGTCTAGCTAATTCCTTTAATATGTTAGGACTAGGGAAGCCGTGGTAGCAATATGTTAGGATTGACATGACTAGATTAGTTTTGCGATAAGAATTGTATTAAGCAATATAATTGTCATTAGGTTGAATGAATGTATGCAGGAGACCGATTTATTTAGTTACCCCCGACCTGGATCAAAAGATTGGAAGGGAAGACTTGCTTAATTACAATAGGTGATACCTAATTAGGGCGAAAGCTAAGTTAGGGAGACCCTAGGGCGATTAGAGACCGAAAGGGTATAATCGTAGGTTTAAGGACCGAAAGGTGACGACCTCGCTCTTCTTATCAATGATTTAATCGACTCAGTTGACCCGATAGTATAGTTGCCGCGGTAGACCGATTCCTAGCATATTCCTCTCTTTATCCGATTTACCCTTCTCTTCATTAATTTCTCTCATTCCTTTGTCTCTTGCCTTAGCCTCTTTAGTTTAGTCAAACAATCAAAACCCCACATTGTGACATTAGACAGATAGAATAGACAAGTAGATAGTAAACCGCCTCCCTGTGGAGATCGACCCTACTTACCGCTGACTTCTGTTAGTAGTAGCTAGGTATTTATTTTTGGTACAGAAACGACCGTATCAGATGGTTTGGGGGACTTTGATGAGTCATAATTGTATGCATATTTATGCCTCCCCTTAATTACTTTTGATATGGTTTCGTGCTGAATTATATTATATACATGCCTTTTATGTTAGAATGTTGTTACTTCCGCTATTTGATGTTTAATGTAGGAATGATGCATTTGAGGAGCAAAGGAATGAAATGGGCATCGCAGAGTGGGCATAAAGGAATACACGAAGTATGGCACGGTAATCCATAAGAATGAAGGAAGAGAAGAAAAGAGCTGAAACAGAGTGGTTCATCGATCAATCTTACCCAGGTTCGATCGAGGAAGATATGTACTCGATCGAGTATAGCCAGGCTCGATCGAGGAAGCTATGGTTGCCAGAATTTTCCGCAATTTCCTTAAGTCGGTTATGTTTTACTATAAATACTCAATTCGTACCCTATGTTTATTTACGTCTTATTTTTACCTAGTTACGCATAGCTTCTCTAAAAACTCTCTTAGAATACTCTTAGTTTAGTTTATTTATTATTGTCTCGGGTCTATTGCTCTTTAATTACAATACTCTCTAATCTTTCTTTAGTTGTTATTAATTCAAATTCTATTTCATTCAATTGTTTTGCTCATCTTATTATGCTTTTAATCATGTTGTTCATTAATCTTATTGTTGTTATTCCCTTTATCATGAGTAGCTAATTTCAAAATCTAGGGTGAAAGGGGATCTAGGTTGTTAGAAAAGGGGTTATTAATGAATTGATTGTTAAATTGCTTTTGATTGCTGTTTAATTATCGTCTTACATCTAGTTAATTAATTACTGATCAGAATTGATTAATTTAGTATTGTATAAACTAGGATTTTCACCGACCAGGTTAAGACTAGTATGGGCCACGATAATTTAATTAGACCGACTTAATAATAGCGATTTTATGTTAAGTTTAGATCTAAAAAGACATATTAGAATCGACCGATCATATGACTTTCAACAATATAAATTGCTCAATTAATGAATGAAACCTTACTCTTGGATGACTACCTAGTGAACCCGATCCCTAGACTCTTTATTATTATTGAATTGTCTTTATTTACATTGCAATTAGTTATTAGAAATCAAACAATCAACCCTATAAAATTGTTACCTTTAAGACAAATTTAAATATAAACAAACTAGATTAATTAATTCGCTTCCTTGTGGATTCAATCCTTTCTTGCCACTAGTTACCAGTTAGTAGTAATTTAGAATTTATTTTGATAGACCAACGACTGAAAATAACCTTATCATGGCCGTATAGGCTACTCGAAAAGGCGCGAGCCATTTCGCGGGTGGAATCATGATTTGTTCTATCCTATGTTTTGGAAGGCATGATTGTTGTACTTGACCATCAAGTATATCGTGTATACTTAGCATGGACGCTTTGTGATGTTTGATTTTTGTTTCTGTTTTACTCGGTTTGACTCGTTGTTGAAGTCGGGATTTGAATTTTGAGTCGATTTTTGGTCCGGTGTCAGTTTCGACTCTATTTAGTGTTATTGCGACCCCGTCGTCGTGCATAAAATACTCAAGGTACTTTTGAATAGTTTTGAAAATGTTATGTTTTGGAAATCGTTTTGAGTTTTCCAAAGTATAGTTATACAAACTGTCGATTAAATGTAGCGATTTCTAAGCATGTTGTAGTCCGATAATCATCGGGTATTTGTTGGGGATTCAATAGATACTGGGTATCTACAGAGCCCATACTTTGACTGAGGCTTGGACAGGGCGAAGGTCAAAGTATAGCCCCCAGGTCAATCCAAGATTACAACCCGGAGACCGAAGCGACGTCAAGGCCGCTCGAAAGGAGTCGGGCCAAGGACCTGCCGTCACGACAGGCGACGTCGAGGCGACTCGGTGAATCGAGTCAAGGACCTGCCGTCGGGAATAGTTTCGAGTCTGACGACTATCAGTGCAGGCCGTTTAAAGTCCGTTAGACTACGTACAAAGGCTCGCCAGCCATAGGATGGAGTCATACCTGAGGCATCTTCGGGATATGTCCTTGAATTGTTTCTTGTTTGCGCGAAAAGGCTCACCAGTTGTGTTGCGGATATGATGAGGCTCGTCAGCCTTGTTGTGGATATGATGAGGCTCGCCAGACGTATTGCGGATATGATGAGGCTCGTCAGCCGTCTTGCGGATAGAAAGATCAACTGCGGGAAATAGCCGCGTTTGTCGGGCATATTTCGAGAGGTTGTTGAGTTAGTGGGCTCCGTGGGGAGGTCACCGATATGCTGCTGAGGAATTTCGGCGTTTATATTGGATGCTTGTGGTGCCGGAAAGAGATACGCTTTTTGTAGTTTGAGCCTGGCTCCTCTGGATGGCAGTCTCCATCATCGTCATTCGTAATTTCGAATTTCGAAGAGAGGTAACGGTTTTTACTGTCATTGTTCGGAGTTTGTGGAAATGGCGAACGTGAATTCCGCCATTTGTCGTTTGGAAGATAACGGTTTTTAATTCCGTCCTTTTGTGACTTGAAGTTTGTGAAAAATAGTTAATTTGAATTTCACTATTTTATTTTTGAAAAGGTGGCGGTTTTTAATTCCGCCATTTGAAATTGTGAAAATAACGAATTTGAATTTTGCTAATTTTTTTGGAGTGACGGTTTTTAATACTATCGTTTGAAATTGTGGGAATAGCGAATTTGAATTTCACTATTTTTTGAAGTGACGGATTTTAATTCCGTCGTTTGAAATTTGTGAAAATAGCGAATTTGAATTTCACTATCTTATTTTTTGTTTGTTTGAAAAATGACGGTTTTTAATCCCGTCGTTTGAAATTTGTGAAAATAGCGAATTCGAATTTCACTATTTTGTGTTTTTGTGAGAAAAATGATGGTTAATTCCGTCGTTTGAAATTTGTGAAAATAACGTATTTGAATTTCACTATTTTGTGTTTTGTTTGAAAATGATGGTTTTTAATTCCTTCGTTTGAAATTTGTGAAAATAGCGATTTTGAATTTCACTATCTTATTTTTTGTTTGTTTGAAAAATGACGGTTTTTAATTCCGTCGTTTGAAATTTGTGAAAATAGCGAATTCGAATTTCACTATTTTGTGTTTTTGTGAGGAAAATGATGGTTAATTCCGTCGTTTGAAATTTGTGAAAATAGCGAATTTGAATTTCACTATTTTGTGTTTTCTTTGAAAATGATGGGTTTTAATTCCTTCGTTTGAAATTTGTGAAAATAGCGATTTTGAATTTCGCTATTTTGTTTTTGTTTGAAGAGTGAGGGTTTTTAATTCCGTCGTTTAAAATTTGGGAAAATAGTGAATTTGAATTTCACTATTTCATATTTGTGAGTGTTCTTGTATTGATATTTGGACGAGCGTTTTGGACTAAAGCCCAAAACTCGCCAGAAAAGGCAGAGACAGGCCAAAGAGGCGCGAGCCTTTTTGCAATGCAAGGTGCTTCCCCTGTTTTCTTCAAAAAGACACGAGGGAAGGCTTGCTCTTCATACACTTCGTCTTCGTCCCTAAGACACGCGAAAATCCATCAAAATCGCCATTTTTAACCTTGTTTTCTCGCTTGTGTTCGTGCCATAATCATCATGTCATCTCAAGGTATGTAAAACCTCTTGATTCCACTTCAATTTATTTGTCTTTTGGTTGATTGGATTAGGGCGAAACCCTAACCCCTTTAAAATTGATTTGGGCGTTTCTAATTGTCCCATTTTCGAGTGAAATTGATGATTGCATTAGGTTAGAAACCTATTTAGGAGTATAGGGGTGCTTTTAGCTTGCATTTTGGTCCCCATTCCCGCTCTCTAGGAGCAAAAACCGTGAATGAAATAAAAGACCGTCTCATTTCACAAAGTCGTGTTTGTTTGTTCGAGTTGTGTGCCCCACTAAGTTGTATTGTAGTCGGGGAAGGCCGTCTTTGTCATGTTGGGCCTTCGTTGGATGTTGGGGTCAAAATTTGGCATTTTTGCCTTTGTCAAGCGGTTTTATGCTGACGAAATAAGCGCCTGTTTGGGCTAAAACAAGGCCATTTTGTTTTGAAATGGATCTTAACGGTAGTTGAGGTCACTTTGGGACGTGGTCAAGTCACGTTGCCTTGTTGTGGTCGTAATTTGAATTTTTGACCTGTTTGTGCTCAATTTGGCGTAAAATTGCCTTTTTCTAGTTGTGTAAAATGCCCAATTGTCTCGGGAATTTTTGTTGCATATTTTTGGTGGACCTTGTGTGGGACCGAGGGTGTTGGGTTGTCTTTGTAGTTTTTTTTGTTGCCATTTTTACTCGTCTTTTGCTTGAAAAGAAGGGCGAGTCGTTTTTTTTGGTCAGTTTTTTGTGAAATGTTTTGCTGGATAGGATTGGGCAGGTTTGCCCTTACTTTTGTATTTGTATTTGCAGGTGGTTTTTATTTTTTTGGATTTTGTCTGTTTTGTGCCGTCGTAATGCTGAAATTTCGGCTGACGTTGTTTTTGTTTTGATTTCAAGCGAGTTTTCTGGGGCTTCTGGTCCCACTGGGTCCGTGGCTGAGGCCTTAGAGGAAGAGGAAGATCTAGAAGGAGGGGAGACGGTTGTTGTTCTGTCTTTGTCCAGTTGTGTTTTTCCCTGGTGCGCCTTTGTCCAGCCTTTGATCACGTGTTGATCATTGGTTGTTGTCTGCAGATATTTGGACGTCTCGTGATTGGGGGTCAACACCAGTGCGTCATTCTACGTTGCTGTTTTCAATCGTCACTGAATTCTTATGATTGAGGGTCAATATCGGGATGGCACCCTATGTCGTGGCTCTTACTCATTGCTGAATTCAGATGATTGGGGGTTAACGTCGAGGCGATGCACTGTGTCACAATTCCTGATCATCATGTCGTCCAAAGTCTGTCAGGCACTTTTTCCTTTTTTGTTACGAAGTGGGAAAGAGGGATTACCGTCATTGTAACCACCTCTCCTTCCGCTGTTACTCCTTTCGTTTCAATGTTGTTCCCTTTCTTTACCGGATAGAAGGATAGGGAGTGGTTAGTTCAGTAGGTGGCGGATAGCCCCCAGTTCATTGTTTTAGGCCAGTATCTGTATGATAAATACTTGCACCGGATCCTGTTCGTATGGTCAGTCGTTTGTATCAAACGTGTGTTGATGTTTTTGCGTGGGGCGGTTTGTATACATGTGTTTTTGGTTTGTAGTTTGTTCGTGTATTGCTTTTTTGTGTTGTGTTTCGGAGGAGCACAGTCAACGGCTAATTCCCCATTTGCTTCGGCATTTGTTCCTGCACCGTTAGTGTAGAAAACAGGCAACAGGTAGCACATACGCATACACGTAAACACGCAAAAGTATCTGATGAATATAAAAATAACTACGATGACTCGAAGTTAAAATTGAAATTGAAAAGAAATTTTGAAAATTCCGCGACAAGTCGTCACGTTTGGATTTTTCAAATAAAATTGTTTTGAGATTTCGAGAAATTAATCATATTTGAATTAAATCGCATCGAATTTTGCCGAAATTGATTTGTAATTCGAAAATTAAAACTCAAACCGTCAAGGATAAATTTCAAAAGAGATTTTGTGAGTGTGTTGAATTTGATTTTTTTTACTCGGATTTGTTAGAGTGTTTTAAGAAAAATTGATGTTATGTCATCAATTTTGATTTTTGTGGAAAATGCGAAAAAATTTCGGAATTTTCGACTGACATAGAAACGATCCGTCGCGGATCCGGGCGACTAGCTTTTCCCCCTAAAAAAAGATGAGAAAAACCCGTATGTTTAAAGTTGCGTCATGGAAACCGTGTCGAATTTCATAAAACGTGAATCCAAGGAAATTTGAGTGTGAGAAAACACAAAACCTTTTGGATAGGCCCGAAAAGGCGCGAGCCTTAAGGCGAGAAAATCAATGCGTCAGAAAGAAGCACAACTTGACAGGGACAAGTCAAGGTGCAGATTCTTAGAATCAGCCCAAAGAGGCGCGAGCCCCTGGGCGATACTGTTGGAGTATGTGTCCTCAACAATAGTGCGATTACATATTTAAATCTCATATTAAGAATACGTAAGGGATGATTCATTTATATAGTCAACTGATCAACATTAATCAGTAATGATCAGCTAACTAGAGTTAGACGTTACTGTCGTTTGACGGTGGTGATCAGTTGATCCCTTAAGGTCACACATAAAGGACAATTCCCTTAATAGACAAATTGATTAATTGTATGACGATACAAGTTAATCAATTTCATAAAATTGAACAATTCAATTGTGAAAGAGAATATTTATATCTTATTGTCCTTTGATTAAATAAGATTTATTTTAGTAATTGAAATACTTTATTACTAAAATTGATTATTTTTTGTGAAACAATTGAGATAAGAATGAATGGTTAATTATAATTACAATATATTGTGATTTATAATTATATGACCCATTTTATTTATGTGATCAAGTATCACTAGTCAGTTTGTTATATGTAATTTAATTAATGTATATAATGATATTTATTTGATAAGTATGCATTAAATTAATTAATAACATATAACATACTACGTGTGACATATTGTGTGACAAGTGACAAATTGACAAAATAAAATGGTAGTCCATTTTATGTAAGTGGTCCAAAATGGAGGGAGTTGTGGTGGATTGTGGTTGATTTATTTTATGAGATAAAATAGATGTAATCATACCTACTCTACCTATTATTACACAACCTACATTTTGATAAGAGTAAAAGGAAAAACAAGATGCCCTCCTTGGCCTTTAGCTACCCGGCCACACTCCTCTTTTAATAGGAGTTTTGGTTCTTATTTTACTCAATCATCATTCACTTGCATGCATTATTCATTCATGCTTTATTTTCTCTCAACATCTCTCTAAACTTGTTTTAGAAATAAGAAATTGTTCATCATAAATTCTAAATCACAATATAAGATTACTAGTGTGGTAATAAGTATATTATTAGAATTATTTTAAGGGTACTACTATATTAATCTAGTTAATTAATATACTAGTTTAGTTTAATGGATTAGTCTTGGGTGTAATCAAAGGAGGATCTCTACATTGGGATTTTGGAGGATCATCCAACACATTATACCTCAAGAATAAATAAGGAAGGTGACCTTATTTGTGCCCTTATTTTCGAGCCACTCAACAATGTAAGGGATATTGTTTTTCCTTATTAATCTTTTATTTTGTTATGCATGCACTAGATCTAAGAATACATATTAAGAAGTTAATTAATTCACTATTAGAAGAGTCTAATAATAGGTATATTAACCTAACAATTGGTATCAGAGCATAGGATGTTGCATGATAGGATGTTGTATGCATAATCGGTTATTGTTTTTCCGAGTTAAAATGTTAACATATAAAACAAAAAATTTGTGATTAATTAGATTAACTCACGAAATCATGATGCATGTTATATATTCTGGTCCTAAAATGTTTTTAGGTTATTTTTATGATTTATGGTATTTTATTGCTCATCTTAATGATTTTTAGTGAAATAATTACATTTTTATGAGTAAAATGAACTTTTTTTCACTAAAATAAGTTAACCTTCACTACTGGTCGTGATTTTTTTAGTATGACCTCACATGAATATTTTATGTATTGTATGTAAAATTTCATATTAATGTGATAAATATTTCATGATTTATGATTTTTATGTGATAAAAATTGTATAAATGGAGGTTAAATGACTAAAAATGGTTAAACTTAGTTTTTGACCTTGAAATTTTTATATGACCTCACATGCATATTTTACTTATTGCATGTAAAATCTCGTATTAATTTGATTAATATTGCATGATTTATGATTTTTATGAGATAAAAATGGATTAAAAGAAGATAAAATAGTTAAATATAGTTAAGCTTCGAATTGGGCCATGATATTTTAATTATTTCCACATGCATGACTTACACATTGTATGTAAATTTTGAAATGAAATGGTTTCATTTAGCATGATTTATGAATTTTTAGAGAAAAAATGGCATAAATAGTGACTATTTTAGCATAAATAGCTAAAACGAATTACATGGCATGAAAAAAATTATTTTAGGTTTCATAAATATCCCACTTATAAGATCTAAAGTTGTAAAATTGATTGGATTATTTTTTGTATACTTTAGATGTTTTATTTGATAAAACCGATAAATTGCAACTATATTTTTCTCGAAATTAATTCGGAATTTTTAACCATAATTTTTGACATTATGAGTGTCATGGAATTATTCCAAAATGTTCAAAAAATTAAAATTCAAAATTTAAAATTATTGTAATTTAATTTGGATTTATTTCATAAATGTTATGATTTTAAGGTCAAATACGAGCATAAAATTAAATCACGTTGAATTATTGTCAAAAAAATTGAGTGATAACTAATTTTTGAGTCCTAAGAGTGTTAGGATAATTAACTTGAGCTTAAATTTTATTTAAGTATTGAGTTGTGATTTTAATTAGTTATTATCACGCATTTCCATAAAACCAGGTTATATAATCGATATAAGTTAAATAGGGCGATTTGGCACATAATTTGGCATGATAGACACATATTATAATGATGCATATTTCAATTGTTGAATTTCTTTTTATTTATATAATTTTGAATTATGTAATTTTATCTTAGTATGGTCTTGGTTTTAATCGATATTACCCGTAATGAAAGGGAATATTGATTCGGTTGTAATTTAATGTGATCTCTTATCACTTTTATTTTTACTAGTTTTTCATATTACAAATGTATAATAGGAATAGCTTTGTATTTTTATTATTATTTGTAATTATGGAATTTCTTCAAGACGGTGCCATTCGGAAAGGCGTTCCGACAAAGACGGTGTTCTTGGGAGGCGTGCCACTTGAAGATTCAAGGGACCAAAGGAGTTGGTTTCCGAATATGTAATAGATTATTTGATTTTCTACTTTAGGAAGCCCATACTAGGAATTTATTATTATTGCTTTGCATTTATTTTAATATGTTACATGCATTGCCAAATCGCCATAACAACACATGCATTTCATTTCGAGTCATCGACCGTGTCAATTATAATTATCGAAATTCATCACTTTAGTTCACATAAAACGTGATAGATAATAAATTGACAAGACCTCTCACTAAATAATAATTGAGAATTAGCCTTACCAAATAGTAGAAACCATGAGTCCCAATTTCATAAGGAAGTAAGTTTGGCTCACCGGGGTGCTAAACTTGTTACGTTGGGTAAGTGGGTAATAAAATGTTATTACATCGAAATTTGGATTGAGCTCAACGGAATTATTCATGACCGTAGGCGCATGTGTTCCGGGCTAAAGATAAATATTAAAGTAATTTTTATCGACCGAGAGTTCTAGAAGTAGAATCGATTAAAGAGTTAATCTACCAAGTTATATTGATAAGGATGAATCGATTCACCGTGCCCGAATTGATATGAATTTGGATCTCAGGATCATTTATAATAGTTGGGTAGAGTTCACTATATAAATGCTTAAAACTTGTTCAAAATGTTTACAAGTATTATTAAAACGATAGATGTTTATTAATTCCTTCACTTCCTATTTTGTAGTCGAAATTGTTTTCTCAATTGCAATGGCAACTCCAATCACATCCGCAACCACTAGCTCAAACACTCTCACCAATGTTTCATGGATCGTTGTAAGTTAGAAAAGAATGGGTCCAATTTCGCCGCTTGGGATGCTCAAATCCGCTTGGCCGCGGAGGGTGACGACAAGCTTTGTTACCTTACCGAGGCCTCTCCCGCCACACCTAACGCTAGGTCTACTCCCGCTGCTAGGCAAGCCTATGAGGTTTACCAAACGAGTCGGCCGCGATCAAAAATGTGTTGATCTTCTCAATGGAGGCCGAACTCCAAATAAGTGCTATAAAGATTAGCACCGCTTATGAGGTCTATACGAAGCTTGTGACCATGTTTTCACGAGCTCCAAGGATCATTCAATATGAAGCGGCATCCACATTCTTTGATCTCAACATTAAGGAGGGCCAAAAAGTTAGCCCTCATGTGCTCAAGTTGATGGAGCATGTTGAGACTCTAAAAATGCATAAGGTAGAGATTCCCAAGGAACTCATCGTTGACCGAATTCTTCATTCCTTAAGCAAGATTAAGGCATATGTTCAATTCAGGGTGAATTTTAATATGCAAAACTTGAAAGTTTCCCTTGATGAATTGCACAAAATGCTTGTGCAAGCCGAAAGGGACATGGGGCTAAGTGTTAGCACCACCAAGGATGTGCTCAACGTTAATCATAAGAGCAAAGGGACTTTCAAGAAAAGTGGCAATAAGGAAAGAAGCAAACTCCCTACAAGAACAAAGGAAAGGCTTTGTGAAGCTAGCTCCTCTAAGCCCAAGAAGAGTGCCCCGTTCGGGGACAAGTGCCACTATTGTAATGGTGTTGGGCATTGGAAGAGAAAGTGTTCAAAATATCTTGGCAATATTAAAGATGGAAAGGTTATTCTAGTAGGTAAATAACTATCCCTATCTTTTATGTTTCAATCCCAACTTTGGTATTTTGATACAAGTTGTGATGATTACCATTTTTATTGTAATTAGGGCATCCTAGCAAGTACAAGGGCAAAGAAAAGCAAGCCTAGAAGATCTTGAGGGAAGCTAGATTGTAACACCCTCATTTATTCAGGAGCCTTTAGCTAGACATTCCCAAACAAATAGGATTGTTACCATCTCGGTTTCCCGAGGTAGTGAATAACAAAGTACAACAAACCAAAGTACTTTAAATTAAAACTTTAGTGAATACATGTTTATTACAAATTAACCAACTAAAACATAATATAAAATATATAACTCGCAGCGGAAATAAATAAAGTGATATAATTATTCTATGTGATCTAGACTTCAACTATGGTCCAAGTCGAGCTCTCATCCCAATGCTCACGAGTCAGCTAATCTTTAGTACCTGTCAAATCTGCTCCCCATAAAACGGTTCACCGCATGTGTTCACGAATACACTGTCAACCACGAGGTTGAGGAATAAAGACTAACAACAAAAACATACGATAACAATCCAATTTCCTTTTTACTTTGCACAACCCCCTGACAACGTGTTCCATCCTTTTACTTAGCACACTTCAGCCGAGCTATACTCGTTACACTAATCATCCCGCCAATCCCTGGCCGAGGCAGCCTCAACCTGAAGTTGAGTAAACACACACTACATTACCAAAAAGGTAATGTCTGCCTCAACATATAGTTGAGTAATATCCACCAGATGGCCTGCACACCAATCTGGGGCCTGCCTCGAGTAAACACGATAAAATATCGTCTGCCAGAATAAATCTGAAATACGTCACCCGAAGGCTCTTACCATGACGTCTGCCAATATAACCACAATAATAACATACATCACCACGAAGGGATGTCTGCCAGTATTAAACTGAATAACCAATGCAATAACAGTAACTCCGTCATAACTAACCAACCAACATATACAATATAATTCTCCCTTCCAACAATCTCAATCAACCAACACAATTCTCATATGATCAATTCACTTTAATATAAATCATCCAACAAACATTATCGAGTAAAAGTTGAGTAGGATTTATCCCTACCTGATAAGCAAGCACTCCAATTATGCAATCCAAGCAATCAATTAGAAATATTATTCTTCAATAAATCCATTTCACCAATTCCGTCACCTAAACAAAATATTATAATACTTAAATTATTAATTATTCAATTCATTATATTATTTAATCAATTGTAATTTAATTATATTAATTATTTCCCACTTAAATTATTATTACGTAAAAACCCGTTTATTAAAGTCAAGACCCGATTATTTATTCATACCCGAGTCAACCCGTCTTAAAACTTAACAAGTCAACCCAAATTACCCAACCCAAATCACGTGAAATAAACCCAATTACCACCAACATACACGACACTACCCCTCCCCCTAACCGTGTACAACCTCACCACAAACACCCATACATACACCCCAAACAACCCACAAAAACACCACCACCTCAGCCCCACCACGAGCCTCCACTTCCAGCCACCCATAAACGCCCCAAACACCAGCTATAACCGCCTCCAACCGTCACAAACCCTTGCCCTAGCAACCACAACTACGAACACCATTAATGCCGAAAACCCGACCCAAAACTCGACCCAATATCACTCCACCTCTGGCCACCACCGCCATCACGTCTGGCAAACGGTGGCTCCAGGGGTGGTCCCACCTCCTCTCGGCCCATCTGTAACACCACAACCACCACCCATCACCGACAGCACAACAATAACCAAACTTTCCCCTGTTTCGCGTTTTCCGGCCACCACCAACAACAACTGAAGCCGCCAAAACACCCCCACTATGGTCTACCCAATCACCCGATTCCATCCCCACCATACCCAGGTCAAGGCAATAAGTATAAATGTGTTTAAACCGCACTTATGCCCTACTCAAATTTTCCGGCAAGCACCGCCTAAAGCACCCGCAACAACCATCCACGATAGCTCCTCTATGGTCGACCCTCACCCCTGATCGCAACCCAAGCCCCGCCCAAGTCTGTGTCACACGAAACAAGGGTTAAAACTGATTCCTACGTATAATTTACCCTAACAAACACCACCACCAAACGTCGGTCAAACACCCCTTCCCTGTCGGTCAACGGCGATCCACGGGGGTCAAATAAAGTCTCTGGTGGTCCACGATCACAACAATGGTTACGGCTTAGTGTACGAGTTATTTAAGTTATAAAATCGTTACATTAAATTGTGAGACGGTCTTACCTCGAGTTAATTAGCTATGTAGATTCCGTCTTAATTCCTTCTACGTCTCCTCCTCTTCTCTCAAATTTTCAGTTTGCATATGATAAACTAGGTCAAGGTATTTATCTCTATTTATAGGGTAAGATTAAGGAGTATGTGAGGTCAATTAAGAAACTATTATAATTTACCTTATTCTAATTAGTATATTAATTATTATTAGAATTGCTATTATATTATTATTATTATTATTATTATTACATGTATTAGTCTTACCATAAGTAGAATTTCCTCATACAATATTTACTAATTTATTATTGCCATAACTTATTATTATTATTATTATTATTATTATTATTATTATTATTATTATTATTATTATTATTATTATTATTATTATTATTATTATTATTATTATTATTATTATTATTATTATTATTATTATTATTATTATTATTATTATTATTATTATTATTATTATTATTATTATTATTATTATTATTATTATTATTATTATTATTATTATTATTATTATTATTATTATTATTATTATTACTATAATTATTATTATTATTACCTTTAAATATTATTATTCCCATATTATATTATTGTTAATTCCCGATACAAATCCCGATTACACTCATACCAACTTATTAAGTTTCGGTCCAATAAACAATAGCTCACGGCCTATATTATATTAGCTAAACTCAATTCTCGACTTGTATACTTAATTTATTATTTAATTAACGTCTTACATGTATTTATTATTAGAAATTTCATTTAACTAATTTTTTACTTACATAAATTATTCTCATAAATTATTATCAAAATACGGGGTATTACAATCTTCCCCCCTTAAAATGAACTTCGTTCCGATGTTCGCCCACAACTACTACCACAATACCTATAAACTACGCACCATTCAACATAATTAATCATTTTCGATTACCAACCACAACAATCTTATCACAACAATAATTCAAAACTTATGTAGTATTACATTTCTACCCCCTAAGAATAAACTTCGTCCTCGAAGTTCGGAATGTCAAACAACAGGGATAAACAAACCATTTATGGTAACTTCTCAAGAACACGTAGTACACATAAAACAACTATTATCTCCAACATGATATTGATTAATGATATAATAAAAGTTACTAAACATAAATTAAATAACTACAACATTTGAATTAATTTAGATTTATTACTTGCGTGTTTATTTCTTACTAATGACATCTAACTTAAACATGGATGCAAAATAGATACAGGCTTAGGGCAACACATTCCGCATATCACTAGACATGTTATTCTAATTCACATAATTTACAACATCAAAATGCTAAGGTGAAAAAGATACGAAATAATTATGTAGAAATTTTAGCATATCTTATATTTCCAAGGATAGACAACATGTTACAACTTCAAAAAAAAAAAAAAATTAATAATAAATAACAGCTTAATTACTACTTGAGTGCTTATAATTTTTAGAACACACAACGAGTTACTAAATCATGAGAGAAAGAATAAAGTTAAAAACTCATAAGGTCAATTTATAATGCATTTTATAAATTATTTGGTCGAAACAGAAATTTTACAGCAACTTGTTAGAAACTTAGGTCACTTTGTAAAAATCACCATAAATTGTCAAAATATTTTCTTGCAACGTGGCTTATCAACTTAGAAACGTATATGAATCTATTAAACAGTGAAGTTAGAATTATAACAAATCATCACGTAATTTTTAAATGGCAAAGTTTACATAAACATGGCGCAGAGGCAACACTGTACAGGACATTTCGACCACTGTCCACTAAAATATTTATTTCTCCTAAACCGTATATTATTTGAATATGAGACCAGTGGCATATGAAAGCTAACTCACAAGGATATCACACATAAAAATATCGGACAAGAATTTTAAACAGACAATAAATGGCGGTAAAAACAATCAAGGATAAAATTTTGAGAAATCAACCAAAATCACATTCTTTTCACTTTCACACAATTTTCGTAATACTTCACATGTTAATCATAATTACACTTCCCACATACGTACCAACACACTTTTTCATACCCATACACTTTATATCCATACTTAAAATAAATTATTATCACATTCCGTTCCTCATAAAAGCAAGGTTATGTCTTTGTAACCGCAATCATCAATAACAGCAACACTCATCCAAAGCAAACAATTAACTCATAACAAAAGAAACAACATTCATTTTAAATTACCCCATACTTCAATATCTCTCAAGGTAACCGGTTCAAAACTGAAAGGGCCAGATCAAGGACGTCTCCCTAACCTAACAAGGGGCTCCTAAACAGTTTCTACCCGGGGTTCATTTTATTTAGACACAACCTAAGTTCATTATTATTCATTGGTTAGGCCTGAGGATCGTTTTGCTCTAATACCACTTTGTAACACTCCCATTTATTCAGGAGCCTTTAGCTAGACATTCCCAAATAAATAGGATTGTTACCATCTCGGTTTCCCGAGGTAGTGAATAACAAAGTACAACAAACCAAAGTACTTTAAATTAAAACTTTAGTTAATACATGTTTATTACAAATTAACCAACTAAAACATAATATAAAATATACAACTCGCAGCGGAAATAAATAAAGTGATATAATTATTCTATGTGATCTAGACTTCAACTATGGTCCAAGTCGAGCTCTCATCCCAATGCTCCCGAGTCAGCTAATCTTTAGTACCTGTCAAATCTGCTCGCCATAAAACGGTTCACCGCAGGTGTTCACGAATAAACTGTCAACCACGAGGTTGAGTAGGAATAAATACTAACAACAAAAACATACGATAACAATCCAATTTCCTTTTTACTTTGCACAACCCCCTGACAACGTGCTCCATACTTTTACTTAGCACACTTCAGCCGAGCTATACTCGTTACACTAATCATCCCGCCAATCCCTGGCCGGGGCAGCCTCAACCCGAAGATGAGTAAACACACACTACATTACCAAAAGGTAATGTCTGCCTCAACATATAGTTGAGTAATATCCACCAGATGGCCTGCAGACCAATCTGGGGCCTTCCTCGAGTAAACACGATAAAATATCGTGTGCCAGAATAAATCTGAAATACGTCACCCGAAGGCTCTTACCATAACGCCTGCCAATATAACCGCAATAATAACCTACATCACCACGAAGGGATGTCTGCCAGTATTAAACTGAATAACCAATGCAATAACAGTAACTCCATTATAACTAACCAACCAACATACACAATATAATTCTCCCTTCCAACAATCTCAATCAACCAACACAATTCTCATATGATCAATTCACTTTAATATAAATCATCCAACAAACATTATCGAATAAAAGTTGAGTAGGATTTATCCCTACCTGATAAGCAAGCACTCCAATTATGCAATCCAAGCAATTAAAGCAATCAATTAGAAATATTATTCTTCAATAAATCCATTCCACCAATTCCGTCACCTAAACAAAATATTATAATACCTTAATTATTAATTATTCAATTCATTATATTAGTTATTCAATTGTAATTTAATTATATTAATTATTTCCCACTTAAATTATTATTACATAAAAACCCATTTATTAAAGTCAATACCCGATTACTTATTCATACCCGAGTTAACCCGTCTTAAAACTAAACAAGTCAACCCAAATTATCCAACCCAAATCACGTGAAATAAACCCAATTACCACCTACATACACGACACTACCCCACCCCCTAACCGTGTACAACCTCACCACAAACAACCAAACATACACCCCAAACAACCCACGAAAACACCACCACCTCAGCCTCACCGCGAGCCTCCACTTCAAGCCACCCATAAATTCCCCAAACACTAGCTATAACCGCCTCCAACCGTCGCAAACCCTTGCCCTAGCAACCACAACCACGAACACCATTAATGCCGAAAACCCGACATAAAACGCGACCCAATATCACTCCACCTCTGGCCACCACCGCCATCACCTCTGGCAAACGGTGGCTCCAGGGGCGATCCCACCTCCTCTCGGCCCATCTGTAACACCACAACCACCACCCATCTTCGACAGCACAACAATAACTAAACATTCCCCTGTTTCGCGTTTTCCGGCTACCACCAACACTAACCACCACCTGAAGCCGCCAAACACCCCCACTATGGTCTACCCAACCACCCGGTTCCATCCCCACCATACCCAAGTCAAGGCAATAAGTATAAACGTGTTTAAACCGCACTTATGCCCTACTCGAATTTTCCGGCAAGCACCGCCCAAAACACCCGCAACAGCCACGCACGACAGCTCCCTCATGGTCGACCCTCACCCATGATCTCAACCCAAGCCCCGCCCAGGTCTGTGTCACACGAAACAAGTGTTAAAACTGATTCCTACGTATAATTTACCCTAACAAACACCACGACCAAACGCCGGTCAAACACCCCTTCCTGTCGGTCAACGGCGGTCCACGGGGGTCAAATAAAGTCTCTGGTGGTTCACGATCACAACAATGGTTACGGCTTGTCCTATGGTGGTCTAGTTTACGAGTTATTTAAGTTATAAAATCGTTACATTAAATTGTGAGACGGTCTTACCTCGAGTTAATTAGCTATGTAGATTCCGTCTTAATTCCTTCTACGTCTCCTCCTCTTCTCTCAAATTTTCAGTTTGCATGTGATAAACTAGGTCAAGGTATTTATCTCTATTTATAGGGTAAGATTAAAGAGTATGTGAGGTCAATTAGGAAACTATTATAATTTACCTTATTCTAATTAGTATAGTAATTATTATTATAATTGCCATTATATTATTATTATTATTATTATTATTATTATTATTATTATTATTATTATTATTATTATTATTATTATTATTATTATTATTATTATTATTACATGTATTAATCTTCCCATAAGTAGAATTTCGTCATACAATATTTACTAATTTATTATTGCCATAACTTATTATTATTATTATTATTATTATTATTATTATTATTATTATTATTATTATTATTACATGTATTAATCTTCCCATAAGTAGAATTTCGTCATACAATATTTACTAATTTATTATTGCCATAACTTATTATTATTATTATTATTATTATTATTATTATTATTATTATTATTACCTTTAAATATTATTATTCCTATATTATATTATTGTTAATTCCCGATACAAATCCCGATTACACTCATACCAACTTATTAAGTTTCGGTTCAATAAATAATAGCTCACGGCCTATATTATATTAGCTAAACTCAATTCCCGACTTGTATACTTAATTTATTATTTAATTAACGTCTTACATGTATTTATTATTATAAATGTCATTTAACTAATTATTTAGTTATATAAATTATTCTCATAAATTATTATCCAAATACGGGGTATTACATAGATGTAGCCGCCCATGGTGCTAGATCTATGGGAGCTTGGCTTTATTTTGCTTTGTCTTTATTTTCATGTTGTATCTTGAGATTTTAGAACTATTTTGATTTCCTTGTTCGACTTGGAAATTTGTTTGTATCCTTTAAACAATGGTAGTATTTTGGATATTGGTGACTTGGTTTGCAACCCAAGTCACTTGCTTTATCGTATCGTTTGTTCTAAAATTTATCATCATACACTTCTTGCATCGAGAAACATAAAATTATCAACTTAAATTGATCAAATTGACAATTATAATGATTTGGTCATTATATATCCATAAGTTATGAATTCGATTCTCCTTATACCATTGTTACTAAAAGTAACAACTTACTTATGTAAAATCAATTATAAATTTATGTTGAGTTATTGAACTCAAATATTAGGGAATTTGCGATCTAAAACGGACACATTATTCTAAATGAATGGTCAACCAGGAGATACCTAAAATAGAGAGTCTATTTAACAAATGACATGGATCAGACTCGCATATTACATGAATCAAGCTGCCATGATAGAGCTGGTCTTTTTATGTGCTAATACGTCAATCTAGAGAAACTTCTAATACCTCACCATACATGTTTGTAACTCACAAAGCTATCTCTTAAGAAGATAGATGTATTTCAAAGAGATAGAGTGGGAGTATATTAGATCGTTACAAACATGTCTTATAGTTAATATGTTACTTTTTGAAAGTAATGGTATTATGACCTTGTCCCAAATCGACCTTGTTAAAAACGAGCCATAGCATTACAAATCCAAAGATTGTTACTCAAGAGTAGATTTACTTTAAGGCGAGGGTCTCTTTAAAAGTAAATAGAGCTTTAGAGTACCTAAGTACATAGATTGACATGAAGATGTTAATCAAGTTAAATTATGTTAGGAATTGCCGCATTTCATTTTAATGAAGAATGGCAAATGATATTAAAAATTCGCTTTTCTAAAATGGGAATTAGAGAAGAATGTGTTTGGAACACAAAACCTTAGATAAAGATCTAAGAATCCTAACATATTATACAAAAGCTTACTTAAGCGATCCTAGAATGGTCTTAAGCAAGCATCAAAGGATTATATTTTTCGTTCATGTGATAATTGAGAATGGTTTCATTCAAATGATTGAAGAATCATGATTATGCATGAAGTTAAGTGGGAGCAAGAATTATTTTTCCATGTCTTATATGTTGATAACATATTACTTATTGAGAATAATGTACCAATGCTCTCTTCTATGAAAGAGTGATTGGGAGACTAGGAAAAGGTGCGATGTATTCTAGAATTCTGAATCTATGTGAGAGAATATTGGCATAGAGTTGAGAGTCTTATGATGATAAGATCTTTCATATCTGTTTAACATCGACAAGGTTAAGTAGGTTATTCATGTTGATAAAAGTGGAATTACTATGATGGAGTCATAGTCATTCCTTGAACCTATTAAGTTTTCGATCACATGAAATCGTTTGCTAATGTTTCCGCCATTAGAACGATCATGTATGCCAACAGACGCACATGCCATGATGTAACATATGATTAGAGCATAATTAGTCAATAACAAGTTAATTCCAATGATGGGCTTGTGAAAGCCTTAAAGAACATCTTTGAGATTTTTGAGAAGAATTAAGGATTCGTTCATATATTTGGATGATAAACTACGTTGTGTGTTGAAGGGTTGCACAAACTTTAGTTTCCAAACCAATTAGGATTCGTTGAAATCCTAGGCTGATTTTATTGACTTAAGAGTAAGAGTCTAGAAAAGTGTTTTAGTTTCGTACATTGCAAATTCTACAAAAGGAATCTAAGTAAATTGTGATAAAATGGTCAACGTAGGGAATGAGAGTAGATTCCTTTACCAAAGACTTTATCACAAGTTATGTGATAACAGTGGGAGCATCTTTCAAGTTAAAGAGCCCAAGTCTGGTAAGAAGACTAGACATATACTTAGATAAATTCATGTTATTAAAAATAACATTGAAAAGAAGGAAATAACAATTAATAAAGTTGGAATATATGGATATATGGTATATCCACTTGCCAAGCTTTTATTGCATTTTAACTAGTGTAAAAGGTACACTAAATATTATAAGATATGAAGTAGTAATAGTGTATTGACTATTCATATATGATAATCGCATTTATCGTTTGAGTTTCTTTAAACTCACCCTTTACTTTGTTATATCCAAATGGGTTGTAGAGACAAATGGAACCCCATTAAAGTGAACTGGATTGACATAGTATTCGCCCCTAGTTACTTAGAACAGGTGACGTCTCGAAATGACTAGAGTGTGATGCGATTGATGGGAAGTTCAAGTGCCATAGAGTCATATGGGACGACTAGTCAATCACATAGGCAGACTGTATGGGACACTCTGTCGGGCAGTGACCGCTTATAAAGTTCTGGTAATTCATAAAGCCTGGTCGTGGCAAGAGCTGCTATAGTATTTTTATGAGTCAATTCTTTTGACTAGAGACTATTCGCCCAAGTTGGCACAAATTTCTGATTGACTTTGATTTATGCTCTACAACTGTCGTAACTGAGGTCAAATGAGTATATTTTGGGTTATGATGAACTGTGGCTAAACAAAGGGAATAGTGCGATAGGAATCGTCGACCCCCTTATCAGGGTTATTTGAAATCTCAAGGCCACTCGAGGAGTAGTGAACTGGAAATGCGTGGCCACGCTCGGAAAGTATCTATGGTAGATAATTCCGGTCAGACAGTTACACTCCAAGATCGAGGAAACCACTCAAGATATGATCAAATGCAAGTATGACCTGCGAGACACCTTGCATTTAGTGGGAGATTGTAATAGGACAAGAGAATTGGTGACGCACACTTGTCTTGGACAAGTGGGAGATTATTGGAGTAAGTGTCCTCAACAATAGTGTGATCACATGTTTAAATCTCAAATTAAGAATACGTAAGGGATGATTAATTTATATAGTCAACTGATCAACATTAATCAGTAATGATCAGCTAACTAGAGTTAGACGTTACTATCGTCTGACGGTGGTGATCAGTTGATCCCTTAAGCTCACACCTAAAGGGCAATTCCATTAATAGACAAATTGATTAATTGTATGACGATACAAGTTAATCAATTTCTTAAAATTGAACAATCCAATTGTGAAAGAGAATATTTATATCTTATTCTAATTGGATTAAATAAGATTTATTTTAGTAATTGAAATACTTTATTACTAAAATTGATTATTGTTTGTGAAACAATTGAGATAAGAATGAATAGTTAATTATAATTACAATATGTCGTGAATTATAATTATATGACCCATTTTATTTATGTGATCAAGTATCACCAGTCAATTTGTTATATGCAATTTAATTAATGTATATAATGATATTTATTTGATAAGTATGCATTAAATTAATTAATAACATGTAACATACTACATGTGACATATTGTGTGACAAATGACAAATTTACAAAATAAAATGGTAGTCCATTTTATGTAGGTGGACCGAAATGGAGGGAGTTGTGGTGGATTGTGGTTGATTTATTTTATGATATAAAATAGATGTAATCATACCTACTCTACCTATTCTTACACAACCTACATTTTGATAAGAGTAAAAGGAAAAGCAAGATGCCTTCCTTGTCCTCTAGCTGCCCGGCCACACTCCTCTTTTAAGAGGAGTTTTGGTTCTTATTTTACTCAATCATCATTCACTTGCATGCATTATTCATTCATGCTTCATTTTCTCTCATTTCTCTCAACATCTCTCTAAACTTGTTATAGAAATAAGAAATTGTTCATCATAAATTCTAAATCACAATATAAGATTACTAGTGTAGTAATAAATATATTATTAGAATTATTTTAAGGGTACTACTATGTTAATCTAGTTAATTAATATACTAGTTTAAGGGATTAGTCTTGGGTGCAATCAAAGGAGGATCTCTACATTGGGATTTTGGAAGATCATCCAATACATTATAGCTCAAGAACAAATAAGGAAGGTGACCTTATTTGTGCCCTTATTTTTGAGCCACTCAACAATGTAAGGGACATTGTTTTTCCTTATTAATCTCTAATTTTGTTATGCATGCACTAGATCTAAAAAACGCATATTAAGAAGTTAATTATTCACTATTAGAAGAGTCTAATAATAGGTATATGAACCTAACAGATACAAGGTGGCTTCCCCTTTTTTCCAGAAAAAAGCGCTGATTGTTTTGTATAAATAGGGACGTTTGTACTTCATTTTTTCACCATCCGAAATGCGAAAAATATCTCTACGAAAAACTTTCTTCTTCCTCCACAAAATAATTCATGGATACTTTCAATAATAGGTTGCGACATTGGTGACGGGATTTGTCGCCTCTCGAGAAGTATCAACTCGTTGTAATGGGAGTAGGTCAATTGTTGGTGCTTCATCAAGTTAAGGTGCAATCCTCGTTCCTTGGAGCGTGCTCTAGGTTTTGGGATTCGAAACAACATATTTTCGTTTTCCCGAAAGGTAAAATTTGCCCTCTTGCTGAAGAAGTGGGTGCCATTAGAGAGTGACTCCCGCTTATGTCAAGTGGTCAAGAGCTCAAACCTTGGAAGAAACGTCAAAGTTCCGCAAAGATGAAGTCGTTGACTTGAAGTATCGGGAGGTTGACAAAGCCAACCGTGCCTTCTTTGACGACTTTGCCGATGATGTTAGACCGGATGTGGTGAGGCCACCGAAAAGGAGGAGCTTCGGTCCCAAAGAGATGGTGGGTCGTGTGTGGGCTCGGCTTGGGTCGAGTATGGGGTCTTGTAAGAGACCGGATACCGTCGCCATTGTAGATCCGTTGAGGATCCTTTCCGAAGAGGAAGTCCTTGCTAGGCGGGCTAACAAGAAGAACAAGGGGAAGATGTATCCCGAGGGAAAAGGCAAGCGTAGAATGGAAGAATGAAGACCTCCATTACCCACTTTATTATTATGTTGTATTAGTGTTTGTGTATTTTTATTATGTTGTACTAGCTATGTATTGTGGTTTTTTTTGTGCTAGTATTACTTTGTAAGATGTCTTGGTCGACACTCTAGTTGGCAAGTGGCGGACTTGCTTAGCTTTATTTGTTGTAAAGTTTGTAATCCTTCTCATTATCTATCTATAAAATACTATTAAAAACCTAAACTAAAATTGCTCATAAAATCCACGTCAACAAAGCCACATGTGATTGTAAAATGCCACGTCTGATTAACGCAATGCCACATTTGATTTACAAATGACACGTTTGCAATAAAATTGCTTCTCATAGTCGTTGACTAGAAACGTTCAGAATTTTTCAAGTCCTCTGCCTCTTTAAGTTTCCAATATGGGCTTTCAAGTTTACTAAAACTCTTCCATTTCCCCCTCTTTAATCTCTTTTAATTAACTGCTCTTATATCTTCTTCACTTACTTCCTACTTAATTTTGAATAAACGTTTTAATATGGGAGAATGGAAGATGGTAGGCGTTATTAGGTTTTGTTCATAATCTGAACATTTATATTTATTTATATTTATATTTATATTTATATTTATATTTATAAGATTGCCCGGGAAATTATACATGTAGAACATTTTCTTTTTCATCAGTGCTCCAATTTACTTACTGCTGTCCTTTTATTTTTTTATTTTTATTTTTATTTTTATTTTTTTTTGGTGAGTTTTACTTTGTTATTTGAGAATTTTGTGAATATCCACTCTACGAATTTGATAATAACTCTTAACTTTGTGCTTGACATTGGTTTAATTTTATTGTTTTATTATGTATGTATATCCATAAATGTTGCTGTTCGTATATAAGCATGGGATTATGATTAAGGTAAATCTATTTTATATTGACTATTCTTATTTTTTTTTTTGAAAAATTAACTGAAACAGTTGTAATATGCTTGTTTCTTTTATCGATTGACTCATAAAGTTATTGGCCTATATAACATGTCGTTTAAAGCCACCACTGTCTTTTGATTTTCTTTCATGGATGCTATAACACGTACTTGTAGGTCAAAGGTGCTCCACTCTCTATATGGTCTAACATTCTCAAGGTTTTTTTTTGTTTCAATTTCAGTTTAATTGCATGTATTCTCTCTGATTTTCTATTTTTCTTCCCATACCTAATACCCAAATAATATGAAGTTAATGTCTTCCTTCGTGATTGCAGATTGCAATTGAAGACGAGTTAGATACTTTTTACAACACGCCTCTACTTGAATGCGAAGTAAGCATCAATATTTGCATCACTTGAAGTTGCGTAGAAATAACAATATATCTTATATGGTACTTTTTCTTTTCCAGTGATATGTTTACACTTTTTTTATTTTATGAGGGGAAATAAAGGAAGTGTAAACATATCACTGGGACGGGGGAGTATTATTCTAATATACCATATCTTGTATCCCTTCCTAATACATGCCCTAATGTTTTAATATTTATATCAACTAATGTACTTTAAGGAGATTTGAGCCAATGAAGTTTTACCTAAATCTCATAACAAACCTTCACTATTCGTTCTCACAGGGTTATGCATTGTGGGCTACTCCCTACATCCCAATTATTTGTTTACCTTTGACAAAATACCATTTATAAAGAACATAAACAATAAACTGATGAGTGATGATTAAATGAGGGTATTAATTATTTAATTGTTTGGTATATATTAGTTCCGTTTAACTAATACTTTTACTCGTATTAATCTTTAAATGTTGAGAAAGAATCAGGAGATAAAACTAGGGTAACCTTGATGTTTATCTAGCAAATTCCAACTTTGTAGACATTATGTGCATGTCTTTGAGTTTACTTACATTTGAAGGGAGTTGCATGGGTTACAAGCTCAAAACGAGTGATCCTTGGCTAAATGATGATGAAGGGACTGCAATACAGTGGACTGGGCACACAAGATGATTCTGATTCATTGTCAAGTGGGGCATTTTGATTCCAAGCATTCTTAATGACAATGGTGTCCCTTCTATCAATGTTGAGAAGGGGTATTTTTTATATAAAATAGGAAATTTTATCTTCATTGAATGAGAATTGCGTTTGATGATCAGCTAATAATCAAACATCAATGGTGGTCTTCATGTTGCTCTTATTTATTAGGATTTAGCCACTGGAAATTAGAACTTGGTACGTATTTACGATTGTACAACAATTTCATGTAGCTACTTCTATAAAGAAATCAACTGAAATCTTTTATATTAGGTACAAGAGAACTGAAATTTTTTATACTAGGTACAAGAAAAAGTAATTAGTACGGAGTATTAAATATAATTTGTCATCCATAGATGTTGGGAGAAATTTGAGTAGTATGAGGTACTTCATGATACGGGAAATATTCTTGTGTCCTTCAGGACCGATCGTACTCCTTATACCTAATTTTTTATAATATTTTATTTGGTGGATTAGTTTTAGGTATAAGGAGGACGGTACTCCTGGAGGACACAAGAATTTTTCATGATACGGAGTATTTTGTAAAAGTACTCTATGCATTTGTGTTATTCTGTATTGTACACTTTTGTAAAAATATTCGGTATATAAATTTTGTAAAAAAAAACGGTATCAATTTTAATAAGTATCATAAGGTCGTACAGTTAGAGGTGGCAATCGGGTCAGTCGAGTTGGATTTGATCGGTTAGGTCATATTGGGTTAACCTACCATTTTGAGTCGCGTTGTGTTCGTGTCGGATTGTTATCGAGCCGAGTCAGGGGACAAATGATGTATTGGGCCGGGCTGGTTCATCATCAGGTCTCGCGATTTTATCGAATTACTTCAATTTTTAACCATTAAAATTATTACTTCGACTTTTATTTGATTTAGTTACTTCATTATTAAGTCAAAAGGTATCAAAATAACCTCTAAATTGCTTTCAATTTGATCAATAAATAGCTTAATAATCATCGGCTCATCAATTTAATGGGGTCAATATCGAGTCGGCTCATAGTGGGTTAGGATCGGGTCATTGATTATCGGGTCGGCCTTGGACTGCTTCGGTTTACAAAATTCTTGGCTCCTGTTGGGTTTTAGTCAGGTCACTCGGATTAGGTTAGACTTGATTGCCAGCTAGATCTACGTACAACTAACAAAAAAAAAAAGAACAAATACGTTAAACAAGGGCGCCAATAAAGTCCCGTGAATTCACGGGCAACAAAACTAGTTAATTAATAAAGAGGATTGCTTGTGTTAAAAAAAGTTGTGAACTCTTGTTGTTTCTTCCATCCATCTTGTAAAGGGAATTCGGTTTAAATTATCCTAAATATTGCACATGTGAAAGGGATTTTTGTGGGAAGGGAGAAAGGCCCTTTTTTTGTTCTTTTTTGTGGAAAAGGGAGTGCTTCCCTTTTTTGGAATTTGTATAGGTGATTGTTTTTTGTGTGGGGATGGTTGTATCATACTTGCGTAAGAAAGGATTGCCTACGTATTCACCGGAAGAGGTAAAATCAAACCATGCTCGTTGTTCAAGATGTTTTGTTAATTTGTTTGGGTTTTGTGGTTGTATCCCTCTTGTGTAAAAAGGACTGCCTTATCCACCTGAAGAGGTGAAATCAAACCATTCTCGTAGTTCAGGTGTTTTGTTTTGAGTGCAAAGGGATGTTGCCTTTGACTGATCAAAGGCTTTTTGAAACATGGCAAGGTGTCGTAACTTATACTCGATAAAACATACAATTTCAAATCAGAACATTTTGAGAAATTGACTTGAAAGGGAGATTGTGGTCACTAGTCGTAAAACTAGGGAAAGGTTTGCTGGTTGCTAAGGTTCAAGGGTAGTATTTCTTGAGTTGGTTTAGGTTGGACGGGTTTGTAACATCCTCCCCGTCTAGGTCACTCAGTCTCACTGCGGCCCCTGAAAGTATTTACTTAACCAGGTATGGACCAGCCCAATTGGGTTTGAATTTCCCCCTCGGATCGACGAATAATGGTGATCGAACCGACTTGAGGACCAAGTCGCCATCTTTGATATTTGTGGGTTTGACTTTTTTGTTGAATGCCCGTTGTATACGTCGTTGGTATAGTTGGACGTTGTGTAAGGCATTGAGCCGTCGTTCGTCTAGGAGTGTGAGTTGTTCGAACCTTCGACGAGCCCATTCCGCCTCAGGAACTAGACTTTCTAGTAGGATGCGTAGCGAGGGAACCTCCAACTCTACTGGTTGTACTGCCTCCATATCGTATGCCAGGTAGAAGGGTGTTGCTCCTGTTGGTGTCCGAATAGAGGTTCGGTATCCCTAGAGTGCGAATGGGAGTTTGCTCGGCCAATCGCGGTAATTGTCTTGCATCTTTTTGATGATGGTGACGAGAGTTTTGTTTGCTGCCTCTACCGCTCCGTTGGTTTGGGGACGATAGGGGGATGACCAATGTCATTTGATTTTGTTTTTGTCCAGCAGGGCTTGTGTTTCCGCCCGGAATTGGGAGCCTTGGTCGTTGATGATTTTATGGGGTACCCCATATCTGCAGATGATGTTGTCTTGGATGAACTTGGCAACTTGTTTGGCTGTCAAGACTGCATAGGATTGTGCTTCCACCAATTTGGTGAAGTAGTCGATTGCGACGAGGACAAAGCAGTGCCCTTTGGTGCTTATCGGGTTGACTTTTCCGATAATGTCGATGCCCTAGGTCGAGAAAGGCCAGTGTGATGTCATGGTGTATAAAAGGGATGGTGGTATGTGTTGTATATTGGTGAAGATTTGGCAATTATGGCAATGTTTGACGTAGTTTATGCAATCGGCTTCATGGTGGTCTGGTAGTAGCCTAACCGCACGATTTTTGGGGGTAAGCATCATTGCGCTCATGTGAGGGCCACATTCTCCATCGTGGACCTTTTCCATGACTTTCTTGGTTTTGTGGGGATCATTGCAAAGGAGAAGGATCCCTTGGGGTGTTCTTTTGTACAGTTGTTCCTAGTTTATCACGAATTGTGATGCAAGTAAACTGATGGCTCTTTGTCCTCTTGTATTAGAGTTGGGAGGGAATTCGTTTTTGGTTCTGTAGTTGAGGATGGTTTAGTACCAAGGTTCGACATGGTTTTCCTCGTCGTTGTTAATGGCGCAGATGTGAGCTGGCTCAGTCCTTCTCTCGACACATAAGGGCATCAATGTCATGTTGTCGGCTATGTTGACGAGCGCGGCAAGTTTTGCTAGGGCATCAGTAAATTGATTTTGTGACAACCCGCGATAAAGCGGAAAATGTAACTAATAAATTTAAGCAGAAATTATGAAATTTAAAAAAACACTTTTTATTACTAGTTAAAGTTTAACACGCGGGATCCACTAAAACTCGACGGGAAGAAAGTATGCGGAAAGAAAGTAAAGGTTCATACAAAGACGATAGTCAAAACTGGGGAAAATATATCCCGCGAATGACAAGACGAAAATAGGTGAGTTTAGCAAAAAGATAAATAAAATTCAACGGTCAAGGTACTCGCTAGCTCACACATGTCTTTACCCCATAAATGCAGCAACTAGTACATGTCATTCATGTAAACATGAACGTCACAGTCAGTGGGGAGTAACTCAAGGTTCTCCCAGCCATATTATATCAAAATGAACATAGCAAAGAACTCAAATGAGGTAAGGCATAATAAATACGGGATACAATTCACTTGAACAAATAACCACGGGATCATTCATGTTAGAATAATAAAATAAACCAAGATAGAACAGTAAATGAGCATGTCATAGGCATATTTAAATAAGTGAAGTAAAGGAAAGAACATAGACCCGATTAATTAATCACGGGCATGAATTCCAATGATATATGACATGCAATTATCCAAATTATACAAGACCTTTACTACTCTTAGATTTAAGAAGTGTGTGACATATGCAAAACATTTACTAACAAGACACAATAACACCCGACTCATTCCTCTTAGTAGGACGACGATAATATATACGGGTCCAAGTCTAAATCTGGATCCAGATTCACGGGATGGACGCCACCCGATTCGACAAGCGATATACCAATCGCCTCCAAGACTCGAAACATGGCACAGATAGCCGTAACCAAAGGTCGAGTATTCCTAATCGGAAACATGGCACACAGTCCGTAACCAAAGGTCCGAAGAAGGCAGAAGAGTAATCCTCAATCCGGAAACATGGCACACATACCGTAACCAAAGGTCTGAAAGGAGGGCGTCATAATAAGTCAACTCGAAACATGGCACACTTACCATAACCAAAGGTCGAGTCACACCTAACTTGGAAACATGGCACACATCTGTAACCAAAGGTCCAAGAAAGGTTCCTAAATCGGAAACATGGCACACATACCATAACCAAAGGTCTGAGGAAGGCAATGAGTAGTGTCTAGTGAAATGCTATACACAAAGTCCACGGGAATACGACTCAAAACAATCAAATGCGTAAAAAAAGCATTTCATACTTTAACTTGGTAAAGAATAGACAATGAACAAGTAAGAACCCAAATGGGAAGTGTAAAATATCATTTCATATTTTTATAGCATGAATAAACATTATGTTTCATATATACATGTTACTTAAGCATAGTATAAACAAACGATAGCAAATGAGTTAAGTAATGTGAAACACGAGGCAAAACGTAAACAAAGCAAGACTAACATTAAACATGTAAATGAGACATAAGCAAGGTGATCCAATGATAAAAAGTGCCAACACACCATACCTAAGCATTAGAACCAAGGGTAATAATCATAACCAACAAAACCCCAAAAACCCTAATTCAAAACAATAAGTTTAGAACTCGATTACAACAAGGGTCAAATTCAAACGATTATAAATCAAGTTCTAGACTAGAAAATGAGGTGAAACCAGTTCAAGGTGATAGCTTATCCTCTTACGGTTCTAACGGTAGGTCACACACCAAAAACAAACAAGTAACAAAAGAGTTATGACCAATTTAGGAAAATTGGTCAGACTGAAACCACAGCCTGCGGTAGGGGCCAGAGCCTGCAGTGGAGGCCGGAGCCTGCGGTGGGTGCTGGAGCCTGCGGTTTTCCCCTGGTACTGGACTGTTTGCACGACAATTTCCGGCACTTTCCCAAAGTCGATTTCTACCAATTTTTCATCCCAAATTCCTCTTAAATATACATGTAAGAACAATGATACCTAACAGAAACCACAAGAACGTAATTAGCACACATCTTGATGGATTCAAGCACAAGATTTGACCCAAAATCAAACAATTAATTCATCCAAATATCACAACTTTACCCAATTGAAAATAAATGTAACAACATGCTTAAAACTCTTCATACAAGTTTAAGATAACTTCTCACAACAATTTTCCAAGTAAGAAACATGTATAAACATGTAAAGTTACCAACTTCAACAATCAAAAGGATTAAACTTTAACAATTAAAGTACACAAATTTGATATAATGTCGAGTAACCTATCACCGTTACCTTTTAGCACTCCAAATCGTCAAATAGCCAACTCCGAGTCCTCCAAGCTTGATCCCCAACAAAAATCCCCGGGAAAAGAGTGAAATGCTCTAACCCTAGAAAGACGGATTTGTAGAGAAACTTGGAAAGGTTGCACCTTTAGTACCTAGAAAGAAGGAGGGCGAGATAAGGAGAAGAATGGTGTAAAAATGGTTCCAATTGGTGAAGAAGTGAGTTAGATATGATGAATCTAGGTTTTGATGGAAGATATGTGTTAATGGTGTTTGTTGAGAGGAGAATTTCAGAAAAATAATGAGGGAGATGAAGTTTTGAGGTGTTATGTGAGGGTTTTATGAAGATAAAAGAGAAGAAGAAAAGCCCATAAGTTATAAAAAGCCCAACAACTCAAATTGAGTCGGATCTCACTAAAAACACGACTCAAGACTAACTATGCATTTTAAGAAGCTAAGACGGTTATTATTATTATTATTACCATAATTATTATTATACATATAAAGTAACATTGTTATAAAAGTGGGTTTAAAATATAAGTAGAATAATAAAATAGCTAATTAAATTATAAATGCCAAAATGGGAATTTCGCAGGTGTTACAGATTTTCCTCCCGTGGCAAGTGGAAGTAGTCGATTTGGTCGAATAATTCGGCCTCTTGATTGATTTTTGCTTGGTAGGGTGCTAAGCTGTCACTTCGGATTTTCCATGATCCGGATAACTGATTGATTATGAGTGAGGAATCGCCGTGGACCCTCAACTTTTTGATGTCAAGTGTTACTGGTGATATTTATAACAACCCGACCCGCCACCGTCGTAACACAGCCCCAATAAGATGGGATGTGTACCTTTGGGCCCATTACTTGTCCTCACTTAAGCCCAAAAGTACAAAGCCTTGTTACTAAGTAGTAGGTGGAATCCTTTATAAACATATCACAAGCACCATATTTTCCCGATGTGGGACAAATTCCTCTCAATCTCTGGGGGTGTTACAGTGCACTAATGCGTTGAGAGCTCAAATTATTGCATTTGAGCAACTACCTACTGAGACTTGAACGGGGCTTGGACTAGGTTCAAGAAGCTCGTCCGATCTGTACCTCATCATGGCTTTAAGCGATGGTTCCTATGCACCCAATTTTACAATGGGTTATATCCAGACCAGAGGGCTATTCTCGACAATGCGTCCAAGGGGAGGTTTCAGAAGAATGTGGAGGATGATAAAGGATGGCATCTTATTGAAGAAATGGCCATTCATGTTGACGAATATCGAAATCCTCGAGGAGGTAGGCATGTGAACGAGTTGGTAGTAGCTGAGGTGGAGAGTCCTAGCGGAAGGCTAGGTAGTCCGGATATTATACAGACTATGGGTGAGCACAAACAAGTTTGTGCTATTACCGAGCATGTGATAGTGTGTGGTAGATGCGGTATGGAGGGGCATGACCCTATTGGTTGTATTGTGGATGTAGAGCGTGTCATTGCTTATCTAAAATACAAGCAAGGGGTACCATTCTCCAAGCTTTATGAGTATTTGACAACAAAAAGTGTCTCTAGCCCTTCTACTCCAATGCCGCAACCAGATTCGCTCTCTACAAATGAGGAGTTAGCCGAACTGAAATCCTTGGTATTGAACATAACACAACAGCTTGGGAAGAAATGCGACAAGGATAATACCGCCATATCTTAGCTAAGAGAGCATGTTGCACGTCTAACATTTGCGCAAAACCAAGCGAATCAACCACCTCCATGTGACCCAATTAACGCCATTAATCTCCGAAGCGGTCTAGCTTATGATGGACCAAGAATGGCAGAAGATGGGGTTGTGACAGCTGATAATATCCCGGATGACGAATTAGAAGAGCCAATTGACGATATCTCTGCTGAATATCGTCCTGCAGCTCGATCGAATGAAATGCATGTTCGATCGAGTGATTTAGCCCCTCCCATTACTCGATCGAGAATAATTCCAACTCGATCGAGAGGTGCCCATTTCACAGACTTCGATCGAGGATTTGATTCTTCTCAATCGAGTAATTTGGCAGAAAAGGTTGTTCGATCGAGTGATTCTGGGACTCGATCGACAGAACCATAAATTTAAGAACTCGATCGAGAGGTTCAAATGCCTTGATCGAGTGATTCTCCTGACAAAACCATTCGATCGAGTGAAGAAACAGTTCGATCGAATTCCAGAACCAACGGAGCTTCAAATATAATATCTAATTCTGCTACCGTGTCATCTTCCCCTGCTGTGAAGGCGTCACGTGCTGATAAAGGTAAAGAGAAAGTCGTGGGTCCACTCATTGCTACTAGAGTACCCTATCCAGGACGTCTAAAGGACGCTAAGGTTGAGCGACAGTACGGTAAGTTTGTAGACGTGGTCAAGAACCTCCAGGTAACTGTCCCTTTTACCGAACTTATTACCCAGGTACCTACTTACGCTAAATTTATGAAAGATATTGTGACGCGTAAGAGAGAGCTAAGTGAATTTGAGACAGTTGCATTTATGGAAGAGTCTAGTAATTTACTTTTAAATACAGCTCCGTCCAAAATGAAAGACCCGGGTAGTTTCTCTATTACCTGTACTATAGGTAATGAAGTAATAGACAAGGCTCTTTGTGATTTAGGAGCCAGCATCAGTGTCATGCATTTTTCTATCTGCAAAAAGCTTAATATGGGTCACCTTAAAATGACCAACATTACATTACAGATGGCTGATAGATTTGTAAGACGACCCTTGGGTATTTTGGAGGATGTGCCTGTTAAAGTAGGCACATTCTTTATACCAGTGGACTTTATTGCTTTAGACATAGCTGAGGATACCTGGACTCCAATTATACTAGAAAGACCATTCTTATGTACAGCTGGGGCCATTATTGATGTCAAACAAGGGCGTTTGACTCTTGCAGTAGGGGATGACGCAATTACTTTTTGTCTGCCTAGTACTTTGGCTCGGCCAATGATAGAGGATACATGTTATTTTGTTGATGTTGTTGACGAGTCTGTTTAGGACTTCTGGTCGGGTTCTTTTATAAAGGACCCACTAGAAGCTCTAACGCTTTTGGATGAGTGTGCAGATAACCCAGATAACAATGACGTTGTGTTGGAATTGCTTAAAGCTGCTTTAGATGAGCGTGAACTCACCGACGCTGAAGGAGAGAGAGTGGAACAAATGATTAGTACTCTCTGCGCCATAGAGGTAAAGGTACCTGAGCGTATGCCTCTCCTTTCTCATCTTAAATATGCTTTCTTAGATGATACTGAGCAATATCTAGTCATTGTTAGTGCTATACTCGATGATGATCAGCTGACTGCTTTGTTAGCTGTGCTTAAGAAAAACAGGAAAGCTATGGGTTATTCTTTGGATGACCTCAAGGGGATTAGTCCCGATGTTTGTATGCACAGGATCGAGCTTGAGGAGGATCACAAGTCTTGCAGACACGGTCAGCGTCGACTGAACCAGAAAATGCAGGATGTTATGATGGCTGAGGTAATGAAGCTGCTTGACGCATGTATTATCTATTCTGTTGGTCATTCTAAGTGGGTGAGTCCAATTCAAGTAGTTCCTAAGAAAGGAGGGACTACTGTGGTCAAGAATGACAAAACTGAGTTAATACCTACTATAGTAGTAACTGGCTGGCAGATGTGTATAGACTACAGACAGCTGAACGCCGCCACAATGAAAGATCACTTTTCCCTTACTTTCATTGATCCGATGGTAGAAAGGATAGCTTCTTATAAGTTTTTCTGTTATCTAGATGGGTATTCAGGGTTCTTTCAGATCCCTATTCATCCAGATGATCAGGAAAAGACTACTTTTACTTGTCCTCAGGGCGTTTTTCCTTATCGCAAGATGCCTTTTAGTTTGTGTAATGCCCCTGCCACCTTTCAAAGGTGCATAATGGGGATATTTTCTGAGTATATTGAGTATATTATGGAAGTCTTTATGGACGATTTCAGTGTCTATGGAAGTGATTTTGCTAACTGTCTGTCTAAGCTTGATAAAGTGTTGCAGCGCTGCATTGAGGTTAATCTTGTGCTTAAGTGGGAGAAGTGCCACTTTATGGTCAACGAGGGAGTTTTCTTAGGGCACTTAGTTTCTGATAGGGGTATTGAGGTTGACAAAGCAAAGGTGCAGGTGATTCAGCAATTACCTCCTCCTGTTAATGTCAAAGGAGTGAGGAGCTTCCTTGGTCATGCTGGCTTTTATCGCCGGTTTATCAAGGACTTTTCAAAAATTGCTAAACCACTTACACAACTGTTGCTTAAGGATGCCCCTTTTGTATTTACTGACGAGTGTCTTTCTTCTTTTAACAGGTTAAAGCAAGCCTTGATTTCTGCGCCGATCATACAGCCTCCTGACTGGGATTTACCATTCGAGATTATGTGTGATGCTAGTGATTATGCACTAGGAGCAGTGTTAGGCCAAAGGAAAGACAAAGCTTTAAATGCAATTTACTATGCGAGCCGAACTCTGGATGAGGCTCAAGTGAAGTACACCACTACTGAGAAAGAGCTGCTAGCTGTGGTTTATGGTTTAGAAAAATTTCGTTCTTATTTGATAGGGTCGGAAGTTACTGTTTTTACAGACCATGCAGCGCTGAGACACCTTCTTGCTAAGAAGGAAGCTAAACCACGGCTATTGAGATGGATACTCCTCCTTTAGGAGTTTGATTTGCAGATAAAAGATAAGAATGGTGCTAAGAACGTAGTAGCTGATCATCTGTCAAGACTGTCACAGCAAGAAGGAGAAAATTTTTTACCGATTGATGATTCTTTTCCTGATGATTCTTTGTTTGCTGTTTTGTCTTCTACTATTAACCAAGATCCTTGGTATGCAGATTTAGCTAATTACGTTGTCAGTGGCACGCTGCCGCCTGACCTTTCTTATCAGCAGAGGAAGCGTTTTCTGTATAACGCTAAGCCGTATTTCTGGGATGACCCTTATTTATTTAAGGAGTGTGAAGACGGTCTCTACAGACGGTGTATTTCGCAGTGGGAGACCAAAGTGATCTTGGAAGGCCGTCACTCATCCTCTTATGGTGGTCACCACGGTCCATCACGTACCGTGGCTAAGGTACTTCAATTTGGTTTCTACTGGCCTACTTTGTTTGCTGATGCTAAGGCTTTTGTTTCAGCTTGTGATGCTTGCCAACGCTCTGGGAACATTTCAAAGAGACATGAGATGCCATAAAATGGTATCTTAGAGGTCGAGGTTTTTGATGTCTGGGTCATTGATTTCCAAGGAACCTTCCCATCTAGCAGAGGAAACAGGTATATCTTGGTAGCTGTAGATTATGTGTCAAAGTGGGTGGAGGCAATTGCTTCACCTAATTGTGATGCCAAGACCGTGATTAAGATGTTTTAAAAGATCATATTTTCCCTATTTGGTGTCCCTAGGGTCGTCATTAGTGACGGGGGAATGCATTTTAAGGAAAAGAAACTAACTTCTATTTTGTCTAAGGTTGGTGTTCAACATCGGCATGGTTTGGCGTATCATCCCCAAACTAGTGGGCAAGTTGAGGTCTCTAATCGTGAGCTTAAAGAAATTTTAGCTAAGGTAGTTTCTAAATCACGAAAGGACTAGAGTCTTAAACTAGAAAACACATTATGGGCTTATAGGACTGCCTTTAAAACACCGATTGGTGCATCACCATATCGGCTGGTTTATGGGAAGTCATGCCACTTACCTGTTGAGGTAGAATGTAAGGCTTGGTGGGCAATTTGTGAACTTAACTTTGATCCTACGTTGTGTGGTCAAAATCGTTTATTGCAGCTAGATGAACTGGAGGAGTTTAGGCTCAACGCCTATGATAGCTCACGCATCTACGAAGAGAAGACGAATAGATGGTACGACAAACGGATCCTACCTCGAGAATTTCATGTCGGGCAAAAGGTGTTGTTGTTTAATGCCCGACTACGATTATGTCCTGGCAAGCTGAAGTCCAGGTGGAGTGGCCCTAATATAGTGACAGTTGTCACTAAGTTTGGGTTTGTTGAGCTAGATGGTTCCGAGGGAAATAGGTTCAAGGTAAATGGCAAGTATGTGAAGCATTACCAGGAGGCAAATGATGCAGACAACCGTGTTGAAGTCCTGTACTTCGACAATTTTGGATGAGCCAGCTAATTGAAGCCAGCAAGGTCGTGCAAGACCTCTTAAACCTGCGCTATCCGGGAGGCAACCCGGCCTGTTTTATTGTACTTTTGTTTAAACTTATTCTTCTTTTCATGTTGTGTGCTTGAGACTCCTTTTATGCTGAACTATCACACATCTCTTAGCCTTGTATGTCCCTTTTATACGGTTCTCAAGTGTTTTAGTTCGATCGGGTGGTTTCTCTACTCGATCGAACCCTTTTTGCTGGAATTTTACTCGATCGAGCATCTGCTGCTCTCGATCGAAATGCTGCAAAACCACTTCTCTCAATCGAGTATCCCATCTTCTCGATCGAGCTCTTTTGGCACCAATTCCACTCGATCGACCCATCCTGATCTGTTCGATCGAGTCATTGTGCAGGCCAGCTTCTCTTATTCGCTCCAAGTGATGCTGCGTGGCTACCCTTGACCTCCCATGTTCATGGTCGGTTTGGGGGGGACCCTCCTTACGTTGTCTTGTAAGTTTTCCGACTCCCGTTATCCTTTTCTCTTCAGTTTGCATTTCTTTCCCTATTTTTGGTACAATGAGGGCATTGTACAGTTTGGTTTGGGGAGGTATGCATCCATATCTGTGTCTGCATGTTTTCTTGCATTTCCGTTTGCACGTTTATTCTTTTCTTGCATGCATCGTTGTTTTTAATTCGAAAAATCACATTAAAATAAAAAAATTTCACGTTTATTTTGAGTCGGAACGATTGAACTTTGACGCTACTTTGAGTTTTTACCCTTGCCTTGCATATTCTTGACATTTCGTTGGCATGGTAATGTGCATAATCTACGAGTTTTTGTTTCTCTCTTATCTGAACAAATAGACTTGACTCTTTTATTGGCAAACTACATTACATTCCGAGGTTAAAGCTCAATAAACTGGTGACATTCATGACCGGTTTCATATAGTATGTGAGTAGTACTCTCTATAAGACATGTAACATTAATTTGCATAAGCATGAATTTGGTCTTCTTGATATCTGTATGCATTCGGTCTGTGGATGGTGACACATGTTAGGAGAGGCAGTTCCCTTTATTTCATTCTACCCATGAGCCTCCCATAGCCAAAATTGCCTAATTTGTCCTGTTTAGCTACAATCTATAATTATGCCTACCCTAGCCGAGCTAGTAATCAGTAGCTGTTTGGAATGTTTTATTGCGGTTTGGTTATATATTTGATTTGAGAAGTTGGTTGAAATGTTGAAGGGAAAGGTAAGAAGAAAAATACGAAAAGAAAATTGTGTGGAAAAGAAAAAATTAGAAAAAGAATTGAAAAAGAAAGAGAAAAAGAAAATTACGAAAAATCATAAGCTGAAGTTTGATATGTTGTGATTTACCTCCCATGTTCTATTAGTATCTTATGGGCAGTTAATAATTTTATGGTGGTTGGTGAGTTTGTGCTGTAATATTGCACCGATTTGTATTGATTTATTGAGTATGAAGTTGGGATGTGCTTCTAATTTTGATCCGTCGTTACTAGCTTGGCTGCTAACTCCACACTTCCAAATTCATTATAGCCCCTTCTTACCCATTACCTCACTTACCCAAATGTAAGTCCTCGGCATGTGTCTTGGTCATTAGTTGGTTGGAATGCATATGTACGGTTGTAGAGACTTTATTCATGTTAAACTGCATGCATGTTCTTGTAGGTCGAGTTAGGTAAGTGTCTTTACTTCTTTCTATCTTCTACATATATACTCGCCCTATGTATAAATTGAGTGATGAGCGACCCGTGAGAGTCCGATATTTATGAGTGTTGCAAGGTTGACGGTTGAGTAGTTTGAAACATTGATTTAATTTGTTTGCACTTACCACTTGCCACTTTGTTAGTTGTCGCATTAAATTGGTTTGGGTGGATAATTTGTAGCTGATGAGTTGGTCCCGTTCCACTAGTTGTCTTTAGTTGCATTCATAGTTTGCTTGGGGACAAGCAAAGGTTTGGTTTGGGGAGATTTGATGCGTGTATTTTATATAAGGTTTTTACCTCATTTTTACACGCATTTCTATACTATTTATGTAGCATCTAGCTACAAATACCCCCGAATGGTCTACTTTGGTTTGTCTTATGTAAATTGCAGGTACGGACCAGAAAGGAGCAAAATCGAGCCTAAACTTGTCTCATTTGCATGCATTTGTGGAGAATAAGGAATCGGAGCTCGGAAACCATCACTTGAAGATGCTTGAGCTGACTTCGGAAGGCGCCAAGGAGTCCTATGTGCTAATATAGCTCAATCGGCTAACTATTTAGTCGATCGAATGCTTTATCCATCGAAGATTCATTCGATTGAGCTGTTCTGATGCTCGATCGATAGGGCTGATATAAGAAGTACTCGATCGAACTCCATTTCTGTTCGATCGAGAGGAATTGCTGGATATGTCTTCGATCGAGTGGTTTCATTCCACTCAATTGAGAGGTTTTACCTTGTATGCGTGTTTTTACCTTATTTCGAGTTGGGCTTTGTAATTAGGGTTTAAGCTAGGTTGAGTAGTACGGGATACTTCTTCTTCTTCATCTCTTAGACCTCGACATTCTCTTCTCTCTCGACTCTCTCATACTTTTACTCTAGAACTTTGCTTGGATCTTAAGCTTGTAATCGGTATCATCACTCTTTCTTTATTCTTAATTATTCATTGCTCTTTATTTATTTCTCTCTTTACCTTCAATTGTTATTATCAATCTTTCATTGCTCTGTTATTATGTTGAATTTCTCTTGCTTATGTGTGGTTGTTGCTACCCCGATAATTATGCATAGCTAATCTCCCTTGCTAAGACATAGGGGAACTATGATTCTAAAGGAAGTGTAAATTGAATTGTTAGGTTTGATGCTAGTTTAATCTATGTTGTTAAGTCTCTACTTATAATTGTTCTTGTCCAATTGAGTCGACACAATTAGATAATAAATCAGAGTAAACCCTGACCTAGATCGGAAGATTGGAAAGGGTGAGACTCGTAGCGAACATTAGGGCATTTTAGTGAGTGCGGAAGCTAAGCTATTTGTGTTCTAGGACGAATTGAGACCGGAAGGAGATATTCACTGGCCCATAGACTATACTTGCATTGACCTGAGACTTAGATTGCATGACTAGAGAATCATGGTGAACCGACTGTCTTAGCTACTTTCTTTCTATCTGTTCAACTTCTACTCCTTTGCTTTCTTTCTCTTTCTTGTTCTCATTAGATTAGATCAAACTTTTCAAACCCCTCAGAACTGGTTACCTAGACGAACTTAATTACGGCTGACATTTTCCCATCTTCCTGTGGAGACCGACCCTACTTACTGCAAGCTTCTATTAGTGTATCTAGGTTTTATTTTTGGTACCAGACGACGGTATCATTGTCTACCAAGATGTCAACATGTGGTAGAGGGAAGTCGTCTTTTGGACTTGCTTTGTTCAGGTTTCTAAAGTCGACGCAAACCCGAATCCTCCCGACTTTCTTGGGTACGGAGACTATGTTGGCCACCCAGTCAGAATATTCGGAAACTTTGATGAATCCGGCTTTGAATTGTTTGTCTACCTTCTCCTTGATTTTCAGGGCCCATTCAGGGCGCTAACGGCGCAATATTTATTTCACGGGTTTTGCTCCGGGTTTAATGGGTATCCTGTGCTCTGCAATCTCTCTGTCGATCAAAGGCATGTCTTTGTAGGATCATGCAAATACGTCCTTGTATTCGTGTAGGAGGCCCCCTCCCTTTTTTAATATTGTGTCGTGTGTCTTAGAGTAGGAGAGAGTATTATTATTATTATTATTATTATTATTATTATTATTATTATTATTATTATTATTATTATTATTATTATTATTATTATTATTATTATTATTATTATTATTATTATTATTATTATTTTTATTATTTTTATTATTTTTATTATTTTTATTATTATTATTATTATTATTATTATTATTATTATTATTATTATTATTATTATTATTATTATTATTATTATTATTATTATTATTATTATTATTATTATTATTATTATTATTATTATTATTATTATTATTATTATTATTATTACTACTATTATTACTACTATTATTACTACTATTATTACTATTATTATTACTATTATTATTACTATTATTATTACTATTATTATTACTATTATTATTACTATTATTATTATTATTATTATTATTATTATTATTATTATTATTATTATTATTATTATTATTATTATTATTATTATTATTATCCCACCCGTCCCCTCACTCCACCTCACACCCTCCCTTTCTTCTTTGCGATAATCTGCAGCAAACACAACAAAAGCAACAGAGCTATAAACTCCATTTCCGTCGACCTTCAACCCAAGATCCCTCCTTCATTTCTCGACCAAATTCTATAATTCTTGCACCATTCTCCTCCTTACTTCCTCCTTCATCTTTCTAGGTAAGAAAGACATAGTCTTGTGGAGTTTTTTTCTCGAATCGTCTTATGGGTGTGACGTTTTTAAGCTAATTTTGTGTATAACTTTGGTTGCTAGGTGAAGGCATTGAGGACCCGGAAGGAAACTCATACATAGTAGACCATTTCCTCGAAGATTGAAGAAGTTATAAGGTAAACGGTGATAGGTTACTCGACAAAAACGTCGAAATTCCGTCTTATGTGTCGTTTTATATGCTCTTGTTTGATAAAGTTTGGTTCTTTGTGTTTTTCTCATTTGTATATTAATTTCCGTCTAAAAAATGATGTTTGAAATGGGCTGGTTTTATGCGGCTTCAGTGGATTGTTTTCACATGATTTTCGAGTATTGTTAGGATGAGTGTAGTGGTTGTTATTCATGTTCTAGTTGCGTTTTGTTTCCGTCTCAAACTTGTCTTCCATGCCGTCTTAATATTGTCTCGAATTGGACTGTCTTATTGCTGCTGAAACTCATATGTCTAGGTCAGGCAGTCTATCGACTGGAAATTTTTGTCGATCGACTGAAAATTGTTGTCTATCGACTGGTAATTATTGTCTATCGACTGGAATTTGTGGTCAATCGACCTTTTGATGCTAGGAATGTTTTGTGTTCAGCGGTTATACACGCGTTTCCCCACTTCCTTTCCTCCCTTGTTCAGTGGTTATGGACATGCCTTGTGATCCTTGGGTCACCTCTAAATAATAGTGTATGTTCATGAATGGTTCGTATGTGTGTTATTCACGTTTCATTTCATGTTTTACATAATGCAAATGGTTCATTCTCGCTTGTTTAAATTCCGTCTCATGTTTTATATAACGTAACTTATTAAATATCGTTCTTTTACATATTTATTTTTTTGGGCTCATTTGGGTTTTGTTTGCTGGGCTTGCTATGTTTGATTTGTTGGATTCACTACATTTTATTTTTTGGGCTAAATATATTCCATTCCTTGGGCTAGTTGTGTTTCCCTTGTTGTTTTTTATATGATTCTTATGTTCGGCTTCACATGAATATAATGTTGGGCTTCACATGTTTCATTTAATGGGCCGCGTATAGTTTGTGTATTGGGCTCATAAAAGAGTCCCTTAAGTTGGTCACATTTTATTCCGTAATTTTACATGACGTAGATCATTCATTATCGCTTGTTGTATTTTATTTAACCGACATGCTTAATTATGAAATGAATTATTTATTATTATGTTACAAGTATGAAAGATTATTATAAATACTTACTCGTAGTGACTCGTATTCTTATGATAATGCCTTTATGCTATACCTTATTGCTTGATTTATCTTTACGCCCTACTTGTGCCGATCTGCCAAGTATGGGTTTAGCTCATATCTTCCGCCTCTTTCGGACTGTCTTGCCGATTGTGGGTTCTCGACTTCCGGATCTGTTGTACGAGTCTTGGATGCGGACTGTCCTGCCGCATGTCGAATCAGGAACTGTACCGTCCCGATAGTCTGGCCAGATTTAGACTAGGACTGAGTCTTTGTGATTATCATTGTCATCCTACCAGGGGAAATATATTTAATGGGTAGTAAAGGTCTTGCTTGATTATAGATATTGGTATATGTCATTCAAGGCAAGAGTTGTGCCTTGTATTGTTTTGTTGTGAGAGTCTTGGTCCTATCGGATACTAGAGGTGAGCTGTAAGCCCTCTAGTTGCGATATGATTGTCGGGATTGATGTTCTCATCCGTTCTTATGGTGAGATGCAAGCCATTAGTATGAATGAGACATTAGTAGGCACGTCCCGTGCAATGTTTGCTGAGATGTTTTCAAAGAAATGGCTATGGTTTTCAACTACATGTATTGTGATGACTGATCACTCGTTTGTTTATCTCACATGACGTAAGTTTTAGTCTTGTATAATTCAGATAGTTGTATATGTCATATTTCATTGGAATTCGTGCTTGTGGTTAACTAACCGTATCTATGTTCTTTTCTGTACTTTACTTATTTAAATATGCCATGATGTGCTCTTTTGCTATTCTATCTTGTTTCTCTCATTATGTTAACATGATTGATCCCATGTCTTTTATGATTTAAGTTATTTACATCTTGTTTTAAATACTTGATTAATTAAGTTCTTTGTTATGATATTTTTGACGATTTGTGGTTGGGAGAACCTTGAGTTACTCCCCACTGACTGTGGCATTCATGTTTACATGAATGACAGGTATTAGTTGGTGTATTTATGGTGTTAAAACAAGTGTGAGCTAGCGAGTACCTTGACCATGGATTTTGCCTATTGTTAGGCTTAGACTCACCTTTTAGACTTGTTATTCGAGGGATATGTTTTCCCCATTTGACTATTATGCTTGTATAAAAAATTTATTTCTGCATTCTTTATTTATGTTTTAGGTTTTAATGAACCCACTCTTTAAACATTAAAAGTTTCAAAAAATTCCTAAAATTCCGGATTTTATTATTGTATTTTTCTTACTCTTATTGCGGGGGTTCACACTCTTTCCGAGGGGTCAAGGGTGGTTCCTATTCTCTTGAGGTGTATTCTCGGTACCTATGTTGATGGGTTCAGTCTCCTCAATGATGAGTGTCCTATGTTCTCGTTTGTTGAGTTCTCTGGCTAGGCGAGGTGGGTATTCACTCAAGTCAAATTCCTCATATTGGTTCAGAATTGCATTGCCGTTAAATTGAGACGAGTCGTAAGCAAACTTAGCATTCATTAAGTCGACCTAAGTGAAAAGCTAGGACAGGACAGAAATCTCATGGGCAGTCAGAGGCTACACAGTAGAGGAGGCGGCCCCTGGAACAAGCTTCGGGTTTCTACCTTCTCCGGGAGTGGGGACGACCCTAGTTGACTCAGCCTCTGAGGCAGCCACAAGTTTATGATAAAACAGTGGAAAAAGGGACTTTGACCGGGACATCAGGAGCGCTAGGAGCTAAGGCAGACTCTGATTAAAATTTGTCATCCGACTCAGACTTATACTCAGTCTCGTCTTCACTCCCCTCTTTGAGCATGGGGCCTTATCCAGTTGTGATCTTGAGAATGCGGCCTTGACGATCAGTCCACTTGACAGTCTTCCTTTAGCCTTGAACAACTTTCTCTGGGTCAGCATCAGATATTAAGGCATTAGGATCGAACCGGTTGTTTTCGAGAGCAATGTTGATGATGTCCTCATAGTCGAGGTGCTTGATGTTGTCTTCTGTGAATAGGAGACTCACGGCTTGCCCATCTAGGCAAGGGGTTGATTCAGATTTGGTTGACGCAGCTTTGGTGTTGTCGGGGGTGAAGTAGTAGTCTTGAAAGACTTCTACACCCGGGTGCTTAACCTTTGCTATGGAGTCATACATTGGCTCAGGAAAGCCGTTGTAAAGGTCGGATTATCCTTCGGGGACGAAGTATCCATTTAGAGTCATGTGATAGGGGCTGATAGGGGCAGAGGATGACTCCATGCTTTTTGCGCTTCCGTACTAGGTGACCCATTTCTTAGATATCTTCGTCAGTCAGCTCTTAGCCTAGCCCGAAGGGGATATTGGTGACCTTGGCCTGTTTCATGGGAGGAAAGGTGTTCTTTAACGGGTTGAGAGGTAGGCCCGGGAAATAACCCTGGCGCATCATGATGCGGTTGACTGTGAGGTTCGAGAATCGATCACAATCAAAGGGTGTTGATTCGTCAGTTAGGGCATTCACAGCTTGGAATCCCCACATTTTGTTGTCGTCCGCCTCAATGACTTGAGAGGCTATTCCCTTCTTCATGATATCCTTGATCGGGGATGCAGGAATTGTGATTGTTTTCCCGTTGAAGGGGACCCTGATTTTCTGATGAAAGGTTGATGTGACGGTTTTACCACATGGATCCAGGGGCATCCCAAGAGCATGTTTAATGAGGCGTCAATATAGACCACATGGAAACTGGCTTGTCTCTCTAGGGATCCCATTGCAATGGTTAGTGTGATGAGACCTGCAACCTTACGACGAGTGCCGTCATAGGCGCGTACTCCTTGATTAGTCGGGATCAGGCCAGCTTCCTTGATACCCAGTTTATGGGCCGTTTTGAGGGGAATGACGTTGATTGTAGATCTGTCATCCACCAGGACAATGGGTACTTTCTTCTTCAGGCACTACAGAGTGATGTATAGGGACAAGTTATGGTTAGCTCTGAAAGGAGAGATATCTTCGTCGGACAAGATGATTGGTTTGTTTAGGACAGGGAAATCCTTGTTCATGTCTGCTACCACTTCTTCAGGAGAGGAGGTAGAGGGTACTGTCAATTTCCCCAAGGCTTGCAGCAAAGCCTCCCGATGTTTAAAAGACGTGGCAATCAGTTGCCAAATGGATATTTCGGCCTTGGCCTTTTGTAGTTGCTTAAGGATCGAGTTCTCGGGTACCCTGGGTTGAACGTCCATGTCCGGGACGATTTGGTCATTTGTTTTTGGATTATTCATTGTGTTGTTCGAATTCGGGTAGGGGCGTCAGGATCGAGTAAGGTGATCAATCTCTTTTTCTCGTCTGCCCTTTCCCGAATAATGTAGACATCTTCTACATCATTTTTCTAGATACCGTTGATTTCGTTGTCGCGAGGTGATAAGACGGATTTAGTACGGTACATGAGTGTCGATTAAGGTGATTACCGATGAAATAGGTGGTGTATTAGAGGCGTAATTCTATAATTTACCATCTTATAATGTTAATTATAATTTGAAGTAATTATGTGGAATTATGGGATGAATGAGTTTTGGAATATTGGTTGAGTGAATTGGGTAGCCAGCTTAATAAATCTTGGGCTAAATCAAAAGAGCAAGAGAATGGAACTTATGCAAGTGGACCAACAAAATGCAAAAGGTGGCCAATATACTCACATGGCCTTGTCTTCTTTAGGTCCAATAAGCATCAACACAATGTATGACCAACAAAGAAAACGCTGAAACAGAGGACTTGAGTCAGAGTGTTATGCGACCCGCAGGTGTCCGCTCGTAGTTAAGTTCGCAAAACATCCGTTTTGCACCATATTTCCTATTCAGAGAACAACAATATTTATTTTGGCTCTTATAATATAATTAGGGTTCTATCGATTATCATTATTTTGGAGAATACTTTTCTAGAGAAGCAAGAATGGAGAGACTTTTATGTTTTGTAAGACAATTATGCAAGGCTAATTTCCCCCTTCTTGGTTCAAGACATTGAAGTCTTTATTATTCAATTGTGAGTTTGAAAGTTCTAATCTTTGTCTTGACTATTGTTAATTGCTTTGTTCTTATTCTTATGAATGTTGTCTTACGATTGCTAGGTGCACAACTACTTGTCTATTTCATCATTCTATTGTTAGTATTGTTAATTGAATAGGATTTATTGATTAACTTACGCTATTAACAACTAGGGATTAATATTGAACGAGATTCGTTGATATTGATGCTTAGAAGCGATTAACATATATCTAAAGTACACCTGGATTGTATGTGCTATTTATCCCTTGTCGAATTCTCTATTCATATTGCTGCTGTTATATTAAACCTTGAACTGGATTGTTAAGGTTGTTTAATAGCTAGGTCTAGTTAAGAACGAGATACGGTTTAATTAGCTAATCTCAAGGAGAATTGGAATATCATCATTCACGATAAGGTAGTCAAGATAATTAATTAGAACCTCTTAAAATGATGAATTAGTATTAAGTTGCGGATTTGTGCTTGACCCAAGACCTTTTATAATGACTCACGTTACATCCTAATCCGACACGGTTTAACGACTAAACACAGACAACACAAAAGACGGAAAGACACTCTGGCCTCAACGAGACGAGGGCAACCATGTGTGGTGCCTCGGTGCTAACTTGATTTATGATGTGACGGTGTTTACCGAACTTTGACTCACGCTCAACATAAGGGCATGGCGCTGTTGAACGAGTCTTGACGTGAGATGACTCATAAGTAATGATCCATAAGTACGTTTGCTTCGACTCGGTAGACATGAGGGGGAATTGGAGTGGTGGACTGAAATTTTCGAAAATAGAAATTTCAAAAAAAGATTCATTTGTTGTTTTATGGACGGCCTCCGAAGAGTAGGGATCTTGAAAGAGTCGGCCAGTTGAAAGGGGTTGTCTTAGGTTTGTTTTCAAAAGATGGTTTGAGTTAGAGTTGCGGTGGCTTTGAAAAGAATGTGTTGTTTCCGAAGATGGCTTTTTGAAATCCTAAATCGTGCGTTTTGAAAATCGAGGTTTGAAAGGTTTGAAATTGTTGTGATCTCGAGGATGGTGTATGGTCCTCGGGATTTGAAAAGCCTCAAAAAAGGTTTGTCATTTTCGGGTTTTGAAAGGGCCATTGTGTCGGCGCGAAATGGTTTAAAATCCGTGTCTTGACGCGGCCATCATAACGGTGTAAAAAGGTGTTTTTGAAATGGTTGTGAAAAAACCGGGTTTGAAAATCGTCATTACGACGGCCTAAAAGGTGCTTTTGAAACGACTGTAAAAAACCGGGTTTGAAAGTCGTCATTACGACGGCCTAAAAAGGTGCTTTTGAAACGGTTGTGAAAAACCGGGTTTAAAAGTCGTCATTACGACGGCCTAAAACGGTGCTTTTGGAACGGTTGTGAAAAACCGGGTTTGAAAGTATGGACATAGCCACCTACACGCCAAGCCAATCTGTGGACGTATAACGGTCTTTTGAAAGCCACTCTCGGTGGTGTAAAAATGCTTTCGACCAGATCGTTTTAGATCGGCCAATTTCGTCTCGTCAAGGGTCTCAAAACGATGCAAGAGATGTTCGGAGTCACCACCAAGCATTTATGGGATGCTTGGAACCTGTTCTAATCCACTTTATATCTAGGTCAACCAAGGCAAAAAGCGGTGTTTGACATAGGTACTAAAGATAAGGAATCGTCCCTCTTTAGCATCATATCTCTAGAATGACTCTCGTACGCCCTGGATAAGGTCATCCACTATCCAAAGTTTCTGAGTAAGAGGTGAAGGTACATATTGGGAAGCCCTTTAATCAGACACCCAATCCCGCCCGCGGTAGTGCCTCTACTGATCGATCTTGGTTGGTTAAATGCAACAGTTGATAAAACGGTTTAAATTCATGAATGCGCATCCAAAAGTTTGAACCTAACATGTTCTTTCTATGTCGGTTTTTTAATCCAAGTATTAAATATTTGATGTCAAATTGGATTTAATGTTGATTTGCATGCATGACAGAAATTAAACATCCATTTACCGAGTTAGGTGTATGATGCATAATGTGATCCATTTGTCTTAATAAGGCGTTTTGCAAATATGATGTAAAATGGGCGGATTTGTCATCTGATCCGTCCTGCATTCGGCTTAACCGAAGTCGGGATCGTCCTAGACAAGTGCTAGAAGGAAACAGGGTCTGCATCAGGCAGCCAATATAGGCACGAGCCATCTGGCGATGCTAACAGGCCTGTCCTGATTTGAAAATTGGAAAATGGGTGGCATGTTTAGGCGCGGGTCAACAGACGATGGAAGGACGTCTTCTGACCATTAAAAGGGTTTGTAAAATGGTTTGAAAAGAGGGTGTTTGAACCCGTCTTGACTTGAAAAGGTCGTTTAGACCGCTTTCGTGTTGATGTGAAGAACGAGACTTGAATAATCATCATTGTTTCGACAATATTCAAGGTCGGGTTTGGTTTTGCAAGCTTGACATAAATAGTTTTGAAAATGATTATGAACTAATTGTTTTAAGTTCATTTGTTTGTAATTAGTCAATATTTATCATCGTACTCGGGTTTAAATCCGACATGGTATGTAGAACCAAGGATGATTTTGTATTTATGACTAATGCATTTGTTTTGAAAATGTAAAGAAATGAAATTAAAGGTTTTAAAATACCTTTTGAAATGTAATTAACCAAATATTACCACCGAAACACGGATTAAACCGTCGTGGTATTAGGAACCAAGGGTGAAAAATGTTTCATGGTTAAAAGCTTGTCATAAAAAAATGATTTGGAATATTTGAAATGGTAAAAATCGATTAAAAATGTGAAATGAAAATAAAGGGAAGAAGAGACCAAACACGGCTGGATTAAGGCCTGAGAGGGGCTTTATGTAATACTACGGTTTTATGAGTCTCTGGGTACTCTATCGAGTGGGCCTTACTCTGTCGAGTAAGGGTGTGTTGCGTTTTAAAACAGTTTCTTGCCTGTTGGGTACTCGATCGAGTAACCTTCATACTCGATCGAGTAGGCGGCACTCGATCGAGTATGTCAGCTACTCGATCGAGTAGCCGGTTCACGGGGGGATGTTTTGTCGGGTTTTGTTAATAATGCGATTTAGTATATAATTACTTCCATCACTTTCTTAATACACTTTACAAACCTAATTGCTTTCAAAAGAGAAAATAATCTACGTTCTTCGCATCAATCGCATTATTGGCAAATCCCGGAGTTTGGAAGGTCGGATTTTACCTTTATTTATACCTTTGTGATCCTTGCGTCGAGGGTAAGATCTACGTACTGTTTTTATAGTAATTCGTTAAAGTTAGTTAAACCCTAATTTGGGGATTTGGGGGTTTTGTTGTATTTCTTGATTGGTAGTAATTGTATGGTTGTATGTTAGGAGGAGGATTCGTAGAAGAAGCCTTTTGATATCAGCTGTTGAGATCGTCTGATTGTGTTGCTTTCCAGGTAGGGTTTCCCTACTCAGTATTAGTCCCATAATGTGTTGTTGGTGTTTGTGATTGTTGAATAATATCATATTCGTATTGTGACGATTGTTGGATTTGGTTGTTGATAGTAGTTGTGATTGATTGTATCTGTCTGTGTTCTTCGGGGCGCGTCCCTGGCTGAGTGGAGTCACTTGTGGGAGTGGCTTCACGCCCATTATTCGCCTTCTATGGAACCCGCCACAGAAGGGATGTGCACATTAAGGAATTTGGGTTTATTGCTCAACGAAGATGAGCGGGGATTAGGTGGGAACGGCTGCGGTCCCCCACTGGCGGCGCAGAGTGACCTGTTGCGATGGGCACTCTGGCAGGGCTACACACTTTAGTGTGTAGTCAGTATTGTGGAGTTGGGAATGGAGTTCGGAGTATATCTCTGATGATTGAGCTGTTTGTTTCTTGTGTTGTTGGATTATATAAATTGTGTGATTAGTATCGACCCGTTTATTGTTTTAAAAATCGTGGTGATCCATTCGGGATGGTGAGCGATTGTTGAGCAGTATGAGTCGAGTTACATGGGATAGCTGGGATGTGCCACCGTCAGATGATAGAGTCTTCCGCTGTAGCATGATTAGTTTATTAAACATTTCATTTAGTTGAGTAGACAGTTGGTTTTGAGAACATGTAACCGTATTTTTGGTATTTGGTTTTGGATTGTATTTTACTCACTAAAGTTATACTAATTAAATGCTGTTTCGTTATTGTCTTATGATTGTCATTGCCTCGAGCAACCGAGATGGTAGCATCTTTATACCTGAGTGGTCCTGGTAAGGCACTTGGAGTATGGGGATGTTACAAAATGGTATCAGAGCGACGATCCTGAAACCTGTAACCAATGAATCTAATGAATATAGGGAGTGAATTAAAATGAACCCGGGGTAAAGGCTGTAGGAGCTAATGCAAAGGCTTGGGAGACGTCCTAAAGTCGCGAACTCGCCCTACAATTTTGAACCGGTCACACGGGGGGTATATGTCAAGGTCGTATGTGGTGTTTGTTAGCTTGTATGTGAATGTGACGATATATGTTGTGAATGGTTGAATGTTGGGAGTAGGAGATTGAAATTATGAATGAAAGGTTGGTGAAGTATATAAATATGTTGTTTGAATAAGAAGCATGATGGCTATTTACTATGTGGCATTTGATAACATGAAGTAGTGTAATTGTTGATCGTATGAGGAGTTGTGTAGAATTGCATGCTTAGCCATATTATAATGTTGAGTTTATAAAGTTGTATAGTATGTTGGGATATGTGAGATAACATGTGGGTAGTATATACGAGTCAGCATGACTCGATCGAGTAGGGGGTACTCGATCGAGTAGGTGAGGTACTCGGTCGAGTGGGTCTGACTCGATCGAGTGGGTATTTGACGTTTTTATAACCAGAATCGTGTTCTTGGGTACTCGATCGAGTACATAGGGCACTCGATCGAGTAGGGGGTCACTCGATCGAGTGGCTGTGCTACTCGGTCAAGTATGTTAGAGATCAGAAGGTCCGTTTTGGAGTGCGATGTCGGGTACTCGATCGAGTATAGTGGGCACTCGATCGAGTAGCCTCTACTCGATCGAGTAGGTTTAGGAACTCGATCGAGTGTGTTCTGGGCAGTCTGTTTTCGTGTTTTGGCGTTATAGTGCGCATGTTTATATCTACCCTTTCTTATATAGTTTCAAGATGCCGCCAAGAGAAACGCTTTGTATGCGAGAGCTGAGAACATGAACATCGATGATATCGTTAAGATGTTGGAGCATCAGGATGCTCTTACGGAGGCCCTAAATAAAGTGGGAAAGGACAAGGAGGTTGATCACTCTAAGATCAGCCTTTATATAGCGAGGTTTAACCCAAAAGAGTATAAGGGGACCGGGGAACCAAACCTTCTTGATAACTGGCATCGTGAGATGGAGAACATACTAGACCTTGTACACTGTCCTGATGAGATGAGAGTAGAACAAGCTGCGTTCTACTTGAGGGAAGCGGCTGGTGAATGGTGGGATAAGGTTAAGGTGAGTGCTAGGGAGATGTACACAAAGCAGGGCTTACCTGCTATACCTTGGGAAGAGTTTCGGAGGGCTATGAGGAAAGAGTTTGTACCTGAGCATGTGAGGAGTAAGCTGGGGGAGGAGTTTGATGGGTTTAAGATGACATCTTGACATGTCAGTGGCTGAGTACTACAAGCAGTTTAATGAGAAGTCTAGGTATGCTGAGGACATGGGTTTGAGTGAGGAGAACCTAGCGCTGAGATTTGAGAGGGGGTTGACCCCTAAGATCATGGGTAAGCTACCCGTGGGAGTCCTTACCGATGTTAAGGAAGCTTATGAGAGGGCTGGGAGAGATGAGAGGTTGGTGGAGATGGCTTAGGAGAGAGTAGTTGAGAAAAGAAAGGCTGAGAGTGAAGGTGGTGGCCAATCTAGTCACAAGAAAGGCAACCACAATCAGGCTAGAGCGTTTTGTTCTGGGTCAGGGTTCAGCGCTGGGGCTTCCTTTGGGCGTGGCCGTATGAGTGGTAGTGGTAGTTGGGGAATGACCTGCTATGGCTGTGGCGGTGTAGGCCACAAGAGACATGAGTGTACGAGTTTACCTGGAGCTTTTCAGAGATCGGCTCAGGGGAGCTATTCTCAGGGGCCGGCACAGAGTTATGCGAGCAATAGACCGTCTGGGTCATGGTCTAACCGGGGAAGTCAGAGCTATCAGGGTGGAGGTAACCGCAATGGCGGTAATTCCTATCAGAAACCAGCTACGAACAACAACAACAATCAGGGGTCGGGTGCTAAACCGACCACATCAGCCAGTACTGTTCATGGAGGTGGACAGAAGACCAGTGTAAAGCTGTTCATGATGGACAAGAAAGCAGCTGAGGAAGATGCACATGTTATCACTGGTACTTTTCTTGTTAATGGTGTTCATACCTTTGTTTTGTTTGATTCAAGGGCGTCTCAGTCGTTTGTATCTTCGAGTCATGGTAAACGGTTGGGTTTGAGGGTATATGAGTCTGTAAGTGAGAAAGTTTTTATAGCTTCGGGTGAGTCTGTATCATGTGGGAGGTTGTATAGGGATGTATCTATGATAGTTGGGCAAGTTGATCTACCTATAGACTTGCTAGAGTTTCCTTTTGATGGTTTTGAGATGATAGTCAGGATGGATTGGTTGGGAAAGTATAAAGCTAAGATAGACTGTTATCAAAAGAAAGTGTCTTTGAGAGGTCCTAAGGGTGTTAGTGTGTCTTATCGTGGGTTTGTGGTCAAACCCAAAGTTAAGTTGATTCAAAATTGTTACCTTGAAGTCCTATCCGAGGAAGGGATGCCCTTTGATCTTGTGCCATGTGAGAGATGACCGGATAGAGAGTCCGACGATTGATCGGATACCGGTGGTGGGTGAGTTTGCGAGATGTTTTTCCGAGAGGAGATTCCTGGTTGCCACCGAAGAGGGAGATAGATTTCACGGTTGAGTTGAAACCGGGGACGGGGCCAATCTCTAAGGCACCGTACCGGATGGGTCCTAAGGAGATGGAGGAGCTCAGGAAACAGTTAGATGATCTGATAGAGAAGGGATACATTAGACCTAGTGTATCGCCGTGGGGAGCACCAGTCCTTTTTGTGAAGAAGAAAGATGGGAGCTTGAGGTTGTGCATAGACTACAGGGAGCTGAACCGAGGGACGGTGAAGAACAAGTACCCTTTGCCAAGGATAGATGACCTGTTTGATCAGTTGAGTTGTGCATCAGGCTTTTCCAAGATTGATTTGAGGTCGGGGTACCATCAGGTGAAGATTAGAGAGGTGGACATACCGAAGACAACTTTCACATCGAGGTATGGCCATTATGAGTATGTTGTGATGCCGTTTGGGTTATCTAATGCACCGGCTGTGTTTATGGATTTGATGAACAGAATCTTCAGACAGTTTTTGGACAAGTTTGTGGTGGTGTTTATCGATGACATCTTAGTCTACTCCAAGACTAAGGAGGAGCATGAGGAGCATCTGAGGATTGTGTTGCAGAATTTGAGGGAGCATGAGTTATATGCTAAGCTGCCCAAGTGTGAGTTCTGGTTAGAGAAAGTTGCTTTTGTGGGGCATGTGATCTCTAAGGAGGGGGTAGCTGTGGATCCGGAAAAGATTGAGGCAGTGACAAAGTGGGAAGCACCAAAGAACGTTGCTGAGATCAGGAGTTTCTTGGGTTTAGCTGGATACTACAGACGGTTCGTAAAAGATTTCTCCAAGATTGCTAGACCTATGACAGCGTTGATGAGGAAAGAGAGCAGGTTTCGTTGGGATGAGAGTTGTGAGACGGCGTTCCAAACATTAAAGGAGCGTTTGACCACAGCTCCTATCCTAGCATTGCCTGAAGGGATCGAGAACTTTGAGGTTTATACAGATGCCTCAAAGAACGGGTTGGGATGTGTGTTGATGCAGAACGGTAAAGCGATTGCCTATGCTTCTAGGCAATTAAAGCCTTATGAGGAGAACTATCCTACACATGATCTAGAGTTGGGTGCAGTGGTGTTTTCTCTTAAGATTTGGAGACATTACCTTTATGTGGCAACCTTTAAGGTATTTTGGGATCAGAAGAGTCTCAAGTACATCTTCACTCAAAAGGAGTTGAACATGAGACAGAGGAGGTGGATGGAGCTGATTGGCGATTATGACATGGATATTATCTACCATGAAGGGAAAGCCAATGTTGTTGCAGATGCTTTGAGTAGGAAGAGTGTACATTCCTAGTGTACAACTTTATCTTTGATGAGGTTGAGAGATGAGGTGGGGAGGTTTGGGATACATATGATGCAGAGAGCGGATGCCATGGGAGATTTGACAGTGCAGCCTGATCTTTATGATGATATTCGAGGTAAACAGGCGTTGGATCCAAAGATGGTTGAGTGGAGAGCTGGAGTAGAGAAAGGAACAGTGTCTCGATTCTCTATTCATACAGATGGTAGTTTGAGGTTTGATGGTAGGTGGTGTGTCCCTAATGATGAGGAGCTGAAAACGACAATCATGACATAGGCACATTGTACACCGTATTCAGTGCATCCAGGTGGTGACAAGCTGTACAAGGATTTAAAGAACACGTTTTGGTGGCCTGGGATGAAGAAAGAAACAGCTAAGTTTGTGGCCCGTTGTTTGACATGCCAGAGAGTTAAAGGGGAACAACGACGACCACAAGGTAGGATTCAGTCTTTAGAGGTACCTGAGTAGAAGTGGGAATCCATTTCTATGGATTTTATCGTGGGTTTGCCAAAGAGTCAACAGGGTAACAACATGATATGGGTAATAGTGGATCGACTGACCAAATCAGCTCACTTTGTGCCAATGAAAGATACATGGACTAAAGCACAATTAGCTATGGCTTATCGGAAGAATGTGCTTAAGCTACATGGAGTCCCTAAGGACATAGTATCTGACAGAGATGCGTGATTTATCTAAAGGTTTTGGAAAGAATTGCAGGAATCTTTGGGAACAACTTTGAAGATGAGTAAAGCATTTCATCCAGCGACAGACGGTCAGACTGAGAGAACGATCAAGACTCTTGAGGATATGTTACGAGCTTGTGTGATGGACTTTGGTGGTAGCTGGGAATAGAGGTTGGATTTGATAGAATTTTCTTACAACAACAGCTATCACACTAGTATTGGTATGGCACCGTTCGAGGCCTTATATGGGAGGAGATGTAGGAGTCCGATTTGTTGGGATGACAGTGCTGAGGCAGTGGTTCTCGGACCAGAGATGGTACATGAGGTGGTTGAGCATATTAAGACGATCAGGGAAAGGATGAGAGCGACTCAGGATAGGCAAAAGAGTTATGCAGATCTACATCGCCGAGATATAGAGTTTCAGGTTGGGGATAAGGTTCTTCTGAAAGTGTCTCCTATGCGTGGGGTTATGAGATTTGGGAAGAAAGGCAAGCTGAGTCAGAAGTTCATCGGGCCTTATGAGATCTTAGAGCGGGTTGGAGAGGTGGCATATCGTCTGGCTTTACCAGCTGCGTTAGAGAGAGTGCATAATGTGTTTCATGTATCTCAGTTGCGGAAGTATGTGAGTGACCCGTCACATGTGTTAGAGGCAGAGAGCTTAGAGCTAGATGAGTCCTTGTCATATCTTGAGGTGCCTAAGCAGATTCTTGACCGAAAGGTTAGGAAGACTAGAAGTGGTGAGACAGTTTTGCTTAAGATCCTTTGGTCTAACCATGAGTCTGAGGAAGCTACATGGGAGGCAGAGGAGGGCATGAGATAGCGTTACCCTTTCCTTTTTGATCAGGTGTGTATGGTTACGGGAACGTAACCTTGTTTCTTTTAAGGGGTAAGAGATGATCGCGAAGAGTTTTAAGAGCTTTTATACCTTTTTATGTTGAGTTGGTATGTTTGTTGTGGTTGAGTCGGGATTGAGTTTGGGTTAGTAACATGTTTTATGTTGAGTTTTGTTTTGGTTGTTGAGTCGGGAGTGTTGTAGTGTGTGTCTTTGTTTGGTTGTGGTTTGAACTTTGGGGACGAAGTTCTTTTTAAGGAGGGAAGACTGTAATACTACGGTTTTATGAGTCTCTGGGTACTTTATCGAGTGGCCCTTACTCTATCGAGTAAGGGTGTGTTGCGTTTTAAAACAGTTTCTGACTTGTTGGGTACTCGATCGAGTAACCTTCATACTCGATCGAGTAGGCGGCACTCGATCGAGTATGTCAGCTACTCGATCGAGTAGCCGGTTCACGGGGGGATGTTTTGTCGGGTTTTGTTAATAATGCAATTTAGTATATAATTACTTCCATCACTTTCTTAATACACTTTACAAACCTAATTGCTTTCAAAAGAGAAAACAATCTACGTTCTTCGCATCAATCGCATTATTGGCAAATCCCGGAGTTTGGAAGGTCGGATTTCACCTTTCTTTATACCTTTGTGATCCTTGCGTCGAGGGTAAGATCTACGTACTGTTTTTATAGTAATTCGTTAAAGTTAGTTAAACCCTAATTTGGGGATTTGGGGGTTTTGTTGTATTTCTTGATTGGTAGTAATTTTATGATTGTATGTTAGGAGGAGGATTCGTAGAAGAAGCCTTTTGATATCAGCTGTTGAGATCGTCTGATTGTGTTGCTTTCCAGGTAGGGTTTCCCTACTCAGTATTAGTCCCATAATGTGTTGTTGGTGTTTGTGATTGTTGAATAATATCATACTCGTATTGTGACGATTGTTGGATTTGGTTGTTGATAGTAGTTGTGATTGATTGTATCTGTCTGTGTTCTTCGGGGCGCGTCCCTGGCTGAGTGGAGTCACTTACGGGAGTGGTTTCACGCCCATTATTGGCCTTCTGTGGAACCCGCCACAGAAGGGATGTGTACATTAAGGAATTTGGGTTTATCGCTCAACGGAGATGAGCGGGGATTAGGTGGGAACGGCTGCGGTCCCCCACTGGCGGCGTGGAGTGACCTGTTGCGATGGGCACTCTGGCAGGGCTACACACTTTAGTGTGTATTCAGTATTGTGGAGTTGGGAATGGAGTTCGGAGTATATCTGTGATGATTGAGCTGTTTGTTTACTGTGTTGTTGGATTATATAAATTGTGTGATTAGTACTGACCCCGTTTATTGTTTTAAAAACTATGGTGATCCATTCGGGGATGGTGAGCAGTTGTTGAGCAGGTATGAGTCGAGTTACATGGGATAGCTGGGATGTGCCACCGTTAGATGATAGAGTCTTCACGCTGTAACATGATTAGTTTATTAAACATTTCATTTAGTTGAGTAGACAGTTGGTTTTGAGAACATGTAACCGTATTTTTGGTATTTGGTTTAGGATTGTATTTTACTCACTAAAGGTATACTATTTAAATGCTGTTTCGTTATTGTCTTATGATTATCATTGCCTCGGGCAACCGAGATGGTAGCATCCTTATACCTGAGTGGTCCTGGTAAGGCACTTGGAGTATGGGGGTGTTACACTTTAGGCGCGAGCCATGCTGCTTTACAAGCAGCCCATGTCTCGGCCAAAAATCCGGTTTTGTCTCATTTATCCCATATTTGGACCACGTTATGCATGTTTTAGCATGTTATAGTCATGAAACAAATGAAAAACATGATAGAAGAGGATTTTTACACCCTCATACTTACATGCTAGGCTTGAGACGAGAAATCGACGAAAGTGTATTAACTTGTTTGGTCGGAAAACTCGGTTTAAAAACCGTTTTACAAATGTAAAAAGAGTGTTTTAAGTTTAGTGATGGTGTAGTTGGTCGAGATGGTCGGTCAAGTGATTTAATGCACGATGACAATACCAAACAATGTGTAAGGCTTGTGTTTTCGATCGGTAGGTCCAAAACATATGTCGGTTTGTGACTTGAGAAGTCGATTCTAGAAATTTAAGGGATAAATGAGGGGGCGGACACTCGCGTAACTCTCAAATGGTAGCATTTGAGGGGTATTTATAGAGAAATGGGTGGTTGTGTGCGTTTTGAGCGACGTGGCCGCATGTGCTGCTCGAAGAGGCACGAGCCATTTCGCGGGTCTTCGAGGTGTCTTGTCACTATCATGCAATTGTAATCATGATTTGTTCTATCCTATGTTTTGGATGAACTTGATTTGTACTTGACTATGAAGTATTCTGGGAATACATAACATGGAAGTTTTGAAAAGTTTATTTTTCGTGTTTGACTCGGTTTGACTCTTTGTTGGAGTCGGGATTTGAATTTTTGAGTCGGTTTTTGGTCAAGTGTCGGTTTTGACTCTACTTAGTTTCATTGTGACCCCATCGTCATGCACTTAACACTCTAGGTACTTTTGAAAAGTTTTGAAAAGTTTTATTTTCGAAATCGTTTTAAGTTTTCCGACGTATAGTTGTACACAAACTGTCGATCAAACCCTGGGATTTCTAAGCATGTTGTAGTCCGATATTCATCGGGTGTTTGTTGGAGATTTGACAGATACTGGGTATCTACAGAGCCCCCATTTTGACTAAGGCTTGGACAGGGCGAAAGTCAAAGTATATCCCCCAGGTCAATCGAAGATTACAACATGGAGACTGAAAGCGACGTCGAGGCAGCTCGAAGGGATTCGGAACAAGGACCTGCCGCCGGGAAGGGAGACGCCAAGGCGAATCGAGGATACGATTCAAGGACCAGTCGTCGGGAGAGTTTAGAGTCTATCGATTGTACATGCGAGTGGTTTAAAGTCTGTTAGACTACGTACAAAGGCTCGCCAGCCAAAAGAAGAAGTCATACCTAAGGCATCTTCGGGATATGTCCTTGAGTCGCTTCTTGTTTGCGGACAAAGGCTCGCCAGCCATGTTGCGAATATGAAGGGGCTTGCCAGCCGCGTCGCGGATATGAAGGGGCTCGCCAGCCACGTTGCGTATATGAAGGGGCTCGCCAGCCGCGTTGTGGATATGAAGGGGCTCGCCAGCCCCTTGCGGATATGAAGGGGCTCGCCAATCGATGCAGATATGATGGGGCTCGCCAGCCGCTATTGAATGTGATGCGTTTTGAGGCTCGCCGGCCATGATGACTGTGCGTTGTGAGGCTCGCCAACCATATCGAATGTGCGTAGTGAGGCTCGCCAGCCATGTTGAATGCGCGTTGTGAGGCTCGCCAGCCATGTCGTATATGCGTTGTGAGGCTCGCCAGCCATATCGAATGTGCAATGTGAGGCTCGCCAGCCATATCGAATGCGCATTGTGAGGCTCGCCAGCCATGCTGAATGTGCGTTGTGAGGCTCGCCAGCCATGCAGAATGTGCGTTGTGAGGCTCGCCAGCCATACCGAATGTGCGTTGTGAGGCTCGCCAACCATATTGAATGTGCGTTGTGAGGCTCGCCAGCCATGTTGAATGTGCATTGTGAGGCTCGCCAGCCATATTGAATGTGCGTTGTGAGGCTCGCCAGCTATATTAAATGCGCGTTGTGAGGCTCGCCAGCCATGTTGAATGCGCGTTGTGAGGCTCGCCAGCCATGCTGAATGTGCTTTGTGAGGCTCGCCAGCCATACTGAATGTCGATTGATTGACTGTGGGAAATAGCCATATTGGACGGGTCTATTTCGAGAAGTTGCTTGAGTTAGCGGGCTCAGCGAGGGGGGCCTCCTGATATCCTGTTGGGGAATTTCGGTGTTTATGTGGATGTTTGTGGCGCCGGAAAAGGACAAGTTCGTGAACCTGGCTCTCGTGGTCGGCGGTGATTTTGAATCTCGAAGGGAGATAGTGGTTTTTATTGCCGTTTGTTTTGTAGAAAAAGGACAGATGTGTAATCCGTCGTCTGATGTGTGTTTGGGTGGACGACTTTAATTTCGCCCTCCCATGTTTTGAGATTTGTAAAGGGTAATGAATTTCACTATCCCTTTTTGAAGGTTTGACGGTTTTTAATGCCGCTTGTTGAAATTCGTGAATGTTGTTGAAAATTTTGTGGAAATAGCGAATTTTAATTTCACTATTTATTTTGTATTTGAAAGATGGCGACCTTTAATGCCGTCGTCGAAATTTGTGAAAATAGCAGATTCGAATTTCGCTATTTTGTTTTTGTATTTGAAAGATGGCGGTTTTTAATGCCGTCGTTTGAAATTAAGAGAATAGCGGATTTGAATTTCACCATTTGTTTTTTGAAAAAGACGACGGTTTTTAATGCCGTCGTTGAAATTTGTGGAAATAGCGAATTTGAATATCACTCTTTTGTTTTTATTTTTATTTTTTGAAAAAAATGACGGTTTTTAATAACGTCGTTGAAATAATTAAAGTTTGTGTGGGAAATTGGGCCAAAGCCCAAAATTTCACTGAATGAAGCAATGAGTGCCTCATTGAGGCGCGAGTTGTTTTGCGAGGGAAGGAGCCCTGTTTTTTGTAAAAAAGACGCGAGAATCAGAACGATCCCATTCTTACTTCGTCTTCTTCGACAAACAACATAAAAACCCGATAAATCGCCATTTTTGATCCTGCTCCTTGCTTGACTTTGTGCCATTGTTATCATGTCATCTCAAGGTATGTAAATCCTCTTGAATCCATTTGAATTTGTTTGTCTTTTTGTTGATTGAATTAGGGCGAAACCTTAGCTTTTCGAAAATTGATTTGGGCATTTTTGATTAGCCCAATTTTGAGTGAAATTGATGACTGCATTAGGTTAGAAACCTGCTTAGGAGCATAGGGGTGCTTTTAGTTTGCATTTTGGTCCCCGTTTCCGCTCCCTATGCTTGAAAAACGTGAATGAGACGAGAAAACCGTCTTATTTCACAATGCCAAGTTTATTTGCTTGAGTTGTGTGCCCCACTAGGTTTTATTGTAGTCGAGGAAGACCGTGTTTGCCATATTGAACCTTCGTTGGGTGTTGTGGGCAAAATTTCGAGTTTTTGCCTTTGGTGGCGGTCTTATGTTTGACGAAATAAGCGTCTGTTTGAGCTCAAATTGAGTTAGTTTGTCTTGAAATGGACCTTAATAGTAGTTTAGGTCACTTTGAGACGTGATTAAATCACGTTTTGTTCTGGTCGTTTTTTGAATTTTTGACCTGTTTGTGCTCGAATTGGCGTAAAATTGCCTTTTTTGAGCTGTGAAAAGAATACCCAACTGCGTCGGGAAGTTTTGCTGTTGTTTTGGGGGCCTTATGTGGGCCTTGAGGTGTTGGGTGGTTTTTGAAAATTTTTTGCTGTTGTTTTGACTCGTCTTTTGCTTGAAAAGAAGGGCGAGTCATTTTTGTGCTTTTTTTGTGAAGTGTTTTTGTTGTATTTTTTTGGCTGGGTTTCGGCGGGTTTGCCCTTGTTTTGCAGGTGTGTTTTTTTGGATTTCTCCATTTTGTGCCATCGTAATGCCGAAATTTCGGTTGCCGTTTTTGTTTTGTCCTGATTACAGGGGAGTATTCTGGGCCCACTGGGTCCGCTGCTGAGATTCTAGAGGAGGAGGATGATCCTGGAGGAGGAGAGAGAGCTGTTGTCTTATCCTTGACGAGTTGTGTTTCTCCCCGGCGGCCTTTGTCCAGCCTTTGATCGAGTATCGATCATTGGCTATTGTCTGCAGAGGTTCGGACGTCTGATGATTGGGGGTCAAGACAGGTGCATCGTTCTACGTTATCGTCTTCGATCATTGTTGAATTCTGATGATTGGGGTTCAACATCGGGGTGGCGCCCTATGTCATGGCTCCTTCTCATCGTCGAATTCTGACGATTGGGGGTTAACGTCGGGATGATGCACTGAGTCACAATTCCTGATTGTCACGTCGTCCGATGTCTGCCAGGCATTGTTTCCCTTTTTGTCACGGAGTAAGAATGATGTATTACCGTCATGTTAACCACCTCGGCTTCTACTGTTTCCCCTTTTATTTTCCGTGTCGCTCCTTTTCTTTTATGATCGGAATGATAAGGAGTGCTTAGTTCGGTAGGTGGCAGATAGCCCCTAGTTCGCTGTTTTAGGCCAGTGTCTGTATGATAAATACTTGTACTGGATCCTTTTTGTATGGGCAGTCGTTCGTATCAAACGTGTGTCGATGTATTTTGTGTGAGGTGGTTTGTATATGTGTGTTTTTGGATAGTGGTTTATTTGTGTTTTGGCTTTTTTGTGTTCTGTTTTGGAAAAGCATGGCCAACGGCTGATTCCCCTTTGCTTTGCATTTGTTCCTGCATCGTTAGTGTAGAAAACAGGCAACAGGTAGCACGTACGCGTAAACGTAAACACGCAAAAGCATTTGATGAAAAAAAAATTACCACGATGACTCGAAGTTAAAATTGAAATTTTAAATTGAAATGTTGAAAATTTCACGACAGGTCATCACGATTGGATTTTTCAAATGAAATTGATTTGAAATTTCGAGCAATTAACTCGTGTTTGAATTAAATTGCATCAAATTTTTCTAAAATTGATTTGTAACTCGAAAAACTAAAACTCAAACCGTTACGGATGAATTTTAAAAGAAATTTTTGCGAGTGTATTTGATCTGATTTTTGTGAGATCAAGACTCGGATTTGCGAGAGCTTGAATTTGAAGAAAAATTGACGTCGTGTTATCAATTTTCGATTTTGTGGAAAATGCGAAAGAGCGAAAATTTTCGGAATTTTCGACTGACATGGAAACGATATGTCGCGGATCAGGGCGACTAGCGCTTCCCCCTTATAAAAAAGAAGAGAAAAACCCGTATGTTTAAAGCTGCGTCATGGAAACCGTGTCGGATTTCGTAAAACGCGAAAACAGGGAAATGTGAGTATGAGAAAACACAAAAATTCCTGTATAGGCCCGAAGAGTCGCGAGTCCTGTGGCGGAAGGTTTTATGTGTTAGGAACAAACACAACTTGAAAGGGACAAGTCAAGGAGAGGATCCTGAGAACGAGCCCAAAGAAGCGCGAGGCCACGGGCGATGGAAGGGAGCTTCCCCTTTTTTCGGAAAAAAGCGCTGATTGTTTTGTATAAATAGGGACGTTTGTGCTTCGTTGTTTCATCATCCGAAACACGAAAAACATCTCCACAAAAACCTTTCTTCTTCTTCCAGAAAATTATTCATGGATGCTTTCGAAAATAGGTTGCGACATTGTTGTCGGGATTTGTCACCTCCCGAGAAGTATCAACTCGTTGTAATTTGAGTTTGTCAATTGTTGGTGCTTCATCAAGTCAAGGTGCAATCCTCGTTTCTTGAAGCATGCTCTTGGTTTTGGGATTCGAAACATCATGTTTTCGTTTTCCCAAAAGGTGAAATTTGTCCTCTTGCCGAAGAAGTAGGCGCCATTGGTGGATGGCCGGGTTGTACTCCGGTGCTTCCCCCAACTCGGTTGTGTTAAAAAGAGAAGTTTCGTTCAATGTTGGGCTTGTCAACAAGTCAAGTCAACTTTCTCCTTGCTCCCCATGGTGTGGATATGTTGGCTCTTATCAACATTTTCTCAAACCGGTTGGATGTCAATGTTTCGGAGGTGGCTAGGAGAAGGGCTTTTGGCTTTTGCCTAGTGCATGCATACCTCCTTGTCGATGCCTTCAAGAAGGAGGGGTCCAAATGTTATGGTAGTATGACCCTTGTGCATGCGGTTGAGCAAATGAAGCACGGTAGGGATCCATCATAGTTGGTACTTAGCGAGATCATCCAAGCTTTGGACAAGAAGAGTTGTTGTGGTGAAGCTCCCTTGTTCGGGTCTCCAAGGATCCTCCCAGTGTGGCTATTGGAGAGGCTAAGGTATGTAGAGCCTCCAGTTGATTCTTATTCTTACTCCTTCCGTCACCTTACTATGAGGAAGAAGTTTTACTCGGATAGTTTTGCATCCTTCGAGGCCTTGGACTTCGAGATTGGTGGAGGAGGGCGGTCCTCATATCCGTTGGGTGGTGCCATGGTGGCACTTGAGGTCCTTCACGGAGTTGCCCGCTTAGGTTGCTAGTTCTTGTTCTTTTATGGTGGTGGGTTTGAAGGTTCTTCCTTCATCTATCCCGAAAGGCTTATGAGGCAAATGGGGCATCAACAAAAGGTGCCCGCTCAAGATACTCTCGTCCAAGAGAGGGGTTTTCGAAACTCCGAGCTTGTGGAGGTCTTTGAAAGGTGGCGGGACACTCGGACGATTTGGAAGGTGCCAAACCCCGTTGCCACGACATGGGTGACTCCTACTTATGTCAAGTGGTCAAGAGCTCAAACCTCAGAGTAAAGGTCCAAATCTCGTAAGGACGAGGTCATTGACTTGAAGTATGTAGAGGTCGTCAAAGCCAACCGTGCCTTCTTTGACGACTTTGTTGATAGAGCTGGCCCGGATGTAATGAGGCCACCAAAGAGGCGAATCTCGGGTCCTAAATAGGTAGTGGGCCGTGTTTAGGCTCGTCTTGGACCGAGTATGGGGTCATGCAAGAGACCGGAGGCCGTCTCCGTTGTAGATCCGTTCCGAAGAGGAAGTTCATGCTAGGCGGGCCAACAAGAAGAACAAGGGGAAGATGTACCCGAGGGAAAAGGCAAGGGTAGAATGGAAGAATGAAGACCTCTGTTTGGGCTAAAAATAGCATAATAGAGCAGGCCCACTTAATAAAATGAAGATTATGAAAGAAGTAATAAGGAAGAGGGAGGCCCGTGGTTTGAGAAAAGGGGAACGGGCTTAAGGAAGATTAGGAGCCCATCACGGAAGGCGCCCGCGTTAAGGAAAGAAGTGTCAGGGAGAAGTTAGGGAGAAGTCAGGGAGATCAAGGAGAATTGGCAAAGGAGTCTGGATTTGGAAAGAGTCCTTATGGAAATTATATTCCCTTTCCATATTCAAGGTAGGACATATCTAGGGTTCTTACCCTATAAATAGCCAAGGGAGCGAATCAAGAATTCATTCATTCAACACCCACATTCATTCAACACCCACATTCATGGAACACCCACATTCATACAACAACACTCAAGATCACATCTCTGCAAATAATATACGTTCATTCTAGATCTTGCAGGCCTGACACCTAGGGTCAGCAGGATTAGCTTCATACCATAATTGTAATCATCCTCATATTCATATAGTGCAACACTTGGCAGGGTACCGTCCCTCCCGCGGTTGTTCCCACATTGGGTTTTCCGCGTCACCAAATCTCTCGTGTCAATTTACATTACGCACATTATTTTTCCGTTTACTTATTGACATACGAATCATCATACAATCAACGAATATAGACTACATTGACCCTAATCAATCGACTTGGGTAAAAATACCTAAACAGTTTGGCGCCCACCGTGGGGCATTGTGGTCGTCAATCGTTGATATCCTAAATATACAATGAAAAAGCAAGCATCTGAAGCCGTGTCAGGGAGCAGGCAACCATCGCCACCACCACTATCTACCCAAAATCCAACATCAACGGTGGCCACGCAGGCTCCCGGACACACCTCAAGAATCATACCGACAACAAAAGCTACTCTACCTCCTAAAACTCCTGCTGCCACAACTCATCCCAGATCAGACAAGGGAATAGCAAGTTCAGGCACCACTCCGCCACCTAGTCCCGCGCAAATCTTACTCACTGGCGTGGAAAATCTTCAGAAAGCTATGGAAAACATGAGAAGACCAAAGGAGAGTAGATGCTGAGGCAAGAAGAAGAGACAGAGAACTCTGGGCACAGATTGATATCCTGAAACAGCAGTCTGCCACCCCAGTGGGTGGGACAGGTGAAGGAAGATCTCCTTTGATAGATTTGACACGGGGAGTATCGGGCAGCAGGCAGATACCAGCCGAGCTAATAACAAGATTAGATTTGGCAACAATACCGTCAGATGGAAGAATAACCCCACGAGGGTTAGGATACCTCACACCAGATAGCTGGCAGCCGGCTAACTGCATAGGGACACAAACAGGTGGCCTCTCCGTCAGCAGCCCCGCAGCAATCGGGCAGACACCCGCAGCAGGATCCGAGTCAAACCAACAAGTGAACTGGCAGCAGGGGACGATCGTTACCACAACCCCCGATCTGCGGAGCTTATCGAATCTTCAAGAACCGGATCGGGAGGAAATACGCAGATAGGCGACGACGGACCCCGCATTCGACCAAAGATAACTAATCACCAGTACTTGGAACTAAAAGAGATGCTGAGCAGGGTCCCAGGGCTACCACCCCCACTCGAGAAGGCATCTCTAGACAGTTATGCCGACTCACCATTCGTGGACACCATATCCATCACAGCCATGCCAAAGGGATTCACGAATCCAAATATGCCTCTCTTCGACGGCACAGCAGACCCCTTTGATCATATCAGCCAGTATAAGTAGAAAATGATGACGGTAACAGCTATAGGGCAAGTTAAGGAGGCCTGCATGTGCAAAGGATTCGGGTCCACCCTAATAGGACCGGCACTTCGATGGTTTGTGAGCCTGCCCAACAGGTCGATATCTACATTTGCTGAATTGGTGAATGCATTCACCCAACAGTTCGCAAGCAGCAGAAAGCCACAGAAGCACGAGACCATGTACGAGAATCGTCCAGGGGGCAGGAGAGAGCATTGGAGAATACAATACTAGGTTCAACAATGAGAAGGTAGAAGTACGAGAGTGTGATGTCTCAACAGCAGTAGAAGCCTTCAGAGGAGGCCTCCACCACGACTCCGACCTATACAAGCAGTTAACCATGCATCCATGCCATAGTTTCGAGGCAGTACAGGAGAAGGCAGCTGCCGCAATCAGGTTGGAGGAAGATGTCTTAGCCAGAGCCAGCTTGCTAAGCACACCTAGTATCTCCAAGACTTACCTCGGTAGAGAAATCGAAGAAAGCAAACCACCAAAGAAGAAGGACGAGAGGTACAGACCATACGGGAGGGGAGTCAACAGAATCGAAGAAAATCAGCTACTCCCCACCCTGGCAGAATACGGATTCACCACAGGAATCGGAGGAATCTTGAAGGCACTCAGGGAGATGGGAGATGGAGTCAGATGGCCCAACCCACCGGTAGGAGAGCAGGCATGGAGAAAGGACAACAAGAAGAAGTGTGAGTTCCACCGGGATATTGGGCACAACACTGAGGATTGCTATACATTAGGAAGAGAGATCAAGCGCCTGTCAAACAAGGAAAGCTGAGCCACCTATTACCACATGGGGGCAAGCAGCAAGATAAGGTAGGCTCCGCCAAACCGTCAGACCCACCCACATGCACCAAAATTATAAACGTGATAACAAAGCGGCTCGGACTTGAGCGGATCGACATATTCAGCACCCAAGAGACACGCTGCAGAGACCAAAGGAGATAGACCGCCAATTCGTGCGAAATTTCTCACAAAGACTGCCAAAGCGATCGCTTTGATGAAGGAGATGCATACGATGAGCGAGAACATCATGACGCACTTATTATCACCTTATCAATGGCCAATTGCACAGTTAGGAAAGTCTTGGTAGACACAGGAAGCTCGGTCAACTTGATCATGCTGAAAACTATAGAAAATATGGGATTCAGCGAGAAGGATTTACAGAAGAAGACTATTCCGCTAGTAGGCTTCAATGGAGAAACAACCAGCTCGCTAGGTGAGATAGTCATCCCCACCTATGTGGGAGGAGTCAATAAGCAAGTCAGGTACCTGGTTATAGATGGCCCCTCTACTTACAACGTCATCTTAGGAAGACCATGGTTGCACCAGATGAAAGCAGTCCCCTCAACATACCACCAGTGCATAAAATTCCCCACCCCATGGGGAGTAGAAACGATAAGAGGAGATCAGGAGAAAGCTAGAGGCTGCTATAAGAAGGCACTCAAGTGCACTGTCAACCCCCCTGCATAACAATTACAGAAGCAGCCTATCCAGGAAGAATACATCGAACCGCTAGCAGAAGAGTTGGATCAAATCAACCTGGATAAGCTGCACCCAGAACGAACTGTGCTCATTGGAGCAGGATGTACAGGAAGCTTAAGACAATAGTTAGTCAAGTTCTTACAAGATAACATGGATTGTTTTGCATGGTCACACGATGACATGACAGGAACAGATCCGTCCATCATAACACATAAGCTTAGTGTAGACCCAAAGTGCAAGCCCATCCAACAGAGAAGAAGGAAGTTTGCAGCGGAGAGAAATAAGGTAATCAACCAGGAAGTAGATAGCCTGCTGGCAGCAAAGAAAATAAGAGAAGTAAAATATCCAGAATGGTTGTCCAACGTAGTGGTGGTGCCTAAGAAGAATGGGAAATGGAGAGTATGTGTGGACTTCACCGATCTCAACAAAGCATGCCCTAAAGATCCATTCCCACTGCCTCATATTGATGCAATGGTGGACGCGACAGCTGGACATGAGATGTTAACATTCCTGGATGCATGGAGTGGATACAATCAGATCAAGATGGATCCTGCAGATCAAGAGAAGACAGCATTTATGTCTGAAAGAGGAATATATTGCTACAACGTCATGCCATTCGTCCTAAAAAACGCAGGCTCCACATATCAGAGGCTGGTTAACCGCATGTTCAAAGAGCAGATAGGAAGAACAATGGAGGTGTATATTGATGACATGGTGGTGAAATCAGAAAAAGCCAAAGATCACATGCAACATCTGGCAGAAACGTTCAGCACCCTCAGGGAATACAAGATGAAGCTAAATCCATCTAAATGCACCTTCGGAGTATCTTCCGGCAAATTCCTGGGCTATATCGTAACTCAAAGAGGAATAGAGGCCAACATCGAGCAGATTAAAGCCATCTTACAGCTGGAGTCACCTGAGAAGCCTAAGGATGTTAAAAGACTACCCTTGAAGGTAGCAGCCCTGAACAGGTTCATCTCAAGATCTTGAGATAAATGCAGGCTATTTTACGACGTACTAAGGAAAAGCCAGAAGTTTGAATGGACCTCGAACACGAGCAAGCCTTCGAGAGAGTGAAGCACTACCTCGGCGACCCGCCGCTGCTTGTCGAAACCAGAGCCGGAGAACCACTATTCCTATATCTAGCCGTCACGAGGTAGCAGTGAGTGCGATCTTGGTCGAGAGCAGAAAGGAGCGAAAACCAAGATACTACGTGAGCAAATCCCTCTTGCCGGCGGAGACCAGTCGCATCCCTTGAAAAGTTAGTACTAGCATTGGTAGTGGCATCTCGCAAATCTAGCGCCTATTTTGAGTCACACATTGTACATGTCGTGACCAATTACCCGCTAAAAGCTATCATGAGGAAGCCTGAACTATCAGGCAGAATTTCGAAATGGTCTGTACACCTCAGTGGGTACAACATCCAATATGACCCCAGAATAGAAATCAAATCACAAGCATTGGCCGACTTCGTGTCGGACTTGATCTGCCATCCGAGAATCTAGCGAGATAAAGAGATCCTCACTCTAGGAGGAAGCAAGGAGGCGAAAATCGCGATGCACATTGACGGAGCCTCCAACCAAAGGGGGCGGCGTAGGATTAATTCTACTGGTCACCACAGGAGACCCGATAGAGGCAAGCGATGAAGATGCGAATTCAAGGCAACCAACAATGAGACAGAATACGAGGCCTTGATATTGGGAATGAAGCTAGCTTTGGAATTGGGAGTCAGGCACCTGCTCATATCTAGTGACTCTCTGTTAATAGTCAACCACGTGAATGATGAGTTTATAGCCGAGATTCGAAAATGATTGCATACATAAAAGTAGCAAAAGGAGTTAAAACAAAAATTCAAACTTGCAAGCTTAACCGATCCCCGAGAGATCGAACGTGGAAGCGACGCCCTAGCAACCCCCCTGGGGCAACATTTAAACCAACAGAGCTATCCAAAGATCCCAATAGCACATATCTGGAACCTTCCATTCGAAAAGGCAGAAAATAGACGGGGTGAATCAAGGATCCACAAATCGAGAAAGAAAACCGAGCGATTCTGAGAGGAAGGTGAGAGCTCCCGGCCAAACAGGCGGCCAGGCCAAATAGCCAACCGAACCAGGCAGACGATACACACCTTACCTAGACCCGCGCTATAACAAGCTACCGGATGACAAGAAGGAAATAAGAGCTTTGAGTGAAGGCCTCGATTCATACTCATTGATGATACATTATACGAGAAAATCACTAGCAGACCCTACTTACGGTGCCTGGACAAATAAGAAGCACAGATCGTGTTGCATGCTCTCCACATGGCGAATGTGGAAACCATGCGGGGCGGAGTCGACAAATAAAGCCCTCGAGACAGGGGATACTATTGGCCTATAATGAAGGCCGATGCGGCAGAGTACGCACGAAAATGTGACGCCCGCCCGCGCTCGGTGCCCATGATCCATCGGCCAGCGAGCCCCCCACCCCTATCATTTCTCCCTGGCCATTCATGGCATGGGGCATAGACATAGTAGGCCCCCTACCACGGGCCACAGGAAACAGAACCTGGATGTTAGCAATGATAGATTACTTCTCCAAGTGGATAGAGGCAGAAGCATTCACGGAGGTAAAAGACAAACAGGTCATCTCATTCATAAAACGAAACATTATTTGCAGATTTGGTATCCCATCAGAAATCATATGTGACAATGGCTCACAATTCATCTCCAACGACACCGAGAGATACTGTGTCAGGTGGAGCTTCACCTTAAAAAAGTCAGCACCTAGGACTCCAAAGTCCAACGGACAAGCTGAATCCAGCAACAAAATCATTATGGACAATCTGAGAAGGAGGTTACAGGAGTTAGGAGTAAAGTGGGCAGATGAATTGCCACTAGTATTATGGTCAGACAGAACGACACCAAAGATAGAAACAGGTCAAACACCCTTCAGCCTGGTGTTTGGCGCAGAAGCAGTCATTCCGACAGAGGTTCGGTTCCCACTCACAGTATGGAAATATGACGAGGGAATTGAACAAGACAGAGATGACCGAGAAGCACTGGACACATTGACGAGCGAGCAAGCGCAAAAATCCGTCCGTCGCCTACAAACAAGCGATCGGTAGAGGGAGTTATAACAAGAATGTAAAAGTCGGGCTCCTGGAGGTAGGAGACCAGTTCTCAGAGAGGTGTTTGAACACCAAGAATCGAAAAGCAGGCAAATTCGCCTACAAATGGGAAGGACCATACCGGGTAGAAGGAGTTGTTGGCCATGGTGCATACTGATCGATGACTATGGACGGTCAAATCATACAACGCCCATGGAACATACTTCACCTGAAGAGATATTACTTTCAATAATAAGTAGACTTTAGCTTTCGAATAATGTCTTTGTGAGAAGCCAAATCATTTTTAAAAACATAAAATAAAAATCGGGTAGTAGGCATACCGCCAATTTCACTCTTATTTACGTGTCTTTAGTTATTTTTAAGACTTTAAACTACTATTGGATGGTGTGGTCCGGCGTCCCCCGGGACCACAATTGCTCTGTACCCATGAGATGGCGGCAATACTTCGCATCATTCTAATAGATTTTCTTATTTTCGGGCTTCTCTAAGTACATCACTTTGAATCCAAGCGTCTATGGTACTTTGAAAGGATGTCTAGCAGATCACAATCGCCAACGCGGGGTGACAAGGCACACGGCACTCCAACATGCCTAACCTATTTTCTCCACAAGGAGCACCCTCACCAGGCGGACTGTGGAACATACGAAAAGGAGCCTGGTTGACAGCTGAATACGCTTATCCAGCTACCCCTGATACCACCTCATGGACGTAGCTCGCACTAATCGCAATTAATCAGGGCCCCATCATGCATGCACAAATGAACATGGAACGTAGGGATTTGTGCGCTACCAGAATCCTGCAGCGTCTCCATCTGGTCCTAGAATGACGATAAACTTGCCTCAATGACGCCCCTGTTGGCTTAAAATGAGATGAACACACCTTGCGTCATGAATAAGGTTAAGTAGTCCGAAACTGCGGCATACGCCTAAATCAGCCATCCGGTTGACACGGCAGCTAGCTTAGTCTGGATCAGTCTTTTCAGGCTGACCAGGCTGGTCTAAATCAGCCTCCTGGGTTGACACGGCCACTCCTCCTCACATTGCGGCATACGCCTAAATCACCGTCAGTCGACACTAGCCTAGGCCGAGTCGAACGTCAGGCTTTTCAGGATGACAGGACTCTCCTAAATCAGTCAAAAAGGCTGACACGGCAAAAACTTCCTAAAAACAGGGAAGATAAACAACAAACACACGATATGTAAGCTAAAACCTTGCCAAACTATGACAAGGGGCATTTCAAAATATGGCCAAAAGTACGGCCCAAAGTTTAACCGCCATCTTGGTGGGGCAACCACAAAGAACAAGTTTAAAACTTACAAAGTCTGCCACCTCTGGGCCAGACTACCAAAAATGTTCATCAAAATATAAAAACTTAATTATCGGTCACATTAATGACCTCCACCTCTGGCACCTCCTCTGCCTGCTGACCGCTCATTTCAGGTACTGCACCAGCTTGCATATCCTCAGCCGCCATATCTCCCTGAGCTCCGTCAGCAGCATCCTGGGACATTCCAGCATCACCCCCATCAGCCTGCTCAGCCAACGCAGGAGAATTCACCTCACCAACCTCAGGCATCAGCATACTTAGATCAGGTTGAGCGGGGTAGGGCATCTCCAGCTGCTTCTCCTCTTCCTCTATGGCCTGCTGCGTGGGAGCCTCCTCGAGGGCAGCACGCATCCCGCCGATCTTTCCCCGCCAGGTAGCATAGGCAACAACATTGGTGGCCAGGGAAATCAGCTCACTGATTTTCTCATCAGAGTGCTTGAGAGAGTCAGAGAAAGTATTACACACCGTCTGAGTACGCGCCAGCTGATCAGCCCCCTCTTTCAGCTTCTTCTTGGTGATAGCAAGCTCAGTCTTCAGCTCCACCACACGCTCCTTCAAATCGATCCGCTGCTGTGCCAAATAAGCAACAGTCTCCTTCAGCTCCTGGTTCTTGGCACTGGTAGCACGACTGGTCGTCTGCACTATATTTATCATCTTCCTGTTGTAGAGTGCAGACTGGAGGGTCTGGGGTAGAGAAAATCAAGAGTCAACAAGGAAGTCAGGAGGCAGAATCCAGGTAAAGCAGACAGACAGACAGGTAGAAAATGAAGGGTATTTACCATGAAGGCGTTGTGCACGTCATTTTCAGCCATCTCCTCTGGGGTGAACTCCGAAAACCTTTCCTCAACGGGAGGAAAGAGCAGCTGATCAATCTCCGGCCAGTAGGGTACCTTGTCCACGTTCCCAAGCCCTATGGGAAATGAGCAATAATGCCTCCGCTAGATGAAGCCCGAGGGATGGCAGGAGGAGTAGGCGGATGGCGAGATAACGGGTTAACCTCCAGGGGCTCACGTGCGTCGAATCGAAACGTGGGAGGAGTCGAAAAGAGGCGCAGGAGCACTCCTCTTGGAGGCGGAGAGCCACATCAGGGGCTGGTAGAAGGTCTATTTCTTTTAGCACTTTGGAGGATGAGTTCCAATTGATCAACTTTTGAACCCGAAGCACACATAGCCTCGAAAGCGACGGAGAATGCTTAAAACGTCGTGAAACAAAGATGCAAACGAAAGTGGTTACAGAAACCTTACCAGAAGACATACTATGGGCTGATTGAGGAGGATTAGAGGAAGAAGCAGGTGAAAAACCAGGAAGCAGGTCTGGGAACTTTCTCTCAGATTCGGAAATGCTGAACAGCTTGCTATAGGCAGGGATCTTGGCGCCGATATTGGTAAGGTCACAGAGGCCTGCACGAAGACAATGAAGTAAGCCAGTAAGCAGCAAGATGAAATAAATCAGGTGACAGGAAGGCTACTTACTCGAAGTCAGAACCCATTTCTCGAAAATATAATCGGCAGGAGGCTGGATGGAGTCCTTCCTCACGTAGAAGAAGTCCTAAAACCATTTCTCATCGCGAGATTTTGACACGTGTCTGAAGGGAGCCTCTCCACGGCCCCGGAAGAAGAATTGACCCCTGCCCAGGGATCTGATGTTGTACGTATGGGCCAGATTGCCCAGAGTGACAGATTTGCCAGTACTCTGACCAGCGGCCAGAGAATAGAGAAGAACTCTCCAAATGGCGGCAGAGATTTGTGCCATGGCGAAATTGTTGGTGAAGATAAAATCTTGAATGAGTTTAGGGAAAGGAAAATGGAGGCCATATCTAAACGGGTACAGGTAGAAACTAACCCACCCAGGACGAAGGGCGTCAGCTTTTTGTCCCGGTTCAGGGATGGCGATAACCACCCCGTGACCAAGACAAAGCAGATTCTTGATCATGGGGATGTCGGCCGGCGTTAGAGCAGAGTCACAGTCGTGGGGTGCTTAAAAAGCCCCCGAGAAGGGAAAATGGGGTCCAGATTACGATCATAAGGTGTTGAGGATTGACGAGTTTTGCCCATGGTGGAGAGAGAAAATAAAGATTAAAAGAAGAAGAGAAGATGGATTACCTGATGATGAAGACGGGGAGGGGAACAGTGAAACCGGCAAGGAATGAAGGAGAAGGAAGGTTGAGGGTTTAAGAGAGAAGAATTTTTTGAAATGATTTGAAATGGTTAATGAGAGTGGAAGATGGACGTTGGGGTTATAAAGAGGAGAGAGGGAGCTGGGTGCGAGAAAAGAGGAGTAGGGCGGCTGGAAATGATGGCTTGCATGGGAAGGAGTAAAAGGCGGCGTAGGGTTTTTTTAACATTTGTTTACGTAAAATTCCTTGCTCGATACTTGAAAGCGTACTTCACAAGAAATTTGGGGCAAACTGTTTGGGCTAAAAATAGCATAATAGAGCAGGCCCACTTAATAAAATGAAGATTATGAAAGAAGTAATAAGGAAGAGGGAGGCCCGCGGTTTGAGAAAAGGGGAACGGGCTTAAGGAAGATTAGGAGCCCATCACGGAAGGCGCCCGCGTTAAGGAAAGAAGTGTCAGGGAGAAGTTAGGGAGAAGTCAGGGAGATCAAGGAGAATTGGCAAGGGAGTCCGGATTTGGAAAGAGTCCTTATGGAAATTATATTCCCTTTCCATATTCAAGGTAGGACATATCTAGGGTTCTTACTCTATAAATATCCAAGGGAGCGAATCAAGAATTCATTCATTTAACACCCACATTCATTCAACACCCACATTCATGGAACACCGACTTCATACAACAACACTCAAGATCACATCTCTACAAATAATATACGTTCATTCTAGATCTTGCAGGCCTGACACCTAGGGTCAGCTTGAATAGCTTCGTACCATAATTGTAATCATCCTCCTATTCATATAGTGCAACACTTGGCAGGGTACCGTCCCTCCCGCGGTTGTTCCCACATTGGGTTTTCCGCGTCACCAAATCTCTCGTGTCAATTTACATTACGCACTTTATTTTTCCGTTTACTTATTGACATACGAATCATCATACAATCAACGAATATAGACTACATTGACCCTAATCAATAGACTTGGGTAAAAATACCTAAACAACCTCCATTACCCTTTTTATTACTATGTTGTATTAGTGTTGTTAGTTTTTATTATGTTGTTCTAGCTATGTATTATGTATTTTGTGCTAGTTTTACTATGTGAGATGTCTTAGTCGACATTCTAGCTTTGACAAGTTGTAGACTTGCCTAGCTTTATTTGCTATAAAATTTGTAATCCTTCTCATTATTAATTAAATAAGAGGAATTCTTGTGTTAAAAGAAATTGTGAACGCTTGTTTATTCTATCCATTTTGTAAAGGCAACTCGGTTTGAATTATCCTAAACATTGCACTTGGGGAATGGGATTTTGTGGGAAGGGAGAAAGGCTCTTTTTTGTATTTTTTGTGGGAAAGGGAATGTCTTTTCCTTTTCGTCCTTTGTTTTTTTTTTGAAGTTGATATGGGTGATTTTTTGCGGCGATGGTTGTATCATTCTTGTGTAAGAAAGGATTGCCTACGTATCCACCTGAAAAGGTGAAATCAAACCATGCTCGTAGTTCAGGTGTTTGGTTTAATTTGTTTGAGTGCGAATGGATGTTGCCTTTGACAAATCAAAGGACGTTTGAAACGTGGCAAAGTGCTGCAACTTAGTGCAGTGTCAAACCCCAGGCTTGACACAAAGATTTAAACTTTGAAATGAGACCAACCGTAATGGTGTTTTCAGGGTGCAATGGACTTTCAGAATTTGATTAAAAATACCAAATGCCCTGCTAAAATCATGAAATTTGGTGACAAGCTAGTTAAATGAATAAACTCTCTCTAATTAAAATTTCAGTAAATTTGAAGCACTCTAAGTAATTTTGGTAAATTAATTAAAGTTGCCTGACAGGATAAAATTAGACAAATTGACACGAGATTGATGTTGAGGCTGAACAAGGAACAAGGGATATAATTATCAACTTAAATCCCACAGAATAATCACAGGGAAGCAAGCTTACGATTTGGACAACTTCAACTGGAAACCATCTGATGTGACCATAATTTGATCACATTTAGTCCCCTAATTGAGCCTATTTTGCATACTTTCATAACATTCCATAGCCTTTTTATCCGTCAAATGCTTTCTATTTCGCTTTCCTAGTGCATTTCGTATGTTTTGTAGGAAAGAAGATAATAAAGCAGAAATTCCCGTCTTTCGTGCATGTTTGGAAGCTATTTGACGATGTTTGATGGACTAAGAATAAAGAGGAAGCAAGAACTAAAGACCAATCCTACGAGAATAAAAAGGAAGTGAAGGAAAAGATTCTGAAGCAGAACCCGAGCGGGTTTGCAGGCAAGACGCCCGTCCAGAACGACAACCCGAGCGTCCAAGCAACAAAGACGCTCAGATTCCCCCTCTACAATCCGAGCGTCTTCCCTTCCTGGACGGACGGACCACGACATCTTCAGCCAAGATGCTCATCCTTCCAAAAAGACTAGCGTTTCCCTGCTTAAAACTCAAAAAGGTAATTACTAATTTAGCCTTAGTTAACCTAATGAAGCTCTACTATATATATCCCACTTGTAAATAATCATAGAGAGCTTTTTATGGAGTTTTAGATTAGGCTAAGCCTCCACATTAGAAATTCCTCTTAGATTCAATTAGGAGTAGATTAGAATAGATTGCTCTTTAATCTTTCCATAAATTACACATTAATCTTTCCTTAATTATTGTTCAAGTTTGTTACTTCTGGGTAATTGAAGATTATTGGGTTATTATTGAAGGATTGACAACCCTTCATCAATCAATCAAGTTTCATCTATTATTCTTTGCTTTATTATTTGGATCATCTCAAGTTTGGTATAATTCCTTTACTCTTTACTCTTTACTCTTTAGCTAGGATTAGTGGGTAGCTAGGGGAAACCAACATGGGAATGATTCATGCTTAATCCAATATGTTCACGTGATTAAATTGCTTGCTTGTTGTGATGTCAACTTTATGCATATGTTATGTTTGATGAAATGCTAAGCCTATGAATCCTTGTATTTACAACCATCTCTTATCTATTCAACTTGACTTGTAAGATATAAACCAACTCGAGTCTTGTTAGACCATGCATAGAAATTGATTAGGAGGAAAGTAAGTCGACTTGTAGGTGTTGTACAATCTAATCGATTCGGCTCCGGGACCAAACTCTTCCTAAGAACCGTAAGATATAAACCAACTCGGTTCCTTCACAACACTAATTGATTGCTTATAATTATAAACATGTTTGTATGATCAAACACCATGAATCCCCTATGACCCCATGATATCCTATCACTTTTAATCATTTTTTCACATCCTTCTTTTATTGCTTGGTTTACTATATTGCTTGCATTAGTCTAGACACAACTACAAACCCAAACAAATTGTGACACTAGCATAAATTGAGATAGATAGACTTAGAACCCAAAGCACACCGTCCCATGGATCGACCTCGACTTACCACTAACTAGTTGTTTGTTGAGTATTATAAATGTGTTTGATTGGATGTGTGACGACCAACTCTTGTCCCATCAAAATGGCGCCGTTGTCGGGGATGGTGCTATGTGATTAAGTTCTTACTTGTTTGTCTATTTTGATTTTGCTTTCACCTTGAGGAACTTATTCCTCAAGGATTGTTCTTACCGTTTTTGTGTAGTTTCCATGCTTGTAGTTGCTTCCTTGTCTTAGTTATGATGACTCAAGACTTTACATATGGAGTATGTGGCGGATCTTTTGAGTATGACTATGGGTATGGGGAGTTTGAGAAGCAAGTCAACACAAACCTACCTTATTACTTGTACAATGAAAATCCTAACCACTACCCCAATTTCTCCCACCAACATCACCTCATGCAATATCCACAACAACCACCCACTCAATACCCACTTCATAATGACTTTCAATTGCTACAATACAACCATTTTCACACCTACCCACAACAAGAAGATGAACCCATTCAAAATATGATTCTCCAAATGATGGGAGATCAACAAAACTTCTTCAAACAAATGATAAAGGAGAGCCAAAAGAGGGACAATGTTCTTCAAGGTATTGTTGCCCAAGGTGAGGAATTGGAGATTCAAGTCACCCAATTGAAAGAATCCCAAGCAACCACTCCTCACCATTCTTTGGACATTGATCATGAATGTGAATTTGAAGTAGTAACTTTTGACATGGAGAATGAAAAATGGGAAGAGCCAATCTCCTTGAGCTCTTGTGAGTATGAAAGTGTTGTGTTTGATGAGGAAGATTTGAGGTTGAGTAAGCCAAATACTCTTAACCTTTGTGAGTACGAGGGTGTGTTGTTTGATGCGGACATGGAGACGTTGGAGGAAGAAATAATGAAGAAAAATGAACCCCCCATTTATGATTCATATGAAGATAGCAACAATGATGATGAGCCTAACGGATGGACTCGTAATATCACCTTGCTTGAGGAGCCTATCCTTGAGACATTTGAGATACCCTATCATGAAGAAGAACGTCCTTCCCCTATTCCTCATGAAGACTACTTGACACCTATCATGGAGCCAATGATCGTTGAACAGGATATGGTAGATCTTCTTCAAAAGCCCAAAGCATCGTACAAAAGCTACTTGGTGAAAAAGCTCAAAGAGAAACTTGCTCGTGAAGCCACTTGTGGAAGTTTGGCCCTCACAATGACAACTTCTAAGGAACTCGATCATCAATGCCATGAGAATTCTCCTTCTACTATTGAAGGATTAACAAATTCAAATGCTATCATCATCACCGAAATTGAAGAAGAAGTTGGTGAGTGGAAGTCTACGGATGAAAATGAACCATACTTCATGCCTAGTGTTGACAAGAATCATGGGCTTGTTTATTGGAAGCATTGGGAAACCTCTAATGCCGAGGACAAAGCAAAAGAAAGAACATTTTACAAGCTTCCTTGGCCAAATTTCATGTTCAAATGGAGCAACCGATACTTGTGTTTATTTGGAGCTTGTTCACAAGCTTTTGATCTCTTATTAAGAGCCTTGAGCTCTATGGACAAAAATTCTTACAATTTGAATTAGTTTGGTGGAGTCCTATCTCAAACCACCATTTGTAAGATATTTCTTGGATTCCTTACTTTGTATAATATTGTACATTCTTGCATTTGTATTTAATTTCTTGCATGAGAGTAGTGAGAGAGAGAGTCTTCTTACATTTTTATTGAGCAAATTTCAGAAAAAGATAAGGAGGAATAACAAATCGGTGAAAGGGTATAGGAAAAGAAAGAGAAAAAGAAGAAAAGCAGCCAAAGACGGCCATCCCGAGGCCTGGACGCCCGTCCAGGGCCCTCGTCACATAACTGGTCACATAACTGGTTGGCACTGTCTCAGAATCCGAGCGGACTCAGCACAAGACGCCCATCCTCAAAGAAGACGCTCTTATTCCCCACGGGACGCCCGTCCTAAATGTCATCTGAAACAAAATTTTGAAACTGCCAGGAAATCCGAGCGGATTTTTGAAAAGACGCCCGTCCCAACACAGAAGACGCCCGTCTTCTTCCTGCTCCCAAAATACCTGAGGTCCTGTCTTAAAATCCGCGCGGATTTGAAGGAAGACGCTCGTCTTCTACTGGCACAAGACGCCCGTCCCGCATGAAAGACGCTCGGATTGGGGTCTTTTTCTCAAACAATCCGGCCGGGTCCCACCCTTATCCGCTCGGATTCCCCTCTTCTTCTATGAAATCACCCCCTTTCTCCCTTATTTCTCCACCTTATCTAACCCTAAAACACTCATCTCCATCCTCAAAAACACTCCCCTCACAGCAAAAGCCAACAAAACCCCCATTTCCTCAACTTTAAGATGATGAACCTCAAGGGCAAGGCTAAGAAGTTGGTTGAATCCACCGGAAGGAAACGCAAGGGATCATCCTCCTCAACTCCGCGAGAGTTAGTGCCACCAAGGAACTTCCGTCCCATCATGAGAGGAGGAATTGAACAACTTGAGTACTTCCAAGAGGTGCTTTTCGAATCCGATGCCCACCGCAAGAACTTTGTCAAATTGCTAGTTAAGAACTATGAACCCACTCAATTCATAGATACTAGGGTGTTGGAAGTCCTTGGGATAAGGTACCACACCGAGATGTTCTTTGATGGCTTAGGGATTGGAAAACTTTTCCATGCCCATGAGGAGACGTACCTTAGTCTCACCCTTGAATTTTTGAGTAGCCTTCGTATTGTCACGAATACCCGAACCAATGTGGGCATGGAGTTTAGGTTGTGCAGCCTAGACCATAGTCTTACACTAGATCAATTTGCCCACATATTCGGTCTTGAAGTGCCCACTAACTATACCGAAAAACCCGCTGATTTCAATGTGGACCTACTTTGGAGGGCTATTTCCGGGAGGAATTTTACCGGTTTAAAGCAATGCTATACCTTCGCCATCCAACATTCGGTGATTCGGATCACCGAGCGCTTTGTGGCCGGTACCATCAATGGGAGGTACGAACAAGATTGGTGTACTCTCATTGATTTAACTTTTCTTGAGTCCTATTTGAATGTTCGGGGGACGAGGCGCTATAACTTCAACACACCCCTTGAGATACTTACTAGGTTTCATGATTTTGCTCAAGGGACGACCCAACTCAAGACCTTCGTAATGGGAGGTCTAATTACTATTTTTGCCAACCACTTTTGCCCCGGGTTCAACGCCCGTAGGATCTATACTCCTCTTGAGGGGAGGACTTTGATTGATGAGCTCACCGTCTTCACCCATCACCGATGGTGTAACTACACTCAAGAAGGGAGTGTAGAATGGTACACAAAAGGATGCACCTCAATCATCCTTGAGGGTTGGAAGATACCGGGCACCGACCCAAGATTGAGCCCATATTCGCCTCCACCAAGCTACCTCCTTGATATCCAAATTCTCGACAATCCTCCTCAAATGGAAGAGCCACCCCGCCAACAACAAGTACCTCGTGGGGTACCGGCAATGCCTACTCGCCCACCTTCCTATGTGCCTATCCCACCATACCCTAATCCTTATACCCAATTTCAACCGGAAATCCCCAATACCCCGGGCATTAATGATTTGATGAAACTCATGAATAGAGTGGACCTCGGGGTACATGAAGGGAGGGTCAACAACTACTTGGCCCTTTATCCCCAATACTATAACGCGGCTCAACAAGGGTATATTGACCCCAATGGTCCTAAGCCCTCTTGGGCCCAACCACAACATTTGTTCCCTAATCAAGGGGGCCAAGCTTGGAATCTCGGTGGTGGAGGGTACTCGGGCCAAGGGGGAGGGCATGATCAAGGAGAGTTTGACCAAGGAGGGTATTGGGGCCAAGCAAGAGGGTATGACCAAGCCGGGAGTTCTCACCAGTATGGTTACTCCCAAGATGAGGAGGATGACTAGTGAAAGAGGCCTACCTCACCACCTCCATTTGTATGATACCCCTGTCTCCCTCTCTCTTTTGTATATACATTGCATTTAGTGTAGTTTTCGCATGCATTTGTATTATATTTCATTTGCATTAGCTAGTTCATATAGTATAGTTGCATTGTAATATATATCACATGATTCATGTAGTTAATTGCATATAGATTAGAATTCATGCATAGTCACTAGTGGCCAAACCTATTCATTTCTACACTAGAAATAGTGTTTAAATCGGTTTGGGGAGGTTTGATCATGGGTGACCATAGCTTCATAGAAATCATGCATCATATAGTATAGTTTAGATTGCATTTATTTGTTATATATGTCATATAGAATTGCATTTAGTTAAGAGCATGCATTCATCCATATCATATCATATTGCATTTGTACTTTATTTCAAAAAATTAAAAATCCAAAAACATGTATTTCTTTTTCATTCCTACTCCTACATGTACATTGAGGACAATGTCCAAAATAAAGTGGGGGATGGGAATTTATATTCCAAAAATGCATAAAAACTGAAAATTTCGAAAAAATCACAAAAATATGTCTTTTTATTTCATTAATCATAAAAACCCATAAAAATTTGAAAATTTGAAAAACCCAAAAACAAGTTCATTTCCTTTGTAGTGTAGACTTGTATATATTGTGTTTGTTTTATCCTTGTTCACATTGATCGACTATACCACATCCGAGACATGAGGATATTGAAGACCGCATGGTATGATCTTTCCAATCTCCTTTTTGCTCTTTATGTTAATGACTATGTGGCTTTATTTTGATTGATGCAGTATAAACAATGTGAACGTGGTACTTGCATTTAGTTTATATGGCATATTAGTTGGTAGAATCATTTGCATTAGGATGTATATATGCTAGTTGCATCATGGCATGTAGTTTGCATGTTAGAAAAAAAATTTGTGAAACCGTCTACTTGGGAAGCTTGACAAGTGTATATAGGCCCTAGTAGATGCTTTTTCTTCTTAAAACTTTGCTTGTTAGAATACTTGTAAAACACCCTAGTATGTGTCATGCTAGTATCCTTTGACCCATGGATTAAGGCCTAGTCAAGAGTACCTTGTGGTGTGATAACTCCTTGGCTACCGTTTATTCCAAAGTGACCTTTGAAACCATGCATGCATCCATCATCCATGTTCTACCACATTTTTGTCATCAAAGGGAATGGGCACAAAAAGGAAATTGATTTGAGTTCAAAGAAATGAAAAGAGAAAGAAAGTTTGCAAAAATGCATCAAATGAAAAGAGGAGCATAAATAGACTCCTAAAGCTTCAAAAATAAGGCACCCTCGTTACAAATTGGGGTGACTTTCAAAATGTTCAAAAGAAAATGCAAAAAGTTGAAATTGTCAAGCATTGAAATGCCAAAAATCAAAAGAAATGTCAAGAAAGTGTTCTTAAATGTTATATGCCACAAGAAATTGGGGGGAAAAACAACAAGAAAAGCAAACTCCCAAAGTGAAACTCAAATATCTATTGATCCCTTTATCCATCGTATCCATTTTTGTGCATGGTAGAGAGGGGACGACCCTTCTTCTTGTCTAGGCGAGAAGGGGAATTCCGCGATCCTCCAGTGTTTCTAACACCATAGGGAGTCTATTCTTGACAAAATCATTTAACGATTGAGGGAAAAGGTACCCTAGCTTGACACAATTTGAAGGTGATTTATTGGTATCCTTCTAGGCTTAGTAGTTTGAAGAAATTGCATCTATGAAGGAATGTGTACCTTTGAATTGCTTCCCTTGTAGATGATTTCCGCCACCTAGATGAGGAAAGTGGCTATTCTTTTGTAGATGCATCCATTATTTGATTTTGTGTGCTTAATGTTTGGATGTGTCGCCATTTTGGCAAGACCCACCTTGCCTTGCAAAAAGGCATCCTACCTCATGGTTGTCTTGTTGTGAGTTTAAGGGGCGGAGTGAGACCCGCTAATTGTCTCACATCGGCTATATTATTAGTATAGTTTAAATAATGGTCCTAGTCTTTGTCACCTCTTTACTCGGGACGAGTAAAGGTTCGGTTTGGGGATATTTGATGTGACCATAATTTGAGCACATTTAGTCCCCTAATTGAGCCTATTTTGCATACTTTCATAACATTCCATAGCCATTTTATCCGTCAAATGCTTTCTATTTCGCTTTCCTAGTGCATTTCGTATGTTTTGTAGGAAAGAAGATAATAAGGCGGAAATTCCCGTCTTTCGTGCATGTTTGGAAGCTATTTGACGATGTTTGATGGACTAAGAATAAAGAGGAAGCAAGAACTAAAGACCAATCCTACGAGAATAAAAAGGAAGTGAAGGAAAAGATTCTGAAGCAGAACCCGAGCGGGTTTGCAGGCAAGACGCCCGTCCAGAACGACAACCCGAGCGTCCAAGCAACAAAGACGCTCGGATTCCCCCTCTACAATCCGAGCGTCTTCCCTTCCTGGACGGACGGACCGCGACATCTTCTGCCAAGATGCTCATCCTTCCAAAAAGACTAGCGTTTCCCTGCTTAAAACTCAAAAATGTAATTACTAATTTAGCCTTAGTTAACCTAATGAAGCTCTACTATATATACCCCACTTGTAAATAATCATAGAGAGCTTTTTATGGAGTTTTAGATTAGGCTAAGCCTCCACATTAGAAATTCCTCTTAGATTCAATTACGAGTAGATTAGAATAGATTGCTCTTTAATCTTTCCATAAATTACACATTAATCTTTCCTTAATTATTGTTCAAGTTTGTTACTTTTGGGTAATTGAAGATTATTGGGTTATTATTGAAGGATTGACAACCCTTCATCAATCAATCAAGTTTCTTCTATTATTCTTTGCTTTATTATTTGGATCATCTCAAGTTTGGTATAATTCCTTTACTCTTTAATCTTTATTGTTCATTCCTTCATTCTATTATCATGTCTATACTTGTTGTGATGATTGACACCTTTAATGACATGTTTTCCATGATAATGAGTGAGTAGTCTTTTAGCTAGGATTAGTGGGTAACTAGGGGAAACCAACATGGGAATGATTCATGCTTAATCCAATATGTTCACATGATTAAATTTCTTGCTTGTTGTGATGTCAACTTTATGCATTTGTTATGTTTGATGAAATGCTAAGCCTATGAATCCTTGCATTTACAACCATCTTTTATCTGTTCAACTTGACTTGTAAGATATAAACCAACTCGAGTCTTGTTAGACCATGCATAGAAATTGATTAGAAGGAAAGTAAGTCGACTTGTAGGTGTTGTATAATCTAATCGATTCGGCTCCGGGACCCAACTCTTCCTATGAACCGTAAGATATAAACCAACTCGGTTCCTTCACAACACTAATTGCTTGCTTATAATTGTAAACATATTTGTATGATCAAACACCATGAATCCCCTATGACCCCATGATATCCTAGCACTTTTAATCATTTGTTCACATCCTTCTTTTATTGCTTGGTTTACTATATTGCTTGCATTAGTCTAGACACAACTACAAACCCAAACAAATTGTGACACTAGCATAAATTGAGATAGATAGACATAGAAACCAAAGCACACCGTCCCATGGATCGACCTCGTCTTACCACTAACTAGTTGTTTGTTGAGTATTATAAATGTGTTTGATTGGATGTGTGACGACCAACTCTTGTCCCATCACCATCACAGCCAAGCACAGATAAAAACCAACTTAAGGTAACAGCAAGACCAAACAACCCACAGTCTGAGCAGAGGATTGAATGAACCTCACTAACAGACTTTGTTCAACACTTACAGTCTAAGCACAAGATGTTAACAGTCCTGACTCTTAACTACAGACTAAGCATAAGTTATAGAGATTTAAAATTGAGAGAAAACTCAGGTTTAATATTCATCAAAAGCTGCCTCAATGCAGTTAGAGGAGAGGTCCTTATATAGGCCTTCCTCTTGGAAATTTGTTACAAATTTTAACCTAGAAATCTCATCCAAGGGTCAGGATTAGTTCTTAAGACATAAATAAAGTACTGGAAATATTTTACAATGATGACAAAATGATTTAAAGGAGAACTGCAACAAACAACAGAAATCCTGCACTGATAGTGACATGCTGCTTCCTAGGCTGCTGTGTTGTATTGGCTGGGAGTAAAAGGACGAATGGGGGCAGTAGAAGCCTTGACTTTGGCTCTTAGGTGATATCTGAAATATGTAGAGACAACCAAAAGCACCCCAGCAACAGCTCCTTCTTTGTTTAGCCAGAAATGGTAATATGCGTTTTGCTTTATGTCTCTTTCAGTAGCTTGACTTTCAGTTTGATTTTCTCTTGGTTGCAGTGTGAATTAGGCCTGGCTCCTTATGACTTTTCTGAGCTTAATTGATCAATGTTTCAGCTGGCCAAGGTGGCAGCTGGTGGTTGAGCTTGTGCTGGTACTTGTGACCTCCCAAAGCAGGCCTGGCAGGGGTTATTAACAGGGTAGTGTGACTGGGATTGTTGCCTGCTGCCTGATCAGTTTTGCCCTGGTCCCTGGCTCCTACTACAGCCTCCCCTGGTTGAACATGGCTTGTCCTCAAGCCTGTCGCCTCATCATCATCTGAATCATAGTAGGGACTGAGATATCCCACATTGAAAGTACCATGTACTCCATAATCACCTGGTAAATCCACTTTATAGGCATTTGATATAATATTTTCAACAATTTTAAATGGGCCATTAGCTCTTGGCATTAATTTGTTCTTTCTCCTAGCTGGAAACCTTTCTTTCCTTAGGTGAATCCAGACTAGATCACCTGGTATGAACTCCTTCTTCCTTTCAAGGACCTTAGACTACTTCCTGTATCTTTCATTGGCCTTTTCAATCTGCTTCTTGACTGATTTATGATGTTTTAGCATCTGGTCAGCTCTGGACTTAGCATCAAAGTTCATCTCCCCTCTTGGAACACTGGATAAATCAAAGGGCATGATTGGATTAACTCCATAGACTATCTCAAATGGACTGTGACCAGTTGCAGCAGATGGTGCCCTGTTAAATGCAAACTCAGCTTATGACAGCTTCAAATCCCAATCCCTTAAGGACTTGCTGACTATGCATCTCAGTATTCTCCCCAATGTTTAGTTTGTGACCTCAGTTTGGCCATCAGTTTGAGGGTGGTGAGATCTACAGAACAACAACTTTGTTTTCAGAAGCTTCCATAGGGTTTTTCAAAAATAACTCATGAATATGGTGTCCCTATCAGACACTATGGTCTTTGGTACCCCATGCAGCCTCACAACTTCCTGTAAATAGAGCTCAACAACACTGGCAACATCCTTAGTCTTCTTGCATGCCACAAAATGAGTCATCTTGTTGAACCTATCAACAACTACCATCACGGAAACCTTGCCCCTCTGAGTTCTAGGTAAGGCAACAACAAAATCCATGCTTACATCTTCCCAGGGTTTATCACGTACTGGTAGAGGAGTATATGGACCAGCCTGGAAAGAGCTCTTAGCTTGTTGACAGACTGAACATTTTTTGAGGATGACCTGGACATCTTCCATTATCCTAGGCCAGTAGAATTGATCCTGAAGAATGTCTAATGTTTTCTGGACCCCAAAGTGACCTCCCAAGCCTCCTGAGTGAACCTCCCTTATCAGTAGATCCATATAAGAACCTCTAGGCACACACAGTTTGTTGCCCTGGAACAAGAATCCTTCCTGCAAGAGATACTTGCTCCCTGGGGCCTTCTGCCCCCCAGTTTGAGTTATCCACTCGTCTGAAAAATCAGGATCTTCCTTGTACATCTCTTTCATAAACTCAAACCCAAGGACTTTGTTTCCCATGACTGACAGTAAAGAGTGCCTCTAATGTATCTGCCACTACATTTTGTTTTCCCTCCTTATATTTGCTCGAAAAAGTGAATGACTGCAAGAACTCCACCCGCTTAGCATGCATGTGACTCAATATATGTTGACTATTGATATATTTTAGTGCCTCATGGTATGAATGCAACACAAATGGTTTAGGCTTCAGATAATGATTCCAGTGCATCAGGGCTCTGATGATAGCATAAAACTCTTTATCATAGGTAGATTATTTCAACTTAGCTCCATCTAGCTGCTCACTGGTATAGGCTACTGGCTTCTGAGCCTGAATTAAAACTGCTCCAATGCCAACTCCATTGGCATCACACTCCACTTCAAATAGCTGATCAAAATCTTACAGCTTTGGGAAAGGGGTTTCACACATCAACTTCTTACTTCTTTCAAAGGACTGCTGAGCATTGTCGGTCCATTAAAATTCTCCCTTCTTCATGCACTCAGTGATTGGTGCTACAAATGAGATGAAGTTTTTAATGAACCTTCTGTAAAAGGAAGTCAGACCATGGAATCCCCTAACTTCAGTGATTATTTTAGGGGCTGGCCAGGACTGAATTGCTGATATTTTCTCCTGGTCCACTGATATACCCCTTCCAGATACAGTGTAACGTAGAAAGGTCACATCTTCAACCATGAAGGTGCACTTTTCTAGCTTGCCAAATAGCTTCTGCTCCCTGAAAATCTTAATAACCATTTCAAGACGCCTGATATGATCTTCCCTGCTGCTGTTGTACACCAGTATCTCATCAAAGTACACTACAACAAACTGACCTAAGCATGGTCTCAACACTTTAGACATCAACCTCATGAAAGTAATGGGTGCATTTGAGAGGCAAAATGGCATCACAAGCCACTCATATAACCCATGCTTTGTTTTGAAGGCAGTCTTCCATTCATCTCCCTCCCTGATTCTCACCTGATGGTACCCTTGCCTGAGATCAATTTTAGAGAAAACTTTGGCACCACTCAGCTCATCAAGCATATCATCAAGTCTTGGAATTGGGAATCTATACTTGACAGTAATATTGTTAATGGCTCTACTGTTAGTACACATTCTCCATGTTCCATCTTTCTTAGGAACAAGCAATGCAGGGACTGCACAAGGACTTAGAGATTCCCTGACAAAGCCCTTGCTCAAGAGCTCCTCAATTTGGTGTTGCAACTCCTTGGTGGCTGTTGGGTCACTCCTGTAAGCAGGTCTATTAGTTAGTACAACACCTAGTACAAGATCAATGTGGTGTTCAATTCCCCTCAAGGGTGGCAGTCCACTAGGTAGTTCCTTTGGAAACATATCCCTGAACTCATGGATCAAAGGGTCAATTTCTGCAGGCAACTCTGAACCCTCTATTTCAGTCACTTGGATATTAGTATTAATACAGGTTGCTCCTATTTCATTTCGTGGATCATGGCAGCCTCAAATAAGAACAGCACACCACATATCTCTTCTGGTATGTTTGGGCTCCCACAGTTTCTTTAATTAGGTGGTAAGGGGGTCAAGGTGACCTTCTTACCCTCATGTTTGAAGCTGTAAACATTCTCCTTCCCCTGATGAGTTTTATTCCTGTCAAACTCCTATGGCCTCCCGCAGGTGGCAAGCATCCATGGGTATAACATCACACAGTACCTCATCCTTGTACACTTTCCCAATAGAGAATGGAACTAGACATTGTTTGTCAACCTTAACCTCTGCTCCCTTGTTTAACCATCTGAGTTTGTAAGGATTTGGGTGATCCTGAGTCATCAAATTCAGCTTGTTGCCCATGGTGATGGAAGCCACATTGGTACTGCTCCCTCCATCTATGATCAAGTTACAAACCCTTCCCTGAACTGTGGATCTACTCCTGAAGATCAGGAATCTCTGGTCAGCTTCTAAGGGTGCCTGTTGTGAATGCATAACTCTCCATAAGACCAAGTTGTGCCCTGTGTCAGGGTGAGCTACAACCTGATCTTGGCCTGATTCCTCCTCAGCTTCCATTTCCTCCAGCACTAAGTTCTCATCCTCCTCACACTCAACCAATCCTTCCCTTTCCCACTCTTCTACTTCCATTGTTGTCAGTGCTCTCTTAGAAGGACAATCATTCCTGAAGTGGCCATACCCTTGACACTGAAAGCATTTGATCTTTCCCTCAGTCACAGGTGGGTTGGTTTTCTAGTTCATGGGGGATTTCCCTTTATCTAGTGTAGGTGGTGCAGCTGGTTTGGGTGTACGACCAATCCTAACACCAGTAAATGGTCTGAATGCAGGTCTAGTGGTGGTTTTAGACACTGCAGGCTTAGCCTTTCCCATTTTTTCAACTCTCAAAGACAGGTTAACCACATCATCATAAGACCACAGGGGTTGCATCCTAACCTTTGTAGAAATATTCTTATCAAGACCCTCCAGAAACCTAGCAATCCTTTGCTCAGGTTTTTCATTAATCTCACATTGTAAGGTTAACTGCTCAAACTCCCTCAGGTAGGTCTCAACTGGTCTCTCATCTTGTCTAAGTTTGGACAGTTTAATAAAGAGATCTTGAGTATAATCCTTGGTGACAAACTTACTCAACATCTTTTTCTTAAGCTTAGACCAAGACCTAAGTGGTTCTTTCCCTTCTCTAATCGTTTGGTGTTTCAGGTTATCATACCAAAGAGAAGCATATCCCTTTAGTTTCAAGACAGCAACTTTAAAGGCCTTAACATCATTGTAAACTTTATACTCAAAAATTTTCTCAATATCCCTAAGCCATTATAGTAAATCATCAGGATTTAGTCTACCATAAAATTCATGGATTTCTACCTTTAGATGCTTGTCTGTGTGCTCAGGAACCTTCTCTTGTGTTCTGATGCTTTCCTCGGATTCTGATTCATATCCATGTGGTGGTTGTCCTCTCCCCGCTCCCATGGAGAAGCCTCTGCCTCTAACTCTTCCTCTGGCAGGTGGTTGTCTTCTTGGATCATGGTTTGGAAATCTTTCCATCATTACATAGACAGCAGTAAGTAGTGTGTCCACATTTTCTGCAAGATTTTCTATTCTAGTTTTAATACCAGCAAGTCTCTCTTCACTCATGGTTGTTTTTGTATGTTTGTTGTAGGTAGGGATAATAAACTCACAGTTTCCCTAACCCAAGACTAACACAAAGGTGAAATTATGTAAAACCTTGCTCTGATTACCAATTTGCAGTGTCAAACCCCAGGCTTGACACAAAGATTTAAACTGTGAAATGAGACCAACCGTACTGGTGTTTTCAGGGTGCAATGGACTTTCAGAATTTGATTAAAAATATCAAATGGCCTACTAAAATCATTAAATTTGGTGACATGCTAGTTAAATTAATAAACTAGCTTTGATTAAAATTTCAGGAAATTTGAAGCATTCTAAGTAATTTTGGTAAATTAATTAAAGTTGTCTGACAGAAGAAAATCAGACAAATTGACACAGGATTGATGTTGAGACTGAACAAGGAACAAGGGATATAATTATCAACTCAAATCCCACAAAATACTCACAAGGAAGCAAGCTAACAATTTGGACAACTTAAACTGGAAATTATCACAGCCACGCACAGATAAAAACCAACTCAAGATAACAGCAGGACCAAACAACCCACAGTTTGAGCACAAGATTGAATGAACCTCACTAGCAGACTTTGTTCAACACTTACAGTCTAAGCACAAGATGTTAATAGGTCTGACTCCTAACTACAGACTAAGCACAAGTTATAGAGATTTAAAATTGAGAGAAAACTCAGGTTTGATATTCATCAACAGCTGCCTCAATACAGTTGGAGGAGAGGTCCTTATATAGGCCTTCCTCTTGGAAATCTGTTACAAATTTTAACCTAGAAATCTCATCCAAGGGCCAGGATTGGACAAAAATAGAGTACTGGAAATATTTTACAATGATGACAAAATGATTTAAAGGAGAACTGCAATAAACGACAGAAATCCTGCACTGATAGTGACATGCTGCTTCCTAGGCTCTTGTGTTGTCTTGGCTGGGAGTATAAAGACGAATGGGGGGTAGTAGAGGCCTTGAATTTGGCTCTTAGGTGATATCTGAAATATGGAGAGACAACCAAAAGCACCCCCAGCAACATCTTCTTCTTTGTTTAGCCAGAAATTGTAATATGCTTTTTGCTTTATGTCCCTTTTAGCAGCTTGACTTTCAGTTTGATTTTCTCTTGGTTGCAGTGTGAATTAGGCCTGGCTCATTAGGACTTTTCTGAGCTTAATTGATCAACGTTTCAGCTGGCCAAGGTGGTAGCTGGTGGTTGAGCTTATGCTGGTACTTGTGACCTCCCGAAGCAGGCCTGGCAGGGGTTATTAACAGGGTAGTGTGACTGGGATTGTTTCCTGCTGCCTGATTAGTGTTGCCCTGGTCCCTGGCTCCTGCTGCACTTAGACTCGATTAAGCGTGCAATTTCAAATCAGAATGCGTTGAGGAACTTGACTTTAAAGGGATATTTTGGTTGCTAGTTGTAAAACTAGGGCAAGGTTCGTTGGCTATCTAGATCAGGGGTAGTATTTCTTGAGTTAGTCTAGGTTGACCTTTTTGTTGAATGCCTGTTGTATACGTCGTTGGTATAGCTGGACGTTGTGCAAGGCATTGAGTCGCCGTTCGTCTAGAAGCGTAATTTATTCGAACCTTCGACGGGTCCATTCCGCCTCAGGAACTTGACTCCCTAGTAGGATGCGTAGAGATGGGACCTCCAACTCTACTGGTTGAACCGCCTCCATGCCGTATGCTAGGTAGAAGGGTGTGGCTCCTGTTGGTGTTCGAATGGAGGTTCAGTATCCCCAGAGGGCGAATGGGAGTTTGCCCGGCCAATCGCGGTAATTGTCTTGCATTTTATTAATGATGGTGACAAGAGTTTTGTTGGCTTCCTCTACCGCTCCGTTGGTTTGGAGACGATAGGGGGATGATCGATGGCGCTTGATTTTGTATTTGTCCAGCAAGGCTTGTGTTTCCGCCCGGAAGTGAGAGCCTTGGTCACCCAGAAGTGAGAGCATTGGCCACTTTTTTGGCGGTCAAGACTGCATAGGACTGTGCTTCCACCCATTTGGTGAAGTAGTCGATGGCGGCGAGGATGAAGCAGTGTCCTTTGGTGCCTATCGGATTGACATTTTCGATGATGCCGATGCCCCAGGTCGAGAAAGGCCATGGTGATGTCATGGTGTATAAAAGGGATGGTAGTATGTGTTGTATGTTGGCGAAGATTTGGCAATTGTGGCAATGTTTGACGTAGTTTCTGCAATCGGCTTCCATGGTGGTCCAGTAGTACCTAACCGTATGATTTTTCGGGTCAGCATTATTGCGCTCATGTGAGGGCCGCGTTCTTCGTCGTTGACCTCTCCCATGACTCTTTTGGCTTTGTGATGGTCAATGCAAAGGAGATGAATCACTTGAGGTGTTCTTTTGTATAGTTGTTCTTGGTTTATCACGAATTGTGATGAAAGTAAACGGATTGCTCTTTGTCTTCTTGTATCAGAGTTGGGAGGGAATTTGTTTTTTGTTTTGTAGTTGAGGATGGCTTGGTACCAAGGTTCGGCATGGTTTTCCTCGTCGTTGTTGATGGCGCAGATGTGAGCTGGCTCGCACCTTCTCTCGACACATAAGGGCATCGATGTCATGTCGTTAGGTATGTTGACGAGCGCAGCAAGTTTTGCCAGGGCATCAGCAAATTGATTCTCCTCTCGGGGCAAATGGAAGTAGTCGACTTGGTCGAAGAATTCGGCCTCTTGATTGATTTTTGCTCGGTAGGGTGCTAAGCTGTCGCTTTGTACTTTCCATGATCCGAACACCTGATTGATGATGAGTGAGGAATCGTCGTGGACCCTCAGTCTTTTGATGCCAAGTGTTATGGCTGCCTGTAGGCCGATGAGCCATACTTCATATTCGGCGGCATTGTTGGTGACGGCGAAGTCCAGCTTGACTAAGATCGGAACATGTTCCCCTTTTGGGGATATTAGAAGGATTCCTACCCCTAAACCTCTCAGGTTTGACGCACCATTGAAGTATAGGTCCCATGCGTCGGTGTCGACACAAAGGATGTCTTCGTCAGGAAGTGACCATGTGTCAGTCGTTGGATCCTCGTTGACGGGATTTTCTGCTAGGAAATCGGCGACTGCCCTTCCCTTGATAACCTTGAGGGGTACGAATTTTAGATCAAATTCAGATAGCATGAGTGTCCATTTAGATAGCCTTCCGTTTAGTACGGGTTTTTCGAAGATATATTTGACCGGATCCATCTTGGAGTAGATGTGAACCGTGTAGTTGAGCATGTAGTGCCGCAGCTTCTTTGTTGATCATACTAGGGCAAGGCATATCTTTTATAGTTGGGTGTACCTTGTCTCATATTCGATGAACTTTTTGCTGATGTAGTAGATGGCTCGTTCTTTGCCGTTTACTGTTTGTGCTAGCATTGCTCCCATGGCTGTGTCTGTGAGAGTCCGGTATAGGGATAAGGGAATTCCCTGTTGAGGTGGCATGAGGACAGGAGGCTTGGATATGATTTCATTTATCCTGTTGAAGGCCTTTTGACAGTCGTCGTCCCAGTCGGTGTGATCGGAGGGGCGAAGCTTCTTGAAGATTGGTTCACAAATCATAGTGAGTTTGGCTATAAAGCGGTTGATGTATTGAACTTCACCGAGAAATCCCCGAATCTCCTTCTCGTTCTTAGGCCGAGGCATTTGTTAAAGAGCTTTTATTTTGGTAGCATCAATCTCAATGCCTCTTTTGCTGATGACGTGTCCCAGGAGTTTTCCCGAGGTGACTCCGAATGTGCATTTCTTAGGATTCGGTCTCATGTAGTATTTCCGCAGACGAGCGAAGAACTTTCAGAGGGCGCTAATGTGGTCGTCCCACTCTTTGGATTTGACGATCATGTCATCGACATATACCTCCACCTCCTTATGCATCATATCATGTAGGAGAGTGGTAGCGGTTCTTTGATAAGTTGCTCCGGCGTTGATTAGACCGAAAGGCATAACCGTGTAGCAGTATGTACCCCGCTGTGTAATGAATGCAGTTTTGTGCATGTCTTCCTCAGCCATTTTGATCTGGTTGTACCCAGCATACCCATCCATGAATGATAGGAGGGCATGCTCGGCGGTATTGTCCACCAAGATGTCAACATGTGGCAGAGGGAAATTGTCTTTTGGACTTGCTTTGTTCAGATCCCTGAAGTCGACGCAAATCCGAATTCTCCCGTCCTTCTTGGGTACAGGAACTATGTTGGCCGCCCAATCAGAGTATTCGGTCACTTTGATGAATCCGGATTTGAACTGCTTGTCTACCTCTTCCTTGATTTTCAGGGCACATTCAGGACGCATTCGGCGTAGCTTTTGCTTCACGGGTTTAGCTTCGGGTTTAATGGATATCCTGTGCTCTGCAATCTCCCTGTCGATCCCAGGCATGTCTTTGTAGGACCATGCGAATACGTCCTTGTATTCGTGTAGGAGGTCGATGAACTGTTGTCTTTCCGAGGGGTCAAGGGTGGTCCCTATCCTAAGTTCTTGAGGTGTGTCATCGGTTCCTATGTTAATAGGTTTGGTCTCCTCAATGATGGGGGTCCTATTTTCTCCTTTATCAAGCTCTTTGGCTAGGCGAGGTGGGTAGTCACTCAAGTCAAATTCCTCATGTTCGTTCAGAATTGCATTGCAGTTAAATTGAGACGAGTCATAAACAAACTTAGCGTTCATTAAGTCAACTTGAGTGAAAAGCTCGTATAGGACAGACATCTCATGGGTAGTCAGAGGCGACACAACAGAGGAGGTGGCCCCTAGAACAAGCTCCAGGTTGCTACCTTCCATGGGAGTGGGGATGACCCTACTTGACTCGGCCTCTGAAGCAGCCATAAGCTTGTGATAAAACATTGGAAATGGGACCCTGACTGGGACATCAGGAGTGTTAGGAACTAAGGCAGAATCTGATTCCGACTCAGACTCAGACTCTTCTTCATTTCCCTCTTTGAACATAGGACCTTCTCCAGTTGTAATCTTGAGAATACGGCATTGGCGATCGGTCCACTTGACAGTTTTCCTCCAACCTTGTGTAGTCTTTTCCGGGTCAGTATCAGAGATTAAGGCAGTGGGATCGAACTGGTTATCTTTCAGAGCAATGCTGATGATGTCCTCATAGCCGAGGTGCTTGATGTTGTCCTCTCCGAAGAGGAGACTGACGGCTTGTCCGTCGAGGTATGGGGTCGACTCAGATTTGGTTGACGCAGCTTTGGTGTTGTCGGGGATGAAGTAGCAGTCTTGAAAGACTTCTACACTCGGGCGTTTGACCTTGGCTACAGAATCATAGATCGGCTCAGGAAAGCTATGGTAGAGCTCGGATTCTCCCTCGGGAACGAAGTATCCATTGAGGGCCAAATGATAGGGACGGAGGATGACTCCGTGCTTTTTGCGCTTCCGTATTAGGAGGGTCATCTCCTGGATGTCCTCATCGGTAGGATCATAGCCTAGCCCGAAGGGGATGTTGGGGACCTTAGCCTGTTTCAAGGGAGGCAAGGTGCTCTTTGGCGGATTGAGGGGTAGACCCGGGGAGTAACCCTGGCGCATCAGAATGTGATTGACTGTGAGGTTGGAGAACGGGTCACAATCAAAAGGTGCTGATTCATCGCTTAGGGCATTCACAGCTTAGAATACCCACATTTCGTTGTCGTCTTCCTCAATGACTTGAGTGGTTATACCTTTCTTCATGATAGCCTTGCTCGGGTAAACGTGAATTGTGATTGTCTTCCCGTTGAAAGGGACCCTGATTTTATGTGAAGTGTTAAGGTGATGGCCTTGACGGCGTGAATCCAGGGGCATCCTAGAAGCATGTTGAAAGAGGCGTCAATGTCCACCACCTGAAAGCTGGCTTGTCTTTCCAAGGGTCCAGTTACAATGGTCAAGGTGATAAGCCCCGCAACCTTACGACGAGTGCCGTCATAGGCGCGTACTCCTTTATTGGTTGGGACCAAATCAGTTTCTTTGATACCAAATTTATGAGCCGTCTTGAGGGGAATGACATTAACCACAGATCCGTCATCCACTAGAACCATAGGCACATTCTTTTTTAGGCATTGCACGGTGATGTATATGGCCAGGTTATGGTTGGCTCCGAATGGAGGGATATCTTCGTCAGAGAAGATGACTGGGTTGTTCAGGTCGGGGATATCCCATGTCATATGTGCCACCACTTCTTCAGGAGCGGAGGTAGAGGGAACTGACAACTTTCCCAAGGCTTGTAGTAAAGCTTGCCGATGTTCGAAGGATGTAGCAATCAGTTGCCAAATTGAAATCTCGACCTTCACTTTTTGCAGTTGTTTAAGGATCGATTTTTCGGGAACCTTGGGATTTGTGTCCACGTCCGGGACGACCTGGTCATTCGTTGTTGGAATGACTGTTGAATTGTTTGGGTCTTGATAGGGGCGTCCGGACCGGGTAAGATGACTGATCTCTTTTGTTTGCTTCCCCCTTCCCGGAACCATATAGACATCCTCCGCGTCGTCTCTCCAGATACCATTGATTTCGGGATCTTGAGGGTACTTTGGAGGGGTATTCCTCGGTGGGTAGTTCTTGTGAGGGATGTTTTTGTGAGGGTAATTTTTGTGCGGGAAGTTTTTGTGAGGTTGATTATTGTGGGGTTGATTATGGTGGGGTGCATGCTAGAATGGTCGCGGGAGCAATTCTTCCTGGTGAGGGTAGTTTTGGGCGTTTGGAGTACCCTCCCTCGGGCGCGGTGTTGGTGTTGATGGGTTGAAAATCAACCGGTGGTAAGCATCCTCAAGTCGGGTAATCCTTTCTGAGAGACTGGCTAAGGCTTCCTCAACCTGTTGGAACATAACGAGCATGGTTGCGGCGCTGAATACTAATATCTCGTCCGGGGTATCCTTCTCCAAGGCATTCACCTCGTCATCAATTGGCAGGATGAGATGCGAGCAATCCAAGGTTGACTCGTCGTCAGAGATAGCATGGATTCCCAAGGGGTTTGTTTTGTTGTTTGGTTTTGTCAGTGGAGGTAAAGGTAGCTCTCCTTTCTCGATCATGTCTTGGATGATGTGTTTGAGCTTAAAGAAGGCTTCTGTGTCATGACCTATTCCCTGGTGATACTAGCACTAGGGATTGGGATTCCAGAAATGGGTTTTCTTAGCCTCAGATGGGTCCAGAGTGGGCCCGATCGGCTGTAGTTTTCCTTGGCCCATAAGTCTTTTTAGGGCACTAGCATAGGTTGACCCCAAGTTGGTGAATACCCTTTGCGGACGCTCAGTTTTCTTTGTAGTTGGTTCGAGGAGATTGACCTCGTCAATTTTGTTCGTCTGACTATAGGGGCGAAATCCGGTGGATGTAGATCCTTGATAGCCTCTACCAGTGGTTTTGGCTAAGACACCCTTGCGGGGGTCGTCTTCAATGGGGGTCCCAAGGATTTGTAGGTCCTAGTGTTTTGATGTTTTGGTACCTCAGTAGGTTGGCATAAACCGGGCGGAGGTTGTTGACAAACTTCTCCAACAAAGTTGATTCATTCGGTTTACTGACCAATTGAGTGCTTACCCTCCTCCAACGGGTCAGGAATTCTGTGCACCCTTCTTTATCATTCTGAGTCAGGACCTCAACAGTGCGGGTGTTGGCTTGGATTTCGACATTGTCGGCATACTGCTTAGCAAATTCAACTGCGACTTCGTCCTAGGTAGTAAGGTTATTCGGGTCGAGGTAATAGTACCACTGGCGGGGAATCGGTTCCAGGGATGATGGAAAGATCCAGGTGAAGAGTTCTTGTTTGACCCCCTTTATGGCCATGCAATCTTTGAAGGCCCGAATGTGATTGAGTGGGTCCTCCACCCCCTTAAATTTGGGTAAATCGGTCAAGGAAAAGTTGTCGGGTAGTTGATCCCCAACGGGTTCGAATCTTCGATTGTTCTCAAGGTGGATGTTGTTACCACAGGCTAGGAGTTGTTCCTCCAAAAGTTTGAGCCTTTTCTCAGTTTCAGTCAAAGGCGGAGTGTTGTGTTCTCCGGTTTCCTTGTTTTCCAGGGTGTCGAAACGGGTCTCGACACGGTCCAGGAAGACCTTAAGAGCAGTGAGTAGGCTGGCTAGTTGAGCAGTTGTGACATCTCTGTTGTCATTGTTGTTGTTGTTGGACGAAATTGAAGACAGCTCTGTTGTCATGGTTCTGAGGCAGAAAAACAGCTCACATTACATCTCAATCCGACACGGTTTAATGATTAAACGCAGACAACACAAAGAACGGAAAAGAGATCAGACTCAACAAGACGAGAACGACCGTGTGTGGTGCCTCGGTGTTAACTCGATTTATGATGTGACGGTGTTGACCGGACTTCGACTCGTGTCCAACGTAGTGGCGTGACGCCGTTGGATGAGTCTCGAGGTGAGACGACTCATAAATAAAGACCCATAAGTAGGCTTACTTCGACTCGATACACACGAGGCGGAATTGGAATGGTGGACTGAAGTTTTCGAAAATAGAGATTTTCAAAAAGGTTCGTTTGTCATTTTATGGACGGCTTCCGAAGAATAGGGATCTCCGAAAGTCGGTCAGTTGAAGAGTTGTCTTAATTTTGTTTTCAAAAGACGGTTTGAGTTTGTGTTGGCTCTAAAAACAATGTACTATTTTCAAAGACGGTTTTTTCAAAATTCAAAATTGTATGTTCTGAAAATCGAGTTTTGAAATGTTTGACAAGGTCTCGGGGATGATGTATGATCCTCGGGATTTGAAAATGTTTTGAAAAAGGGGTGTGTGCCTTTCTCGGGTTTTGAAAGAGCCATTGTCAGTGTGAGACGGGTTAAAATCCGTGTCTTGACGCGACGATTATAACGGCGGAAAAAAGATGTTTTTGAAATGGTTTTAAAAACCGGGTTTAAAAATCGTCATTACGACGGCCTAGAAAGGCGTGTTGAAATGGTTGTAGAAAATCGGGTTTGAAAATCGCCATTACGATGGCCTATAAAGGCGTGTTGAAATGGTTGTAGAAAATTGGGTTTGAAAATCGTCATTACGACGGCTGATGTGACTCTTAATTGCGCACATTGAGTCCCCTAATTGAACCTATTTTGCATACTAATATAGTATTTCATGGCCATTTTATCCGTCAATTCCTTCCTATTTTGCTTTCCTATTGCATTTTATATGTCTTGTAGGAAAGAAGATAATGAGGCGAAATTCCCGTCTCTCGTGCATATTCGGAAGCTTGTTGACGATCTTGGATGGACTAGTATGGAGAGGATGCAAGAATGATGACCAAGGATGTAGGAATAAAGAGTATATAGAAGGATCATAGTCTTAAAAGCAAGGAGAAGGAACCCTGTCCTAGGATCTGAGCGTCCCTAGCTCAGGACGGGCATCTCAGCATAGGATCTGAGCGTCCCCAAGCCAGGAAGAGCGGATTTCTAGGTAGCCAAGAATAAGAGAAGAACCCTGTCCCAGGATCCGAGCGTCTCGAGCTCAAGCCGCGCATCCCTGTCCCAGGATCCGAGCGTCCCGATGCCTGCCCGAGCGGATCACCTCACAGGACCAAGCATGCTTCAGGCTAATCCGCGCATATTTCTTTGGGAGTTGCTGCTAAATTCGCGCATGTCCCTCGGGACTTGCAAAGCTCTACTCAACACTTAAGCATTGTTATTTACTAATCTACTCTTGCTTAATGTTTTGTGTGGATTTTGCGCAAGGCGAAATCAGGTCAGGGTAAGTCTAGGCAGGGTTAACTAGCTCTGATTAATCTGTAAGTTAGGTTGACAGGATATAATGTAAGGATTAAAGTATGATAAAAGAGAAATAATAAGACAAAGAATTTTGTACGTGGAAAACCCTTAAATGGGAAAAAACCACGGGCACAAGCCAGGAGAGGATTTCACTATTATATTGAGTATTTAGCACAATGGGATGTTACTATCTTAAAAGTTGTGTAAGAATATTGTATGCTAGAATTTGTCTTGTGTATGTCTTCCGTCCTCAAATGATTTCCCAAATGCTTCTTATATAATCATCTGTTGAACGGCTGGTAAATCTCTTCATAAATGCTAAATATTACGTAGTAATTACCCGTAATAATATCCATTATTACGTCCATAATTACTGCTTTAATTGCTGAATCATCCCATTTAATGCTGTGTGCGTAATCTTTTTATAATATGATCTCCTGGTCTGATATCGTCCTGATATTTTGACCGTTGTCCTCTCCATGGCCTGGCGCCTATCTTCATGTGTCCTGGTAGCTTGACATCTTAACACCCTGACAGTCAGGCCAAGGCAAGATATTGATCAGGGATATCTGCGAATTTCCAGGCCCAACAATTGCCACTTATCTCCTTATTTTTGATGTGTCAGGACAAAAAATAAGGAGATAAATTTCTGACTAACTTAGCTTGACATCTTTTGTAACGGCTAGTTCTTCAGTTTATGCCGCGTGTTATAATCACTGCAACTTCCCTAATAATTACCCTTCCAAGTTGCGGTTGAAACCCTAGTTTCACCGCCTATAAATACTTTCTCACTTCATTAAGTTGATCTTCACCAAAAAATCTGCTTTGCCCTCTTCTAATAATTTTCTTCTTCAACTTCCTTAATTCCCAGTTTTTGATCTTCGTCTAATTTTCTGTAATCCCTCAACAATGGCCGCAAAAAAGAAGTCTACCAGGGGGTTATATCTCCTGGAACTCCACCTGTTCAGAATCTTGAGGAAACCACTTCTTAAAATATTCCTTCATCTTCTGCTGCTCGACCTCCTATGGTTGGTAAAACAAATGATTCTCCTCTTGAGATGATTTCAATCTTCCACGGTGATTTCCAATTCAAACCCACTAAAGCTTTGAAAGATGATTGTTTTGTGTGGATTTTGCGCAAGGCGAAATCAAGTCAGGGTAGATTTTAGTAGGGTTAACTAGCTCTGTATGGTCCCTTAGTTGGGTCGTCAGGGTCAGATATAGGGCTATAAATATAATAAAAATAACAACAACAAAACAAAGAATTTTGTACTCGGAAAACGCTTGAATGGGAAAAAACCACGGGCACCAAGCCAGGAGAGGATTTCACTATGTAATTGGGAGAGTAAAAGTATGACAATGACAATATTTGTAGTATTTCTCTAAGTATTGTATGCGTAGAAGTATGCTTTGTCTCGTGTTGATGATCTCCAAAGTGTTTCCCAAATGCTCCTTATATAAGCTCTAGCTAAACGGATGCCTGATGCTGGAATTAATGCAGATTATTCTCCTTAATTGCCCGTAATAATTGACAATATTATTCCCTTAATCGCTGCATTTACTGTGAGATCTTCCCATTCAATGCTGTGTGTATATTCCTTTTATAACGTGAATTCCTAGTCTAATATCGTCCTGATATTTTGACCGTTGTCCTCTCCATGGCCTGGCGCCTATCTTCTTGTGTCCTGATAGCCTAACATCCTGACAGCCTGGTAGTCAGGTTAAGATGAGATACTGATTAGGGAGGTTTGCGGATTTCCAGGCCTAACAATTGCCCCTTATCTCCTTATTTTCAGTGTGTCAGGATGAAAATGAGGAGATAACCTTAATCTCAGAAAACTTACCCAACGGTTAAGTTATGCCTAGTCAGTTCCTGTAACGGCTACTTACTGTAGTTTATGACGAGTGTGACTTTTACGGCAACTTTCTTAGATTATCCACTTTCTTGCGGTTGAAACCCTAATTTACTCCACTATAAATACCTGTTTGCTTCATTGAGTTGAACTTCACCAAAATAATCTTTCTTATTTCTCTCTTGATAATCTTTCTCTCTAGTTTCCTTAATTCCCATTTCTTTAATCTTCAATCTTCAATTAATTTTCATAATTTCTCAAATATGGCCGCAAAAAAGAAGTCTACCAGGGCAGCGGCTCCTGCAACCCCTCCCTCTCAGAATCCTGAAGAAACTTCTTCTGAGAATTTGCCTATTTCTTCTGCTGCTCAACCTTCCACGATCGATAAGCCGAGTGATTCTCCATTGGAGATGATCTTAATTTTCCATGGGGATTTCCAGTTCAAGCCTACAAAGGCTTTGAAGGATGATCAGTCTCTTGCAAATCATTTGAAGCCTGAGTTTGAGAAGGTGTTGAAGGATAAGGGGATCATCCGCGCTGATGCTGAAGTCTAGATTCCTGAAAATTCTCCTATCAGGGCCGACTGGGCTCGTCCTGGTTGGTTTTGCATTCATGACTGGGCTTTTAGGGTAGGTTGTAAGCTTCCTTTTTCTCCTCTTATGCTTGCGGTTATTAAGGAGATTGGCGTTCCATCTTATCAGCTGAAGCCTATGGTGTGGAAGGTTGTGTGTTCCATTGAGTATCTCTGTAAAAAGCACAACATCTAGTTTTCCCTTGATGATTTGAAGGCTTGTTATGCTGTCAAAACCAATAGTCATGGCCGTAGAAGTTTTAAGGTCAGGGCTTCTACTACTCCCCTTTTGAGCAATCTGGATAGCGACCATGATAAAGGCTGGGCTGCTGGGTACATGTTTGTCAGGACTAATTCTGTGGGTCGTGACCTGGCGTATTTAAATTACGAAGCTTGTGTTGCTGGTGAGTTTCTTTCTTTTGTCCTGCATGTTTTACTTGTTAGTAGAAAATGAAATGAATTTCATATTGAATTATACCTTTTATGCGTGCAGTCGATGATTGGGTTACTGAAACTGAGTATCCCACTGCCAATATTTCTGCTTTCCTTGTTATTCCTCCTTTGTAGAGGTCTTGACCTCTTTGTTGTGGGGTTGGCCATCTCCCTCGCTGTTTGAAGGCTGATGGTGCCGCCAGGGTGGCTAAACCTTCTGGGGCTGTTAGTGCCACTACCTCAGGCAGTAAGTCTATCTTGATTTCTTTTTTCTTCTTACTTTGGCTTCCTGGTGATGTTTAGTTTATATTGCTAATATAGTGTTTCATATTGTAGCCACTAGGTCATCTACTCGCCTTGCCAGGTTTGGTATGGGTGACCTTTCAGCCAGGCTGGCTAAGATCAAGGAGGAAGGTTCCCAAGGAAGCGGAGATGCTGAACCTGTTATAGATTTGACTGAACAGCCTGGTGCTCCTAAGGTCGCTGCTGTACCCGATGCCCCTGCTGAAACAAGTTCAGCAGCCCAAAAAAGAAAAATTGAAGATGTTGACATTTTTGCCCCAGTCAGGGAAGTGAAGGCCAGGGTTGACAATATGGACGCTGCCAGGGTGAAAATCAGGGATTATGCTGCTTCCAGATCAGATGTCATGCTCACCCTTGACCCCGTTGAGACTGCTACTCAGGCGGTTCCTTCAGTGGATCATTCAGTCAGCCTTTTGGCGGGTGCCCTGTCTGCTGTAAGGGAGGTAGGCTGGAACAATTTTGTTTGAGTAGTTTTTATTATTGGGGTATATTACTCATATTCTTCTTCCTATTTTTGGTCAGGGTGCTGCGACCTGTCTCCATAATGCCTATCAGGCTACTTCTTTGGTAGTCAGTATTAATCTGATGAGATCAGATTATGATAGGTTGAAGTCTGAGCTGGATTTTGCACGGGCTGACCTGGCTGCTAAAGCTGCTGACATGGTGAGGGCGTAGGCTGAGAGAGATGCTGCTAAGGCTGAGGCGGTTTCAAGTAAGAGGCTTTTGCAGGAAGCTTTGGACAGGAATGAGGAGCTCACCAAGGAGAGGGATGACCTGGAGTTCAAGCTAGATGATGCTTCCCTCTATTTCTATATTAAGGGGAGGGCTGCTTCTATATCAGAGCATGTCGAGGCCAGGGCGAAGTGGAACCCTGAAGCTGAGATGGCTTTTGCTGCTTCAAATTATCCTGACCTGCATAACATGGGAAATGAACAGGAGGTCGATTCTCCAGGGGAGCAGGATGTTGATGCTGATCCGGCTAAGAGTGGGAGTGCTGGTACTGTTTCTAAGGAGAAGCAGTAATTTGATTTAGTTGGTATTTGGCCCAACCAGGGGGAATGTCCCTGGGCGAACATTTTTTTCTTTTTCTGTCTTTGTCCAGGTCAGGGAGACTATCCGTGGTCTTTATGAATATTTTGGTGCCTTTGCCCCATGGGGTAAGGGCTTTATTAATATAGGCATGGTGGCCCTTTTTGGCTGATTTTGCTTTTTTGCTTGAGCCTGTGAGTTTTATTTTTCCCATCCTGTTGGACGTGTCAAACATTTTATTTGATTAACCTGCAAAGCATTTTTGTTTTATCCTGTTATTCATGAGTAATTCAACCAAGTATAGGTTTTTTGCTATAATGGTTGAAGGGGTGGGAAAACCGGCCTGTCAGGAGGGCTTATGTCCCCTGCCTAACTGAAGGGCTTGGTATTCGGCCTGTCAGGAGGGCATTTAGACTAAGTGGTTGGGAGAGAACACCCTTGCACCTGTCTTGCTGCGTCCAGCCGGTTGTAATCCGTGGTAGTAAACCTAGTCAGATCAGACAATTATTTCATGCCTGATTGGTCCTGACATTTACTGTATCTGGTGGTGGTTACCAACTTGTCAGGCACAGTTAAGTGCAAATTTTTGTTTCAGAAATATATAGTAGAGTAGCCCTCAATCCTGAATATTTATGCATATAATCATTTATCATGTATAATTGTTCAGGATTCAAGAAGTGAATAAATGGGTTAGTTGAATACATAGATATGAATTGCATACAAGGCATGTAAAACACATAGTTTTTCAGGTAACACATCAGGTTGAGTGGTGATTTAATTTATACCTGATATTAGCCTGATCTGATCTTTACATATGGAATAATTTCAAATGGGTTACATTCCAGGATCTTGGGATCATTTCTCCTTCTAATGTTTGGAGCCTGTATGCCCCTTATCCAATAATTGAATCAATTAGGTAAGGGCCTTCCCATGTGGGGGCCAGCTTGCCTGCTGATTTTTCTTTTTTATTTGGAAAAACTTTGCGTAAAACGAGGTCTCCTTCCTTAAAGACTCAGATTTTGATGTTTTTGTTGTAAGTCCTGGCAACTACTTGTTGGTATGACGCCATTCTAATCTTAGCAGCGTCTCTTAGCTCTTCTATTAGAACCAGGTTATCTTGCATCAGGTCTCTATTTGTCTCAACATTATTCAGGTTGTACCTTGATGTTGGTACTCGTACTTCTGCAGGAATGACAGCTTCACAGCCGTACCCTAGAGAATAAGGTGTTTGGCCTGTTGATGTGTTTGGAGTTGTTCTATCTGCCCATAGTACTAATTGAAGCTCTTCAGCCCATCTGCCTCGTCTTCTTTTTTAGCTTCTTTTTTAGGCAGCTTATGGCTACCTTATTGCTTAATTCGGCCTGGCCATTAGCTTTTTGGTATCCAGGAGTTGATGTTACCCGGTTGATATTCCATTCTTGGCAAAATGCTTGGGTCTTTTTCCCCACAAATTGGGTTCCATTGTCACATACTATTTCTGACGGGACTCCATATCTGCAAATGCTATTTGTCCTGATGAAGGATATTACTTCCTTTTCAGTTACTTGCCTGAAAGAGTCAGCCTCGATCCATTTGAGAAGTAATCAGTCATAGCCAACATGAATACTTTTTGTCCTGGAGCTAGGGGCAGTTTTCCCACAATATCCATCCCCCACTTTAAGAATGGTCAAGGTGCAGAAATTGAGTGAAGGAGTTCAGATGGCTGATGTATGATTGGTGCATGAATTTGGCAGGCTTCGCATTTTGAAGAGTATTCCAGGCAGTCAGCCCTCAGTGTAGGCCAGTAGAAGCCTGTCCTTAGAACTTTGCTTGCTAGGCTCTTTCCTCCTTTGTGGTTGCCACAGTGTCCATCATGTATTTCTTGAAGTACTAGTTTGGCTTCATCAGGCTCCAAGCATCTCAGGTAGGGTCCAGCCTGCGATCTCTTGAATAAAGTGTTATTGATGATAGCATAAGTGGAAGCTCTAATTTTAAAAGCCCTTGCCTCATGTCTGCCCTCATGCAGTATTCCTCGGAGAAACCAATCATAATAGGGTTTAGTCCCAGAATTATTATCCTGATTGACAGGATTGACTTGTTCAGCTTGCTGATGGCTGGCTCTAATAAATGAACAATTGATATTTTGCCGAAAACTGTAAGGGTAAAGTTTGAACCTAGGCTGGCCAAAGCATCAGCCTGGGTGTTCAGGTCTCTTGATATTTGATCTATGCCAAATAAAGCAAATTTAGCGGTAAGGTTTTTTGCATATTCTAAGTACGAAATCATTTTTGCATCCTTAGCCATATAAATTCCCTTTATTTGATTAGCAATTAGGAGTGAATCAGTTTTTACCTTTAGGTTTTGAACACCGAGGTCTAGACATACCTTTAAACCTGCTATCAGAGCTTCATATTCTGCTTCGTTGTTTATAGCTTTGAACTCACAGCTTATAGCATGCGCTATCATATCTCCCTGTGGTGATTAAAGTACTAATCCTAACTCTGTCCCCCTGGTGTTGGATGCCCCATCTATGAACAGGGTCCATTCTTGGTCTGGGGTTTTATTTTCTAGTTGGTTGACCTCTTTTTTCAGGTCAAGTTCCAGGTTAGGGCTAAAGTCAGCCACAAAGTCTGCTAGGGCCTGCGATTTAATCGATGCCCTGGGTTCAAAGGAGATATCGTACGTGCTGATTTGCACTGACCATTTGGCCATCCTGCCTGAAAGTCCAGGCTTACATAGGACGGATTTTATGGGTAAGTTTGTCCTGACTATAATGGGGTAGCTTTCAAAATAAGGTCGCAATATAGTACATGACATAACCAAAGCTAAAACATATTTCTCAAGTAGTCCATACCTCATCTCAACATCCAGCGGGCTTTTACTTACGTAATAAACAGGGTGTTGTTGGCCATCCTATTCTTTTACAAGGATCGCATGATCTTTGGACAAGAACGGATAAGTATACTGACAGGGTTCTCCCTTTTCTGGTTTAGCCAGCAAGGGCGGAGATGATAGATAAGATTTCAGGTCTTGAAAGGCTGTCTCATGTTCATCCGTCTATTGAAATTGTTTATTCTTTTTGAGAAGGTTGTAAAATGTTTTGCATCTCTCAGAGGATCTCGATATGAAACGGTTCAGGGCAGCTACCCGGCCTGTCAATTTTTGGATATCCTTGACGGATTTGGGTGACTGCAGTTCAGGGATAGCTTTTATCTCTTCAGGGCTGGCTTCTATGCCTCTCTTTGTGACCATGTATCCAAGGAATTTGACTGCCGAGACTCCAAAGTGGCATTTTGCAGGATTGAGCTTCATGTTGTATTTCTCCAATATTTCGAACGCTATTTCCAAATGTTTCACATGATCTTCTGCATTTTTGGATTTCACCATCATGTCGTCTATGTACACCTCCATGATATCACCTATTTGGTCTTTAAACATCATGTTGACCAGGCGCTGGTACGTTGTCCCTGCATTCTTCAGGCCGAAAGGCATTGCAGTGTAACAATATATGCCTCGGTCTGTAATGAATGCAGTACTCTCCTGGTCAGCAGGGTGCGTTACTTCCCTGATCATTCCCATATCCAATAGTTTCTCTACTTCCTCGTTAATTATGGTATTTCTTTCAGCTGTAAATTTCCTCCTTTTCTGTTGTACAGGCTTAAAATATGGGTCAACATTGAGTTTATGCGTAATTATATCAGCTCTAATTCCAGTCATATCAAAATTTGACCAAGCAAACCAAGATGATTTGTTTTTTAAGGAACTTTACTAGTTCAGGCCTGACACTATCTGGGGCGTCAGATCCTACTAAAACATACCTGTCAGGGTACTCAGGGTCCAGAATTACTTGATCTGTTTCCATTCTGGGAGGTGCTACATAAGTGCTCCTGACAGGGTACTGTAATTGCTATGTAAGGGACTTACCTGCCTTGGAAGTCTTCAAAGCTGTTGTGTAGCATTCCTGGGTTGCCTTGTGATCCCCTTTGACTGTGCCTATGCCCCATTCTGTTGGTATCTTGATACACTGGTGATAAGTTGATGGTACGGCCTTGACATTATGAATCCAGGGTCTACCCAAGATCGCGTTGTAAGATGACAGGCAATCAAGGACTCCAAATTTCTCATAAGATGAGACTCCTTCAACGTAAGTTGGGAGGTGGATTTCTCCTAGAGTGCTCCTGGTTTCGCCACTGAATCCTACTAGGACACTGGATTTTTTGGTGATTTGGTCCTCATTGATCTTCATGGCTTTCAGCACGTCAAGCATGATCAAGGTTACTGAGCTTCCTCCGTCTACCAGGATCCTTCTCACTGTGGCGGTTCCAATCTGCATAGAAATTACCAGGCCATCATGATGAACATCAGGAATACCTACCAGGTCACAATCATTGAAAGTGATTGTTGGGATATGGTCTGGTTTGCAGGGTGAGACAGCCCTTGGCGTCCTGGCTATCTTTTTTGCTGCTGAAGTGGTCAGGCCGCAGATTTCTAATCCACCAGATATGAATTTTACTTCGTATATTGGAGGTGGTGGAGGTAGGCTGCGATCCTGCTTATGCTCCTGATCCTCTTTGCCCTGGTTCGCATTCCTGCCTTTCGTCTTGATTAGGTCTTTTAGGTATTCGGATTTCAGCAGATAAGCCACTTCTTTCCTCAGGGTGAAACAGTCATCCGTCGTGTGTCCAATGTCCATGTGGAATTTGCACCATTTTGAATTGTCCCTTCTGGGGTTGGGATTTTCCGACTTCCTGGGCCATCTGACTGCTGATCCCATGTTGTCAAGTCTCTGGATTAATCCTGCAATATCGACACTGAAATTATGTTCGGAAATAGGTGGATAAACCTTAACCTTACCTTGATACTCATGAGCCAGGTTAACTTTTGATTGATCTGGCCTGGAATATGGTGTAGGCCTATAGTTTTTTCCTTTATTGCTCTTCCTACTATTCCTTTCGTAATCCTTTGGTCTACTGGGTGATCCAAGTTTATAGCTTTTATCTTCTTCTAGCCTGATAAAGGCAAGAGTCTTGGCCTGGACGTCCTCGAAGGTATGGTAGAGATACTTAGTGAGCTCGTTGTACAAGTCACTATATTATAGTAACCCCTGCCTGAATGCCTCCACTGCTGTTCCAACGTCACATTTGGGAATGGATACCTTCTCCTTGTTGAATCTCGCAAGGAATGTCCTGAAAGTTTCATCAGGCTTCTGTGTGATTCGGTAAAGGTCACTGGATCGTTTCTCCAACTCTCTGCTACTCGCAAACTGCTAATTGAAGCTGTTGATCAGGTTGGCAAAGGAATGGATGCTTCCAGTTGGCAGGTTAATATACCATTGCAGAGCATGGCCAGTCAGGGTTGTTCCAAATCCCTTACACATGCAAACTTGTCTAAATTCGTTGGGAATAGATGCAGCCAGCATTTTTTGTTTATAGAGAGCCACGTGATTTTGCGAATCTGTGGTTCCATCATAGACCCTCATGGATGGGACCACAAATTTCTTTGGTAAATCTATTTTTGCTATTTTGTCTATGAAAGGTGAATCAGCATAACTGTTAGGAGCAGCTTCTTCCATGCTGGCAGGTACTCCAGGTATCTTATCGAATTTTTCATTGAGTTTCTTGATCTCCTGAACCACTACCATCATGATGGCTGCTGCAGATTCATCAGGTTTTTCATCGTCATTCTTTGGTTCACCGTCATCATCAACATTAATGAATTTAGAACCACTTGGGCTCCCAAAACTGGAGAAATCGATGTTTTTGATGATTGATGCAAATGGGGTTCCTGGCTGGAATCTAGAGCCTGCTCCTTGGGTTTTCTCTAATTTTTGTTTCAGAGCTGACTCAGATTCTCTTAGTTGCAGGATTTCTACTTCAGTTTAGGCTACCTTTTCTTTCAAGCTTTCCAACTCAGCAATTTGCTGGAGAGCTGCATTCAATTGTTCTTCAACGGTAGGCTGGGCCATTTTTGTAGGATTTTTGAGTTTTAGTGAGATAAGAAAAAAGGATTTAAAGAGCTAGATGCCCCACGGTGGGCGCCAATTGTTTTGTGTGGATTTTGCAAGGCGAAATCAGGTCAGGGTAGATTTTAGTATGGTTAACTAGCTCTGTATAGTCCGTTAGTCCGGTCGTCAGGGTTAGATATAGGGCTATTAATATAATAAAAACAACAACAACAAAACAAAGAATTTTGTACGTGGAAAACCCTAGAATGGGAAAAAACCACGGGCACCAAGCCAGGAGAGGATTTAACTATGTAATTGGGAGAGTAAAAGTATGACAATGACAATATTTATAGTATTTCTCTAAGTATTGTATGCGTAGAAGTATGCTTTATCTCGTGTTGATGATCTCCAAAATGTTTCCCAAATGCTCCTTATATAAGCTCTAGCTGAACGGCGGCCTGATGCTGGAATTAATGCAGATTATTCTCCTTAATTGCCCGTAATAATTGACAATATTATTCCCTTAATTGTTGCATTTACTGCGAGATCTTCCCATTCAATGCTGCGTGTATATTCCTTTAATAACGTGAATTCCTAGTCTACTATCGTCCTAATATTTTGACCGTTGTCCTCTCCATGGCCTGGCGCCTATCTTCTTGTATCCTGATAGCCTGACATCCTGACAGCCTGGTAGTCAAGTTAAGATGAGATACTGATCAGGGAGGTTTGCGGATTTCCAGGCCTAACAATGATCAGTCTCTCTCAAATCGCCTAAAGCCTGAATTTGAGAAGGTGCTGAAAGATAAGGGAATCATTCCTGCTGATTCCGAAGTTTGGATCCCTGAAAATTCTCCTATCAGGGCTGACTGGGCATGTCCTGGTTGGTTCTGTATTCATGACTGGGCCTTCAGGGCAGGTTGTAAGCTTCCTTTCTCTCCTCTTATGGTGGAGGTTATTAAAGAAATAGGTGTCCCTTCTTATCAACTGATGCCCATGGTGTGGAAAGTGGTGTCCCTTCTCCGTTGAGTATCTTGATGGGTTTGTGGCGGTGCTTGATTTGCTTGGTTCGGGTTTGTGGGGAAGAGGTATGACGGGATTGGGGATAGAGGACCCCTCCTCGGTGAAATTCTCGGTAAACCGTTCATTGGCAAGTAGTTAGGATTGCTCCCTTTTGTTATCCATTTGATTTTCTTTTCAAAACCCTCGTGGGTTATCCAATGATGTTGCACAAGGATTAACTCCTTATTTATCCTTGTATTTCCCGGAAGGGGAGTGTACTCATTATTCTCATTAAACCTTGGATTGAAGTGTTTTGCGAGTCTTGTAATGAGTCCTCCATTGACGATATGCTTCATCTCATCGTCGTCCCCATTTCGAAACTTAGCCCATTTCTCAAGGAGTACAAGTGGGGCATTAAAATGATATCCACTTCTTACTTGGATCTCAAGATATGATTCCATGAATACGAGATCAAGCTCATTCACAATTGCCGGGTCTCGGCGTGCAAGAATAGTTCCGGATAAGAACCGGTAAGTGAGCCTTAGAATAGGGTTTTGGATGTGAAATTCTAAACATTCCTTGATATACATAAAAAGTCTCGACCGGTCATGGCTCTCCACAATGGTGCCATGCTATACTTCTTAGGTTTTGATGTTCGGGTAGACGAAACATCCAAACCGAGTACATTTGCAAACTCAACAAGAGTCATCATCCTTGTTACATTCTCCAATCTAAACTCTATGCAAATTGTTTTGTTCAAAGTTGTGATCTTTAAGAAACTTAAGAACACAAGAACAAGAGGTCGGTAGGTTTGATCATGTATGTGAAACAAGGTAGAAAGACCAAACAACTCAAAAAGGGCTTCTGTTTGATGGTATATTCCAAGCTTTCTTAATGTTTCATGGCATAGAAATTTGGTAGGAAGAATATTCTTACCAAGTAATCGGTGAAAGACAAGCCTTTTAACATCGTTCACAAACTCAATGTTGGAAAAATCGTCAAACTTGGTGAGATCCACAATCTCTTCATGTTCCCTCCTTAGAGTGATGATGTGAGAAGTAGATGAGCTTCCTCGCACTCTTGGTCTTCTTCTTTCCCTAAATGAAGACCCTCTTGGTCCCATTCTTTGATTGTAAATTTGGAATTTGATTTGTTGAAATATGGAGATGCTCTTTGTGAATTAGATCTTGCTTTTGAATCTTTTTGAAACCCTAGAATTTGCGGGTTTTTGTTTTTGTGGAGTGAATGAGAGCTTGGGATATGTTTTGTAGTCATAAGAGAGGGGGTTTTTATATTGTTAGTGGAAAGAAGGATGAGATGTCACAAATTGTGTGGTGGGGGAAAAATTAAGTTGCGGAATTCGGGAGTAAAAGACGCAGGGGGGACGAGCGGATTCATCATCGGGACGCTCGGATTTCTGGGTGCTGGGACGAGCGTCTTCCTCTTGGGACGCTCGGATTCTCTTATAGAGAAAAATTCCAGATTTTGAAGTAGCCAGGACGAGCGTCCCCAGGTCGGGACGAGCGTCTTTCAACAGTAGGACGAACGGCTTCTTATTTGAGACGCTCGGATTTTCGTACAGCGAGAAATCCCAGAAATTATTGCCAACTAGACGAACGGATTCCCAACGTGACGGGCGTCCAGAATAGGACGAGCGGATTAGCACTTGAGACACTCGGATTTCAGGTCAGAACTAAACAGCTGCTTGTCAGCTCCAGTAGGACGAGCGGATTACCAGGGCGACACTTGGATTCTTTGCTTGGATGAGCGTCTTCCTCTCGGGACGCTCGGATTCCTCCTGCCTTTCGTTCACTCGGATAGAAATGTTTCCCCATACTTGAAAACTAGTTCCTTCATTCATCAAAATGATTAGTGGCCGTCCCTCACTTACTCTCATGGAAAGAATCATGTTTATGATAGAAATGCAATAAAATTAAAAGTACAAGTAAGAAGGGTTAGTATATTTACAAGTGGTGGTTTAGGGAGGACTCCACCAAACTCTCCTTTTGATGATCTCTTCAAGGATGAGGAGGCCCGAGGTAGGTGACCTCGACCTGTCCAATGAATGCTCCCTCATAATATGGCTTCAATCTTTGGCCGTTGACCTTGAATTTGCTTCCATCTTCCGATTTGATCTCAAAGTCTCCATACTTTCCTACCTCGGTGATCACATAAGGACCCATCCATCTAGAGTTCAACTTCCCGGGAAAAAGTCGATATCAAGAATTGAATAGGAGGACTTTATCTCCTTTATGCAAGGCCTTTTGCTTGATTCTCTTGTCATGAAGCAACTTAGTCCTTTCCTTGTATATCTTAGCATTCTCATAAGATTGTAGTCGGAATTCTTCCAACTCTTGGATTTGTATCATCCTCCTTTGACCACTTAATTTGAGATCAAGGTTGAGAGCTTTGATTGCCCAAAAGTTTTTGTATTCTAACTCAATTGGCAAGTGGCATGCCTTCCCATAGACAAGTTTGTAAGAGGAAGCTCCTATGGGAGTCGTATAGGCCGTCCTATAAGCCCAAAGAGCGTCATCAAGCTTCACGCTCCAATCTTTACGAGTCTTGTCTACAACTTTCTCAAGAATTTGCTTGATCTCTCTATTTGAAACTTCAACTTGACCGCTTGTTTGAGGATGGTATCCTAAGCCGGTTCTATGCTGAAAACCATATTTGGTCAAAAGGGATGTGAGCTTCTTCTCGTGAAAATGCGTTCCTCCGTCACTTATGATTGTTCTAGGGACTCTGAATCTTGGGAAAATTATTTTCTTAAAGAGTTTAGTGACCGTTTTTGTTGGAGCTTGTGTCCTCCACAAATTAGTGTGATAACATTTATTAATCTCTTAAAGGTTCACAAGGGTATACTTCGTATTTTATCAGTTGATTAACGATTACCTAATAACGGTTGGCTTGCTAGAAAGTTTGACGTTATTATCATACTGATGGCGGTGATCAACTGGTCCCTGAAAGTCACACCTAAAGGATGTGTTTGAGAGATGTGGTTATGGAAATATAATCACATTGATGCCTTATATGACTAAACAGTTAGTCAACGTGTTGATGAGACGCTTATTTAATTTAATTAAATAATATTAGCTGAGACGAATTAACTATTAATTCGTAAATTGAATATAATATGTTATATTTAATAAATGTATATAATGTTAGCTTAAACGAATTAAGATATTAATTCGTAATTAAACGTAACCAGCTATATTTAATTAGCTAATTATAAATATGCGATATTTATAGTTAAAGTATATATATTATACGATATTGTCATAATTATTTATTGACCCGTATTAATAATTCCCACAAGTGGTATCAGAGCCAAGGCCACGAAATTATTTTGATGATTATCATATTTGATTTAAACAAATTTTAGAGAAAAAAAAAGGGATTCGACTGTCAAAAAATTTTTTTGGCCGTAGGGTTTATTTTTTTTGCCGATTGCTTTTGTTTTTTTGGTGATTTATTTCCATTTTGATTCATTCATTTTATTGTTTTAATAAGTTAAAATGATTACATGATGAATTTGTAGATGTTTTGATTTAATTAGGATTAAATTGAAATGTAAATGGAATAGTTTTGGTTGATGATGATAAATTGTTTTTGCTATATAGTTTTTGGCATAAATGGTTCTAAAGCGTTGTTTAGAATCATGTTTCATAAATTTACATGTTTAAATTATAAGGTGATTATGCCAAGCTTGTTCTAATAGCAACTATAAACAATTTTGTTCATCTAAATTTTTTTTGTTTTATGGACTAATGCCGAAATGAAAAATTAGGGCTGTTTTCGTTTTTTTCATTTCAGCCGTGTATAATAAAAAAAAAAGGTTGTTTTGTTTTTTTTATTTTCAGCCGTGTGCCATAAAAAAAAAACGGTTTTAGTTTTGTTTTTGCTTTGGCCGTGAGCTGAAAAGAAAAGAAAAAAATGGATTGTTTTTGCTTTTGTTTTAGGGCAATAGCCGAGAAAAAGAAAAAAAAAAGAGGCTGTTTTTTTATTTTGCTTTTTGCCGGAAAAAAAAAAAAAACTTGTTTTGTTTTTTTCCCCTGTTTTGCCGAGACCCAAAAAAAAAAAAAAAAAAAAAAAAAAAAAAAGGTTTTTGTTTTTGTTTGTTTTGGCCAATTATGATTATACATTAAATTTATAATGTATGATTAATTGGTATGAAGAAGTTCACAATTATAAGATACCTAATTATTTTAAAGAAGTTTAAAATAATGTTGGATTAAATTCATATTACAAGTTTAATGTGAATTAAGATTGAATTAATGTGAGTAATTGAGGAATTGTCACTTAATTTGATCATTTAAATAGGTGGTTTGGAAATTAATCTACATAATTAAGGAATTATGTCTTGCATGTTTAATTTATTTAGTTGATGCATTTTTAGTTGAATGAATCGTTGAATGGATTTATTTACGTATTTTTGCAATCGGTTGTAATTTGTAATACCTAGTGTGGCCTTAGTCAAATTATGTTTTCGTAATGATGGAAACATAATTTTTAATGTAATTTGAGATCTCGTATCTCCTTTTGGTTTTCTTTATTTATTACGGTTTTGAAATTAGAATGTAAATAGGTTTATTATGTAATTTTAAATTGTAATTTTTTGAGAAGACTAAAGATGGAGATTGGAGCTCACTCCCGCTACATGGATCAAGATGGAACATCAAGACAAGCTTCTCGGGGTCCAAGGATGGATTTCAAAGTTGTATTTATGTTCATTTTGATAGATAGGTCACACTAGGACTTTATTTTGTTTTACGTTTTACCGTTCTTATTGCTTTTCATTCACATGCTAGTTAGTGCATCATTTTCCGCCTAAAACCAAACTACCTACTAAAATGCATGAAAATTGACTCATATAGATTGTATGTTCGTTTTCATAGACATACAGATGTCACACAATTTAAGCCATCATCTTAGTTTATTCATTCACGCATGCTAGACATTAGTTCACTTAAAATGAATTAAAATAAAGTTGATGGGATCTTCCTCTAAAACGGAAATTTAGACTAGTCTTTATAAGGGCAAACAACTATGAATCCCTTCTTCGTCGGTAGGCATAATATGACCCCTTCTACGTTGGGTAAGTAGTTTGTGTTGACTTAGTTTATATCAACATTATAGTCCGAAGAGTTTCTCGTGATTATGATGGACTAAAGATAGAATTTACAGAAATTTATCGAACAAGAATTCTAACAGTAGAATTAGCCAAAAGGTTGGCTTATCAATTTACAGATAATTGAGTCTTGGGATCATTTATATAATTCTTGAAGGAGGTCAATTATATAAATGCTTGAGTCTTCGCTTATAACAGTTTTTGCATTAAGACTTAAAATCAAAACGATGCATATGCTTATTTTTTTTATTCTTCTTTTCGCAGTGTAGAATACGTTTATTTTGATAATACTGTTACAACAAATGGCTGGAAATAACGAAATCCCAATGCCGAGTGCCACACTTGGACGCGAGTCCTGGCTTAAAGTTTTTATGGACAACATGAATCAGTTCACACGACTGAAGAATGATGGGTCCAACTTTGCGGACTGGGAGGCAGCACTACGGAATACTGCCATTACTGACGGTAAGCCCAAGTACTTAACTGAGCCAATACCGGTAAACCCAGGCCCCAATGCAGGAGTTAAAGAGTCACTTGCTTATAGTGATTTCGTCATGGAAGCGGGTGCGATAAAGAACGTACTCATCTTTGCAATGGAAACCAATTTACAGAGACGCTTCATTGCCCAAGGTGCAAACAAGATTTTCACCACGCTCACTAACGAGTTCTCAAAAGCACCGAGAATCGTTACTTATGAGCATACCTGTCGCTTCTTTGATGCGAAACTTCAAAAGGGCCAACCGGTTAGCCTACACATTCTTAACATGATTGAGAATGTCGAGAAATTGGAGGCACTTGATTGCAAAATCAGTGAGAGCATAGTCATTGACCGAATGCTTCATTCTCTTCATGATGGTTTTGCCCTTTTTAGGGCGAACTACTACATGAATGACTTGAAGAAAAGTCCTCATGAGCTACACTCACTTCTCGTACAGACCGAGAAGGATATGAAATTGAGTGGGAGCATGAAGCAGGATGTTCTCACGATTTCCAACAAGAATAAAGGTAAGGGCAAAGCTCCAGGCGACCTAACTGTAGGTAAGCCAAAGTTTAAAAAGCCAGGAAACGGTAAGAGTGGGCCTGGTGAGACTAGTGGCTCACAGGGCAAGACAAAGAGCAAGGGCGGTGACATTGAATGCCACCATTGTCACAAGACTGGACATTGGAGGAGGAACTGTCCCGTGCACCGTGAGGACATAAAAGCAGGCCGCGTCGTTCCTGTTGGTATGTCATCTTATATTCATATGATTGAGATTAACCATGCAAGTTTCGGAACTTGGGTACTTGATACTGGTTGTGGTTCTCATCTGTGTAATCATTTGTAGGGCCTAAAAAACATTCCACCTCTCGGAAAGGGTGATGTGGACCTGCGAGTCGGGAATGGAGCTAGAGTCGCTGCAGTCTCGAAGGGAACATATGTAATCCAACTCCCTAGTGGTTTTGAGTTATTTTTAAATAACTGTTACTATGTACCCAGTTTGTCTAAGAACATTATTTCTGTTTCCGTACTTGATAAGGACGGTTTTTCATTTTTAATAAAGGATAATAGCTGTATTTTCTCTTTCAATGAAATGATTTATGGCAAAGCAGTTTCCATGAATGGAATTTATATCTTAGATCAAACCACGGAAATATTACACGTGAATAATAAGAAGTTAAAGGTTGGTGACAAAGATCAAACTTATCTATGGCATTGTCGAATGGGACACATAAATGAAAAACGTGTAAAGAAACTCGTCGATAATGGGACTATTCCCGCATTCGATTTTTCTACATATGGCACGTGTGAATCATGTCTCATTGGAAAAATGACTCGAATTTCCTTCAAAGGTGTTGGAATGCGCGCTAGTGACCTATTAGGACTCATACATACTGATGTTTGTGGGCCTATGTCAATTACCGCTAGAGATGGCTATAGATATTTTATCACTTTCACGGACGATTTGAGTAGATACGGATATGTCTACTTAATGAAGCATAAAAGTGAGTCGTTTGAGAAATTCAAGGAATACCAGAACAGAGTTGAGAACCAACTGCGTAGAAAGGTTAAAGCACTCCGTTCAGATCGGGGTGGCGAATATCTTTCAAATGAGTTTGATCAACACCTTAAAGACTGCGGAATCGTTTTGTAGTTAACTCCACCTGGAACACCTCAATTAAATGGTGTGTCCGAACGGAGAAATCGAACATTACTTGATATGGTTCGGTCCATGATGAGTCACATGGTAGTACCTGATTCATTATGGGATTTTGCTCTTTTGTCAGCTACTCTTATACTTAACCGAAGTCCGACTAAAGCTGTCGACAAGACTCCATATGAAATGTGGAAGGGAACGGTCCCTAACTTGTCCTTTATTCGGGTTTGGGGCTGCGAGGCTTATATCAAGTGGAGACACGAGGATAAGCTCGGCCCGCGATCGGTCAAGACATACTTTATTGGTTATCCAAAAGGAATGTTTGGTCATTACTTCTATTCGCGTACCGAACATCAAGTTTTTGTTGCGGCTAGTGCGACGTTCTTAGAGAAAGAATTTCTCGAGAACAAGACAAGTAATAGAACCTTCGAGCTGTCGGAGATTCCAGAACCAACAACCGAGGAACAGATGGAGGAAGTTGTTCCTCCAACTGATGATACGGTTAATATTCATGAGGAACCTAGGAGGTCGGGTAGAGTCTCTAATCCTCCGGACAGATACATTTGAATGGTCGAGGAGAATGACGTTTTGCTCCTAGAGAGTAATGAACCCGCTACCTATAAAGGTGCTATGGCCTGTTCCGACTCAAAGCTATCGCTTGAAGCCATGCAATCCGAGATGGACTCCATGTATGAGAATGACGTATGGGATCTAGTTGATTTACCTAATAAGGTAAAACCTCTACAGTGCAAATGGCTTTACAAAATAAAGCATTCTGTACCTATAAGGCACGACTAGTGGCAAAAGGTTTCACTCAAGTGCACGAATTGCATTATAATGAGATTTTTGCACCTGTAGTCATGCTACGTTCTATTCGGATAATCTTAGCGATTGCCGCTTTTCATGACTATGAAATTTGGCAAATGGATGTGAAAACCGCCTTCTTAAACGGTTATTTGGAGGAAGAGTTGTACATGGTGCAACCCGAAGGTTTCATAGATCCTGAACATCCTAAGAAAGTATGCAAGCTTAAGCGTTCCATTTATGGACTTAAGCAAGCTTCTCGGAGTTGGAATCATCATTTCGACCAGGTAATAAAAGAGTATGGTTTCACTCGATCGGTCGAGGAACCATGCTTATATATCAAGTCGAGTGGGAGCAAGATTGTTTTCTTGATATTGTATGTCGATGACATACTCTTGATTGGGAATGACATTCCTCTCTTATCTTCGGTTAAAGGATGGTTGAAGAACCATTTCCAGATGAAAGATCTGGGTGAGGCACAACGCATACTGAGAATCCGTATCTACCGAGATAGATCACGACGGACGTTATCACGTAGTCAGGAGTCTTATTTGGATAAGATTCTTGAGAGGTTCAGCATGACCAACTCCAAGAAGGGGAACCTTCCAATGACGTCTGGGATGCAGTTGAGCAAGTCTCAGTCACCCACGACACGTGAAGGGATTGAGCGCATGAGTCGTGTTCCTTATGCATCTGTAATAGGATCAATCATGTATGCCATGATATGCACACGTCCAGACGTGGCATATGCATTGAGTATGACGAGTCGGTACCAAAAGAATTCAGGTGAAACACACTGGATAGCTGTTAAAAATATCCTTAAGTACCTACGGAGGACCAAGGATAGGGTATTGACTTATGGAGGCGATAGTAAGCTATGCGCAATCGGTTACGCTGATGCTAGCTTCCAAACGGATCGAGATGATTCAAAATCTCAGTCCGGGTTCGTCTTCACTCTTAATGGTGCTGCGGTCAGCTGGAAGAGTTTCAAACAGAGTGTTGTAGCAGATTCTAATACTGAATCCGAGTACTATGCCGCTTCGGAGGCAGCAAAGGAAGCTATATGGATGCGTCAATTCTTACAAGGACTTACGATAGTTCCTAGTTCGAATGACCCAATCACTATCTATTGTGACAATAGAGGTGCCATCTTCCAGGCTAAGGAGCCAAACTCTAGCAACAAGTCTAGACATGTACATCGGAAAGCTCACCTGATCCGTGATTACGTGGAGCAAGAAGAGATAGTGATTGACAAGATAGCTTCGGATGATAACATCGCGGACCCTCTCACTAAAACGTTGAATTTTAATAAGCATGAAGGGCACGTTATTTCCATGGGAATTAAACGTGTTCCTGAGTTGTAGTAGTTGATTATGGATTTGATACATTATCTTTTTCATATACTATTTATAACTTCATCGTTTTTATAATATTTTGTTTTTCATGAGGATTGTACCGACAACATTGAATGCCACAAAGTGAACTGAATTACATTATATTTGTTTTGGTCCGTAATCGCCTTAATGAGCTGATAACTCTGGCTATTATATTGTGCAGTCGATTGATGGTGGGTTCAACGAGCCATAAGTCAAACGGTTGACTGATCGATCACAGATGCGAGATTATAACGATACCTCGTAGGACAAATTTTTCGTGACAACGTAATGGAGTCCTAAATGTTTAAAACCATTCGGTGCCAGGTCGTGGATTGGACGTCCATTGTGTTCCTAGAGTCGATTCTTTTGACTATCGACTGTCTCTTGAGATTAAGGCAGTTTTGGGGGGACTTTGGTTTCATTCTCATGGTCTGCCGTAACTGGAGACTAAGTAGTTTTTTTCTGGGTCATTTCATACTGTGCTTACATCTGCAGGATTCGAGTTGAGGAAAATATCCAACCCTTATCAGGTTTAGTTATTTCTCAGGGCCACTCGAGGAGTTGTAACTGAAATGCATGGCCATTCTCGAATGATGATTCGTTTATCAGTTAAGTTACTCTATAGTCGGGGAAATCATTCTTGATATTGATCACTTGTAAAATACGACCTTTGTGAATACGGATTTTGTAAATTGTTTTACATTGAGTGGGAGAAATTTTAGGATATGAGAATCGGTTATCGCACATACACTTGTGAGGACAAGTGGGAGTTTGTTGGAGCTTGTGTCCTCCACAAATTAGTGTGATAACATTTATAAATCTCTTAAAGGTTCACAAGGGTATACTTCGTATTTTATCAGTTGATTAACGATTACCTAATAACGGTTGGCTTGCTAGAAAGTTTGATGTTCTTATCATACTGATGGCGGTGATCAACTGGTCCCTAAAAGTCACACCTAAAGGATGTGTTTGAGAGATGTGGTTATGGAAATATAATCACATTGATGCCTTATATGACTAAACAGTTAGTCAACGTGTTGATGAGACGATTATTTAATTTAATTAAATAAAATTAGCTAAGACGAATTAACTGTCAATTCGTAAATTGAATATAATATGTTATATTTAATAAATGTATATAATGTTAGCTTAAACGAATTAAGATGTTAATTCGTAATTAAACGTAACCAGTTATATTTAATTAGCTAATTATAAATATGCGATATTTATAGTTAAAGTATATATATTATACGATATTGTCATAATTATTTATTGACCCGTATTAATAAATCAACTGCAAGCTGTCGTGTGTAGACTAGTTAATACGGAATAAAATAAATGACAATTTATAATTTACACACTTTGTATACATTTTGAAAAAGACCAAAAATAAGAAGATTTAATCACCTTATTTTTGGTAGGTGAAAAACCGAAAATAAGGAGATAATATCTCTTATTTTCGGTTAGGGTAAAAATAAAAAGGGAAGAAAATATCTCCCCTATATGACTCCTTTCACACGGTTTGGAGAGGAGAGAGAGAGATTATTTTCTAACCTAGTTTTTCCTATCATTTCTCTCATCAAAATCACACACATAAACCCTAATATTTACAGAAAATTGGGGATCTCATTCTAGCAATTTGAGGGGCATTTCTCGGAGCATCTTGGGTGCAACTAATAGGCGACTATCATTGCGATATTTTTCTTAGGCCGAATTTGCTAGGACCGAAGGTTGATTCTTCATACTCTACTATTTTTTTTATGTAATTTTCATTCATGACTAGTTATCATCTTTATAATTTCGTTATAATCCTTATTATTAAAGGGAAGCATACAGATAATTCCCACAGTTTTTGCATCATCGGTTGGGGTGGCAATTGCCTCCACCCATTTTGAGACATAGTCTACGGCCACAAGGATATATTTGTTTCCCTTGGATGTCACGAACGGCCCTTGGTAGTCGATCTCCCAAACGTCGAAGATCTCCACCTCTAGTATGCCCCTTTGTGGCATTTCATTCCTCCAAGAGATATTCTCCGTCCTTTGACAAGCATCACAATGAAGGATGAATTCCCTTGCATCATAGAACATCGTAGGCCAATAGAAGCCCGATTGAAGAATTTTTGCAATGGTTCTCCTTGCTCCGTGGTGTCCACCGTAAGGAGATGAATGGCATCCTTCCAAGACTCCTTGAATCTCCCATTGAGGGATGCGCCTTCGGTAGATCCCATCACTTCACTCCTTGTAAAGGTTTGGGTCATCCCAAATATACCTCTTTACATCGAATAAGAACCTCTTTCTTTGGTTGTAGTTTAAGTTTGGAGGGAGTACTCTTCCAACAATATAGTTGGCATAATCGGCAAACCATGGGGTGATATGTCTCTCAACTTGTGTTTGAATAGCCATCAAGATATCATCGGGGAAAGAGTCATTGATCGGTGTTTCTCCTTCTTCTTCATGAAACCGGATTCTTGACAAATTATCCGCCACTACATTTTCGGCTCCTTTCTTGTCTCTTATTTCCAAGTCGAATTCTTAATAAAGCAAAATCCATCTCAACAACCTTGGTTTTGCCTCTTTCTTTATCAAGAGATGTCGAAGGGCAAGGTGATCCGAAAAGACAATCACTTTGGATCCAAGTAAGTAGGAACGAAATTTGTCCAAAGCATAAACAATGGAAAGAAGCTCTTTCTCGGTGGTATCATAGTTCACTTGAGAAGAATCAAGAGTCTTGCTTATATAGTAGATAGCATGTAGAGCTCTCCCTACCCGTTGGCCAAGAACCGCTCCAACGGCGTAGTTACTAGCATCACACATAATCTCGAACGGTAGTTCCCAATTTGGTGGTTGAATGATCAGTGCCGAGATTAGTGCTTCCTTGATTCTATTAACGGCTTCAACACACTCATTAGTGAAATGGAATTGGGCATCTTTAAGTAAGAGTTGAGTGAGGGGTTTCGCGATTTTTGAGAAATCTTTTATGAAACGGTGATAGAAACCCGCGTGACCGAGAAAACTTCTCACCCCTCTAACATTCACGGGAGGTGGGAGTTTCTCTATCACCTCAACCTTAGCTTTATCGACCACGATGCCCTTTTCCGAGATTAAATTATCCAAAACAATTCCGTCATTGACCATGAAGTGACACTTTTCCCAATTTAAAACGAGACTAACATCTTCACATTTTTGCAATACAAGAGAAAGATTATGCAAACATGAGTCAAAGTTTTTTCCACAAACGCTAAAATCATCCATAAAAACTTCCATTATGGTCTCTAGGTAGTCGGAAAAGACACTCATCATGCATCTTGGAAAAGTAGCGGGGGCATTACACAAGCCAAAAGGCATCCTGTTATATGCAAAAGTACCATAAGGGCATGTGAAGGTGGTCCTGTGTTGGTCATCCGGGTGTATAGGGATTTGAAAGAATCCCGAATACCCGTCAAGATAGCAAAAGAACTTGTTGGAGGCTAGCCTCTCAAGCATTTGGTCAATGAATGGTAGGGAAGCATACAGATAATTTCGTTATAATCCTTATTATTAAAGGGAAGCATACAGATAATTCCCACAATTTTTGCATCATCGGTTGGGGTGGCAATTGCCTCCACCCATTTTGAGACATAGTCTACGGCCACAAGGATATATTTGTTTCCCTTGGATGTCACGAACGGCCCTTGGTAGTCGATCTCCCAAACGTCGAAGATCTCCACCTCTAGTATGCCCCTTTGTGGCATTTCATTCCTCTAAGAGATATTCTCCGTCCTTTGACAAGCATCACAATGAAGGATGAATTCCCTTGCATCTTAGAACATCGTAGGCCAATAGAAGCCCGATTGAAGAATTTTTGCAATGGTTCTCCTTGCTCCGTGGTGTCCACCGTAAGGAGATGAATGGCATCCTTCCAAGACTCCTTGAATCTCCCATTGAGGGATGCGCCTTCGGTAGAGCCCATCACTTCACTCCTTGTAAAGGTTTGGGTCATCCCAAATATACCTCTTTACATCGAATAAGAACCTCTTTCTTTGGTTGTAGTTTAAGTTTGGAGGGAGTACTCTTCCAACAATATAGTTGGCATAATCGGCAAACCATGGGGTGATATGTCTCTCAACTTGTGTTTGAATAGCCATCACGATATCTGATACGTGCCTAATGTATAGTCTTTTTAGCCTATTTCAGCACGTATTTCTATGCATTTCTATACTGTTTTTATGGTATTTTGCCCCGAATTGGCTACTTTGGTGTATTTTATCCCTTTTGTAGGGATGATCGCGAAAGTAGTGGAACCACACTCCTTTTTGTCCTTTTTGCATGCATTTAGAGGAGACGGGATTGTCCCAGAGTGAGACACTGCACTTGGAAGCGTCATGGCACGCATTACGAGACACTTGGGTGAAGACGCGAGCTGAAATGAAGACAAAATTACTCGATCGAGCTGTTTGCTAGTCGATCGAGTGGTTTCTACACCCCCTGTTACTCGATCGAGAGGTTTACCAGTCGATCGAGTAATCTGCACAAGACCAAGTCCTCGATCGAGTAACCTGTTGGTCGATCGAGTGACTTTTGCTGAGAAGTTGGTCGATCGAGTGGTTTAATCCACTCGATCGAGTGGTTTCGACATTATGGGCTTTTAATCAGTCCGTGTTTTATTTATTTCCGCACAAACTCTTTGTTTGTTTGGCTATTTAACCTATGATTTACTAGGTTATTAGCATTTTTTTTTACTATCTCATAGACTATAAAACTTTTCACTGTAAACCTTGCTACGTTACTTTGCTTTTCTCCACTGCTACTTTACTTTGGGTTATTTATTGCTCGGATTCCGTTGTTCTTTACGCCGGATTCGCACTGATTGTAATCCTTTCTCTCCCTTATTTAATAATAATCATTTGTTTGCTTTAATTTCTCATTTGTGTTCTCATTTCCCTTTGCCCTAATTTTCATTATTGCGATTTGTTGTTCATTCATTATGTTTCCTGCTGGTAAATTATTTGCTGTTAGTTTAATCACCGATATGAGTAGCTAAATTCCCTTCATGTTGGGATTAGGGAATCATGGGTAGAAAGATGACGATTTAGTAGATGAATTAGACGAATTGATCACGAGACTCATCACTATAGCAATTTAACTGTAATTCCCGACCTAGTTGAGTGCACGCTTCTATGTCACCCATTAAACTGGCTAAAATTAATCCTGGATCGAAATATTGGACTAAATAGGCCTGCTATAAACAGTAGACTACCCTAATGAGGACGAAAGTTAAGTTAATGGTATTTTAGGATAGAAAGTGGACCGAAAGGACCTTTTAACATCCGTCTCACATTAGTTAAATCCGAGTCATTTATTCTTTGAGTTATTGGACTACCGTAGTGAACCGAAATCCCGACATGTCCCTCTCTTCTTGATAGTTTAATCATATTTTATTGCTTTTTTTTCTTTGCCTTATTTCTCTTCCCTTCAGACTTCGTAGTTTAGAACCAATTTCAACCAAACCCCCAATTGTTACCATAGGATTAGAAATAGACAGCTATAATTACGTTACCTCCCAGTGGATTCGATACTCGACTGCCTCTACTACATTTTAGTTGAGACCGTTAGGTTTTAACTTTGATAGGGTTGCGATAGCCGTGTCAAATTTTGGCGCCGTTGCCGGGGAGGCAATTGTTCAAATTATTAGTTGCTTTATTTTTAGTCCTTTTCAGTCTAAGGGACACCCGTTCCTTGGACTATTCTTATTTTCTGTTGTAGTTTCTTCTTATGCGCAAGTCGCAAGGTGGTCCACTACTACCATTCGATCCTGAGATTGAAAGATCTCTGCACGTAAAGAGGATATTGTTTCAAGATCAATAGTTAGAAGAAGAGTCTAGTTCTCGTTCCAACTTTTACGAGAACGAACTGTTCGAGGACAACCCACCGTCTTCTCCAGTTTCTAATTCATCGATTGAAATCGTTATTTTTCCGATTTTCCCGAAATGGCCGAAGAAGCGACCATTGCCGTCATTCGAACCCACAAGAGGATATTTATAAGGGGTTCGAGCTACCGGGAAGCTCGCAAATTGAGCCGAAACCTTCTTACCTTAATATGGTTGAGAAGAATCGATTCGGTGGGGGGCTGCAAACGAGGATGCAAAGCAAAGCACATGGAGACTTTTATTGATTATCGCTGCTCCATACCCCCACCTCATCGGCGTGATGGTGACCGATCGATAAAAGAAACCTTGTTGATCTTCTCACTCCGCGATGCTGCGAGGGAGTGGTATAGGGATTTGGACCGAGCTGCTCACGGCATAATTGATTGGAATTCATTGGCTTTAGCGTTCTATAAGAAGTACTTTTCTGCATCGAGGACTATTGCCATTAGAGCTCAGATAACGAGCTTCAAACAAGGGCCTGACGAGAACTTTCACGAGGCATGGACTCGATTTAAGAAGCTAGTGCGAACCATACCGCACCATGGTTTCGAAAAGTGGAGTCTATGCAATCATTTCTATAATGGATTGTATGACGATCGAGTGCCATTTTGGATCTCATGACCAATGGCCGGTTTCTTTGAAAACTTGGGAGCAACCAAGGGATGGAAGATCATAGATGATTTGGCCATCCATAAGGCTGAATATGGGAACTCGAGAGGAAATCAAAGAAGAGTTGCTGAGTCTTCTTCTGTCGCTGCACTTGAAGCCCTCACTGCAAGGTTTGACAAGTATGAGCTAGGAGGAGTTTCCAAGGGGGGCATGTACCAGGTTAATGTTGTGACAGACGGTCTTTTCGTCTGTAGAAGATGTGGGGGAGAGGGACATGTTTCAGATCATTGTCCCAGTTCCTACGAGTCATGCGCTGCCTTTCAACATTACAGGCAGAACAACAGTTACTACGAGCCGAATGTCCACCCCAATTTGAGGTGGAGCAATCAGAACGTGCTCAACCCCACGGCTCCTCCAACCCAGCAACCGTATATTCCTCCACACAAGAATCAACAGGGCTATCAGAAGCCTCCTTCTTTCAACCCTCCTAACCAAGGTGCATCATCTTCTAGTGGGGTAAGTGAAATGGGTGAGCTTAAGTCCATGATGCAAGCCATTACAAAGCAGCTTCATGCGAGTGATCAACAAAGAAGCTCAAGTGATCAACAGAGAGATGCATCCATAAAGGCACTTGAAACTCAAGTTGCCCAATTGGCCGCGAATCAGTCCACAAGAAAGCAGGGTCATTTACCGACTCAAAATGAGAAGAATCCACATGAGACGGTAAATCTGATAGAATTAAGAAGCGGTCTTTCTTATGAGGGACCGGAAGTGTCGAAATCAGACCCGAAGATAGCTGTAACTGATGATGAACAGTGTTCTGCCAAGAAAAAAGGGCTCACGACAAAGCAGTTACTCGATCGACTGAAATCTGGTGGTCGATCGAATGGAATTGGTGAAGAAAGCCCTCGATCGAGTGGTTGTTCTGCTCGATCGAGTGAACGGGAAACTGAGGTTGGTCGATCGAGTGGTAATGTTACTCGATCGAATGATTTTGATGAGGAAACTGCTCGATCGAGTGAGCATATTGGTCGATCGAGTGATATTGATGACGGGAAGCTTATACGAGAGCCTGCTAGTGCTCGTTTAAGCGAGAAATCACCAGAAAGACCTCGTTCGAGAGGTAAGAAGCGTCCAAAGGATATTGAACTTGCACCGGAAGACACTTTGGAAGAGAGAAACAAGGGACTCGAGATACCAATCACGGTTCCCTTCCCGAGGCGGCTGCAGAATACCAAAGTTAATCAACAGTTTGGCAAATTTGTTGAACTTTTGAAGAGCTTGGAAGTCTCCGTACCGTTCACTGAATTGCTGACTAAGGTACCCTCTTATTTAAAGTTTATGAAAGAAATTTTAGCACGTAAGAGGACTATTAATGACAGTGAGACCGTAGCTTTGACTAAGGTGGGGTCAGCCCTATTTCAAAATAAGTTACCCCCTAAGCAATCAGACCCGGGTAGTTTTTCGATTCCGTGTCATATCGGTATGCAGTTGATTGATAATGCGCTATGCGATTTAGGCGCTAGCGTAAGTGTCTTACCTTTGTCTCTGGCTAAGAGACTTGGTTTGACAAAACTGAGTTGCACCAACATGACTGTCCAGATGGCCGACCGTAGTCTATCACGGCCATTAGGTATAGTAGAAGACGTACGTGTTCAGATCGGGAAGTTCTTTATTGCCGTTGATTTCGTTGTCTTAGACATCCCCGAAGATGCACACACCCCTATTATTTTAGGGAGACCATTTCTATCCACTGCCCGTGCAGTTATAGACGTCAGGGGGAAGACTTTGACCTTTCAGGTAGGGGATGAGGAGCGATTTTCATCATCAAGTTTCGGAGAGCTCCCATGCAAGCTCAGCCTTGCAATGCTCTCTCTTCTATTGTTCCTATTATTGACACTCCAGATGAAAATTTGGAGAATATTGCTGTTATTGTTAACCCTCCGCCTCAAATTGAGAGCAAGAAGGAGGAAAGTTCGTCTGTTTTCCTTGCTGCAGGTAGAGATGAAAGCAATAAAGGAGTTGTCAAAGGACGTTGTGCAACTATTGTCAATCAAACTGGAGCCAAGGGTGCCGAAGAAGATGACAGAGGAGCGAGAACGAAGAAGGTTCGAACCTACGTGGATTGGAACTACATTCCTCCTACTGTTGCAAATAGTGATTCAAGCTCATGGAAACTGAAGAGGTCGGTCAGTATTGCTGAGGTGACGTCCTCTAGTCAGAAGCCCACGAAGGGGCCACTGAAATTTGATGAGAATTAAACGGGGAAATGCCCCGTATAACACCTTGTAATAGATATTTTTGAATTTCTTTCACATTTACTTTATTACGTTTTAATTAGGACAATTAGTTTAGACAGTTTTTTAGCATAGACGTAAGACTATAGACTGTGTTTTTTGCGTATTTGGTATTTTGGGAAACTCTTGGACGTGTTTTTATGCAGGTTTGGGGAAGTCTCACGCATTTCAAGGAAGAAAGGACGAAATTCAAAGAGCCTACGAGAGGAAGCCCTCGATCGAGTACTTTTTGTTACTCCATCGAGTGAGTTTATGGTCGATCGAGTAGTCCATGTACTCGATCGAGAAAAGCCAAGGGAACAACTGATCGATCGAGTGGATGCTTGTCGATCGAGTAAGGGGAACATCAAAAGTCCTCGATCAAGTGATTAAAAACCACTCGATCGAGTGGAAATGAACAGTGGACACGGGAGTTTTCTATCTTAAACTCTCTATTTCCTAATTCTATTTCATTTCACCCTAATTCCGTCTAACCCGTCTCCCTAATTGCGTTTTCCATTCCCCCAAATCCCCATTTTCTTGCCCAAAATCACCAAATCCGTCACCTACAATTCATTGCTAGCACTTTAATCTTCAATAGCCCCTTGATTTCCCCTCTATTTGTGTCCATTTTCACTGTTTTAAAAGGGATTTAGGGTTTGCGGTTTTAAGCTTGTTAAATCGCCATTGTTGCTTGTTTATTTGAAGTTTAATTGCAATTGTAGGATCTTTCTCACCAAGTAAGCATTCCTTTTACCTTTTTTGCATTTTAATTTCAATTACTTTGATTATTTTGAGGTAAAAATCGAATTAGGGTTTGAATATCCATGTCTAGTCGAAGTTTTTCGACTTAATTGTGTTTGTGTGCCCTTATTTAGCTTGCTTGATGATCACATCTCAATTCCTCACTGTTTTCACATGTTTAGTTCGAAATTTGCGCGAGTTCCCGCGATTAGGGCTTCTAAGTCGAATTTTTCGACTGTCAGACGGTCTATATGCTTTCTTGCTTGTTTAACTTCAGTTCTTGCATACTTGTTGCTGTAGTTAACTGTTTTTTTTCCGTCTCCTATCGCCTTTATATGCTGTAAATCATTGGGAATAATGCACTGTGAGTCGAAATTTTTCGACTGCTAGGGGACTTACATGCTATCATGCAGCTTTTCATGCTGTTTTTAGTCTCCGTTAGCAGTCATTACATTGTCATTTTATCATCACTCACATTCTGTACTTCGAACTTATTGAGGACTGTTGGTTTTTATCTGCTGAGAGTCGATTTTCTTTCGATCGATAGGGCCTTTATGTCTTTGTCACATGTTGGTTAACGTGTTGTTTTAACCACGGTTAGCGTACCGTCTTTCTTATCATGCCTTTACCATATTGCAGGATGGATACTAGTTCTTTGCCTTCCACTAGTACCACCTCCAGTCCATCCTCGAGCGAGTCAGTGGCCCGTGCTGTTGCCACTGGCTCCACCTTAGTCACAACGCAGCTTTCAATTCTGTTTTTCTCTTCTACCAGGCCTTTGTCTATCTTTGGACGAGGATTCACGCCTCGTTTCCCGACGCCCGGTATCTTGCCACCTAGGCCGCATCGCCGGCCAGCCGCTTAGCCCTTACTTCCAGCCCCTTCGAGGTCATTGTTACGGAGAGGCCGCTCTCACCCCTTTACCAGGGATGCCCACGGTACGCTTTGCTTCCGCGGATCACCGGACTCGGTTATCCGCTTTACTTCGTTGCCCTCTCTCCTCTACCCGTTTCCTTGCACGGACTGACCTAGAGACCTTAGGGATTTATGAGGAGGTCTGTAGTTTGTTGAACGGGACGGGTATGTCGGGTCTGATTACGATGCAGGAAGCTGCTATTCGTATCCCTACATACGAGTTTTTCAGCTCCTACTCTTTTGACACCGACTCTTACGATTCCAACCCTTCTAGTCCTTGCATTCACTTCCGACTCCGCAATGAGTCGCACCATTGGACTTTGGCCAAGTTTGGGGAGGTTCTAGGCCTCGTTAGTGACGGCCCCACCGACCCACCTCGGGATCTCCTTCAGCCACTCTGGGCTGCGCTTTCTCACACTCCCTTCCCCGCACGGAAGGGAGCCCACGTACACTTACCTGTCCCCCGTTACTTCTTGAGACTGATAGAAGAGACCATCTTTAGGCGACCTGAGCCCAATAACGTGACCAACACTGAGCTAGCGATCCTCGCGGGGTACCTTAACATTGACTACGGTACCCCGTTTGTTCTAAACATTGCCTATTTAGTAGCTCAGCATTGGAACGGGATTGGGACAAGGGTCAAGACCGTTGTTGTCTGCGGCGGGCTAGTGACTAGGATTGCCCGCCACCTTTATCCCACCGCACCTGGACTTACTGCGCCTCAAAAGCAGGCTTACCTTGATTGGGCTGCCATGGCTGACTTCGCCTGGTTCCCAAAGACGAAGGGCGCGAGGACGTGGAAGATTTGTGGTTCCACGTCTGTTACCTTGCCGTGCCCTACCCTTCCTCCACTCTTACCGCTCCCGACTACTGCTGAGGGAGCGAGGCCACCTCCACCCACTTACCACCTTACCTTCACCCCTCCTTCTTCTTCTAGGAAGAGGAAGCGAGAGGCCGGAGAGTCATCTAGCCCTCAGGTTCAGACTCCGGCTCAGACTCAGACTGGACCCACACAGACTCCCACGCCTCCACCTCCATTTACCCCTCCTCCTACTAGTTCGGCCTTGCCGGCCAATTTTGTTTGCCCTCCTGTTTTAGGGGCGCCCGAGGTCATGGACCAAGGGCGTCGTGATGCCCTGCTTCTGGATATGTGCAGGTACCTTACTGAGATGAGACGGGATATGGCCTTGGCTGTATTCCCGCTCTACGAGTTCCATATCCGAGCACGGCGACCGGTTCCAGCAGGGTGGCCGCATCCCTCCTTCTACCGATACCCAGAGGGTGGGTACCCTCCACTCCCCTCTGACTCAGAGGACGAGGCGGAGGAGACACCGGTAGCACGAGAGGTGCGGTTGCGGGGCCGAGCAGCGGCACAAATGAGCCGCCGAGAGATGAGGCGAGCGGCCCCCCGTTTACACCAGGTCCGGAGGACGTGGCTGAAGATGACGATTAGAGTTTCCCCTAGTTTGTTGCTGGTTTGGGGAAACCGTTTTGTTTGGTCGGAGTACCATGGAGGCGGCGCCGACGACGAGTAGCTACTGGTCTACTCACTTCCCCAGTTTTCTGGTTGGTTTGGGGACGTTCGTGTTTTGTATGTTCTCTTACTCTTTTTATTTCGTCTCCTTTATTTTTAGTTTTATTTTGTTGGTTGTATACTCCCGTTCCCCATTTTTCTGCTGGTGTATGCTGGAGGACAACGAGGGCGTTGTCCGTTTTGGTTTGGGGAGGGTATTGCATCCTTTTGAGTCTGCATCTGCATTTGTTTTGCATTCACGTTTAATTTTTCAGCTGCATTGTTATTTATCTTCAATAAAAAAATCAAAAATCCAAAAAAAATTAGAAAAATTTCAAAAATTCAAAAACATTTCACGTTTACTTTTGCATATAGGTTGAGTCGGAACGGTAGATTCCCGTGATGAAATTGCACTATAACTTGTCATTTTACTTGAGCCTTGCACTTTTATTGATAGTTTTTAGCCTTGTCATACGCATAATCTACGAATTTCTGTTCAAATATAAGCTGACTGTTTAGACTTGACCTATAAACTGGCAAACTACTTAAAAATTCTGAGTTTTAGAGCCATAACTGGTGACATTCATGACCAGTTCATTAGGAATTTTGAGAGTAGTACTCCTTGCATAGCATGTTCATCTCATTTACACATTTATGACATTCAATTTCTCGTCAAATGCACATATTCGGGTTTGTGGTCGGTGTCACATGCAGGGAGGGTCTTGCAATTTCCCCTTTCTTTATATCTTTCACCCATTTAGCTCCACATTAGCCAAAACTTGCCTTTTTGACCCATAAGCTACATTCCAAACTAAGCCTGCCTAGTCAAGCTAGTTAGTATGTTCTTTTGTGGTATGTTTTCCATTGCAGTTTGGTCCGTAATTCTTGTTGGGAGTTGGTGTTTGTATTAAGGAAGGAGGAAAGAAAAGAAAAAAGTATTGAAAAGAAAAAAAAAGAGAAAGAAAACGTGAAAGAAAGAAAAAAGAGAAAAAAAATATATGAAAAACAAAGAAAAAAAATAGCTAAAACGAAAAAAAAGGGAAAGAAAGAAAAATCATGAAAATAGTTGTGCCCTCTTGTCAGAGTTGAGAAGATGTTTGAAGACGTACAATCAGAGAGGGTTGGTTGTTTCAGTTAGTTGTTTCAGACGATGTTTTTAAAAGAGGAAGTTTGTCACCGTCTGACTCCTCCGTTCTATCCCATATTTTTTGAGGAGATTGTGCTTTGAGTCTAGTGAGTTTTGTGCCAAGTGAAGGGCACTTGTACTTAGTCTTTCAGTCAGTTGAGATCTTGATGGTTTCATTATGGTCTTGTTAGGAACTAGCTTGACGCTTTCACCTCCACTTTTCCATAACTTGTTTTGCCTTTTCTCACCTGAACCTCACTATTCCCGCATTATTTGCAAACCCTCGGCTGTGACGGACATTATCGGTTGGAATTTGTGCATTAGTACTTGAATTGTCTTTCATTTTTGTTGCATGCATGTTATGTAGGTCGCAGTTAGGTGAGTGACTGTCTTTTCTTCTCTCTTTTACATATTACATTTGCCCTTTGCTTCATGAGAGAAGAGTGACCACGTGAGAGTCCAGTTTTGTTGGTCATGCAAGGTCGATAGGTCAGCTTTATTTCTGAACAGCTTATAATTCGTTTGCGTATTGACTGCTTGGCTTTAACTGTTGAATTTTGTTGCATTAAACTGGCTCAAGTAGACAAGTTAAGCTAGCTCTGAGTTATCATTTCCGTTCCATTAGTTTAGTTTTGAATTTACTCGAGGGCGAGTAAAGGTTTTGTTTGGAGAGATTTGATACGTGCCTAATGTATAGTCTTTTTAGCCTATTTCAGCACGTATTTCTATGCATTTCTATACTGTTTTTATGGCATTTTGCCCCGAATTGGCTACTTTGGTGTATTTTGTCCCTTTTGTAGGGATGATCGCGAAAGTAGTGGAACCACACTCCTTTTTGTCCTTTTTGCATGCATTTAGAGGAGACGGGATTGTCCCAGAGTGAGACACTGCACTTGGAAGCGTCATGGCACGCATTACGAGACACTTGGGTGAAGACGCGAGCTGAAATGAAGACAAAATTACTCGATCGAGCTGTTTGCTAGTCGATCGAGTGGTTTCTACACCCCCTGTTACTCGATCGAGAGGTTTACCGATCGATCGAGTAAGTCGCACAAGACCAAGTCCTCGATCGAGTAACTTTGTTGGTCGATCGAGTGACTTTTGCTGAGAAGTTGGTCGATCGAGTGGTTTAATCCACTCGATCGAGTGGTTTCGACATTATGGGCTTTTAATCAGTCCGTGTTTTATTTATTTCCGCACAAACTCTTTGTTTGTTTGGCTATTTAACCTATGATTTACTAGGTTATTAGCATTTTTTTTTACTATCTCATAGACTATAAAACTTTTCACTGTAAACCTTGCTACGTTACTTTGCTTTTCTCCACTGCTACTTTACTTTGGGTTATTTATTGCTCGGATTCCGTTGTTCTTTACGCCGGATTCGCACTGATTGTAATCATTTCTCTCCCTTATTTAATAATAATCATTTGTTTGCTTTAATTTCTCATTTGTGTTCTCATTTCCCTTTGCCCTAATTTTCATTATTGCGATTTGTTGTTCATTCATTATGTTTCCTGCTGGTAAATTATTTGCTGTTAGTTTAATCACCGATATGAGTAGCTAAATTCCCTTCATGTTAGGATTAGGGAATCTGCGGTAGAAAGATGACGATTTAGTAGATGAATTAGACGAATTGATCACGAGACTCTGTCACTATAGCAATTTAACTGTAATTCCCGACCTAGTTGAGTGCACGCTTCTATGTCACCCATTAAACTGGCTAAAATTAATCCTGGATCGAAAGATTGGACTAAATAGGCCTGCTATAAACAGTAGACTACCCTAATGAGGACGAAAGTTAAGTTAGTGGTATTTTAGGATAGAAAGTGGACCGAAAGGACCTTTTAACATCCGTCTCACATTAGTTCGTCTGAGTCATTTACTGCTGAGTTATTGGACTACCGTAGTGAACCGAAATCCCGACATGTCCCTCTCTTCTTGATAGTTTAATCATATTTTATTGCTTTTTTTTCTTTGCCTTATTTCTCTTCCCTTCAGACTTCGTAGTTTAGAACCAATTTCAACCAAACCCCCAATTGTTACCATAGGATTTGAAATAGACAGCTATAATTACGTTACCTCCCTGTGGATTCGATACTCGACTGCCTCTGCTACATTTTAGTTGAGACCGTTAGGTTTTATCTTTGATAGGGTTGCGATAGCCGTGTCAATATCATCGGGGAAAGAGTCATTGATCGGTGTTTCTCCTTCTTCATCATGAAACCGGATTCTTGACAAATTATCCGCCACTACATTTTCGGCTCCTTTCTTGTCTCTTATTTCCAAGTCGAATTCTTAATAAAGCGAAATCTATCTCAACAACCTTGGTTTTGCCTCTTTCTTTATCAAGAGATGTCGAAGGGCAAGGTGATTCGAAAAGACAATCACTTTGGATCCAAGTAAGTAGGAACGGAATTTGTCCAAAGCATAGACAATGGAAAGAAGCTCTTTCTCGGTGGTATCATAGTTCACTTGGGAAGAATCAAGAGTCTTGCTTATATAGTAGATAGCATGTAGAGCTCTCCCTACCCGTTGGCCAAGAACCACTCCAACGGCGTAGTTACTAGCATCACACATAATCTCGAACGGTAGTTCCCAATTTGGTGGTTGAATGATCGGTGCCGAGATTAGTGCTTCCTTGATTCTATTAACGGCTTTAACACACTCATTAGTGAAATGGAATTGGGCATCTTTAAGTAAGAGTTGAGTGAGGGGTTTCGCGATTTTTGAGAAATCTTTTATGAAACGGTGATAGAAACTCGCGTGACCGAGAAAACTTCTCACCCCTCTAACATTCACGGGAGGTGGGAGTTTCTCTATCACCTCAACCTTAGCTTTATCGACCATGATGCCCTTTTCCGAGATTAAATTATCCAAAACAATTCCGTCATTGACCATGAAGTGACACTTTTCCCAATTTAAAACGAGACTAACATCTTCACATTTTTGTAATACAAGAGAAAGATTATGCAAACATGAGTCAAAGTTTTTTCCACAACCTCTAAAATCATCCATAAAAACTTCCATTATGGTCTCTAGGTAGTCGGAAAAGACACTCATCATGCATCTTGGAAAAGTAGCGAGGGCATTACACAAGCCAAAAGGCATCCTCCTATATGCAAAAGTACCATAAGGGCATGTGAAGGTGGTCCTGTGTTGGTCATCCGGGTGTATAGGGATTTGAAAGAATCCCGAATACCCGTCAAGATAGCAAAAGAACTTGTTGGAGGCTAGCCTCTCAAGCATTTGGTCAATGAATGGTAGGGGAAATGATCCTTCCTTGTTGCGGAATTCAATTTTCGATAGTCAATACGCATACGCCAACCGGTGATCTTCCTTGTGGGTATTAGCTCATTCTTTTCATTTGTCACTACCATGGTACCATCTTTCTTAGGTACTACTTGAACGGGGCTAACCCACAAAGAGTTCGATATGGGATATATGATTCCCGCATCAAGTAATTTCATAACCTCTCCTTTAACAACTTCTTGCATGTAGGGTTTTAATCTCCTTTGAGATTGGATGGTAGGTCTATGGTCCACTTCTAAATGAATTCTATGCATGCAAAAGTTGGGACTTATCCCCTTGAGGTCATCTAGACTATAACCTATAGCCTTTTCATGTTGTTTTAACACATCAAGCAATTTTCCCAATTGGTTTTCATCAAGTTTGTGATTAACAATCATGGGTTTGGTCTTAGATTCATCAAGATAAGCATATTTCAAATTTGGGGGAAGGGGTTTTAAAGTTGGGATTTGTACCTCACATTCCTCCATTGAAGGTTCATTTAGAACTTGCTCCATTTCCATTAGACACTCCATTCTCATGGCATATTCAACTTGTTCTTCAAGCTCATCAATCTCGTCATACTCAAATTCCATGACAAATTCTTCTTGCTCTTCGGTTTGTAGGATGTCTTCTATGATTTCTTGCTCTTGTTCCATAGGTTGATATGCTTCCACAAGGATGTTATGTACTAATTCGGATTGCTCATGAGTAAGTTCTTTGTTAGCTAGAGCGGCCTCAAGAAGATCTACCTCCAACTCCCAATGCATATTTTTGGCCTCACTTGCTTCCAAGGCTTCCAATGCTTGCATAGGGTCTTTGAAGAAAGGTATACTCAAGTGGTCCTCAACAAAACAATCTATAATATCCATCTTGCAAAACATCAAACAACTCGAAAATAATTAGAAGAAACCTTGAGGTGTTTTACTTCCCCAAGGCAAAGAAAGACACAACTAATAACAATCAAAGAAAATCAAATCAAGTTAACACCGTCCCCGGCAACGGCGCCACTTTTGGTTGGTCCGCTTTGAGCTTAGATTTCGGTTACTTGTCATTAGGAGCACCTAGACCAACACAATATTTATAACTTTACAAACAACTCTACTACTAGTAAAGAGGCAAGTAAAGGTCGGATCCCAAGGGATGGGTATTGATGTAGGATTTTTGATTGCAAGTAGTGGTGTCTAGGGGTGTCACAATTTGGGTTGAGATAAGAAGATCACTAAACTAAATAACAATTAAAGTAAACAAGAAAGATGGCTAAAATGAGATGTAAACAATTGATTAAAAGCACTAGGGTGTCTTGGGTTCATAGGGGATTCATGGGAATTGATCATACAAACATATTCTCAAATTATAAGCAAGCAATTATTGTTGTGATAGGATCGAGTTGGTTGATATCCTACAATCCTAGGAAGGTTTGGGTCCCGGAGCCGAATCAATTAGATTGTACAACACCTACAAGTCGACTTAATCCTCCCTACTCAACTATATGCATGGTCTAATGAGACTCGAGTTGGTTTATGTCTTACAAGTCCGTTGAAAAGGTAAGTGATGGGTAAAAAATGCAAGGATTCATAGGCTCGCATTTCATCAAACATAACATGTGCATAAGTTGAGATCACAACAAGCAAGCAAATAAATTATGTGAACATATTAAATTAAGCATGAATCATCCCCCATGTTGGTTTCTCCTAATTACCCATTAACCCTAGTTAAGGAAACTACTCACTCATTATCAAGTTTAACATGTTAACAAGGTTGTCAATCGTATTAACAAAGCAAAACATGATGAATAAATGAAGATGATTAACAATAATTAAAAAGGGATTAAGAGAGTTATACCTAATGATGATTCCAAAATAATAATGCAAAGAATAATAGAAGTACTTGATGAATGATGGAAGGTTGTCAATCTCCCAATAAACCTAAATAATCTTCAATTACCCAAAATAAAAGATGAACAAAAGAGAAATTAAGGAAATGAGATTTGTATTAATATTTGATTAGAAGTTGATTACAAGATTAAAGAGAGATTAGAATAATATAAGCTACACTAAAGATTGATAAGAAGAACATGATAATCTAATTAGACTAATGGGGTATTTATAGTGGGGATTAGGTGCACAAATTAGGGTTACTAAGGGCTTAAATGACGATTAAGTCCTTGAGGAATCGCTCCTCTCAAGAAAAGATGCGGGTCTCCTTTTAGCTAGTCTTCCAAAAATATGCGCATCTTCAATGGAAGGAAGAAGAGGATGTGTCCCTCTGGAGTACAATCCGAGCGTCCAAGGGTCGGGACGGGCGGATTGGGAGCTTTTGACGGGCGGCTCGGTGGTAAGGACGAGCGTCCCCGGGAGTCTTGACGGGCGTCCCGATGGTTGAGACGCTCGGATCTTGGCTCAGCTTCCTTTTCTTCTTTTCTTCTTTTCTTCTTCCAACAATCCTCCGGGATTTTGTCGGGGACGCAAGGATCTTCTTCATCATTGCCCGTCTACTACATTATGTACAAAAGCCTTCTAGTCTTGTCTTCTCTTTGATGCTTGGTCAATACATTCAATCAATTTAGCTCTATTTTGCCATGAAAATGCAAGGTTTGCAATCCTCTCCTACCAAGGAAACAAAACCTCAAAGAATATGCAAAACAAAGGACTAAAGATAGTAAATGACCCAAATATGCACAAAAAAGCATAGGAACGAGGCTAATTCGGGGACTAAATATGCTCAAATATTGATCACATCAAATATCCCCAAACCGAACCTTTGCTCGTCCCGAGTAAATAGGTGACAAAACTAGGACCCTTATTTAAACTATCCTACTAATATAGCCGATATGAGACAATTAGCGGGTCTCACTCCGCCCCTTCAACTCACAACAAGACAACCATGAGGTCGCATGCCTTCTTGCAAGGCAAAGTGGGTCTTGCCAAAATGGTGACACATCCAATCATTAAAGCACACAAAATCGAGTAATGGATGCATCTACAAAAAGAATAGCCACTTTCCTCATCTAAGTGGCGGAAATTATCTAAAGGGGAAGCAATTCAAGGGTACACACTCCTTCATAGATATGGTTTCTTCAAACTACTAAACCTAGAAGGATACCAATAAATCACCTCCAAGTTGTGTCAAGCTAGGGTACCTTTGTCCTCAATCGTTAAATGCTTTTGTCAAGAATAGGCTCCCTATGGTGTTAGAAACACAGGAGGATCGCGGAATTCCCCCTCTTGCCTAGATAAGAAGAAGGGTCGTCCCCTCTCTGCCATGCACAAAAATGGATACGATGGATAAAGGGATCAATAGTATTTGAGTTTCATTTGGGAGTTTGCTTTTGTTGTTGTTTTTCCTCCCAATTTCTTGTGGCATATAACATTTGAGAACACTTTCTTTTTTTTTTGCCATTTCTTTTGATTTTTGGCATTTTAATACTTGACAACTTTTCGATTTTTGCATTTTATTTTGAACATTTTTAAAGTCACCCCAATTAGTAACGAGGGTGCCTTATATTTGAAGCATAGGAGTTTTTATTTTTGTTACCCTTTTCTTTTGATGCAATTTGCAAACTTTTTGACTTTTCATTTCATTTCTTGAACTCAATTTAAATAATTTTTGTGCCCATTTCCTTTGATGACAAAATGTATGGTAGAACATGGATGAATGATGGTTGCATGGTTTCAAGGGTCACTTTCGAATAAACGGTAGCCAAGGAGTTATCGCACCACAAGGTACTCTTGACTAGGCCTTAATCCATAGGTCAAAGGATACTAGCATGACACATCCTAGGGTGTTTTACAAGTATTCTAACAAGCAAAGTCTTAAGAAGAAAATGCATCTACTAGGGCCTATATACACTTGTCAAGCTTCCCAAATAGACGGTTTCACAAATTTTTTTTCTAAATGCAACTATATGCCATGATGCAACTAACATATATACATCCTAATGCATATGCTTCTACCAACTAGTATGTCATATAAACTAAATGCAAGTCCTAAATTCACATTGTTTTTACCGCATCAATCAAAATAAAGCCACATAGTCATTAACATAAAGAAGAAAAAGGAGATTGGAAAGATCATACCATGCGGTCTTCAATATCCTCATGTCTCGGATGTGGCGTAGTCAATCAATGTGAACAAGGATGAACAAACACAATATATACAAATCTATACTAAAAAGGAATGAACATGTTTTTGGATTTTCAATTTTTCAATTTTTTTGGATTTTTCGAAATTTTTGATTTTTTTGGATTTTGAATAAAAGTCAAGTTAGAATTTCCCATCCCCACACTAGTATGGGCATTGTCCTCAATGGCCAATACGATAGAAAATTATGCAATGAGTATGCTTGATTTCTAAACTAAATGCAAATTATACTAAGCTACACTACATGATGCATGTGTTTTTGTTATGGCGGAGAGCATAATTTAAATTAGCTCCCAATGCATATGCATGTACTTCCCCAAACCAAAATAGACATTATTTCTAAAGTCATGAATTTCGGGGGAGTTTATGCACATGGAATGCAATGCATGAAACTAAACATTGTCATTTTGGATTTTACAAGTTGGGAACAAAGATAAAAAACACCTTAATGAAGCCAAGGTGTTAGTCCTCTAATGTTGCTAGGACTCCACAAAATAAATTATCAAAATAAATATGGTACAATAAATTAAGAAAACATCAAATTCTTTTCATGAAAGTTAAAGAGAGAAGGGATAAGGGAAACTTCACTTATGCCTAGATGGGTGCCTCTTGCCTGCTCCATCAAGCTATGAAGAGATCTCTAGAGATCGCCGTCATCCCCCTCTAAGTCACTATCCCAAGCCTCTTTGGATGCATCACTTGCATTGAAGTCCATGAACTCATCTCCCTCACTATTGAGCTCCACCGTATCTCCACCACAAGATTTATCACTCCCTTCGCCTTCTTGATCATTTGCTCCTTCATTGGCCCTTGCCGAGTTTGGGAAGAGGATGTCCATTTGGGCCCAAGAGGGAACCATTCCCTCCACGCTAACCTTCCCTTGTTGAACCAAATGGTGGAATTGTGGGTATAGAGCATAGTAGCTATCCACGGCGGCTTCATATTGACGGAGATGCATGTCTTGGAGAATTCCCGTCAAAAAATCGTCTCGGGGAAGGATGAAGGGGTTAGGGTGATTGTATGGTTGGTATTGAAAAGGGTAGGGAGGTATCTTGATCTTTTCATTTTGTTGTTGTGGCTCGTTTTGTTATTGTTGGGTTTTTGGCGGTGCTTGATTTGCTTGGTTCGGGTTTGTGGGGATGAGGTATGACGGGATTGGGGATAGAGGACCCTTCCTTGGTGAAATTCTCGGTAAACCGTTCATTGGCAAGTAGATAAGATTGCTCCCATTTGTTATCCATTTGATTTTTTTTTCAAAACCCTCGTGGGTTATCCAATGATGTTGCACAAGGTGAAAGATCGTAGATCCATATTAGACTCTCTAATAAAATTAATTTATCTCATAAATTGTCATTTAGGTGATCTATGTAACATGCATGCAAATATGAAAGCATAAAAAGAAAGTATAAGGAAAAACAATTTCCTTACATTGAATCTATAAATATTATTAAAAGGGTAAACCTTAAAAGCCACGTAGACAATGCCACCTCATATTACTAAATGCCACCTTGCATTACCAAAATTCCACGTCACCAATCTCCATGTAGTATGACGTGTTTAATTAAGAGGGTAAATCGTGTTCGTATAACGATCCATTTAAAACGATACACAAATTAAAAAATATTTACATAAAAAATAAATTAGCATAACCAGCATTAAATTTTGGCCTTTTAATTTCTAGATAAATTAAAAAACAATTAATAATCAAAGTTCATACTAAATTTTAAATTTCTACGTTTATTCTTAGAATATTTTAAGTAACAAATAAATATCACATTATTCTAATTTTACGACGTTTATGAATTTGTAATTATTAAGGGCAATAACATACCTAACATTAAACATTGACATTTTAATTTTTAAAACTACAATTGTTTAAACGAAAAATAAAAATTTACATCACTAATTTTAAATTATTTATATTTGCAACTCCTTCATAAATATTAATGCAATAAACTTGCTCAATTTCATTAAATTGAATACATATGTAAATCTATAAATATGACTGATAAATAAAAGGGAAGACAAAATATCTACCATTTTTTAGTTGGTAAGATAACTCCCTAAACAATTCCCATGCAATGTGTATTTTATAAAAATAATAATAATAATAATAAAAGTAGACCTTTTATATTTCATTTCTAATTACTCTATATTTATGTCTATATTAAATTTTCCTAATAATGAAAATCTATACAATATATAGTTAAAAGCCTACTTAAAGCATTTAATTTTAATCGACGTGAAATTTTTCTATTGGTTAATAATAATTCAGTTATATTAATTACTTGATTATCTAACTAAAAGTAATCTATAAATACCATGTATTACATACTTATAAAATACAAACAAAATAAAAAAATATTAGTTGAAAACACAAAAACAAATTAATACAAACTCTTTATTTTCCTCTCAAAAATTTGTATCAATCTACCTATTCATTTAATTTTTATTTTTTTTATTTAATAAATGGTCTTTTGGTCTTTCCTCACAATTATTATACTCTGTATTTATTTCACCATAATGTTTTTTATCTCCCCCTTAGTTCACAAAACATTCTTCTTCTCTCAAATAAATTCTTGAAATTAATTAGATAATTAATTATATAAATTTTCTTACATAAATATTACAACAATCCTGTTTTTTCATTTTTATCCAAAAAGTTGGTAGGTAAAGTATGCATATATAACCAATTGAATTATTTAAATTTGTTATTCTTATTATGTTTTGAATTAATTAAGAGTTAAAATCATATTTAATTATTATTGTTGTGTTTGTATTAAAATTGCAGGAGGATGGCATACTCGCATATCAAAAACATTGCATGAAATCTGGAAATGATGGTTATGGAACTTCTTTGCAATTATCTTCTGACTTGAATATATTTTTCATTTTTATTGAGTTTTCCTTTTTTTTTTTATTATGGTGTACACGCAATATCAAATTTTAGTATGAATATCTAATTATTGGTGACATGTTACATTATATATTCCAATCCTTGGAATATTAATTGACAAATTTAATAAATTGTACTAAATTGTCTTACACCCTTTCGTGCACTTTATTAATTTTCCGTGTACTCTTCAACTTGTATTTTGTCAATCAGGTTATAAATCAAATATCTTACTCAACAAACAGAAATGGAATTGTTGATGTTATATGCTCCAAGGATATAAATTGGATCTTTTAATGTGGATCAAGGAAAATATTTTGCATGCTTTTTGATTGGAATCCGATGATCATTATCCAATTCATTGTTTCAACTTTGAATGCTTTCAAGCCTTTAAATCATTTTTTGTTTTCCATCAAATATTTTCTTCTAGCACTCCCAATATTTCTTCGACAAATGTTTATTTTTTTTGTAATGATTTATATATATTTTTCTTTTCTCATAATCAATTGTTAAGAATATTTTCTAATTATCACCCCACTTCTCTTTTTTGTCTATTTTTATATTATCACTCTTTTTTCTTTAATTTCTACTTTGGGACGTGTTTTTACCAAATGCTTCTTATAACTTTTTTAAAAATTACAATATAAATTTCATCGTTTAAGGGTAAAATTCTCACATTACTCCACCAATTGCAAACTTTTTCCTAATCTTAATTATTGCGCACAAGCAAATGAGGTGATAATTAAAAAAATAGAAGTATAATAATACAAACTGTGCATCCTTAATTATTTGGAATTCATTGGGATAGGCGTTAAAACTTCTCACATAAAAGTTCACCAACAACAAGAGATATAGAAATGACTCTAATTGACAAGAGATATAGAAATGAAATTAGAATGATGTCACTGTTGAACAGATACATTTTCTCGTGTATCCTCCCAAATATTGCTCACATAAAATTTATTTTAAAAAGTATTGAATGCATATTTATTCTAAAATTTTATTTGTATAAGTCACATGTCATCAACTCCTTGCTAATAATTTAAGTATATCACTTCGGTCTTTCATTATACAAAAATCATTTCAATAATATTTTTCGTAATACATTGGAAATCAATTGAATTTACAAGGACGATGTTGCAAGACCGACAAATCGACAAGAGTTATAAATGTATTATTTGCTGAAAAAGTTTAACAAACTCCTTTACATTTAAGAAAATAAACTTGTAATTTTAGCCTAATTAGTAAGATAAACATAAGTTGTATTTTAACAGAACACTTTCTACGCATTATTCATATCGTCTCTAATTGACTAAAGACAATATGTAAAATTCAGTTATAAAATATCATTATTATCCATTCACTTATATATTTTATATTTTGATTTATTTTACATTTCTTTTTTCATTAGAAATACATTACGTAATAGAGAATAGAATTAGATGTTCAAGTGTCCAACCTTTTGTTTCTTTGCCGGATCAAAATGGGACCAAGATTCTTAGAACGCACCAAAACAACACTAAAAACAATATATCAAGTACTAGAATACCAAAAGTCGTGAATGTTGAGTGAACTGAATAACCACCGTGACAAAGTCAAGCGCCCTCGAAATCCAGAGACAATCTAAACACCTTAAAAAAAGCAGGGAACAAAAACAGAAAGGGGATCGACAGTGCTTAACACAACAAGACAACAATCAGTAAAAAAGACAAAGACAATGAGGACCGTAGCAAAATAAAAGTAGTTTGCAGCAAACTTAATATTCCACTGTTTGAATGCAATTTTACGTTATTCCATAATCTGTGTGGACTTTTGCTTCTAGGCTTTGAGAATAAGTTATTTAAAATGCTCTGATGAAACATAAGACAATACAATTTCCCATTTAATCTATATGCAATACCAGCCTTCGAAATCAGAGAATGGGCATTCGTATGTTCTCTAAAATGAAGGATTCATGGGTTTTGGTGTCATTGTTCAATAAAGAGTTTGTGATTTCCAACAAATTCCAACTATTCTAATATAATAAATTCCCAAACCCCTTTAGATATAATATATCTTATCGGTCCTGTGGCAGGACCCTCTTTATTGCCTTGCCTAGGTATCCTACCAACATATCTCCAAGATTAAGCAAGAAGACAAACAAGCCGAATAACGCATTCATGAACGTTACCGCAAAAATAAAAGAACAAAAACAATAAAACCAGTGATTTTCACGGGTCACAAAACTAGTTTGTGGTAAAAAGGGCACAAACTAGTTCACCTTACTAGCTTGTTCTTGAGCTTATTCCAAATGGAAGATCCTCCTTGCAAATCTTCAAAAAAAAGATCTTCTTCTTGCACCCAAGAACTAACCCAAAATAATAACAAGTATTGACTAGTAACTTGTTAATTTTATACCCTTGATAATATTTTAATTTTACTAACTTTCTTAGTTAATATTAATGTATGTATACTAACAACTTACTAGTGATTAATAATTATTTTAGAGAGATGAATAAATATTGTTCACATGCAAGTAGGTAGAGTGAAGAAGTGAGGTAGTGTAAATTGTGAACAATAGATAGAGTATATAGGAAGGGAAGTGGCGGGTGGAAGTGGAGTGAGGGATTGGAGAAATTTTGTCTTATGTTTTTATCTTACATCACATGCAAACTCTTACATAAGATAAATTATGGTAGTATACAAAATAAGGTGAAATGATTATGTGAGTAATCATCCACTACTCTTATTTTACACGGTCCACTTGACCATTTACGGGTCCATGTTGGTTCTTATATTTGTCGCAAAAATCCGTGTAATTTTTATTTTAAACATCGTATCATGTTTAAATACTTCCATAATTAATTCGTCCAATTCACTCCGTAAATATACGTGTACCACTAAACATATTATTTACGTACTAATATTAATCACATTAATCAATTAGTACAATTTTAGTAAATTAACAGTTAATTAACTAAAACCCGTTTCCCAAAACTTATTATTTAATTATCGCATAATTAAACAATAACTGCCGCTCCTCGAGTTCGCAACTCGAAATCTCTCTAAAAATAATCGACTAACTTTTTAGTCTACAAATCATGGGACTAAATAAATTGTATCTCATACAATTAATTAGTTGTCTATTGGGGTTCGTTCCTTTAGGTGTGACCGAAAGGGGTCAGTTGATCACCGCCGTCTCACGACAATAACGTCAAACTCTAGTCAGCCAACCGTTATCGATTTACGTTAATCAACTGACGAGGATCAAATAATTAAATATCTGATGATATTCCATTAATGAAATTTATTATGTTAACGCACTATTGTGGAGGACACTAACTCCAACAATCTCCCACTTGTCCGACACAAGGTGTGCGCTACCAATTCTCTTGTCCGTTTTAATCTCCCACTCAATGCAAGGTGTCTTTCAGGTCGCACTTACACATGAACACATTGCGAGTGGTTTTCTCGATCGGGAGTGTGACTACCTGACTGGAAAAATCTCTCACAGATTACTTCCGAGCCTGGCCACGCATTTGTAGTCATTAACTCCTCGAGTGGCCTTGAGATATAGTTACCCAACGTGGGTGGACAATTCATGTATGCCCTATCTATCCTATTTCACAATATAACTCACCATGACCTAGTAAATGCCCTTTTGACCTCCTTTCACGGCACGACCTAAGACAAAAACCAAAGTCACTCGAAAACTGCACCTGCTCAGATAATAGTCTCCAGTCAAAAGAATTGACTCATTAGAACATCTTAGAGATCCCCGCCACGACCAGGCGTCTATAATAGAACTTAGGGACTCTCTAAATGGTCACTGTCCGGCAAAGTGTCACACACTCTGCCTATGTAATCGACCAGTCATCACGTATGACCTTATGTTGTTGAACAACCATCAATCGACTTACAATCTAGTCACTCCGAGACGTCACCTCATTAAGTGACTAGGGACAAAATACAATGTTCATCTTATTCACTTGAATAGTGTTCAACATTTTCTCCACAACTTATTCAGATAAACAAGGTATTAAAATTTAGTCACACTAAATAAAAGATTCATAAAAGAATGAATACGAAAACAATGAATGTGATTATCATATATATAATAAAAGATACACTATCCAATTATTACATATCCATAATCTAAAGAAATCTGGTACTCGTCTCAATCCCATAGCGACGACATGACCATCATGCTTAGCCTTTGATAAAGGCTTGGTTAAAAGATCAACAATATTATTATCGGTTTAGAAACTTGCGTCCATGTAACCTTTTACACGCAACTCAGTTTCTCCTCCAAACACTAAGAACGAATCCTTAGTCCTTCTCAAGTAATTAAGGATGTTCTTTACGGCTATCCAGTGACTCTCACCAGGCTTGGCTTGATACCGACTTGTCATGCTCAAGGCATACGCTACGTCGGGACGAGTGCAAATCATAGCATACATGATAGACCCAACAGCGGAAGCATAAGGGACGGTCTTCATGTGTTCAATTTCCTTAGGGGTGGAGGGAGACTGTGACTTGCTCAAAGTGATCCCTTGGCCCATAGGTAGAAATCCTCTCTTGGAGTCTTTCATATTGAACCGGTCAAGAACTTTGTCAATATAAGCTTCTTGACTCAATGCTAGTATCCTCTTGGACCTATCCCTATAGATCCGGATACATAAGATTCGTTGTGCCTCTCCCAAGTCCTTCATTTGGAAGTGTTTCCCTAGCCACTCCTTAACGGAAGTGAGTGATGGAACATCATTCCCAATGAGCAATATGTCATCCACATATAGGACAAGGAATGCAACCTTACTCCCACTAAACTTCATGTATAAACACGGTTCTTCCACACTTCTAGTGAAACCATATAGTTTAATAACATGATCAAAGCGATGATTCCAACTCCTAGATGCTTGCTTAAGACCATAAATGGACTTCTTGAGCTTACACACCTTCTTAGGGTTAGATGTATCCACAAAACCTTCAGGTTGTATCATGTACACCTCTTCTTCTAGAATCTCATTCAAGAAGGCGGTTTTGACATCCATTTGCCAAATCTCATAATCATGAAATGCGGAAACCGCTAAGATTATCCTAATGGACCTAAGCATAGCGACTGGAGCGAAGGTTTTGTCATAGTGTAAACCATGAACTTGGGTGAAACCTTTTGCCACCAATCTAGCTTTGTAAACATCCACATGTTTATCCACGCCGAGCTTAATTTTATATATCCATTTACACTGAAGGGGTCGCACTCCCTCAGGTAAATCCACCAAGTCCCATACTTGGTTCTCGTACATGGAATCCATTTTAGACCGTATGGCTTCTAGCCAAAGCGAGGAGTCGGGACTAGACATGGCCGATTTGTAGGTTGTGGGTTCATCACTTTCAAAAAGTAACAAAACACCATCCTCTTCGATGTTACCGAGGTAGCGATCAGGTGGATTAGAAATCCTACTTGACTTTCTAGGAATAATTACCGTTTCAGAGGAAGAGGGAATGTTATCCTCCACGTTCTCCTCTACCTCATTCTTGGTTTGTGGCTCTCGAACTTCTTCAAGTTCAAATTTTCTCCCACTCTGTCTCCTAGAAATAAACTCCTTTTCTAGGAAGACAGCATCACGAGCCACAAACACTTTGTTCTCGTGTTTATTGTAGAAGTAATAGCCACGTGTTTCCCTTGGATATCCTACAAAAAGACATTTGTCAGACCTGGGTGCAAGATTATTGTCAGACATGATCTAAACGTATGCTTCGCAACCCCAAATACGCATGAATGACAAATGAGGGACTTTCCCTGTCCATATCTCATATGGAGTCTTATCGGCCGCTTTAGTCGGGCTTCGATTTAGTGAAAATACTGCAGACAAGAGGGCAAAACCCCAAAATGAACTAGGAAGCTCAGTTAGACTCATCATAGACCGAACCATATCAAGTAAAGTTCGGTTTCTCCTTTTGGCCATACCATTTAATTGTGGTGTGCCAGGAGGAGTCCATTGTGATACTATACCACAATCTTTTAGGTGTGAATCAAATTCAATATTTAAATACTCACCACCACGGTCGGACCGTAGGGTCTTTATCTTTTTATCCAATTAGTTCTCTGCTTCTTTTTGGAACTCTTTGAACTTGTCAAAGGCTTCACTCTTATTCTTCATTAAGTAGACATACCCATATCTACTTAAGTCATCAGTAAAAGTAATGAAGTAGTGAAAACCTCCTATAGCGGTGATGGTTAATGGTCCACACACATTCGTATGTATGAGAGCCAAAACCTCACTAGCTCGTGTCCCTTTTCCCGCAAAAGGTGCGCGAGTCATCTTGCCTAAAAGGCAAGATTCGCATGTACCATAAGATTCGAAACCAAATGGTTTGAGCACTTTTGATGAAGCAAGTCTCTTAATGCGTCTTTCGTTTATGTGGCCTAAATGACAATGCCAAAGGTAGGATTCGTTTGGATCACCCGTTTTGAGCTTTTTAGTTTCCACATGATAAACGTCATTAACATCATTTAAAACATAAATGCCTCCAATTGAAATGGCCTTGCCATAAACCACATCATTAAAAGAAAAAGTACAACACTTGTCCATAATCATAAAACAAAAGCCTTCCGCGTCTAACGCGGAAATGGAGATGATGTTCTTAGTTAAAGTTGGTACAAAATAACACTTATTTAAATACAACTCTAAACCACTAGCTAAAGTGAGCACATAGGTCCTCACGGAAACGGCGGCTACTCTAGCTCCATTGCCCATGCGGAGATCCACATCACCTTTTGCTAGTGCTTGCACGTCCCTTAAACCCTGCAAATGGTTACAAAGGTGAGAGCCACATCCGGTATCAAGTACCCAAGTGGAAGTACAAGCATAATTAACGTCTATCACATAGAGAGAGGAAATCATACCAATAGGCGTCACACGCCCTTCCTTGAGATCCTCCAAGTATTTGGGACAACTCTTCCTATAATTCCCCTTCCCATTACAATGGAAACATTCGGCCTCGGAGAGCTTGACACTTTTTGCCTTGGGATTGCCATTCTCAACGGCCTTCCCCTTTCCCTTGTCATTTTTCTTTGACGATTTCTTGAATTGGGACTTTTCCTTCCCTTTTCCTTTCTTGACTCCAAGAGACATGTTCTTTAACTTCATGGTTAAAACATCTCCTTTTTCACTCCCACTAGCCTCCATATCCCTCTCCGCTTGGGTGAGGAGTGCATGAATTTCATGGTAACTCTTATCCATGTCATTCATGTTGTAGTTTACCCTAAAGTGGGCAAACTTGGTGGGGAGTGAGTGAAGGATACGATCCACCACAAGAGTCTTAGGAATCTTACACCCTAGACGCTCTAGGATGTCAACATATTCGACCATTTTGAGTACATGGGGACCAACCTTTTGGCCCCTCTCAAGCTTAGCTTCAAAGAAGCGTGCCGCCGCATTGTATTGACGGACTTTTGGCATTTGTGAAAACATAGTGATCATACGAGTGAAAATCTCGTACACATTTAAAGAAATGCATGATAGCTTGAGCTTTGGGGATATTGACCATATCAACACATTCTTGATATCATTCAACATCCTCACATAATCATCATAGGCGGTCCGCACCGCCGATGAAGCTCTTGCACCGGGCTCGATTGGAGGAGCATCGGTCAAGTAAGTGAGCACATTGTCGGACAACGCGGCACTTTTGATGTTGGATTCCCATTGAAGAAAGTTACTACCGTCATCTTTTGAAATACATTTGTCCATTACGGACCTTAGTCATGAATCTTTGCCTAGTGAAGTAGTCGATGGAGTTGATGAAGTTGCCATTGCGAATTAAAATGCTACAACAAAAAGGAAAAATTAACATTCATTGTTTTAAAAATTACTTGTAAAAACATGTTTAGCAAGTTTTAACATTTATATAATGACCTCCCACTAAATTATATAAATGATTCCAAGACCCAAATATTAAACAAAAATGAGCATCGCTTGGGCGAAACATCCCATGATTGCGTAAATTCGGTAAGTCACGTTGACTAATTCTACCTCTAGAACACTTGGTCGACGAATTTCCTCAAATTCATCTACTAGCCCCAGAACACAAGACCGTCTTATATCCCGTTGAGTCCAACCAATTTTAGCGTGTGATAACCGTTTACCACCCTACTTATCCAAGGTAAAAAGAGAACACCCCGCTTGGGCGAGCGTGGCTCTAATGAACAAGAGATTCATAGGTGTTACTAATTGGTAAGGCTAATCTCAATTTTAGTTATGTGAGAGATCTTGTCAATTTAGTCATAAATTTCTTATAAGTGAATTAATTCGGTGAATGTAAATTACGTGAATTGACAACCGCGAAAATAAAATGCATGTGAATGGCGATTTTGGCATGCGCGAAAATAAAACAAGCAAACATGTAAGCATATGAATAAATCCTAGTATGGCCACCTAGTTAATAAAAACTAGTCTATTACATTTCGGAAACCAACTCCTTGGTCCCTTGCCTCTTCATTCCATAAGTGGCTCTTCCTTGTGGGATTTGGAACACCTTCCAAAAATAGACTCCGTCTCGTTGTAATCCGTCTTTTGGAAACGCCGGTAAAAATAACTATTACAATTGAATTACATAGCTATTCCTATTATACATTAATTAATAAAATAAAATAAAACGATTAATTAATTACAAACCGACGATACGAGATCGTATTTAATTACAAACAAATCGATATTCCCATTCATTTCGGGTAATAACGATTAAAATTAACTAGGCCATACTAGGTACAACAAGATAAATACTTTAGATAAATACTTTAATTACAAATATGCTTAAAATGCTGTAAAATAATGCCAAAATCGCCCTATCTATCATTTGTTGGTATCCATCTCGGTTTTTGTGGATTTAATCGATTTTTAACATGTAAAAATCAATAATTAACTCTTAAATATCATTTAAGTTCAAACTAATTATCCAAAATATTTTGAACCTTAAAATTAGTCCTCACTAATTTTATGATAAATTATTAGTTTGATTTGGTGATATTTGCTAATTTAATCGATAAAATCATAATATTTAAGTAAAAATCCAAAATAATTGAAAAATTACCCAAACAATTGAAACAAAAATTTTTAGTATTCTGGAACACTCCGAAGAACACCAAAATGTCATTAAAATTGTCCAAAAAATCCGGATAAATATTATGAAGAAAAATATCGATATTTATCGGGTTTTAACCACTAAAACCAATAAACATCAAAACAAAGTGAAAACACACATGCAAAATCACTTTTGACATTTAAATAATATTATTAAATGTACATAAATTTATCATGGGCAGAATCAAAAGTTTCGAAATTATGATTAATTAATTTGACTTTTATCGACTTTTATCTCATAAAATCAATAAACATGCAAAAAATTCGAACCAACCTTCAACTTTTTGCATAAAATCAGTAGAAAACATGCATGAACTAAGATAAAAAATCCATGCACCGAATCAACTTTTAACTATTTTTAGTCAATTTTTAACTAAAATGCGACATTTTGACTCGGTTTTCTACCAAAAATCATTAAAAATAGCAAAATAACTTCAAAAATCACCAAATATTACCACAGAACTTTTGAGATCGGTAGGTATGCATGTCCCAAAAATTTCGTGCTAAAACCTCTTCTAACACAATTTTTGAGTTTTTATAAATTATCTCATAATTCATTAAAATGCTTAAAATCAACATGCAAATCACAAGCCTAAGCTCTGATACCACTTGAAAGATCATAGATCCATATTAAACTCTGTAATAAAATTAATTTATCTCATAACTTGTCATTTAGGTGATCTATGTAACATGCATGCAAATATGAAAGCATAAAAAGAAAGTATAAGGAAAAACAATTTCCTTACATTGAATCTATAAAACATTATTAAAAGGATAGCCTAAAAAAGCCACGTAGACAATACCACATGGGATGAAAAAAAAGCCACGTGCGCAATAACATTGTGACTTGTCAAACTAATATGACATGGATTATCAATTTATTATTATATTGCATTAATTTAATTCACTTATTTTCTTTAAAAATCCATCCATATTCCATTAGTTTTAAACTTAATTAACTCTAAAAAAAATTACAATAAAAAAATACGCATTATCTATAAGTTAATAATTTCAAGATATTTCATATGGAGTAGTATTATATGTATTCGACATAAAAAAACCGAATACATGAAATTAAGAACGAAGAATAATCAATGAAGTTGAAAACAAAAAAAATTTGTATCTATACAATTTAGTTAAAAACCTACTTAAAACATTTAATTTTAATCCACATGTCGATTTTTTATTGGTAAATACTAATTCATCTATATTGATTACTTGATTATTTATTAATACAATATTATAAAAATCTAGATCTAGATTATGTATTAAAAAGTTAACTTTAAAGCTATCACATGCTTATAAGTACAAAAAAATTTAAAAAATATTAATTGCAAAGACAAAAAATAAATTAATACAAACTCTTTATTTTACTCTCATAAATTTGGATATTAATCTACTTATTTATTTAACCTTTAATTTCTTTTATTTAATAGGATGATTTTTTGGTTTTCTCTCACCATCATTATAATTTGTAGTTATCATAATTTTTTTTTATCTCCCTTTTAATTCACAAAATTGTTCCTCTTCCCTTGAATGAATTGTTTAAATTAATCAATAATTAATAACAAAAAGTTTCCTATATAACTATTATAACAATCCTAATTTTCATTTTTATTCAAAAAGTTGGTAGGTAAAGTATACATACATAGATAATTAAATGAATTCTTTCGCTTTTTATCCTTATTATGTTTTAAATTTATTAATAGTAAGAATATTATTTAGTTATTATTTTTGTGTTTGTATTAAAATTGCAGGAAGATGACATACTCAATTATCAATAACATTGCATGAAATCTATACTATCTAATTAAAAGGGTAGCTTAGAACATTCAATTTCATTTCACATGACATTTTCACACCCCATTAATTCATATTTATTTTTATTGATTATTTAATTATATTGACAATATGACATGCATGGAATAATAATTGAATTTATAAAACTATATATAATTAAAAAGTAAGCCAAACTATCTACCATCATCTGAATATCATATTTTTTTCATAAAATAATTTCTAAACCACTCTTATGCAAAGTGGATTTTGTAAAAAAAAAAAAAATAATAAGAATTTTAATAAAGCAAATCTTTTACATTCCATTTCTCCTTTGCTCCATATATATTTATGTCTATATTAAATTTCATAATAATGAGAAAAATCTATAACTCAATAATCTAAATATAAAATATATAAATCTAATTAAAAGGCAAGCAAAACTAACTATCGTCATTTACATGTCATATTTTAATTACATAATAAGACAACATCTTAAATCAATCTCCTCTAAAGTGGATCTTGTAAAAAAATATAATAATAATAATAATAATCAAGCAAAACTTATACATTCCATTTCTCTTTATTCCTTATTAATGTTTATATTAAATTTCATAATAATGAAAAATGATGCTCAAAAGTCGTGAACCTTGATTCATATTTATACCTATATTAGTTTTGATAATAATGAAAAAGGGATGCTCAAAAGTCATAAAATGCATCCTCAATTCTTTATATATTTTTGATGGAAGACAAAATTTATAAGCCAAAATTTTTCTTATCTCTATCGTCAGTAGACCTAAATATATCACTAAACTTTCCTATCATTCTATTAACATCAAGCCAAGTGTATTAAGGTTTTAAAATTATTAACTAATTTATTTACATTTTATGTAAGTTCCATTGGGTTATGAAATGTTCATCACATTTTCAATTTCATCGTTTGTGTTTGTTTTGTTCTCATTTAGGAGCTATCAAGATTTGTGGTGTGGTGTTGAGCTATTCAAAGGTAATATACTTACATCTCTACGACTTCATTCTCATTCCCTTTTTCTTTCACTATTTAAGAGGAAACTTAAGTTAACAACGATAATATTGCATAAAACAAATTTCACTATTTTGTTGGTTAATTCAGACTAATTACAGAGTTACTTTTTTTGTCATAGGGTCGATTCGTTGAAAAAAGAAGACTATATGGAGAAGTAAAATACTAGGATAGCTTAAATAACTATGTATTGGAGACTAACTACAAGATTGACGACATCAACGCGAATGACTAATAGTTTTTTTTTTCTTTTTTTTTTTCAAATGTATATTTTATTTTGGTATTTGTTTGTTTTTTTTTTCATCATTTTACCTTCGAAAAAATAGCAATATTCACCTACTTTGGCATATTTAATTTATCGACTTTGATCTTTATGTTAACATGTAATGCCTGTTATCTTAGTACGCAATCAATGATGACTTATTCATAAGGTGAGCTTACTATATGTTTTGATATTTTATAAAATTTCAATTACTAAAAACACTAGAAACATCACACTCAAAACAAAACATCCCGTGAATTTCACGGGCCACAAAACTAGTTTGTGGTAAAAAGGGCACAAACTAGTTCACCTTACTAGCTTGTTCTTGAGCTTATTCCAAATGGAAGATCCTCCTTGCAAATCTTCAAAAAGAAGATCTACTTCTTGTTGCACCCAAGAACTAACCCAAAATAATAACAAGTATTGACTAGTAACTTGTTAATTTTATACCCTTGATAATATTTTAATTTTACTAACTTTCTTAGTAAATATTAATGTATGTATACTAAAAACATAGTAGTGATTAATAATTATTTTAGAGAGATGAATAAATATTGTTCACATGCAAGTAGGTAGAGTGAAGAAGTGAGGTAGTGTAAATTGTGAATAATAGATGGAGTATATAGGAAGGGAAGTGGCGGGTGGAGGTGGAGTGAGGGAGTGGAGAAATTTTGTCTTATGTTTTTATCTTACATCACATGCAAACTCTTACATAAGATAAATTATGGCAGTATACAAAATAAGGTGAAATGATTATGTGAGTAATCATCCACTACTCTTATTTTACACGGTCCACTTGACCATTTACGAGTCCATGTTGGTTCTTACATTTGTCGCACAAATCCGTGTAATTTTTATTTTAAACATCGTATCATGTTTAAATACTTCCATAATTAATTCGTCCAATTCACTCCGTAAATATACGTGTACCACTACACATATTATTTACATACTAATATTAATCACATTAATCAATTAGTACAATTTTAATAAATTAACAGTTAATTAACTAAAACCCGTTTCACAAAACTTATTATTTAATTATCGCATAATTAAATAATAACTGCCGCTCCTCGAGTTCGCAACTCAAAATCTCTCTAAAAATAATCGACTAACTTTTTAGTCTACAAATCAAGGGACTAAATAAATTGTATCTCATACAATTAATTAGATGTCTATTTGGGTTCGTTCCTTTAGGTGTGACCGAAAGGGGTCAGTTGATCACCGCCGTCTCACGACAATAAAGTCAAACTCTAGTCAGCCAACCGTTATCGATTTACGTTAATCAACTGACGAGGATCAAATAATTAAATATCTGATGATATTTCATTAATGAGATTTATTATATTAACGCACTATTGTGGAGGACACTAACTCCAACACAAGGATTAGCTCCTCATTTATCGTTGTATTTCCCGGAAGGGGAGTGTACTCATTGTTCTCATTAAACCTTGGATTGAAGTGTTTTGCGAGTCTTGTAATGAGTCCTCCATTGACGATATGCTTCATCCCATCGTCGTCCCAATTTCGAAACTTAGCCCATTTCTCAAGGAGTACAAGTGGTGCATTAAAATCATATCCACTTCTTCCTTGGATCTCAAGATATGATTCCATGAATACGAGATCAAGCTCATTCACAATTGTCGGGTCTCGGCGTGCAAGAATAGTTTCCGGATAAGAACCGGTAAGTGAGCCTTAGAATAGGGTTTTGGATGTGAAATGCTAAAACATTCCTTAATATACAAAAAGTCTCGACCGGTCATGGCTCTCCACAATGGTGCCACACTATAATTCTTAGGTTTTGATGTTCGGGTAGGCGAAACATCCAAACCGAGTAAATTTGCAAACTCAACAAGAGTCATCATCCTTGTTACATTCTCCAATCTAAACTCTATGCAAATTGTTTTGTTCAAAGTTGTGATCTTTAAGAAACTTAAGAACTCAAGAACAAGAGGTCGGTAGGTTTGCTCATGTAAGTGAAACAAGGTAGAAAGACCAAACAACTCAAAAAGGGCTTCCGTTTGATGGTATATTCCAAGCTTTCTTAATGTTTCATGGCATAGAAATTTGGTAGGAAGAATATTCTTACCAAGTAATCGGTGAAAGACAAGCCTTTGAACATCGTTCACAAACTCAATGTTGGAAAAATCGTCAAGCTTGGTGAGATCCACAATCTCTTCATGTTCCCTCCTTAGAGTGTTGATGTGAGAAGTAGATGAGCTTCCTCTCACTCTTGGTCTTCTTCTTTCCCTAAATGAAGATCCTCTTGGTCCCATTCTTTAATTGTAGATTTGGAATTTGATTTGTTGAAATATGGAGATAATCTTTGTGAATTAGATCTTGCTTTTGAATCTTTTTGAAACCCTAGAATTTGGAGGTTTTTGTTTTTGTGGAGTGAATGAGAGCTTGGGATATGTTTTGGAGTCATAAGAGAAGGGGGTTTTTATATTGTAAGTGGAAAGAAGGATGAGAGGTCATAAATTGTATGGTGGGGGAAAAATTAAATTACGGAATTCGGGAGTAAAAGACGCAGGAGGGACGAGCGGATTCGTCATCGGGATGCTCGGATTTCTGGGTGCTGGGACGAGCGTCTTCCTCTTGGGACGCTCGAATTCTCTTACAGAGAAAAATTCCAGATTTCGAAGTAGCCAGGACGAGCGTCCCCAGGTTGGGACGAGCGTCTTTCAACAGTAGGACGAGCGGCTTCTTATTTGAGACGCTCGGATTTTCTTACAGCGAGAAATCCCAGAAATTATTGCCAACTAGACGAGCGGATTCCCAACGTGACGGGCGTCCGGAATAGGACAAGAGGATCAGCACTTGAGACGCTCGGATTTTAGGTCAGAACTAAACAGCTGCTTGTCAGCTCCAGTAGGACGAGCGGATTACCAGGGCGACGCTCGGATTCTTTGCTTGGACGAGCGTCTTCCTCTCGGGATGCTCGGATTCCTCCTGCCTTTCTTTCACTCGTATAGAAATGTTTCCCCACACTTGAAAACTAGTTCCTTCATTCATCAAAATGATTAGTGGCCCTCCCACACTTACTCTCATGAAAAGAATCATGTTTATGATAGAAATGCAATAAAATTAAAAGTACAAGTAAGAAGGGTTAGTATATTTACTAGTGATGGTTTAGGGAGGACTCAACTAAACTCTCCTTTTGATGATCTCTTCAAGGATGAGGAGGCTCGAGGTAGGTGACCTCGACCTCTCCAATGAATTCTCCGTCATAATATGGCTTCAATCTTTGGCCATTGACCTTGAATTTGCTTCCATCTTCCGATTTGATCTCAAAGTCTCCATACTTTCCTACCTTGGTGATCACATAAGGACCCATCCACCTAGAGTTCAACTTCCCGGGAAAAATTCGATATTGGGAATTGAATAGGAGGACTTTATCTCCTTTGTGCAAGGCCTTTTGCTTGATTCTCTTGTCATGAAGCAACTTAGTCCTTTTCTTGTAGATCATAGCGTTCTCATAAGATTGTAGTCAGAATTCTTCCAACTCTTGGATTTGTATCATCCACCTTTGACCACTTAATTTGAGATCAAGGTTGAGACCTTTGATTGCCCAAAAAGCTTTGTATTCTAACTCAATTGGCAAGTGGGATGCCTTCCCATAGACAAGTTTGTAAGGGAAAGCTCCTATGGGAGTCTTATAGGCCGTCCTATAAGCCCAAAGAGCATCATCAAGTTTCATGCTCCAATCTTTCTGAGTCTTGTTTACAACTTTCTCAAGAATTTGCTCGATCTCTCTATTTGAAACTTCAACTTGACCGCTTGTTTGAGGATGGTATCCTAAGCCGGTTCTATGTTGAACACCATATTTGGTCAAAAGGGATGTGAGCTTCTTCTCGTGAAAATGCGTTCCTCCATCACTTATGATTGCTCTAGGGACTCCGAATCTTGGGAAAATTATTTTCTTAAAGAGCTTAGTGACCGTTTTTGCATCATCGGTTGGGGTGGCAATTGCCTCCACCCATTTTGAGACGTAGTCTACGGCCACAAGGATATATCTGTTTCCCTTGGATGTCACGAACGGCCCTTGGTAGTCGATCCCCCAAACGTCAAAGATCTCCACCTCTAGTATGCCCCTTTATGGCATTTCATTCCTCCAAGAGATATTCCCCGTCTTTTGACAAGCATCACAATGAAGGATGAATTCCCTTGCATCTTGGAACATCGTAGGCCAATAGAAGCCCGATTGAAGAATTTTTGCAATGGTTCTCCTTGCTCCGTGGTGTCCACCGTAAGGTGATGAATGGCATCCTTCCAAGACTCCTTGAATCTCCCATTGAGGAATGCACCTTCGGTAGAGCCCATCACTACAATCCTTGTAAAGGTTTGGGTCATCCCAAAAATACCTCTTTACTTCGAATAAGAACCTCTTTCTTTGGTTGTAGTTTAAGTTTGGAGGGAGTACTCTTCCAACAATATAGTTGGCATAATCGGCAAACCATGGGGTGATATGTCTCTCAAGTTGTGTTTGAATAGCCATCAAGATATCATCGGGGAAAGAGTCATTGATCGGTGTTTCTCCTTCTTCATCATTAAACCGGATCCTTGACAAATGATCCGCCACTACATTTTCGGCTCCTTTCTTGTCTCTTATTTCCTAGTCAAATTCGTGAAGAAGCAAAATCCATCTCAACAACCTTGGTTTTGTCTCTTTATTTATCAAGAGACGTCGAAGGGCACGGAGATCCGAAAAGACAATCACTTTGGATCCAAGTAAGTAGGAACGGAATTTGTCCAAAGCATAGACAATGGCAAGAAGCTCTTTCTCGGTGGTATCATAGTTCACTTGGGAAGAATCAAGAGTCTTGCTTATATAGTAGATAACATGTAGAGCTCTCCCTACCCGTTGGCCAAGAAGCGCTCCAGCGGCGTAGTTACTAGCATCACACATAATCTCGAACGGTAGTTCCCAATTTGGTGGTTGAATGATCGTTGCCGAGATTAGTGCTTCCTTGATTCTATTAAAGGTTTCAACACACTCATTAGTGAAATGGAATTGGGCATCTTTAAGTAAGAGTTGAGTGAGGGGTTTCGCGATTTTTGAGAAATCATTTATGTAACGGCAATAGAAACCCGCGTGACCGAGAAAACTTCTCACCCCTCTAACATTCACGGGAGGTGGGAGTTTCTCTATCACCTCAACCTTAGCTTTATCTACCTCGATGCCCTTTTCCGAGATTAAATGACCCAAAACAATTCCTTCATTGACCAGGAAGTGACACTTTTCCCAATTTAAAACGAGACTAACATCTTCACATTTTTGCAATACAAGAGAAAGATTATGCAAACATGAGTCAAAGTCTTTTCCATAAACGCTAAAATCATCCATAAAAACTTCCATTATGGTCTCTAGGTAGTCGGAAAAGACACTCATCATGCATCTTTGAAAAGTAGCGGGGGCATTACACAAGCCAAAAGGCATCCTCGTATATGCAAAAGTACCATAAGGGCATGTGAAGGAGGTCTTGTGTTGGTCATCCGGGTGTATAGGGATTTGAAAGAATCCCGAATAACCGTCAAGATAGCAAAAGAACTTGTTGGAGGCTAGCCTCTCAAGCATTTGGTCAATGAATGGTAGGGGGAAATGATCCTTCCTTGTTGCGGAATTCAATTTTCGATAGTCAATACACATACGCCAACCGGTGATCTTCCTTGTGGGTATTAGCTCATTCTTTTCATTTGTCACTACCGTGGTAAAAAATGCAAGGATTCATAGGCTACACTAAAGATTAATAAGAAGTTGATTACAAGATTGAAGAGAGATTAGAATAATATAAGCTACACTAAAGATTAATAAGAAGTTGATTACAATATTAAAGAGAGATTAGAATGATATAAGCTACACTAAAGATTAATAAGAAGAACATGATAATCTAATTAGACTAATGGGGTATTTATAGTGGGGATTAGGTGCACAAATTAGGGTTACTAAGGGCTTAAATGACGATTAAGTCCTTGAGGAATCGCTCCTCTCAAAAAAAGATGCGGGTCTCCTTTTAGCTAGTCTTCCAAAAATATGCGCCTCTTCAATGGAAGGAAGAAGAGGACGTGTCCCTCTGGAGTACAATCCGAGCGTCAAAGGGTCGGGACGGGCGGATTGGGGAGCTTTTGGATGGGCGGCCTGGTGGTAAGGACGAGCGTCCTGGGGAGCTGCTGGATGGGCGTCCCGATGATTGAGACGCTCGGATCTTGGCTCAGCTTCCTTTTCTTCTTTTCTTCTTTTCTTCTTCCAACAATCTTCCGGGATTTTGTCGGGGATGCAAGGATCTTCTTCATCATGGCTCGTCTACTACATTATGTACAAAGGCCTTCTAGTCTTGTCTTCTCTTTGATGCTTGGTCATTAGATTCGATCAATTTAGCTCTATTTTGCCATGAAAATGCAAGGTTTGCACTCCTCTCCTACCAAGGAAACAAAACCTCAAAGAATATGCAAAACAAAGGACTAAAGATAGTAAATGACCCAAATATGCACTAAAAAGCATAGAAACGAGGCTAATTCGGGGACTAAATATGCTTAAATATTGATCACAACAGCAGGATGTTGATGCTGAGGGTGATCATGCTAAGAGTGGGAGTGTTGATGCTGTTTCTAAGGAGAAGCAGTAATTTGATTTTTTCCTTTGTTGGTATTTGGCCCATCTAGGGGGGGTGTCCCTGGACAAACAATATTATTTTCTTTGTCTCTGCTCAGGTTAGGGAGACTATCCCTAGCCTTTATGAATATTTTGGTGCCTTTGCCCCAGGGGGTAAGGGCTTTATTAATATGATCGTAATGGCCTTCCTTGGTTGATTTTGCTTATTTCTTTGACATTCAGTTTGCTTTTGAATTTCTTTAATCCTGTGAACTTTGTTTCTCCAATCCTGTGGTCCTGTCAAAATTTCTATTTTGTTAACCTGTGAGATATTTTTTTGAACGTGTCCTGTCATTTGAACCGTCGTGAGTAATTCAACCAGGTATGGTTTTGGCCATAGTGGTTGAAGGGGTGGGAAAACCGGCCTGACAGGAGGGCTTATGTCCCCTGCCTGATTGGAGGGCTTGGTACTCGGCCTGACAAGAGGACTTTTTAGACTAATGGTTGGGATGGCACACCCTTCCACCATCTTGCTGCGTCCAGCCGTTTGTAAACATGTGCAGTAAACCTAGTCAGGTCAGGCAACTATTTCATGCCTGATTGGTCCTGACATTTACTGTATCCGGTGATGGTTACCAACTCGTTAGACACAATTAAGTGCAAAGTTTTGTTTCAGATTTTGACATATAGTAGAGTAGCCCTCAATCCTGAATATTTATGCATATTAACATTTATCATGTATAATTGTTCAGGATTCAAAAAATAAGAGAAGTTGAGTTAGTTAAATATATAGACATGGATTTCACATAGAGCGTATAAAACACGTAATTTTTCAGATAGCACATTAGGTTGAATTACTGGTAGTAAAGATATGATTTTGTACCTGATTATGGCCTGATATCGGTTTTATACATGGAATAATTTCAAATGAGTTACAGTCCAAGATCTTGGGATCATTTCTCCTTCTAATGTTTGGAGCCTGTATGCTCCTTGTCCAATGATTGAATCAATTAAGTAGGGGCCCTCCCATGTGGGGTCAAGCTTGCCTGCTGATTTTTCTTTTTTTGTTTGGAAAAACTTTTCGTAGGACGAGGTCTCCTTCCCTGAAGACTCTAATTCTGACATTTTTATTGTAAGTCCTGGCTACTGCTTGTTGGTATGATGCCATCCTGATTTTGGCAGCGTCTCTTAGCTCTTCTGTCAGGACCAGGTTATCTTGCATTAGGTCTCTGTTTGCTTCAACATTCTTCAGGCTATATCTTGATGTTGACACCCGGACTTCTGCAGGAATGACAGCTTCACAACCATACACCAAAGAATAAGGTGTTTGGCCTGTTGATGTCTTTGGAGTTGTCTTGTCTGCCCATAATACTAATGGAAGTTCTTCAGCCCATCTGCCTCGTCTTCTTTATAGTTTATTCTTTTGGCAGCTTATGACTACCTTGTTGCGGGATTCAGCCTGGCCATTAGATTTTGGATATCCAGGGGTGGATGTTACCAGGCTGATATTCCATTCTTGGCAAAATGCTTGAGTCTTTTCCCCACAAACTGGGTTCCATTGTCACATACTATTTCTGATAGGACTCCATATCTGCAAATAATATTCGTTCTGATGAAGGATATTACTTCTTTTTCAGTTACTTGCCTGAAAGAGTCAGCCTCGATCCATTTGGATAAGTAATCAGTCATAGACAACATGAATACTTTTTGTCCTGGAGCTACAGGCAGCTTTCCTACAATATCCATGCCCCACTTCATGAATGGCCAGGGTGCAGAAATTGAGTGAAGGAGCTCAGATGACTAATGTATGATTGGTGCATGAACTTGACATGCTTCACACTTTAAAGAGTATTCCAGGCAATCAGCCCTCAGTGTAGGCCAGTAGTAGCTAGTCCTAAGTACTTTACTTGCCAGGCTTTTTCCTCCTTTATGGTTACCACAATTTCCATCGTGTATTTCTTGAAGTACTGATTTGGCTTCGTTAGGCTCCAAGCATCTCAGGTATGGTCCAGCCTGCGATCTCTTGAATAAAGTGTTATTGATAATAGCATAGATTGAAGCTCTGATTTTAAAAGCCCTTGCTTCATGTCTTCCCTGAGGTAGTATTCTTCGGAGAACCCAATCATAATAGGGTTTAGTCCAAGAATTATTATCCTGATCGACAAGGTTGACTTGTTCAGCCATGCTGATGGTTGGCTCTAATAAATGAACAATTGGAATTTTATCGAAAACTGTGGGGGTAAAGTTTGAACCTAGGCTGGCCAAAGCATCAGCCTGTGTGTTCAGGTCTCTTGATATTTGATCTATATCAAATAATGTAAATTTAGCGGTAAGGCTTTTTGCATATTCTAAATACGAAATCATTTTTGCATCCTTACCCGTATAAATTCCCTTTATTTGATTACCAATTTGAAGTGAATAAGTTTTTACCTTTAGATTTTGGACACCAAGGTCTAGACATACCTTTAAGCCTGCTATCAGAGCTTCATATTCCGCTTCGTTGTTAGTAGCTTTGAATTCACAGCTTATAGCATGTGCTATCATATCTCCCTGTGGCAATTTAAGCACTAATCCTAACCCTATCCCCCTGGCATTGGATGCCCCTTCTATGAACAAAGTCCATTCTTGGTATGGGGTTTTATTTCTAATTGGTTGACCTCTTTTTTCAGGTCAGGTTCTAGGTTAGAGCTGAAATCAGCCACAAAGTCTGCTAAGGCCTGCGATTTGATCGCTGCCCTGGGTTCAAAAGAGATATCATATGTGCTAATTTGAACTGACCACTTGGCCATCCAACCTGATAATTCATGCTTGCGTAGGTCAGATTTTATGGGTAAGTTGGTCCTGACTATAATGGGGTGGCTTTTAAAATAGGGTCGTAGTTTAGTACACGACATAATTAAAGCTAAAACATATTTTTCAAGTAATCCATACCTCATCTCAGTATCCAACAGGCTCTTACTTACATAATAGACCGGATGTTGTTGGCCTTCCTGTTCTTTTACAAGGACCGCACGAGTCTTTGTGTCGATGACATGTAAGTATCTTGTGGGGTTCTCCTTTCTCTGGTTTGGCCAGTAAGGGTGGAGATGAAAAATAAGATTTTAAGTCTAGAAAGGCTGCCTCATGTTCATCCGTCCAATGAAACTGTTTATTTTTTCTGAGCAGGTTGTAAAATATTTTACACCTTTTAGAGGATCTTGATATAAATCGGTTCAGTGCAGCTACCCGGCCTGTCAATTTCTGAATATCTTTGACAGACTTGGGTAACTGAAGTTTCAGGATAGCTTTTATCTGTTCTGGGCTGGCTTCTATGCCACTCTTCGTAACCATGTATCTAAGGAACTTACCTGCAGAAACTCCAAAGTGGCATTTTGCAGGGTTGAGCTTCATGTTGTATTTTTCCAATATTTTGAATGCTACTTCCAAATGCTTTACATGATCTTATTCATTTTTGGACTTTACCACCATGTCGTTTATGTAGACTTCCATGGTATCACCTATTTGATCTTTGAACATCATGTTGACCAGGCGCTAGTACGTTGCCCCTGCATTCTTCACGCCGAAAGTTATGGCAGTGTAATAGTATATGCCTCGGTCTGTAATAAATGCAGTACTCTCCTGGTCCGCAGGGTGCATTTTTATTTGATTGAATCCACTGGAGGCGTCCATGAATGTCAGCATCTCATGCCCTGTTGTGGCGTCTACCATGGCATCAATATGTGGTAAAGGAAATGGGTCCATGGGACAGGCTTTGTTCATGTTAGTGTAATCTACACAGACTATCCATTTTCCATTCTTTTTCTGCACAACAACCACGTTAGCTAGCCACTCAGGGTACATTACTTCCCTGATCATTCCCATAACCAGGAGTTTTTCCACTTCTTCGTTGATTATGGCATTTCTCTCAGCTGAAAATTTTCGTCTTTTCTGTTGTATAGACTTAAAAGATGGGTCAATATTAAGTTTGTATATAATTATATCAGTACTAATTCCAATCATATCAAAATGAGACAAAGCAAGCCAAGATGATTTATTTTCAAGGAATTTTACCAGTTCGGGCCTGACATTATCTGGGGCGTCAGATCCTACTAGCACATACCTGTCAGGGTACTCAGGGTCTAGGATTACCTGATCTGTTTCCATTCTGGGAGGTGCTACATAAGTGATCCTGACACGGTACTGTAATTGCTATGCAAGGGACTTACCTGCCTTGGGAGGTTTCAAGGCTGTTGTATAGCATTCTTAGGCTGTCTTGTGATCCCCTTTGATTGTGGCTATGCCCCAATCCGTCGGTATCTTGATACACTGGTGATAAGTCGATGGTATAGCCTTGACATTATGAATCCAGGGTGAGCCCATAACTGCATTGTAGGATGGCAGGCAATCTAGGACTCCAAATTTCTCATAGAATGAGACTCCTTCAACGTAGGTTGGAAGGTGGATTTCTCCCAATGCGCTTCTGGTTTCCCCACTGAACCCTACCAAAACGCTGGACTTTTATGTGATTTGATCCTCATTGATTTTCATGGTATTCAGCACGTCAAGCATTATCAGGTTTACTGAGCTGCCTCCATCTACTAGGATCCTTCTTACTGTGGCGGTTCCAATCTGCATAGAAATTACCACGCCATCATGATGAATATCAAGGATACCTACCAGGTCACAATCACTGAAAGTGATTGTTGGGACATGATTCGGTTTTCAGGGTGATGTGATCCTTGGCGTCCTGGCTATCTTTTTTGCTGCTGAATTGGTCAGGCCGTAGATTTCTGATCCACCAGATATGATTTTTACTTCATAGATTGGGGTGGTGGAGGAAGGCTGCGATCCTGCTTGTGCTCCTGGTTCTCTTTGCCTTGATCTGCATTTCTGCCTTTCGTTTTGATCAAGTCTTTCAGGTATCCAGACTTTAACAGATAAGCCACTTCTTTCCTCAGGGTAAAGCAGTCATCCGTTGCGTTTTCAACGTCCATGTGGAATTCACACCATTTGGAGTTATCTCTCCTAGGGTTAGGATTTTCCACCTTTATGGGCCATCTGACTACTGGTCCCATGTTGTCAAGCCTCTGGATTAATCCTGCAATATCAACAATGAAATAATGCTCAGAAATAGGTGGAAAAATTTTAGCCTTACCTTGATACTCATGTGCCAGGTTGACTTCTGAATGGTCTGGCCTGGAATATGGAGTAGGTCTGTAATTGTTTCCTTTGTTGCTTTTCCTATTGCTTTTTTCATAGTCTTTTGGTCCACTGGATGATCCGAGTTTGTAACTCATGTCTTCTTCCAGCCTGATAAAAGCAAGGGTTTTGGCCTGGACATCTTCGAAGGTATGGTAGGGATGCTTTGTGAGCTCATTGTATAAGTCACTATGAGGTAGCAACCCCTGCCTGAATGCCTCCACTGCTGTTCCAACGTCACACCTGGGAATAGATACTTTTTCTTTGTTGAATCTTGCAAGGAATGTCCTGAGAGTTTCATCAGGCTTCTGTGTAATCCTGTAAAGATCACTGGATCGCTTCTCCAACTCCCTGCTACTCGCAAACTGCTGGTTGAAGTTGTTGATCAGATTGGAAAAAGAATGAATGCTCCCAGTTGGCAGGTTGATGTACCATTATAGAGCAGGTCCTGTCAGGGTTGTTCCAAATCCCTAACACATGAAAACTTGTCTAAACTCGTTGGGAATGGATGCTGCTAACATTTTTTGTTTGTAAAGGGCCACATGATTTTGTGGATATGTAGTTCCATCATATATTTACATAGACGGGACCACAAATTTTTTGGGCAAGTCCACCTTTGCTATTTTGCCTATGAAAGGCGAATCAGCATAGCTGTTAGGGGCAGCTTCTTCTAAACTGGCAGGTACTCCAGGTATCTTGTCGAATTTTTCATTGAGCTTCTTGATTTCCTGAACTACTGCCATCATGATGGCTGCTGCAGATTCATCAGGTTTTCCATCGTCATTTTTTGGCTCACCATCGTCATCAACATTGACGAATTTAGAACCACCTGGGCTCCCAAAACTGGAAAAATCAATGTTTTTGAAAATTGATGCAAATGGTGTTCCTGGCTGTAATCTAGAGCCTGCTCCTTCGGTTTTTTCCAATTTTTGTTTCAGAGTTAACTCAGATTCTCTTAATTGTAGGATTTCAGCCTCAGTTTGGGCTACTTTTTCTTTCAAGCATTCCAACTCAGCTATTTGTTGGAGGGCCGAATTCAATTGTTCTTCAATGATAGACTGGGCCATTTTTGTAGTTTATTTGGTTTTTTGTAAGATGAGGAAAAAAGATTTAAAGAGCTAGATGCCCCACGGTGGGCGCCAATTATTTTGTGCGGATTTTGCGCAAGGCGAAATCAGGTCAGGGTAAGTCTAGGCAGGGTTAACTAGCTCTGATTAATCTGTAATTCAGGTTGACAGGATATAATGTAAGGATTAAAGTATGATAAAAGAGCAATAATAAGACAAAGAATTTTGTACGTGGAAAATCCTTAAATGGAAAAAAACCACGGGCACCAAGTCAGGAGAGGATTTCACTATTATATTGAGTATTTAGCACAATGGGATGTAACTATCTTAAAAGTTGTGTAAGAATATTGTATGCTAGAATTTGTCTTGTGTATGTCTTCCGTCCTCAAATGATTTCCCAAATGCTTCTTATATAATCATCTGCTGAACGGCTGGTAAATCTCTTCATAAATGCTAAATATTCCGTAGTAATTACCCGTAATAATATCCATTATTACGTCCTTAATTACTGCTTTAATTGCTGAATCTTCCCATTTAATGTTGTGCGCGTAATCTTTTTATAATATGATCTCCTGGTCTGATATCGTCCGGATATTTTGACCGTTGTCCTCTCCATGGCTTGGCGCCTATCTTCATGTGTCCTGGTAGCTTGACATCCTGACACCCTGACAATCAGGCCAAGGCAAGATATTGATCAGGGATATGTGCAGATTTCCAGGCCCAAAACTTAACTTAATGATGTACCACTATATATATTCCATTATATTACCTAGCTAATTACCAATTCTCTCTTAGATAAAAACCTTCCTTAGATTAGATTAGGAGTAGATTAGAATAGATTAATCTCAATCATTTCACAAAATTACACATTAATCTTTCCATAATTATTGTTCAAGTTTATTATTGGATAATTGAAAATTATTGGGTTATTATTGGAGAATTGACAACTCTTCATCAATCAATCAAATTTTCTTCTATTATTCTTTCCTTTCCAATTGTTCATCTTAATTTTAGTATAATCTCTCTACTCTTTACTCTTTATTGTTTATTTTCCCACTCTTTAATCATGTTTATACTTATTGTGATGATTGACACCATTGATAACATGTCTTCCATGGTAATGAGTGAGTAGTTACTTAACTAGGATTAGTGGGGGATTAAGGGAGTTAATCATGAGATGGATTTATGCTCAATGAGTTCATATGAATGTTTGCTTATTGTTCTTCAACTTATGCACATATCATGTTTGATGAAATGTTAGACTATGAAACCTTGCATTTTTTTACCCATCTCTTATGTTTTCAACAAGGCTTGTAAGATATAAACCAACTCAAGCCTTGTTAGACCTTGCATATAGTTGAAATAGGGAAAACCCAAGTCGACTTGTAGGTGTTGTAAAGTCTTAACCGACTTGGCTCCGAGACGTAAGTTTCCCTAGGAATTGGTTTAATATGCATGTAGTTTAATGGGAAGAACTAAGTCGATTGTAGGTGTTGTAAAGTCGTGAATGACTCGGCTCCGGGACCCAAATCTTCCTATGAATTATAAGACATGAACTAACTCAATTTCAACATTAATAATTCCTTGCATCTATATCACTCATTTATTTTATCTTACCATGATTCCCCTATGATCCCATGACATCCTAGTATCCCTTTATTACTTGTTTACATCCTTTTATTTATTGCTTATTTTACCTTATTGCTTTCATTAGTTTAGAATCAATCAACCCATTTTAATTGTGACAACCCCAAGTGCAACTACGATTAGATTGAACAATTTGAGTAGCCCCGTCTCGTGGATCGACCCCGACTTGCTTGCTATGCTAGTAGTTGGGTATAAATGTGTTTGATGGCATATAACGACGCGCTCAATCAAAATGGCGCCGTTGCCGGGGACGGTGTTGTGTATTTGAATTATTCTTTTGTCTAGTTTTAGTTGTGCTTCTTCTTGAGCAGCCTTGGTTCCTTGGGAATTTCGTTTCTTGTGCTTTAACCTTGAGGAACTTGTTCCTCAAGGTTCGTTTTTACCGTTTTATTGTAGTTTCCAAGTTCCTCAAGGTTCGTTTTTACCGTTTTATTGTAGTTTCCATTTTTGTAGTTGTATCTTTGTCTTAGCTATGATGAAGGCCCAAGGCTTGGTACATGGAGTATATGGTGGATCTTTTGAGTATGACTATGGATATGGGGAGTTTGAGGAGCAAGTCAACACGAACCTACCTTACAACTCATACAATGAAAATCCTAACTACTACCCCAAATTTTCCCACCAAAATCCCCACATCCATTATCCACAACAACCACCCACCCAAAACTCACTTTACAACCAATTCCAAATGCCACAATATGAGCACTTACACACACATCCAAAACAAAAGGACGAGCCCAACTTTGACATTCAAAATATGGTTCTCCAAATGATGGGAGGTCAACAAAATTTCTTCAAACAAGTGCTATAGGAGAGCCAAAATAGGTACAATGTTCTTCAAAGCATTGTTACCCATGGTGAGGAGTTGGCAATTTAAATTGCCCAAATGAAGGAAGCCCAAGTAACTACTCCTCACCATTCCTTAGACATTGATCACGAATGCGAGTTTGAAGGAGTTACCTTTGATGAGAAGTGGGATGAGCCAATCTCCTTGAGCTCTTGTGAGTATGAAAGTGTGGTATTTGATGAGGAAGATATGAGGTTGAGTAAGCCAAATACTCTTAACCTTTGTGAGTATGAGGGTGTGTTATTTAGTGTGAACATTGAGGTGTTGGAGAAAGAGTTAATGAGGAGGACTGAAGCCCCTATTTATGATTCATATGAAGATAGCGATGATGACAAGCCTATGTAAGAAGCTTATGCGGAATACGTGTCTTGCAAGGACTTATGGAATGACCAAGAGGAATGGAGTTGTGAGATTGCCTCACTTGAAGAGCCCATTCTTGAGAGGTTTGAGGTATGCTTCCATGGAGAAGATGAATGTCTCTTTCCTATTGACCATAAAGACCTTTTCGCACCCACCATGGAAACTATGATTGTTGGAGATGATGTGATAGACCTTCTCCAAAAAGTCAAATTGTTATATAAAAGGTACTTGGTGGAGAAGCTCAAAGACAAAGTTACTAATGATCTTACTTGTGGAGAAATGGCACCCACAATCTCAATTCCTAAGCTATCTCGTCATCAATGTTATGAGAATTCTCCTTCTACTCTTGAAGGATTGATAAATTCGAATGCTATCATCATCACCTTACTTGAGGGAGACGAGAGAGAATGGAAGCCTCCCGATAAGAATTCTAAGTTTGCTAGTTACAAGAATCGGGAAGGCCATCATGACAAAGTAAAGGAGAAAGGGAAAAATTTTAAAGAGAGGCTCTTCATGAATTGGCCATACTCTATCTTGAAATGGTGCAAAACCTACTCATGCTTACTTGAGGACCATTCACAAGCTTTTGATCAACTATTGAGAGCATTGAGCTCCATGGATAATGGAATTTGCCATTTGACTTAGTTTGGTGGAGTCCTATCTCAAACCACCATTTGTAATATACTTTCATAATCTTGCATGCATTCATCGCATGAGAGATGAAAAGGAGGGGTCTCATATTTTGATTAAGCATTTTTGAAGGAAATTGATGAAAATTAGAAGGTAGCAAATGTAAAGAAATGAAAAAAATGGAGAATTTGGGCTTCTGAACATCTTTGTTATCATTAAAAAGGTAATGGTCAAAATTGCTTGAAATCCGTGCATCCCGAGCCCAACTCGAGCGAGTTGAAGACCAAGGAAAGAAAGAATTTTTCCTGTAACAGAATGTGGGCGTTTTTCTGAGAAAATGCGCATCCCAGAGCTTCAACTCGAGCGGGTCGAAATCAACTCGAGCGGGTTGAGGCTGAACTCGAGCGGGTTTTATTTGACTCTAGCGGGTTGACCCTGAAATTCAACTTTTTCTCTCCTTTGACTCGTGGCATGGCTATATATGCATCCTATCTACTATCTTCATCTCCTACAATGATTGTAAGAACCCTTTCTTTCCCTATCTCTCATGTATAGTTGCATTTATGTAGTTACCTCATTATTAAACCCCTTTCTTCCTACATTAGCAATAGTGTATAAAATCGGTTTGGGGAGGTTCAACCATGAAGTAACATACATCATAGTCCATCATACAGTATAACTTGCATTATAATATATCTCATATGATTAGATTAGTTTGCATTGTAATATATCTCACATGTCTCATATAGTTAGTTGCATATAGTTAGCTCTTGCATTCATGCATAGTCCCTAATGACCAATCATATTCCTTTCCGCACTAGAAATAGTGCTTAAATCGGTTTCGGGAGGTTTGATCATAGGTGACCCAAGCATCTACATATAGCATGCATCACCTAGAGTAGTTTAGATTGCATTTATTTGTTATATATGTCATATAGAATTGCATTTAGTTAGAGCATGCACTCATTCATATCATATCATTGCATTTGTACTTCATTTCCATAGAATCAAAATCCAAAACATGTATTTCTTTTTCATTCCTACTCATATATGTACATTGAGGATAATGTCCAAAATAAAGTGGGGTCTGGGAATTTATATTCCAAAAATGCATCAAAATTGAAAATTTTCGAAAAATCCCAAAAATATATTCTTTAATTTTATAAAAACAAAACCCATAAAAATTTGAAAATTTAAAAATTCCAAAAACATGTTCTTTCGTTTGTAGTGTAGAATTGTATGTATTGTATATATTTGTTTGTTTGTCACTCTTATCACATTGGGTCGACTACGCCACATTCGAGGCATTAAGGAAATAGAAGACCGCGTGGTATGATCTTTCCAAATATCCTTCCTCCTTTTTATATGTTAATGACAATGTGGCAATATTTTGATTGATGCGCTATGAACTAATGTGTTGCTAAAAGTTTGCATCTAGATTATATGGCATGTAGTTGCATGGTTAGAAAATTTTGTAAAAATGCCTATTTGGGAAGCTTGACAAGTGTATATAAGGCCCTTGTAGATAATTTTTCTCCTTGAGACTTTGTTTGCTAGAATACCCTCAAGACACCCTAGGATGTGTCATACTAGTATCTTTTGACCCATGGACTAAGGCCTAATCAAGAGTACCTTGTGGTGCGATAAATCCTTGGCTACTGTTTATTCCAAGGTGACCTTTGAAGCCATGCAACCGTTCTTTCACTTCTATCATCATATTTTGTCCACAAAAAGGGAATGGACACAAAAATCTCCAAATTGAGTTCAAGTACCAAATCGAAATCAAATGTTTGCAAAAATTGCTTCAAATGAAGAGTAGCAAAAATAAACTCCTATGCTTCAATAAAAGTACCCTTGCTACAAAATAGGGTTACTTTGAAAAAAGTTCAAACATGCAAAAATTGAAAATTGCCAAGTATCAAAAATATCAAACATCAAAGAAATGGCAAAGAAATGTTCTCAAAAGTCAAATACCACAAGAAATTGGAGGAAAAACAAAACAAAAGCAAACTAAAAATGTGAAACTCATACACCTTGAATCCCTTTTATTCATTGATCTTATTTGTTGCATGGTGGAGAGAGGACGACCCTTCTTCTTGTCTAGGCAAGAGGCGGAATTCCGCGATCCTACAGTGTTTCTAACACAATAAAGAGACTACTCTTGATAAAATCATTTAGCGATTGAGGATAAAAGTACCCTAGTTTGACACAAATTGGAGGTGATTTGTTCGTATCCTTTTAGACTTAGTAGCTTGGAGAAACAATATCTATGATGGAGTGTGTACCCTTAGATTGCTTCCCCTTAGGTGATTTCCACCACTTAGATGAGGAAAGTGGCTATTCTTTTGTGGATGCATCTATTACTTGTTTTGTGTGCTTAATGTTTGGATGTATCGCCATTTTGGCAAGCCCCACCTTGCCTTGCAAGAAGGCATCTTACCTCATGGGTGTCTTGTTGTGAGTTGAAGGGGTGGAGTGAGACCCGCTAATTGTCTCACATCGGTTATATTATTATTAGGATAGTTTAAATAAATGTCTAGTTCTAGTCACCTCTTTACTTGGGGCGAGTAAAGGTTCGGTTTGGGGATGTTTGATGTGACTCTTAATTGCGCACATTTAGTCCCCTAATTGAACTTATTTTTCATACTAATATAGCATTTTTCATGGCCATTTTATCCGTCAATTCCTTCCTATTTTGCTTTCCTATTGCATTTTATATGTCTTGTAGGAAAGAAGATAATGAGGCGGAATTCCCGTCTCTCGTGCATATTCGGAAGCTTGTTGACGATCTTGGATGGACTAGTATGGAGAGAAGGCAAGAATGATGACAAAGGATGTATGAATAAAGAGTATATAGAAGGATCATAGTCTCAAAAGCAAGGAGAAGGAACCCTGTCCCAGGATCCGAGCTTCCCTACCTCAGGACGGGCGTCTCAGCCTAGGATCCGAGCGTCCCCAAGCCAGAACGAGCGGATGGCTAGGTAGCTAAGAATAAGAGAAGAACCCTGTCCCAGGATCTGAGCGTCCCGAGCTCAAGCCGCGTGTCCCTGTCCCAGGATCCGAGCGTCCCGATGCCAGCCCGAGCGGATCACCTCACAAGACCAAGCATTCTTCAGGCCAATCCACGCAGATTTCCTTGGGAGTTACTGCTCAATCCGCGCATGTCCCTTGGGACTTGCAAAGCTCTACTCAACACTTAAGCATTGTTATTTACTAATCTACCCTTACTTAACCTAATGATGTACCACTATATATATTCCATTGTATTACCTAGATAATTACCAATTCTCCCTTAGATAAAAACCTTCTTTAGATTAGATTAGGAGTAGATTAGAATAGATTAATCTCAATCATTCCACAAAATTACACATTAATCTTTCCTTAATTATTGTTCAAGATTATTATTGGGTAATTGAAGATTATTGGGTTATTATTGGAGAATTGACAACTCCTCATCAATCAATCATGTTTTCTTCTATTATTCTTTCCTTTCCAACTGTTCATCTTAAGTTTGGTATAATCTCTTTACTCTTTATTGTTTATTTCCTCACTCTTTAATCATGTTTATACTTGTTGTGATGATTGACACCATTGATAACATGTCTTCCATGGTAATGAGTGAGTAGTTACTTAACTAGGATTAGTGGGGTATTAGGGGAGTTAATCATGGGATAGATTTATGTTAATGAGTTCATATGAATGTTAGCTTATTGTTCTTCAACTTATGCACATATCATGTTTGATGAAATGCTAGACTATGAAACCTTGCATTTTTTACCCATCTCTTATCTTTTCAACAAGGCTTGTAAGATATAAACTAACTCAAGCCTTGTTAGACCTTGCATATAGTTGAAATAGGGAAAACCCAAGTCGACTTGTAGGTGGTGTAAAGTCTTAACCGACTCGGCTCCGAGACGTAAGTTTCCCAAGGAATTGGTTTAATATACATGTAGTTTAATGGGAAGAACTAAGTCGATTTTAGGTGTTGTAAAGTCGTGAATGACTCGGCTCCGGGGCCCAAATATTCCTATGAATTATAAGACATGAACTAACTCAATTTCAACAATAATAATTGCTTACATCTATATAACCCATTTCTGCTATCTCACCATGATTCTCTTATGATCCCATGACATCCTAGTATCCCTTTATTACTTGTTTACATCCTATTACTTATTGCTTACTAGTTTTCTTGCCCGTGCGTTGCACGGATATTAAAATAATGTGTGATAAATTTCACAATCAAATGGAATATAGACATATAGTACATCGTTCATGTCTAAGATTTTATGTATGCTGCATGACCAACAAATAATTCCCATTAACATAATATTGACATAACAATTAAAGAGTGTTTGATTAATAAAATACTTTTTTTTAGGAAAATAAAACCAATATGAAGTTTATATATATGATACCTGGACTAATAGTTTTTAGAATTTGTTCATTAACACCTGTTTTTTTTTCAATTGATCAAGGAAAACAATAATATCTACTCTGCATAATCAACTCAATGATGTAACAAATCTCCTTCTTTCGAATAACAACCATAATTTAATCATTGCTGGATCAAATTGTAATTATGTAAAAACATTTAGAGTTAGTTAGAATGTTATATCTCCCGATCAAACTATAGAAGTACGTTTGAATATGAACCCTTCTCATTTGAAACAAAATCTTTCACGCAGACCCCTGTTTTTCTTCCCTATTCACGCACATGATCTAAAACAATCTCATCTCTTAAAAGATCGATCCTTGTCTCTGAAACTTATCTCAAATTTATCCAACCAAGTGAAAAACTAAACCCCTACTTCTAGAAAAATCCACCATCCAATGGAAACTAACCCTTTCTCTCGAAAATGTTGTTTTTATAGGAAAATAAAACCAATATGAAGTTTATATATATGATACTTGGGACTAAGAGTTTTTAGATTTTGTTCATTAATATCTGTTTGTTTTTCAATTGGTTAGGGAAAACAATAATATCTACTTTGCATAATCAACTCAATGATGCAACAAATATTATTCTTTAAAATAACAACCATAATTTAATTATTGTTGGGTCAAATGGTAGTTACGTAAAAACATTTAGCGCTTGGTTGTATTAAGGGTAAAAGAGGGGAAATTAATAGAGGAGTGATATGTAAGGTGCATTTTTTCCATGTTTGGTATGAGAGTAATTATTCACCTCCCGAATCTATTACCCTCATGAAGAAATAATACATTACCCACCCTCCCCAATGGGTAATGATTATGGGAGTAAAACATCTCCTCAGTAATCATTACTCCTATATGACAAACCTATCTTCAAGGAACTCATTACCTAAATAATTAACTTCCCAAGTAATTATTACCCAATTAAAATTTATCCCCTAATTATTTCATGGATTCTAGGCAAGCCCTTACAGGTAGTTAAATGTTATATCTCCCGGTCAAACTATAGACGTACCTTTGAATGTGAACCAAATTCCAACACAATACTACATAGTTGGGGCGCCGCTTGTAGAAAAACCCCCTATTGTGTCGCCGATATCGTGGCAGTTCTAATAGGAAACGACATAAAAGGCAAAAAAAGGGCGGGAACGAAATTTTTATGCTATAGTAGGTCTATTGTGGCGGTTTTAATAAAGAACCGTCATGATAAAATAAATTATTTGTGTCGGTTTTAAGTCAAAACCACCACCATAGATCATGTGTGGCGGTTATTCATACAACCGACATTAATAATGACACTAAAAATAGTGATAAATAACAACGCTTCTTTATCAAAAACCGCCATCAAAAAGTTTTGTGGCGGTTTTAACTACAATAGACATATTAATCGACATATTAAAAAGACTGCGCTATCACGTAAACAACTGATTACTCCGTATTATTTTGCGCGCGCCTCTCCAATCTTCACATACCCTAATGCCCAAACCCCCACGATTCCCTCCTAATCAGTCCCGATCCCCTCAACTCAACAACCGCCAAACTTGCAATTGAATCTCGCCGCCTGAGTTTCCCCCGCCTTTGTTCCCTCCTCTTTGCTCATGACGAGTCTGCCTTCCATTTCTCTGCTCTTGACGCATCGAGTCAGAGCTACAACATCAAAGGTTCGTCTTACTACTTGTTGACTATAACATCTATAAGTTTTGTTTGTTGCTTTTATATACTATCAATTTCAGTGATATGTAGTCCGTTTAGATAATAATCCCATACCGACTTCCCTAATTTTAAGATACTACAGTACAATAATTGAATTTTTGTGAACCTTTTTGTTGCTATTTGACTAGTTACGCCGATTTTGGTGAACCCGGATCATCAATCGATTTTGGTGAACCATTTTGTTGCTTGTCATTAAGATGATTTCATGCCCAGTTTCATGATATTGTTAGTTTGCGGCAGATTTTTCTTTCCACCACCACAATCCATTCGGAAGTGCAGACTGTCAAATACCTGCTATTTGGTCCGGGTTTTGAAGGACAACAAATTTTTTGTCCTTGTAAAGCCTAAATATTGAAATTATTAAATTTAAAATGTAAACTTTGCAGGTTGCCTGGCGATTTTGAATGTGTCTCTTGTGTGCCTCTGCCTTAATGAATGAAGTATGACAAGCATTTCATAAAGGTAATGTTACCCTTGTCCGTATCATTATCTACCCCTGTTGTGTTGAGCTTCTGAGTGAGTCTCCAACAAATTATGCTCAAGTCAACCTTTAGATCATATCTTATATGCATTCACGACAGAAATTATGGACCAGCTGCTAATTTTGTTGGACATTTTCAATTTATCGGAATTCATCAGGCTAAAAAGTCACCCTTTAGATTGAGTATGCTTGGTTTGGTCATTATTCAGTCATGTCAATTGTGTGTTGTGTTGTGTTGTGTTGTGCTATATGCATTCGCGACAGAAATTATCCCAGCTAATATCATGTCAATCGAACTAGTTTGTTTTAAATCCCGGACCAAATAGCAGGTAATTGTTGTTTAACCTGTAGTATCTTAAAATTCGTGACAAATTTTTCCTAATAAATGATTTATCTTTCGACCACCACAATCTCAATGATCAAAATATTGAGATTTAGGTTTGTTGTTTGTAGTTGAGATTAATTATTTGTTGGTAATGGTGTGGAGTCTGTGGACATATTTTGATCATTATTTGCTTGATTACGTGATACTGTCTGGGGTTAAAATGCAATGGACATTTTCCTGTTTGCAGCATTGTTAAAGTCTCAAATAAGATTGCTTGATTATGTGATACTGTCTGGGGTATTTGATTATCTGACGAGGAGTGTGACCATCTTATCTCTTTGGTAATAATTCTATGTGTATTATTCCCATATGAGCGAGATTTGCTTGAGTTGATTGTCTCTAATGTGTTTTCTATCATGTCTACAGGGAAAGGGGAAAGACTAACTCTGTAGTCAGTGATGCCCAAAGGGTGATTGCAAGATCATTAACTGATGCGGATGCGAAAGTAAGTTCTCTTGTATTGTAAATGAAATGCACATTTGTTTGTTAGAACCTGAGTAACCTTAGCGGACCAAAAAGTGAATAAAAATATTTAGGTAGACCGAAGACCGGACCTAAAAACTTCGGTCATAAACGGACAAAAAATCAAAACTTTTCAAGCAAAACTCAACGGATTGATAGTTCTTTTTTTTAGTGTTTTAGGTTGATTTTATGTAAAATTATACAGTTGATTTAATAAGTTTATGTTTGTTTTTCTTAATATTTATTGAGGAGATGAATAATGTTAAAGAGGTGTGAGCTACCAAAGGTTTAGAGAACAAGTAATATTTATACATTATAATTTTTTAACATCGACATTATTGTTGTGTCTGATGATATGCAAACTTGGTGGTTGACATTCTTTTGTATGTATTATTTGTTCATTCGATATTTGGATTGTCAAATTTATAGGACATAGTTGTCAAAATTTAGGTAGCAAATATTTTTTAAAAAAACAAAAATATTTATTTATGGTGGCGGTTCTTAAGTTACGTACGCCACAATTGATTTACCTATTATGGTGGTTCTTATGCTAGAAACGCCACTATAAGTTCGCCTTTAGTGACGGTTGTTTACTTACAACCGACATTAGGTAACCCTATAGTGGCAGTTGCAGACTCACAACCGACACCATAACTTACCCTATGGTGGCGGTTTCAGACTCAAATCGACACCATATGTTACTCTATAGTGGCAGTTTTGGACATACAAGCGACGTTATAGCTTACCCTATGGTGGCGGTTTTACAACCGACACAAAAAATATATGACCCCAGCAATCACGTCGCTAGGAAACCGCCACTAATACCCTATTAGAACAGCCATTGTAGGGTATAATTCCACTAGCGGCTGCTTATAACACCCTCCTATAAAAGTAGTCTTGCCCCCCATCTTCTCATTTGAAACAAGATCCTTCACGCAGACCCCTATTTTTCTTCCCTATTCACACACATTATCTAAAACAATCTCATCTCTTGTCTTCGAAACTTCTCTCAAATTTATCCAACCAAGTGAAAAACTAAACCCTACTTCTAGAAAAATCCACAATCCAATGGAAAGTAACCCTTGCTCTCGATAATATTGTTAGCATTAAGATTTTACTTTAATTTAGATTAATAAGGTCAAGATTAAGTTTATCAATATGATCTTTTGGGGGTTCTTGTTATTATTCATGTTACCTATATGTTTTAATGCAAACGATATTTTGCTGATAAATAACCCTATTTATTATCACTATCCTCGTTAAACTCATCACCCTCCACAAATGCACCCTCCCTCCACTCCATTAATTTACCCGCAAAATAAAACATCAGTCACTGTGATTAGTTCTTACTACTTGAAACAACCTCTAATCCACTACCACTATCACTACATTTCTGCCACGTTTTACATCTAAGAAGTAATAAATCACATTCACCTCCATGAAACACCAATATTTACTCCAGATGATATGGATCATCGTCTCCCTTATCAAAGCCAATTTATTTCTCCTTCAACATAGAAAAGTTTAAGAAGCAATCTTCCCTCTTATCTCTCTCCATTTCCCTTCCTAGTCTTTTTCTCGTCCCCTCCCCTACCTCCATTCTATATACTCAAACAAAGTGTTTGGGTACTATGTTTGTAAACTGAATAAGTTTGAATATTATATATATATATATACACGAACTTTGCTAATTATTTCATTTTGCATAAATAAATCTTACTACCTCCATCTCATTTTTATTGCCCTTTTTTCTTCAAATTTTATTATCTCATAATTATTATCCCCTTTTCTAGATCTAGTAAGGAAAAACTTTAGTCAACCAACTCGTCGCAATCAACTTTATTCCCACTCGAAACAACCTTTAGCCCACTACTTAATCCTTTCGGTTCACACATAAAACGGTCCAAAATGCAAAGCTTTCATCTCTCTCTTGAAAAGTCCATATAACTAACAGAAAACTAACCGCGACTTTCTGAACTTTATCCTTTTTACATCCCGTAAAGATTAAGTTGAACATGACAAAAAAAATGCAGAAACTTAGGTTTTGTTTGATAACGACAGATTAAAATTTTTTTTCTTTGCATTTTAAGAGTTTTTACACTATTTAAATAACAAATGTGCTAGTTTGAGTGTTGAGCATCGACATATTGAAATAGTAGATTGTGGTGTAATTTCCTGTATTACATTATGACCTTTAATTAATATATTATAAGAAAATAGAAATTGAGGTTTTTTTTTTTTTTTTTTTATCTTTGAGGAAATTAAAAATCAAACTTTATCTTTATCATATTTATGATTAATATTCTTCACTTAAAATATATAAATTTAAGCAAGTTCAAATAAGTTAGCTAAAAGTTTATAAATCACAAATTGTACAAAGCAGTATAATCATTTTTTTTATTAATATGAAATAAATGTCATAAACTTCATGAGAATATTAATGCGGTAGAGAACTATAGAAGAGTTGGCAAGTATGTGACCCCCTTTTAGGTTTAAATTAGTTTGATTTATTTTTATATTTTTGCCTAAAGGTGGTTAAAGCGTCGTATTATGCATGACGAATATGTCTCACCCTTCCTCAATTCGTATCTCTCCCTAAATTATAGTGATGATGTGCTCAATTTACACAAAAAAAATATAGCATAACCAATAATTAGTTTGCTCCATATAATTGAATAGTACGTTTTTTATGCATGTAAATTTGTCAGAAGAAAAACTTGAGAGAGACGGTCTTCACAAGTTAGGGAAAGACTACTCTTAGCCTTTTATGTGTTTTTCATGACTTTTTTTTTTATGTTGATCGTTGCTTGAATTGAATCTTACCCTTATACGTATTTCTATAATAAGTGTATCTAATTTACCTTCAAGCCTCATTCAAATCTATTTTATTACTCGTGGTACCATTTTTATTTTAAATTGTAAAACAATCGCACAACAAAGTTTTTCAAAACATTTACTCATTTGTCATAATATGATATTTCGATTCGCAAATTAGCAGCAACTTTCTTTATCTTTTAATACTCCTTGAAAAATAGATATCAAAGTTTGTACTTATCAATAATTTGTGAATATCTTATTTAAATTTTGACTAATATACTTTTATATAATGACAAATGAATGTAAATAATATAATAATAAATTATCAATAAAAATTGAAGTGTATTGTGAGGAAAATAAATTTAAAATTAGTATGAGAAATACATGACATTTGAAAAATAAACTTTGTATTATATATAATTAAATTTCACATTAACAATAACAAAAGACGTAGGGGCATATTTCAACGTTCATTTTACTCTTTACATGAGTAAATTCCAAGTAGTACATATTATGCATGCACATTTGTCACAACCCAGTTCGACCTAGGGCCTTTTAGCCTCATAATACCTTATTTTTTTAATGGGAAGTTGTTATAAAATTGGATATTATAAATATATCAAAGGTTTTTTTTCCTTCTAATTTAATAAAAACTGAACAAATATTAATGAATAGTTTTTTAATATTAATAAATTGTAGATAATTAATTTATTTTCTGTTTCTAATAATAAAATTGTAAAATAATTAATTAATTCTCATTTCTAATAGGAAAACCACATTCCTAATTCTAATAGAAAAATTTTAAATAATTATTATCTTCTAATTCTAATAGTATAATTAGGAAAAAAAAGCCTTAATAAATTGTTAATTTATTTCCTATTTCTAGTAGGAAAATAAGATCATTTCTAACAGGAAACTGATATTTCTAATTGTAATAGAAAAATTGTAAATAATTAATTATCTCCTAATTCTAATGCTAATAGTATAATTAGAAAAAAAAAGCTTCCTTTAGTTATATATATTGATTTTACCTTATTGCTTTCATTAGTTTAGTTAGAATCAATCAACCCATTTTAATTGTGACAACCCTAAGTGCAACTACGATTAGATTGAACAATTTGAGTACCCCCATACCGTGGATCGACCCCGACTTGCTTGCTATGTTAGTAGTTGGGTATAAATGTGTTTGATGGCGTACAACGACGCGCTCAATCAACGGCCTAGAAAGGCGTGTTGAAATGGTTGTAGAAAACCGGGTTTGAAAATCGTCATTACGACGGCCTAGAAAGGCGTGTTGAAATGGTTATAACGGTCGGCGACAGACCGATGTTTTGAAATGGCCATTATAACGGCGCAAAAAGGTGTTTTTTGAAAGTTTGAAATGACACGAAAGGACTTATGACCACATAACACATAAGCACTCGTAATTTCATTATATTATGCATAATGCTGACACGGGTTTTGGCTTAAAAGGGTGGGTTACACACCAAGCAATCAAACCCCGATTTTTGAGAGGGATACCAATCCAAACAAAATGTGTAAGGAGGGTGCCTTAGCCTCGTGCTCGAAGGTGATAAAAGCTCTTTGACGAAACAGATGTGTAACGTCAACGGTATGCTTGACTCAATCAGGATTCGAAACGCAGGGATGAGAAATCTCACGCCAACGAGGCATGCCAATTGGTCGAAAAGAGTTAGGTTGTGGGCCCAGACAAGGAACCCGACTATGACCGTAATATCAATTAATGCATTTCAACCATGATCTCGTTCAAGTCTCACCATCTAGGGGTCACAAAGACACAAGTGTCCTAGTTTCTCCCTAGCGGAGTCGCCAATCTGTGGACATAGCCACCTACACGCCAAGCCAATCCGTAGACGTATAACGGTATTTTGAAAGCCACGCTCGGCGGCGTAAAAATGCTTTCGACCGGATCATTTTAGATCGGCCGGTTTCGTCTAAGCAAGGGTCTCAAAACGATGCAAGAGATGTTCGGAGTCGCCACCAAGCATTTGTGGGATGCTTGGAACCCGTTCGAATCCACTTTATACCTAGGTCAACCAAAGCAAAAAGCGGTGTTTGACATAGGTGCTAAAGATAAGGAATAGTCCCTCTTTAGCATCCTATCTCTATAATGACTCTCGTACGCCCTGGATAAAGTCATCCACTATCCAAAGTTTCTGAGTAAGAAGTGAAGGTACGTATTGGGAAGCCCTTTAATCAGACACTCAATCCCGCCCGCGGTAGCGGCCTCTACTGATCGATCTTGTTTAATCCAAGTATTAAGTATGTGATGTCAAATTGGATTTAATGTTGATTTGCATGCCAGACAGAAATTAACATCCATTTACCGAGTTTGGTTTCTGATGCATAATGTGATCCATTTGTCTTAGTAAGACGTTTTGCAAATATGATGTAAAATGGGCGGATTTGTCATCTGATCCGTCCTGCATTCGGGTTAATCGAAGTCGGGATCGTCCTAGACAAGTGTTGGAAGGAAACAGGGTCTGCATCAGGCAACCAATATAGGCGCGAGCCATCCGGCGATGCAAACAGGCCTGTCCTGATTTGAAAATTGGAAAATGGATGGCCTGTTTAGGCGCGGGTCAACAGACGATCGAAGGACGTCTTCTGACCATTAAAAGGGTTTGTAAAATTGTTTGAAAGAGGGTGTTTGAACCCGTCTTAACTTGAAAAGGTCGTTTAGACCGCTTTCGTGTTGATTGAAGAACGAGACATGAATAATCATCATTGTTTCGACAATATTCGAGGCCGGGTTCGGTTTTGCAAGGTTGACTTGAATAGTTTTGAAAATGATTATGAACTAATTGTTTTAAGTTCATTTTGTAATTAGTCAATATTCATCATCGTACTCGGGTTTAAATCTGACATGGTATGTAGAACCAAGGATGATTTTGTATTTATAACTAATGCATTATTTTGAAAATGTAAAGAAATGAAATAGAAGGTTTTAAAATACCTTTTGAAATGTAATTAACCAAATATTATCATCGAAACACGGATTAAACTGTCATGATATTAGGAACCAAGGGTGAAAATGTTTCATGGTTAAAAGTTTGTCATAAAAAAATGATTTCGAATATTTGAAATGGTAAAATCCGATTACAAATGTGAAATGAAAATAAAGGGAAGAAGAGACCAAACACGACTGGATTAAGGCCTGAGAGGGGCTTTAGGCGCTAGCCATGCTCCTATACAAGCAACCCCTGTCTCGGCCAAAAATTCGGTTTTGGCTCATTTATCCCATATGACCATGTTATTCATGTTTTAGCATGTTATAGTCATGAAAAAAATGAAAAACATGGTAGAAGAGGATTTTTACACCCTCATACTTACATGCTAGGCTTGAGACGAGAAATCGACGAAAGTGTATCAACTTGTTTGGTCGGAAAACTCGGTTTGAAAACCGTTTTAGCAATGTAAAAAGAGTGTTTTAAGTTTAGTGATGGTGTAGTTGGTCGAGATGGTCGGTCGAGTGATTTAATGCACGATGACGGTACCAAACAAAGTATAAGGCTTGTGTTTTCGATCGGTAGGTCGAAAACACGTGTCGGTTTGTGAGTTGAGAAGTCGAGTCTAGAATTTTAAGGGAAAAATGAGGGGGCGGACACTCACGTAACTCTCAAATAGTGTCATTTGAGGGGTATTTATAGAGAAATGGGTGGTTGTGTGTGTTTTGAGCGATGTGGCCGCATGGGCTGCTCGAAGAGGCGCGAGCCATTTCGCGGGTCTTCGGGGTGTCTTGTCATTATCACATAATTGTAATCATGATTTGTTCTATCCTATGTTTTGGATGAACTTGATTTGTACTTGACCATGAAGTATTCCGGGAACACTTAACATGGAAGTCTTAAAAAGTTTGTTTTTTGTGTTTGACTCTGGTTGACTCGTTGTTGGAGTCGGGATTTGATTTTTTGAGTCGGTTTTTGGTCCGGTATCGGTTTTTACTCTAATTAGTGAGTGTCATTGTGACCCCGTCATCATGCACTAAACACTCCAGGTACTTTTGAAAAGTTTTGAAATGTTTTATTTTCGAAATCGTTTTAAGTTTTCCGACGTATAGTTGTACACAAACTGTCGATCAAACGTTGCAATTCCTAAGCATGTTGTAGTCCGATAATCATCGGGTGTTTGTTGGAGACTTGGCAGATACTGGATATCTACAGAAAGTCATCATTATGATGGCCTAAAAAGGTGCTTTTGAAACGGCTGTGAAAAACTGGGTTTAAAAGTCGTCATTACGACGGCCTAAAAAGGTGGTTTTGAAACGGTTGTGAAAACCCGGTTTGAAAATCGTCATTACGACGGCATGAAAAATGTGGGCAACGGTCGACGAAAGACCGAGGTTTGAAATGCCAATATAAAGGTGCAAAAAGAGTGTTTCGAAAGTTGGGAAATGACACGGATGGAGTTATGATCACGTAGCACATAAGCACTCGCAGTTTATTATATTATGCATAATGCTAACGCGGGTTTTCGCTAAATAAGGGTGGTTACACACCAAGCAATCAATCCCCGATCCAAACAAAATGGGTAAGGAGGGTGCCCTAGCCTCGTGCACAAAGGAAATGAATGCTCTTTGACAAAACAGAAATGTGTAATGCTAACGTATGCTTGACGCAATTGGGATTCAAAACGCAGGGATGAAAAAACTCACGCCGACGGGACGAGCCAATTGGTCGATAAAGGTTAGGTTATGGGCCCGGACAAGGAACCCGACTTATGACCGTAATATCAATTATTGTATCTGAACCAAGACCTCGTTCGAGTCTCACCATCTAGGGATCGCAAATACACAAGTGCTCTAGTTATTCCCAACGAAGTCGCCACTCTGTGGACATGGGCCCACCTGCACGCCAAGCCAATCTATAGACGTGCAGCAGTCGGAAAGCCACGCTCGGTGGCGTATTAAATGCTTTCGACCGGATCGTTTTAGATCAGTCAGTTTCATCTCGGTAAGGGTCTCGAAACGATGTTAGAGATGTTCAGAGTCGCCACTAAGCATTTGTGGGATGCTTGGAAACCGTTCGAATCCACTTTATACCTAGGTCAATCAAGGCAAAAAGCGGTGTTTGACATAGGTACTAAAGATAAGGAATCGTCCCTCTTTAGCATCCTATCTCTAGAATGACTGTCGTTCGCCCTGGATAAGGCCGTCCACTATCCAAAGTTTCTGAGTAAGAGGTGAAGGTACGTATTGGGAAGCCTTTTAATCGGACACCCAATCCCGCCCGCGGTAGCGGCCTCTGCTGATCGATCTTGGTTGGTTGAATGTAAAAGTTGATAAAACGGGAAAATGCATGAATGCGCATACACATGTTTAAACCTAAAATGTGGAGTATACTATGTCGATTATTTTTCCAAATATCAAGTAATTGATGTCGAGTTAGATTTAGTGTTGATTTGCATGCAAGACGGAAATTACACATCCATTTACCGAGTTAGGTTTATGGTGCATAACGTGATCCATTTGTCTTAGAAAAACGTTTTGCAAATACAAAGCAAAATGTGGACTTGTCAATCTGATCCGTTCTGTATTTGGGTTAACCGAAGTCGGGATCGTCCTAAACAAGTGCTGGAAAGGGAACATGACCTGCATCAGGCAGCCTATTGAGGCGCGAGCCTTAGGGCGATGCAAAGGAGCCTGCCCAGGTTTGAAAATTGGAATTCAGAGGGCCTTTTAGGCGCGAGGCAGCAGACGACCTAAAGGGGTGTATCCTAGTTGTTGAAATGTTTATGAGATTGTTTATAAAAAGGGTATTAGAACCCGTCTTTGTTTGAAAAGGTCGTTTTAGACCGCTTTTGTGCCAATATGAAGAACGACACATGAATAATCATCATTTTGTTGATAATATTCGATGTCGGGTTCGGATTTGTAAGCTTCACATGAATAGTTTTGTGAAAATGGATGTAAAAATGTTTATTATGAACAAGTTGTGTTAAGTTCATTGTTTTGTAATTGTCAATGTTCATCATCGTACTCGTATTAAACCAACATGGTATGTAGAACCAAGGATGACTATGCATGTATGACTAATATGGTTGTTTTGAAAATATAAACAAATGAATAAAAGGTTTTAAAATACCCATTAAAATGTAATTAACCAAGTATTATCACCGAAACACGGATTAAACCGTCATGGTATGAGGAACCAAGGGTGAACATAATTTATGGTTAAAAATATTTATCATAAAAATGAATTGAAATGGTAAAAACCGATGGTAAAATGAAATGAAAATGGAAAGAATGAACTCAAACACGTTTGAGTTCTGACCTGGACAGCCAGTATAGGCGCGCGCCACCTAGTTCTGACTAGGGGATCCTATTTCAGGTCAAAACTCGGTTTTGGCTCATTCGATCCGTATTTTGGACCATGTTATGCATGATTTAGCATGTTAAGGTCCTAAAAATAGATAAAAGAACATGAAAGAAGAGGATTAATTACACCCTCATACTTACATGCTAGGTCTTGGCGAGAAATCGACGGAAGTGTAAAAACTTGTTAGGTCGGAAAACTCGGTTGAAAACCGTTTTAGCAATGTAAAGAGTTTTATTTTGTTTAGTGATTGTGTAGTTGGTCGAAATGGTCGGTCAAGTGATTTAATGCATGATGACGGTACCAAACAATGTGTATGGCTCGTATTTTCGATCGGTAAGTCGAAAATACGTGTCATTTGTTGACTCGGGAAGTCGAGGTCTAGAATTTTAAGGGAGACAAAAGGGGGCGGACGCTCGCGTACCCTCATATGGTGGCATTTGAGGGGTATTTATAGAGGATTCCGTGGTTGTGTGCGTTTTGAGGGACGTGGCCGTATAGGCTACTCGAAGAGGCGCGAGCCATTCCGCGGGTCTTCGAGCTGTCTTGTCACTATCACGCATTTGGAATCATGATTTGTTCTATCCTACCTTTTGGATGGCATGATTGTTGTACTTGACCATTAAGTATATCGTGTATAATTAGCACGGAAGCTTTATGATGTTTGTTTTTTGTGTTTGACTGGGTTTGACTCGTAGTTGGAGTCGGGATTTGAATTTTGAGTCGGTTTTTGGTCCGGCGTCGGTTTTAACTCTAGTTAGTGTCATTGCGACCCCGTCGTCGTGCATAAAACAGTGTAGGTACTTTTGAAAAGGTTTGAAAATGTTTTGTTTTCGAAATCGTTTTGAGTTTTCCGATGTATAGTTATACAAACTATCGATGAAACGTAGCGATTCCTAAGCATGTTGTAGTCCGATAATCATTGGGTGTTTGCTGGGGATTTAATTGATATTGGGTATCTATACACTTGCATCATACATGAGTTCCAATCCGGTGATTGGTTGATAGGTGTGGTGATCAAAGCCTTCTTGATCCTAGTAATACACTCAAGACTATCGTTAGTAAACACAAATGGAACATCTTTTAAAAGACGCTCCGTAAGGGGTTTGGCAATCTTAGAAAAATCTTTGATAAAACAGCGGTAAAATCCCGCATGCCCTAAGAAACTCCTTACACTTTTGACATTTACCGGTGGGGGTAGTTGTTCAATAACTTTGACCTTAGCACGGTCCACTTCAATACCTCTTTCGGAAATAATGTGACTAAGCACCACTCCTTTATTCACCATAAAGTTGCACTTTTCCCAATTCAGCACCAAGTCAACCTCTTCACAACGCTTCAAAACTTTAGACAAGTTAGCCAAACATGCATCAAATGAAGAACCATAAACGCTAAAGTCATCCATAAACACCTCCATGATAGATTCAATGAAATCGGAAAAGATGCTTATCATGCAATGTTGGAAAGTGGCAGGAGCATTACAAAGACAAAATGGCATTCTACGATAGGCAAAGGTACCATAGGGACATGTAAACGTGGTCTTATCTTGGTCATCCGGGTGAATGGGCATTTGAAAGAACCCGGAATAACCATCTAAGTAGCAAAAGTACTTGTGACATGTCAACCATTCCAACATTTGGTCAATAAAGGGTAATGGGTAGTGGTCTTTCTTAGTGGCCAAATTTACCCTCCTATAGTCAATACACATGCGCCATCCCATCACAATTCTAGTGGGAATGAGTTCATTTTTATCATTTTTGACTACGATGGTTCCTCCTTTCTTAGGAACCACTTGGACCAGACTAACCCATTTAGAGTCGGAAATAGCATAAATGATTCCCACATCTAACAATTTAATTACCTTTTTTTTAACCACTTCTTGCATGTTAGGATTTAGCCGTCTTTGTCCTAGGACACATGGTTTATGATCTTCCTCAAAATAAATTCTATGCATGCAAAATTCTGGGCTTATGCCCTTCAAATCATCAAGTTTGTATCCAATGGCTTTCTTGTGAGTTTTCAAAACATAAAGCAACGAAGTTAATTGACTCTTTCTCAAATGATCACTAACAATCCCCGGACACATCTCCTCATCATCTTGAAAAGCATATTTCAAATTAGAGGGGAGGGGTTTAAGTTCGGGTTTTTGTACCTCAAGGTCTTGAGGAGTAGAAACCAAACTTACAAATTATGAGCTTTCCTCCAACGATAGCTCTTCTCCATCCAATTCAAGCTCTAAAGCATCAATCTCCTCACTTCCAATCTCATCATCACCTATAAATGATTCCAATAGCAAGAGTGCTTCCAACGGATCTTTAGCCAAAGATCGAGGTAAAGAGTCTTCTATGACAACATCAAGAATATCGAAAACGTCAATAGAATAACAGGACTCTTCTAACATAAGATTCTTCATGGCACTATTCAAGTTATATGTGACCTTATCGTCACCCACTTCCAAGGTTAACTTACCATTCTTGACATCTATTACCTCACCGACGGTATGTAGAAAGGGTCTTCCCAAAATGATTGGGATTTGGGCATCTCCGGCCATGTCAAGGACAATGAAATCAACCGGAATGAAAAACTTACCAACTTTTACGGGAACATCCTCCAAAACTACCAAAGGGCGTTTTATAGAACGATTCACCATTTGCAATGTGACACTAGTATATGTTAAGACTCCCATGTTTAGCGTATCACATATAGAATATGGCATTACACTCACACTAGCACCTAAATCACATAAAGCTTTATCAATTGTATAGGTACCAATAGGGCATGGAATGGAAAAGCTACCGGGATCTTTTAACTTAGGAGGGTACATATTTTGCAAAAGAGCACTACACTCGGCGTTATAGGCTATAGTTTTAACATCATAAAAAGTCCTCTTCTTCGTTAAAATTTATTTCATGAATTTAGTGTAAGATGGAATTTGAGTAATTAATTCAGTAAAAGCAACGGTTACCTGGAGACTCTTCACAACTTCCATCACTAGTAGAAAAAGTCCTATTGACATCGGTTATTTTGCCCCATATACATCGATTTTGTGGCGATGTTTCTGGGGGCGACGTATATAGTATTTTAACCTTAACATCGATTCTAAAACCGATGTAAATAGCATACAATATACATCGGTTATAGGTGAAAACCGATGTTAATAGCATACAATATACATCATTGTTGTAGGTGAAAACCGATGTTAATAGTGTCGCAATTACATCATATTTGGTCTAAAACTGATGTAAATATTCTCATTATTTACATCAGTTGATCCTTAAACCGATGTATGGTACATGAAAATAACATCGGTTTATATATAAAACTAAACCAATGTTAATACTTCCGTTAATTTATTATAGCAATACAAATTAAATAATTGACCCGCAAGTCCGCAATTACATGCTACATGAATTACATCAGGACCTACTTCTGAAGTTTTCATTCTTACACTATTAGCGACCTGTAAAATCAACCAATGTACAAATAATAACCCTGCAACTCATAGTTTCCAACAATTAAAACACAACTATCTATTATACCAAAAAAATATCATAGTGTATTCAATTCCGCCAACTCAAAGTATTTTAAAACACTACAAACTTTTACTAGGCATTCATGCATAAAAGTAGTGTAAGACACTATACTACATGCTCCTACAACGCAAAAAGTGTGTTTTCAATTACAATTTCTAGAAATCTAGACCATACATGCACTAGACGTTCTTTCCACAATAAAGCGGCCAAAGCTCTCGAACCTCGTTCATTTGTTCAATTGTCATTTTTGTACCTGAAACACAGTACATAAAAGAGCAAGGACAAGGATTAGGATTAGGAAGAGGTAGACACTTAAAAAATACGAACAATATCTATACATAAGAATTCAGCCGCACTACAAATTTTAAGGTTTAGTGTTTGGTGGGAAAAAAACATTTCGAGACAATAGATCAAAATACCTTTTCTATGTCGTCCTCTGATGAAGCTAAGATTGGACAAAGATAGAACACCAATATCAACTATTTTACTAGACGGGTCTTATTCGGCAAAATACATGAGCAAATAAAAAATAAGAGGTGGGGTGGTAATACTTGGCGTAATTGAATTTCTAAAGAAAACATTTACATACCTCAATCATTTTTATTTGGAGTTCATTTTTTTTTTTGACATATCACGTGTTCCCACCCTAAAGAATACCTTTTTCCAGCCCTGAAATTGAATACATGAAAAGTAATCATATTATCGATCATTCATACATAATTAACTATAATTTAATGTTGTTAGCTAGTCCTTTGAACTTACTATGATAAACAACTTTTCATCTGCCATGTCAGCCATACAAGATAGTACAGGACTACAGGTACAGCCTGTAGTCAGCCATACAGGGTAGTACAGAAAATATGTGAGGGGGGAATCGAACCATCAGTCTAAAACATCTTCTAAACAAATGGACCGAATTAGTGCCAAATTGCCAATCTGCTATACTTATTTAAGAGACAGTTTCCTGCAATCACAAATTCGAACTTTAAAACACTCATTTATTTATTAACTTAACACTACTCAAAACATGAACATATACGGATTTCTCACAAAATAATGCAAGAACTCCTCGTTCAAGGATCTGTAAAAATAAGAATCGGCGCATTTTATTCATTTATAAACATGAGAGATAAACTACAGAGAGAAAAGCTCTAAAATTCAGGAAACCTAAACAATAATGACGGCCGTTAAACAACACAACCATAACCAATTTTCGCCATTACATAAAATTTTATCTTCATCCTTGGCTTCTGGTGCTAAAAATGCTCTGCTTGGTAGTAATGGAGCAAGTTCTTCGAAGCTGGGTCCTAAAGTTGCTACCTTTAGGGGTCCTACTTCTGCTGATACCACAAAGGTGAGGTCTTTACATGAGATGCATGGATTTCTTGTCCTTACTCTGTCCGAGGAGGAAGAGGGTAATATACAGGATGGGTGGATACTTAGGAAAAATGGTAAAGATCAACCGGTCATGGAGTCTATTACAGAGGAGGAGGATTTGGTGGAGATGCTTCAATTCACGTCAGAGGACATACAACCAGAGGTAGAATTTTGGAAAAACTCTGTCTTTTGTTATGTTCTAGGTGCCAACCCACCATGGAATCTTATAGAGGACCATGTCTATAATGTTTGGGGGGATTTTGGCGTTGACAGAGTGTCATTTTTGGATAATGGGATCTTCCTTGTTAGGTTTTCCAAACAGGGTAGTAGGGATGCTTTACTCAAATCTGGGTACTATCTGTTTGATAACAAACCTATCGTTATTAAACCCTGGGAAGTCTCATCTGAATTAGAGAAGGGTAAGGTTGATGTGGTCCCTGTTTGGATTCGTCTTGCTGGCATACCTTTGAAGTTCTGGGGGAGATGTTTGCCTAAGATAGCTGGTCTTGTGGGGAATTTTGTTCAGCTGGATGGACCTACTATGGATAAAATCCAGTTGAGTTATGCTAGGGTTTTGGTTGAATTGAGAATGGATCAGAATCTACCTGATATGGTTAAATTTCTGGATGAACATGGCAAAGTGATTACTGTTTCTGTGTCATATGAGTGGAAACCTATTACCTGTACTAGTTGTAACGGTATAGGACATCTTGCCACACAATGCAGGAAGCCTGGTCCTAGGAAAGGGAAGAAACAGACCCAAAGCAGTGTACCTAAACAAAAAAATCCTTCCCAACAAGTTTGGAGGCCAGTACAGAAAACTATCTCTTGTTCAGCCTCCTACTATTCTTACACCAGAGGCTTTCCCTCCTTTGGGTCAGGTTAGGGTGACTCCCTTAGTCAAATCTACACCTGCAAAGCAAATTATGAGGATAAATAGACAAGGGGGACTGGCTGGTGTCAGATTGTCTGGGAAATTCAGTCCATATACTTTTGCAGATGTATTGGTGAGTAATGCTACTCCTAGAGGGGGAGTGGTTGAGAGTGGTAAGGACCCTCCAGCTATCATTCCTGATGCATAATATAGGATTTTGGAATGTTAGGGGTCTTAATGACCTGAATAAGCAGAAAGTTGTCAAATGGTTTATGCACAATAATGGGGTTGGTCTATTTGGGGTGCTGGAAACTAAACTTAAGCCTAGTACTTTGCTTAAGAGACCTACTTCTATTTGTGATGGTTGGAGTGTAACCACTAACTACAGGTGGCATAAGGAGGGGAGAATCTGGATTTTTTGGAAACCTTCTTGTTTTGATATCCAATTTTTGTCTTATAATGCACAATATATCCATATGTTAGTCCAGTCTCAAACTGATGGTAAGAAGTTTTACTTAACTATGATTTATGCTTTTAATGATTTATCTGGAAGAGTGGAGCTGTGGGATTTTCTTAAGCATGTGGCTACTGATTGTTCTGATCCTTGGCTCTGGCTTGGAGATTTTAATACTGTTCTATCTCCTGTTGAAAGGCTTGGTGGTCACACTACTGACGTTGAAATGGAACAGTTTCAGGAATGTGCCTCTTTATGTTGTATGGATGATATCTCAGCTACTGAGGCCCTCTATACTTGGTCCAATAAGCAAGAGGCTTCTACTAGAGTTTATATCAGGTTGGATAGATAGAGCTATGGGGAACCTTGAGTGGATGGCTATGTTTTGTGATTACATTGCACATCCATTCCTGAGGGTCTTTTTGATCACTGCCCTTGTACTGTGGTGAATATGAGAGCTGATTTGGGAGGGAAAAGAAATTTTAAGTACTTCAATATGTGGGGCAATGCTGCAGACTTCAAACCTAGTGTGCTTAATGTTTGGAGTAGATCTTTTCCTGGCACTAAAATGTTTGGAGTTATTAAGAAGTTAAAAGCCCTCAGATCAGTTCTTAAGAGGTTAAATACTGCTTGCTTTTCTGATATTGAAAACACTACTACTATTGCTAGTTTGGCTTTAGCTAATATTCAGCAAGCTTTGGTGGACAATCCTGGGGATTTGAATCTAATTCAACAGGAATTGGACTTAGCTAGGGATCTTAAGGAGCTTGCTGTGGCAAGGGATAGTTTTTTATCTCAGAAAGCTAAAGTTCAATGGTCTATTGAGGGAGATTTAAACACTGCTTATTTTCATCATGCCATTAATAAAAGAACTATGATGAATAAGGTATTCCAAATTGAAGATAAGGATGGGAGGATTTGTACTGAGGGAGTTGATACCAGATGGCTTTCTTGGATTATTACCAGGTTCTGCTGGGTTCTAATACTCAGACTCTTTCTGTACAGCAACATGTAGTGACTGGTGGTCCTTGTCGTACTGAGGAACACTGGCTCATTCTAGCCCAGCCAGTTACTAAAGAAGAGGTTAAGCAATGCATCTTCAGTATTCCTAATGGTAAATCTCCTGGGCCTGATGGCTACTCAAGCCAATTCTATAAGGATGCATGGGATATTATAGGAGAAGGGGTTGGTGCTGCTGTTATTAACTTTTTTGATGCTGGGAGGCTTTTGACTCAGGTTAACTCAACTGTTATCACTTTAATCCCTAAACTGGATAGACCTACAAGTGTTAAACACTTCAGACCCATCTCTTGCTGTAATGTCCTCTATAAGGCAATTTCTAAGATTATGTGCAATAGACTAGCAAGGGTCTTACCAGATATTATTAGTAGGAATCAAGGAGCTTTTGTTAAAGGGAGGAGTATACTTGAAAATATACTCATTTGTCAAGATCTGGTAAAATTGTATAATAGAGGTATGGCTTCACCAAGATGTATGTTCAAGCTTGACTTACAGAAAGCCTATGATTCAATTGAGTGGCAATTTGTAGACCAAATGTTACAAGCACTTAACTTTCCTGAGCATTTTAGGAAGCTGATTATACTGTGCATTACTACTCCATCTTATACTCTTAATTTAAATGGTTCACATTTTGGCTATTTTCATGGCAAAAGAGGATTGAGGCAGGGAGATCCTATATCTCCTCTCATTTTCTGCATTTGTATGGAGTACTTGACTAGGGTTATGGAGTATGCCACTAGGAGATGGTACTTTAGATATCATCCTCGTTGTAAGAGCCTGAAGTTGACCCATCTTCTCTTTGCTGATGACTTACTCATGTTCTGCAAGGGTGATATCAGGTCAATTATGCTTCTACTGAGGACCTTATCTACTTTCTCTGAAACTTTTGGCTTGAGGGTCAATGCTTCTAAGTCAGAGGTGGTGTTTAATGGGGCATCTGATGAGGTGAGAATGGATGTTGTTCAGGTTTCAGGGTTTCAACAAGGGGTATTACCATTCAAATATTTGGGGGTGCCCATCCAACCTGGCAGACTGTCTAAAGTTGATTGTCATATACTTTTGGAAAAGGTGGTTCATAAGATCAGAGGCATTGGTGCAAGGAAATTAAGTTATGTAGGGAGGCTTGTCTTAATCAATTCTGTGTTAAATACTCTCCACAATTATTGGGCTTCTATATTTCTTATCCATAAAGGAGTTATCAGAAGAATTGAAGCAATTTGTAGGAATTTCTTTTGGAGTGGGGAGTCTGAATATCACAGGGTACCTTTGATTGCTTGGGAGAAAATTTGTTGCAGGAAGAAGGAAGGTGGACTTGATATAAAAACTGCTGAGGTGTGGAATAAGGCTACTGTTGGTAAATTAGTCAACTGGATACATACTAAAGCTGACAGGTTGTGGGTTCTATGGATTGATCATGTCTATCTAAAAGGAGCAGACTGGCAAAGTTATCAACCTCCTCCTGATTCCAATTGGAACTGGAGGAATATCTGTAAAGTTAAGGATCTTCTGAATTCTGGTTTTGTGGGTGGTCACTGGCAGTCAGATGCTAGGGGCTACTCAATTCAGTCTAGTTACTACTAGTTGCAGGGTCGACACCCCCTAGTCTAGTGGTATAATAGTGTTTGGGCTACTTGGAACATACCTAAGCATTCTTTAGTTGGATGGATGGTTAAGCATCAGGGTCTGCAGCTGAGGAATAAGCTATTCCAGCTGCAGATTTGTGACAGCAACAGTTGTGTGACTTGTGAACAAGCTGTTGAGACACATGAGCATCTTTTTGGCAGCTGTGTCTATAGTTCACAGATTATTGATGGGGTTGAACACTGGTTATGCATGAGGTTATCTGGTTCTAATCTGAACTGTACAAAGTTGCAGAAGCTCTTTGTTAGGCTAGCATTAATGGCTACTTGGTACTGTATTTGGAAACAAATAAATGAATACAGGCTTTCCTTGACACTAGCTACACCAAGGCGAGTGATTAAGGAGATTCAATCTATAGTAAAGGCGCGTATTCTTCAGAAAATTCATACTACTTTGCCTCAAAGGGATAAGAAGTGGCTACTTAGTTTGAGTATTCAAGTATAACATTATGATTTTGTAGCTTTTAATTGTATTGAAACATATTGTAATAGTGTTTTATTTTAATGAAAAGCTCACATTCTACCAAAAAAAAAAGGATCTGTGAAAACCTTTAGGGTACAATTTAGACATGAGGACTGAGGTTCATTTCTGTAAAACTGGGTGTTTAGGGTTCTAAAATGTGAATAAAAGTGCAAGGACATCAAGGATGACACAATTACACAGCTAATACTGAACAAACAAATACACTTTTCTGATCAATATTAATCACTCTTTACAATCGACCCATTTTTTACTGGAACTATGGTTAACATCATGAACAATTACGAACAGATGAAATAATAGACCTTAATTTCATCAACCAGTTTGTATAACCTTTCTGCCTCTCTTCTTAGAAGGCGATGGCTTAACTTAGCATGTCGATGCCCCTTGAACATACAACATATCTATCTTAGACAGGGCAAAATTTGCATATACAATGTCATTTTATGGACAGTGCCCCAAAAGATTTATTCAATAAAATATGCATCTTAAGCAACTCTGTTTGATTTTAGGTCCTTGTCTTATGCATTACTACTCGATATACTTACATGTTCACCTAAGAAAAGTTAAAGGAACGAACAATAGGAGTACCTAAAATAACCATAAACTATTTAGAGTTATCAAACCATAGACCCTCATCATGATCCTGACGCATATAAGTTTCATCACGTAAATCTTGAACCTATCGACGCTTCACAGAAATGGGAGTCAGTTCATCAAGTTGATCATATTCTTCTTCGTTAAGATCCTTCATCAACCCGTCAATATTGTCATTATCAGGCTCTACATTACCATCCATATCAATATCTTCAAAGATTTCATCGTCATTTTGATCCCCGACATCAGTCCCATCCCCATTTTTATCATTAATTCCAAAATTTAAATGTTCAATTTGGATGCAACGAAATAAGAGCTGGTTGAAGAAGCATTTAATAAAAGCAGATTTAAGAAAAAATGGAGATTGTAGTTGGAAACATGAAAAACTGGAAAAGCAAATAAAGGTAGAAGAAGAAGTTTAATTAAAGAAAGGAAACGTAAAAGAAGAACATTAAATAAGGTAAAAGAAGAAGATTATATAAATAAAGGAGAGTAACCTACAATAATCTAAGCCCCCGCATCTATCTCTTCTTTATGCTTCCCTCTCATCTTCTTTATGCTACTAGTATAACGACTATGGAATATGGAGTAAACATAGTTTGAGTTTCAGAGAATGCAGAGCAAAATGAAACCACAGAACTTAAAGGCTTACAGTTTATGAGCATCCACTATGTACAGTTTAATGCAAGCTGCCTAGCTCGATACAAAGAATCTGATACAGGATACACATCTAATATAATATCTACCGTATAGATTTTAAACAAGTACTATGATAAAGGCTAGGTAATAGAGTAAGGAAAAAGAACTCATATCTCATACACTCAAACTTATTCAAAATTTGCTAAGGATTGGTGAATCCGGTAAACTAGCTTTTGCGCCAAATATAGCATTAAATACCAAAGGTACTCAGAATACTCTCTATGCAGCATTTAAAAAGTATACACAGTGCCAAATGCCAATGCGGAGACTTACCTTGAGGATGAGGAGGTCTTCAAATTAAAGTGGGGAAGATGAGGGAGAAAGATATAGAAGAGAATGAATGAGAATGAGTAGAAAAAACAAGTTGAGTTCATAAAAGAAGGAAGAAAGGGCAAAATCGTCCTAAAATCTATTTTTTAACACAAAAAAAATTGAGTTTTGACGGAAAAGTGGCCTGAAATCGATTTTGGGTGCAAATTATAACCTGAGCTATTAATTTGGGTGTAATTAAAAAAAAAATATTTGACGTGGGAGTAAGTGTAAAAAAGTGGATTAAGCGTGGGTGTAATTGATAATTTACTCAAAGTTAAATGAATGAATAAGTTAGATTATTATGGGATAATGAATAGTATGGATTATTTTGAGCAGACCGGTTATAGCGACTAGCTAATTAAATGAAATGAAACCAGCAAAATTTTATATAAATAAATAAATAATTTGTAAACCTCTCGTATTGGAAAATATGTTTATATCAACAAAATAAACGAAACCTATTAAAACTAATACGGAGCAGTTGCTATAAGTTACTCCCTATAATAATAATCCGCACCAAAGACGAGTAGAGTCATACGACTTAAACCGCTAGTCTTCCTTAAGACGGAGCCTAAAGCATAACATGAAGAATCCCAATTGCTTGGAAGGTGAAAATGCAAACATTTCAACATCCTGAGTTGTGAAGGTGGTCCAACAATAGGTGACAAATAATAGGTTGAGGCGAATAGCAGAGTGAAGATTGTTGAAGGGATTTGCATGGTTAAAACTTTCTCATATATTGGTTTCTAATATTTTCATATACCGGCTTTACAGTAGAGCAGTAGATAATATTCTGATTAGGTGATGACAACATGCTGGTGAGTAACAACACAGTGTATTCGGTTTCTGGAATTATTTTCATCTGATGATATTACACTGAATGTAAATTCTCAATTCAGTTAATAGTATCATTCAACTCAGCTTCAAATTCGTAAGTCAATAGTAAGGGTCTAAACCAATAATGTAATTATCAACAATGCTTTGTCATATGTTAGATTCCCGAAAAGAACAATTCAAGGATTTCATCTAATTTAAGAAAAGTTAATTCGGGTACTCAGTACTCTTGGATTGGAATTCTGTTAATGTAGCAAAGCAGAATCCCCACATGATAGAGCAGACGTAGCAGGTACGCGGGTGGCAAGTAAGGCGTTAATTTTGTACCATTGATGGGTGATGGCAGGTAAGGGGTTAATTTTAGGTACATATATGATGCATTACAGCCTGTGGAACCAACAGTTCAGGCATTGCATTCTGTGAATTCAGTCCTTGCTACTGTCAGGAAGAAGTCGTCATCTCAGAAAATGGGGAATAACAGGGTGACTCCGTAGTTTAATGACTCGGCAAGAGGATCTTCTAGAAAGAGGAATGTCACCAGTTATGACCTCATTCCAATCATGGGACATGTGCAGCAATAACCTAGATAGTACAGCAATGACCAGCTAGTACAAGAGGACAAATTAAGAGAATCTAGCCGTTATCAATAACTTACAGCATTTTAGATGAATTACTCCTCAAGTTATTTCCTTAGATATTTGCCACCATCTAGCCTATATAAGGAGAGTGAACTGTAGTTAGAAATTATCATGAATAAAATTATCAATCTTGAATTCTCAAACATCTATTTTTCCTTTATTTTACAGTAAATCCTCAAGTGAATTCCTTTTATTTCGCTGCAGGTTTACTCCCCACAACCTATCAATTATTTGTAATTGAACAGTTGTTATCAATTTGAAGAGTTATTATCAAGCTACATGCACCATCCCCCGCCCCTAATGACTTCCTGACTAGTAACACCTCAATTTCTCTTTTCCCAGTTACGAAAGGCTTCACATTACCACCATTCTGAGCACCTTGAATAGTTTGGCTCGTTAATATGATAATTAAGTTACGAGAATGGCCAAGTGGATGTGATTTATTCCTCATAATTCAAAGCCACATTCACTATTATTGAACCCCGCCTAAACCTATCACTATCAATACCACAATTTCTCCTAATCTCTGTACCACTACAACCCCAACTTGATGTGACTCATATTTACGCACATTTAGTCCCTTAATTGAGCCTATTTTGCATACTAATATAACTTTCCATAGCCATTTTATCCGTCAAATGCTTTCTATTTTGCTTTCATATCACCTTGTGCTTGTTTTGTAGGAAAGAAGATAATTGGGCGGAAATTCCCGTCTCTTGAGCTTATTTGGAAGGACATTGACGATCTTGGCAGAACGAGTGTAGAAGAAGAGGCAAGAACTAAAGACCAATATTGCAACAATAAGAAGTATACGAGAGGAAGCATTCTGAACAGCAATCCGAGCGTCCAAAGCAGGAAGCCGCTCGTCCAAGTGCCCCAGAATCCGCGCGTCCCGGCCTTCAGCCGCTCGTTCTACCTGCCCAGAATCCGAGCGGATTCCCTTGTGTACGAGCGTCCCTCGGCGTCTTCAGCAAGGATGCGCATCTCTCCAAAATACTTGCGTTTCCCAACTTAGAACTTAGAATTGTTAATTACTAATTTAACCTTAGTTAACCTAATGAGGCACTACTATAAATACCCCATTTTGATGATAATCAAAGGGGGGCTTCCACATTAGAAATTTCTCTTAGATTAGGTTAGGATTAGATTAAAATAGATTACTCTTTAATCTATTCACAAAATTACACATTAATCTTTCCTTAATTATTGTTCAAGTTTATTATTGGGTAATTTAAGTTTATTATTGGGTGATTGAAGATTACTGGGTTATTATTGGAGAATTGACAACTCTTCATCAATCAATCAAGTTCTCTTCTTTTATTCTTTGCTTTATTATTTGGAATCATCTTAAGTTGGTATAATTCTTTTACCCTTTACTATTTATTGTTTATTTCCTTAAGCTCTTATCATGTTTATACTTGTTGTAATGATTGACACCATTAATGACATGTTTTCCATGATAATGAGTGAGTAGTTACTAAGCTAGGATTAATGGGTAATTAAGGGAAACAAACATGGAGAATAATCATGCTTAATCTAATATGTTTCCATGATTAAGATTGCTTGTTTGTTGTAATGTCAACCTATGCACATGTTATGTTTGATGAAATGCTAAGCCTATGAATCTTTGCATTTACAACGATCTCTTATCTACTCAACTTGACTTGTAAAATATAAACCAACTCGAGTCTTGTTAGACCATGCATAGAAGTGATTAGGAGGAAAGTTAGTCGACTTGTAGGTGTTGTAAAATCTAATCGATTCGGCTCCGGGACCCAACTCTCCCTAATAACCGTAAGACATAAACCAACTCGGTTCCTTTACAACATTAATTGCTTGCAACTTTATGAACATGTTTGTATGATCAACTCCCATGAATCCTATATAACCCCATGATATCCTAGTCCCCTTTATTACTTGTTTACACCTTTATTTACTTTATTGCTTCCATTAGTCTAGAACACAACTACAAACCCCATCAATTGTGACACTAGCATAAATTGAGATAGATAGACTTAAAACCCAAAACACACCGTCCCATGGATCGACCTCGACTTACCGCTAACTAGTTATTTGTTAAGAATATAAATGTGTTTGATTGGATGTGTGATGACCAACTCTTGTCCGTAAAAATAGCGCCGTTGCCGGGGATGGTGCTATGTGATTAAGTTCTTACTTGTTTGTCTATTTTGATTTTGCTTTCACCTTGAGGAACTTGTTCCTCAAGGATTGTTCTTACCGTTTTCGTGTAGTTTCCATGCTTGTAGTTGTTTCCTTGTCTTAGCTATGATGGCTCAAGACTTGACATATGGAGTATGTGGTGGATCTTTTATGTATGACTATGGGTATGGGGAGTTTGAGGAGCAAGTCAACACAAACCTACCTTACTATTCATATAATAAAAATCCTAACTACTACTCCAATTTTTCCCACCGAAATCACCACATCCAATATCCACAACAACCACCCACTCAATACCCACTTCATAATGACTTTCAATTGTCACAATACAACCATTTTCACACCGACCTACAACAAGAAAATGAGCCCATTCAAAATATGATTCTCCAAATGATAGGAGATCAACAAAACTTTTTCAAAGAAATGATAGAGGAGAGCCAAAATAGGGACAATGTTCTTCAAGGCATTGTTACCCAAGGTGAGGAGTTGGAGATTCAAATTGCCCAAATGAAAGAATCCCAAGCAATCACTCCCCACCATTCTTTGGACATTGATCATGAATGTGAATTTGAAGTAGTAACCTTTGATATGGAAAATGAGAAGTGGGAAGAGCCAACCTCTTTGAGCTCTTGTGAATATGAAAGTGTAGTATTTGATGAGGAAGATATGAGGTTGAGTAAGCCAAGTACTCTTAGCCTTTGTGAGTATGAGGGTGTGTCTTTTGATGTGAACTTCGAGATGTTGGAGAAAGAGTTGAATGAAGCGCCCATCTATGATTCTTATGAAGATAGCTGTGATGATAAAATCGTGCTTTGCAAAAACTCATGGGGTGAGGAAACGGAAGTGTATGAGGTTGCTCTCTTTGAGGAGCCTATCCTTGAGATATTTGAGATATCTTATCATGAAGAAGAATGTTCCTTCCTTATCACCCATGAAGACTACTTTACACCCACTATGGAACCTATGATTGTAGACGCCGATATGGTGGATCTCCTCAAAAAGGTCAAGACATCATACAAAGGATACTTGGTGGAAAACCTCAAAAAGAAACTTGCGCATGAGGCTACTTGTGGAAATTTGACACCCACAACATCAATTCCTAAGATATCCGGTCATCAATGTTGTGAGAATTCTCCTTCTACTCTTGAAGGATTGATAAATTCTAAAGCTATCATCATCACCAAAGTTGAAGAAAAATGTAGTGAATGGAAGTCTCCGGACAACCATGAACCATACTTCCTACCTTGCGCTAACAAGAATCATGGGTTAATCGGTTTGAAGCATCGCAATTATTCAAGTGCCAAGAAAAGGAAGAAGACAAGAATGAATGACAAACTTCCTTGGCCAAGCTTCGTCTTGAAGTTAAGCAAACCATACTTATGCTTATTTGGAGCTTGTTCACAAGCTTTTGATCTCCTTCTAAGAGCCTTGAGCTCTATGGACAAGAATTTCTACAATTTGAACTAGTTTGGTGGAGTCCTATCTCAAACCACCATTTGTAAGATATTTCTTGAACCTTTGTCTTGTATAACATTGTACATTTTAGCACTTTTATTTATAATTTCTTGCATGAGAGTGGTGAGAGAGAGTTTCCTTACATTTTTACTGAGCAAAATTTCAGAAAAAGATAAGGAGGAATGACAAAAGGGTGCAAGGCTACGATCTTGAAAAGAAAAGAAAGAAAAATTTTAAAAGCAATGAGGGACGCTCGTCCCGAGGGCAAGACGCTCGTCCTCAGCCTTCCTCAGGGTATTGTTGGGCGCTGACATAAAATCCGAGCGGATCATGCAGGAAGACGCTCGTCCAGAAAAAGACGCTCGTATTATTAGTTGGACGATCGTCCTGTAGGACACCTTTAGAAAAATTTCATACTTGGCTAGAATCCGAGTGGATTCTGAAGAAGATGCTCGTCTCAGTACAGCCGCTCGTTCCAAGCTCGGTACGCTCGTCTTTTCTCCATCCCAGCTGAAGCAGGATCCCTGGAATGAAATCCGAGCGGATTTTTGCTAAGACGCTCAGACCAAATGCAGCAAGACGCTTGTCCCGACCATAAAGACGCTCGAATTCCTACACTCACCTCGACTAATCCGCTCGAGCCCGACCCTCAGCCGCTCGTCCCACCCCTCTTTTCTATAAAAATACCCCACCATCCCTCATTTCCTCATCTTATCTAAACCTAATCCACTCATCTTCATCTCCAAACACTCCCTTCACAACAAAAACCAACCAAACCCTAACTTTCCCAAATCAAAAATGATGAATCTCAAGGGGAAAGCCAAGAAGCTTGTTGAAGCCGCTACCAAGAAACGCAAGGGCTCATCTTCTTCATCCCCTCAACAAATGATGGTACCAAGAAACTTCCATCCCGTGACAAGAGGAGGAGTGGAGCAACTTGAGTACTTTCGGAGGTACTATTCACATCCGATGACCACCGCGCTAAGTTCGTCAAGTTGCTAGCTAAGCATTACGAACCGACTCAGTTTATTGACACTAGGGTGTTAGAAATCCTAGGTATAAGGTACCAAACCGAAATGTTCTTTGATGGTTGTGGGATTGGGAAATTATTCCATGCCCATGAAGAGACGTACCTTAGCCTTACCTTGGAATTTTTGAGTAGCCTCCGTATTGTTTCGAACACACGGAACAATGTTGGTATGGACTTCCGGTTGTGCAACCTTGACCATAGCCTATCACTTGACCAATTTGCTCAAATTTTTGGTCTTGTTGTACCAACAACCAACATCAACAAATCCTCCGACTTTGATGTGGACCTAGTTTGGAAGGCTATTTCCGGGAGGGATTTCATTCACCAAAAACAATGCTACACCTTTGCTATTCAACACCCGGTGATTCGGATCACCGAACATTTCGTAGCCGGCACCATTAATGGGAGATATGAGCAAGATAGGTGCACTCTCCTCGACTTGACATTCCTTGAGTCCTATCTAAATGTTTGGGGGACAAGGAAGTACAACTTCAATACCCCCCTTGAGATGCTTACGAGATTCTATGATTTCTCTCAAGGGAACTCCCAACTTAAGATCTTCGTGATGGAAGGTCTAATTACTATCTTGGCTAACTACCTTTGTCCCGGGTTCAACACCCATGGGACTTATACACCTCTTGAGGGTAGCACTTTGATAAATGAGGACGCCGTCTTCAACCACCACCGGTGGTGTGCCTACACTCAAAATGGGAGTGTAGAATGGTTCACAAAAGGGTGTTCCTCTATTATTATTTCAGGGTGGAATATACCCGGTACCGACCCAAGGTTGAGCCCGTATTCACCTAGGCCGAGCTACCTTCTCGACATCCAAATCCACCCCAACCCCCCTCAAAGAGAAGAAGTACCCCGCCAACCTCCACCGCCTCGCGGGATTCCGGCAAGGCCCATTGCCCCGCCATCCTATGTGCCTCACCCACCATACCCTACTCCTCATAAGCCATTCACACCACAAATCCCCAATGCTCCGGATATGCTTGACTTGATGAACCTTATGAAGAAGGTTGATCTCGGAGTACACGATGGGCGAGTCGATAACTACATGGCCCTTTATCCTCAGTACTACCAAATGGCACAACAAGGGTATATCGATCCTAATGGTCCTCGACAATCTTGGTCTCAACCACACCTTTTGTTCCCTAATCAAGGGAACCAAGCCGGGAACTTTGGCGGTCAAGGTGGAGGATACTCCGGTCAAGGAGGAGGGTATGACCAAGGAGGAAGTTCTAGTAGGTATGGCTACCACCAAGATGATGACGACGAGTGAGAGATACCTACCTCACCACCTCCATTTGTATGATACTCTTCTCTCCCTCTCTCTTTTTTATAGTGCATTGCATTTAATTATATACATATACATTTACCTTGCATTTGTATTTGTATTATATTTCATATTGCATTTACATTAGTTAGTTCATATAGTATAGTTGCATTGTAATATATCTCACATGATTCATGTAGATAGTTACATATAGACTAGAATTCATGCATAGTCACTAATGACCAATCCTATTATTTTCTACACTAGAAAGTGTTTAAATCGGTTTGGGGAGGTTTGATCATAGGTGACCATAGTTTACTAGAAATCATGCATCATATAGTATAGTTTAGATTGCATTCATTTGTTATATATGTCATTTAGAATTGCATTTAGTTAGATCATGCATTCATTCATATCATATCATTGCATTTGTACTTCATTTCAAAAAAATCAAAAATGCATAAAAATGTATTTCCTTTTTATTCCTACTCCTACATGTACATTGAGGACAATGTCCAAAATAAAGTGGGGGATGAGAATTTATATTCCAAAAATGATAAAAAATTGAAAATTTTTGAAAAACACAAAAATATGTCTTTTTATTTCATTAATCATAAAAACCATAAAAATTTGAAAAATTCAAAAATCCAAAAACATGTTCATTTCCTTTGTAGTGTAGTCTTGTATATATTGTTTTGTATATATTGTCTTTGTTCATCCTTTTCACATTGATCGATTATGCCACATCCGAGACATGAGGATATTGAAGACCGCATGGTATGATCATTCCAATCTCCTTTTTCCTCTCTATGTTAATGTCTATGTGGCTTTATTTTGATTGATGTGGTATAAACAATGTGAATCTAGGACTTGCATTTAGATTATTTGGCATACTAGTTGGTAGAATCATATGCATTAGGATATATAAATGTTAGTTGCGTCATGGCATGTAGTTGCATTTAGGAAAAATTTTGTGAAACCGTCTATTTGGGAAGCTTGACAAGTGTATATAGGCCCTTGTAGATACTTTTTCTTCTTGAGACTTTGCTTGTTTTAATACTTGTAAAACACCCTATGATGTGTCATGCTTGTATCCTTTGACCCATGGATTAAGGCCTAGTCAAGAGTACCTTGTGGTGTGATAACTCCTTGGCTACCGTGTATTCCAAGGTGACCCTTGAGACCATGCATCCATCATCCATGTTCTACCACATTTTTGTCATCAAAGGGAATGGGCATAAAAATTGTTCAAAAATTTGAGTTCAAGAAATGAAATAAAAAGCCAAAAAGTTTGCAATTGCATCAAAAAGAAAAGAGGAGTAACAAAATGAAAACTCCTATGCTTCAAATATAAGCACTGTTTTGGCAGAGATTTTGGTAAATGAGAACGCCCTTCCAGGGGATTTAAAGTAGGGTGATCTAACTCAAATAACTTGCTTGACTAGTTTTATTAAGTAAATAAACAAACGATAAATAAAGACACAAAGATTTTATACGTGGAAAAAACCCTGAGAATAAGGGAAAAAACCACGGTCACCTAGCCATGAGTGATTGTTATTATGATCTTAGATAGCCTGAGTATCCGTATATCAGGCGTGATAGGCAAAAATATTGCTTAAGAATACAAGAGTGGAAGTGAGAGTGAGAGTGTGTTGAATGTCCTTTCTGTTTTTTCTTCTCTTCAATTTATACTAGCTTCCCAAGTCTCATTTTTCTGCCATTTAGGGTTTCCTGGTAAATAGGGCTTGTGCCCTATTTACCTGGGGGTGGTTGCCATCCATTTAGCTGTTGCCTTTGACTATTCCCTATATCTTTTCCTTCTGAATTAGTCTTCCTTGTTTATAGGGAGTATATATGAACAACTTGGTTGTTTCCTGCTCTGCTTATGCAGCCCTTTTCTTGTGCCTGACGTGTTCTCCTTTCAGGCTGGTGGTTATTTATTGCCTGTCTTGTATCAACTCCTGCTTGATGCCTATCCATATGCAGTTAGTGCCTGATTTCTGGTGTCCTTTGCTTGAATCTTAGTTTTGATCATCGCCTGGCCTTTGTCAGGTCAGGCAGGGTAATTCTGGGCCCAATAATTGCCCCTTATCTGCTTATTCCATTATTGGGTCTGTCCAGGAATAAGGAGATAAAAATTTGGGCCAGGCAAAAAGTTGTGCAGGGATCTTTTATCGGATTTAGAAGTTGTGTTTGATTCAGCTTCTTGTAACGGCTATATGTCATAAATATGGTAGATTCACAAAACCCTATGAGAGTCATGATTAGCTTCAACCACTTGCTTTCCTAGCCGTTTTAGATTTGCGGTTATAAGTACTTTGCCTTGCACCGTGTTGTTTTCATATTCCCATCTCAAAATTTCTTCTTTATCTTTCTAGAATTCTCTTTTTCCCAAAAAGCCAATTCTCTGCAAAATAAAATATGGCTGGTGGTAGAAGAAAGACTGCTGCTTCCAAGGCTGCTGTTAAGGCTGAGAAAGCTCCTGCTGAGATTGAGAAGGTTCCTGTAGTGGCTGAGAAGGTTCATGCCGGAGTTGAGAAGGTTCCAGATGTCATCCCTAAGGATGAAGTGGTGGAGGTTGTTGCTGCCCCAGAGATTTTATCCATGTCATATAAAGGGGTTGAATATACTCCTGTTAAGGCTTTGGCGGCTTCTTTTTATGAAGCCAATCAGTTGAAACCAACTTTTGAGCATTACTTGAAGGGTAGGGGTCTCATTCCTGGTGGGGTTGAAGTTTGGATTCGTGAGAGTGGTCCGGTCAGGGCTAACTGGGGTAGTCCAGGCTGGTTTTGTATCTTTGAATGGGCATTTAGGGGTGGATGTCAACTTCCTCTGTCTCCTCTTATGACTGAGGTGATCAGGGCTATCATGGTTCCTCCGTTTCAACTTATGCCAATGGTTTGGAAGATCGTCCATTCAGTTGAGAATTTGTGTTCTAAGCACAAGTTGGTTATTACCCTGGATGACTTCAAGAATGTCTATCACTTGAAAAGCCATTCTACTGGACGGTTTAACCTTTGAGTCAGGTCAAAGATGGCTCACCTGATTACCAACTTTGATTCAGGGGATGATAAGGGATGGGCTCAAACTTATATGTTTATCAAGGCTGATTCAATTGCCACTGACCTGGATTATCTCAACTATCCAGCTGTTGAAGGAGGTAACTTTTCTTTCCTATTGTATTTTGATTTGACAGTGATATATTTTGGGAAATCCACTTACTTGCCTTTGTTTCTTGTAGTAAATGACTGGGTGACTAATCCTGATACTGAGGGGTCGGCTGATCGGATAACAACATTCATGGCATTGCCTGAAGAGGAAAGGGCGTGGCCTGCCTGTCTGGGGCAAGCGTCTATGCCTCATTTTAAGAAGGCCAAATTGACTACTTACAAGCCAGTGAAGAGTGCTAAAGCTTCAGGGGCTTCTTTGTTAGGGAGTAAGTATTTTCTTTCTTTTGTCTTGTTGATTCCTGTTTTGGACATGTGTTTATATTGCTGATTTAGGGCCTCGTCGTGCAGCTACCAGGGCTTCTGCCAGGATTGCTAGTTTTGGTTTATCTTTGGTGAAGGCAGGGGTTTCTCAAATCACAGGGGAGAAGTCTAAGAGTAGTGAGACCACAAGGAGTGATAGTGCTGTTCAGATTCAGGAACCTGTGCAAGAGGTCCAGCTGGTGTCGCCTGAGAAGATTGTGGATGAGGGTGGTCGTCCTGAGAAGAGGAAAAGAGTATATGATTCACCAGGAGGGGTTCATGAGGTCAGGGGGGTTAGGGCTCGGCTGGATGAGGTTCAATTTGCTAAGGAACAAATCCAGGCTCAGGCTTTTATGGTTGACGACCCTTATTATCAGTATCAGGCAGAGGATTCTTCTGCCCGTGCTTTGGCTGCTGTGTATCGTACTAGGGACTATACTGCCAATCTGATCATCATGCTTCAGGAGGTATATATTTTGTCTAACTTTGAGTGGATGTTTGTGTGTGTTTATTTGTTTTTTGTTTTGTGGCTTAGATTGGTATGTTTGTTTTTTGTTAGAATGTCAATGATATGCTGAGGGGCGCTTGTCAACTGGATTCAGTCCACTGCCTGAAAAATACTCTGGATTGGGAGGTACAGATTTTGAAAAAAGATACTGCAAAGTTTAAGGCTGAATTCGAGGTGTCAAAGGCTGAGAATCATTCCTTAAAGGAGGATAATGAGGCAGGGAAGGCTCGGTTGGTGGTGGAGTCTTTAAAACTGAAATCTGCTCAGGATGCTCTGAAGGCTCTTCAGGCCAAATTTGACACTGTTCAGGAAGAGTTGAAGGCTGAGAAGCAGGCCATGCATGAGCAGTTGAAGGTAAATGAGGAGTTGGCTGTGGAGAGGGGATTTGGTAGAGGCCAGGTATAATGATGTTGCACTCTACTTCTTTGGCAGGGGTCGTGTGGATGCCATGAAGGAACCTGTTGAAGTCAGGCCTTTTTGGAATCCTGACCAGGAGTTGGCTGATCTCAACACTACTTACCCTGAGCTTTGCAAACTACATGCGGATGAGGAAGTGGACTCTCCACCATCCAAGGAGAAAGGTGATGCTGAAGGGGAAGGAGGTGAGGATGAAGAAGAGGAGGAGGCTGCTGATGAGGGAATTGGTTCTGCTACAGCTTCCAAGACGGGCTAACTTTTGTTTTTACTGTTTTTGTGGAGTTTTAGTTTGTGTAGTTTTGTCTTATCCAGGGAGGGATGTTCCCTGGACAAACAGTTGATTTTTGGATTGTTTTTGTGGGTTCTTTTTTTCTTTCCCTGGGAAGGGTGCATTCCTTGGTAAATATTTTGTTACGGAATCAATATATTATTTTCTTCTCTTGATTTCCTTGTTTTGCTTGACTGGCTTGATTTGTACACTTAAATAGTTCATTTGACGTTTTTCTGTTAGAATAACGCCTGTCAGGAGGGCTTATGGCCCTCATTCCTGTTTCTGGGAAATGATGGCTCTATTGCCTGTCAGGAGGGCTTGTTTCTAAGATGAGGGTGGTTGCCAGTCAGGGAGGCTTATGGCCCTCAGCCTGTCAGGAGGGCTTATTTGGACAAGTAGTTTGGTCTATTCCACCATTGTACTTATCTTTTATGTACTGAGCTCAGTTTAGTTTTTACGTCAGGCAGGCAGGTGCCAAATTGTAGAGCATTTCAGGAATGCTTTTCAGGTTGGGTGGAGTGGCCCTCAATCATGAATATTTGTTTAAGCCTAAAGTGCAGCATATAATAAATAAAAAGAAGCCGTGAAACAAGTTTTTAGGATTTGGTAAAAAATGATTTGAATAAACATTCTAGGCAGAGCTAAAAATAACAACATGTTTCAGGCAATTTGGCATGTAGCAGGAAGTCAGATTTGGATTTTTCTATAATTTCCTATTAAAACATGAATGGAGTTGATAGACGTACCTGTTTCTGGTTTAAACATGAAATATCTTTAAGTGGGAAATGTTCCAGGATCTGGGGATCATTTCTCCTTTCAGGGTTTACAGCCTGTATGCTCCTTGTCCCACTATTGAGTCAATTAGGTATGGTCCTTCCCATGTAGGAGCTAACTTGCCTGCATTTTTCTCTCTGGTGTTAGGGAAGACTTTTCTTAAGACTAGGTCTCCTTCCTTGAATACCCTGATGTTGACATTCTTGTTGTAACTTCTGGCTAATTCCTGTTGGTAGGAGGCTATCCTGACTTTGGCTGCATCCCTTAGTTCTTCGGTTAAGATCAGGTTATCTTGCAATAGTGGTTTGTTCTCCTTTATGGTATTCAGGCTACTTCTGGTGGTTGGTACATGGATTTCTGCTGGGATTACTACTTCACAGCCATAGACCAAGGAATAGGGTGTCTGGCCTGTGGCTGTTTTGGGTGTAGTCCTGTCAGCCCACAGGACTAAGGGGAGTTCTTCAGCCCACCTTCCTTTTCTCCTTTTTAGCTTTTTCTTCAGGCATCTAATTACTACTTTGTTGCTTAATTCTGCCTGTCCGTTGGCTTTTGGGTAGCCTGGTGTGGATGTGACTAGGTTGATATTCCATTGTGCACAGAAGTTTGCCGTCCTCTTTCCCACAAATTGTGTATTGTTGTCATAGACTATTTCTGAAGGTATTCCATATCTGCATATGATATTCCGTTTGATGAATAATATAACATCCTTCTCTTTGACTTGCCTGTAAGAATCTGCCTCTATCCACTTGGAAAAGTAGCCAGTCATTGTCAGCATGAAAACCTTTTGTCCCGGTGCTTGAGGTAATTTGCCTACTATATCCATGCCCCATTTCATGAATGGTTAGGGGGTTGAGATGGAATGTAGTAGCTCTGATGGTTGGTGGATGTAAGGGGAGTGGATTTGACAGGCCTCGCATTTAGAGTTGTATGTTATGCAGTCAGCTCTCAGGGTTGGCCAAAAATAGCCTGTCATAAGAACTTTACTTGCCAGGCTTGTGCCACCTTTGTGATTTCCACAGTATCCATCATGTATATCTTCTATAACTTGTTTGGCTTCATGTGGTTCCAGGCAACGTAGGTAGGGTCCAGCCTGTGACTTTTTAAACTGTTGGGGTTGGTGTCCTTAACAGTTAGTGCAAGGACTTATAAACCTCTAAAAGGATCAAAGGGCATACTTTGGTATTATTATCAGTTGATCCACGTTTATCAATAACGGTTGGCTTGCTAGATAAGTTTGACGTTATTGTCATACAGATGGCGGTGATCAACTGGTCCCTAAAAGTCACACCTATAGGATACGTTCGAGAGACGTGACAAGATGGAAATACTTGTCATGTAGATGCCAAAATTGACTAACCAGTTAGTCCGAGTTATTTGACTAGTAATTAGTCAAATATGTGATGTTGAGATATTATATTTAATACGGATTAAATATCATGGGCTAAGGCGAATTAACCAGTTAATTCATAAAATTAAATATAAACGATTTATATTTAATTAAATGTATATTGAATATAATTATACAATACTGCTTTGTCGGACACGAATTAATAATTCAGCTAACCCGTATTATTAGCTGATGCCTTAATTTCCGATAACCGATAACAGTTTATAATATAAACCCGTCATATACATTTTAGCATTTGGCGAACTGGACCTCGAGCTAAAATTAAGAGGAAGTGGAAGCCCACTTCCCCATGCATGCACTCGGTCCGGCCGAACCAAACAAAAGGAGAGACTCCCTCTCCTTTTGACCTAGACATTTTCATTTACAGAAAAACTAGGGTTTTGAAGAGTATTCTTCTCTGAAAAACCTGAGATCTCTCATCTCAAAAAAAACACACATCAGTTCTCCCAATATTGCAAGGCAATCGGAGAACACTGTTCTAGCACAAGGGCATATCTCGGACAAGGTCTTGGGTGCAACAATTAGGAGGGAATCTGGTTTGATTTCTGTTCTTTACGCCGTTCATCAAGGACCCGAGGTTGATTTCTTATTCCTTATCGTTTTTATGTTTTATGACAATATTCACATGTAAATTTTACGTTATAGTCCTACAATTAAAGGGGTAGTATACGGATATTAACCCACAAGTGGTATCAGAGCGAGGCCACGTGAATTTTTCCATGTGTTTTTCATAAAGCTATCTTGAAACGATTTTTGTTTTGTCTAAAAATCCGTGCGGCAGCCAATTTTTAACACGGCAGAAATTTTTTTTCTGTTATTGCTGCGTTTTTGGTTGCATTGGGAACCGTGTCCTGTTTACACGGTTGCTCTTGTTGTTGTTTTGTCTTGAAAACCGTGTCGTTTCATGTTTTACACGGCTGTTTTGTTTCAATTTTCATGTTGTTTTTACATGTTGTTATTTTATACGGAGATTATAGCAACATGTCAAGTTTTTGTCAATTGTTAAATTTGTTTTGATGCGTTTTCGATCAAAATTGCAATTGATTTTGTCTCGACAAACTGTTTTCACGAGGGTTTTGAAGTTTCAGCCATATTAGCATTCGATCGAGCGTATTTCTACTCGATCGAGCGCTGTTTCTGTCTTGTTTTTGCTCGATCGAGTCCCTGTTGTACTCGATCGACCCTGTTTCAAAAACCTCTTGCTCGATCGAGTCCTTGCTGTACTCGATCGACCTGCTTTCAAAACCCCTCTGCTCGATCGAGTTGTCCTCGTACTCGATCGAGCAGATTTGCTGATATAGGTACTCGATCAACCACCAGTGTTGTCGATCGAGCACCTCCTGGTTAGCATACCTCTCGATCGACTTGCAGTTCAGTCGATCGAGCCCTTTTGTCCCTCGATCGAGCACTTATGTCCCTGGATCGAAGGATTTCGTCTTTAACAGCTTTGAAAATTTGTTTCTTTTGATTTAAATTTTCTTTTGGCTTCTATATGTACTTTATACGGATTTAGTACACTCGCTTAATGGTGAATCGGTTCACTCACGTACCATATAGTTGTTTTAAAGCGTCTTTAAAATGACGGATTGTAATGGATTAAAATTAAATGATAGAAGCGGTTTTATCACATGAATTTTAATCATTAAAAGGTGGTTTGGATAATTTTAACATAATTACGGAATTATGTCACGAGTGAATTTGTTTTTAGTTGATGCATTTTATTTATCGTAAATTATGAATGCCGTGAATGCCTTTTTATTACGTATTTAATTTTTACAATTAATTGTAACTTAGTGTGGCCTTAGTAGAACGTGTTACCGTAATGATGGAACACGGTCTTGGTTGTATTTTGAGATCTCGCATCTCCGTTTTGGTTTTTTCACTTGTAATTACAGTTTTAATTAGAATGTAAATAGGTTTATATTTGTAATTTTAAATTGTAATTTTTTGAGAAGACCAAAGATGGAGACCAGATGCTCACTCCCGCTACTTGGATCAAGATGGAACATCAAGACAAGCTTTTCGGGTCCAACGGTGGATTCCAAAGTTGTATTTTGTTCTTATACTAGGATAGGCCACACTAGGAATTTTTATTTACGTATTGCATTCCTTTATTTATTTTTCGCAACGATTATTTGCATCATATTCCGCCTAAAAACCAAACCACCTATAATTTATTGCATGAAAACCATCACATATAGAGGTCACGAGTTAGTTTTCATTGACATTCTCATGTCACACGTTTTAAGCCATCATCCAAATAAATTCATTCACGACAGACGCTAGTTATTCGTTCACTTAAAATGAATTATAATTTTGTTGATGGGATCTTCCTCGTATAAACTAAAATTGAGAACGGTCTTTATAGGTCAAACTCCAATGAGTCCCTTCTTCGTCGGTAGGCATACTATGACCCCTTCTACGTCGGGTAAGTTGGAACCGATTGACCTATTTTATCTCAACACTATGGTCACTCGTACGATCCTGTGATCATGGTGGACTATAGATAGGATTTACGGAAATCTATCGACCAAGAGTTCTTCCGGAAGAATTAGCTAAACAGTTGGCTTATCAATTTACAGAAATTGAGTCTTGGGATCACTTGTATCTTTTCTTGAGGGAGATCAATTATGCAAGTGCGAGAGTCTACATGTTTAAAATGAATTTTAAAATAGACTTAAATCACCTCGATGAGTTGCTTATTTCGTTTTGTTTTTCTTCTTTCTTTTCAAAGTGTAGATCACGATTTTAAATCGCTAAACATCAAATGGCTGGTTCAAGTGATAACCCAATGCCAAGTGCCACATTGGACCGTGAGTCCTGGCTTAGGATCTTCATGAATCGGATGAATCGTCTACTCGATCAAGAATGATGGATCAACTTCGCGGACCGGGAGGCGGCATTACGGAATCTGCCGCTGGCGGACGGAAGCTCAAATATCTCTTGGAGCCCATCCCGGCAAACCCAGGTCCCACGGCTAGAGCTGCAGAAGTCACCAAGTTTAATGACTTCTGTATGGAAGCGGGTGCGATTAAAAACGTACTCATTTTTGCAATGGAACCCAATTTGCAGAAACGCTTCATAGCCCATGGTGCAAACAAGATTTTCACCACGCTCACCAAGGAATTCTCGAAAGCACCGAGAATCGTGACCTATGAGCATACCACTCGCTTCTTTGATGCGAGACTCCAGAAGGGCCAACCGGTTAGCCCACACATTCTCAGCATGATCGAGAATGTCGAGAAACTGGAGACCTTTAACTGTAACATCAGCGAGAATATTGTTATCGACCGTATTCTTCACTCACTCCACGATGGTTATTCGCAATTCAGAGCGAATTACTATATGAATGATTTGAAGAAAACTCCCCATGAATTGCACTCCCTCCTCGTACAGACCGAGAAGGACATGAAGTTCAGTGGGAGCTCGAAACAGGATGTTCTTGTTGTGTCAAACAAAGGGAAAGGTAAGGGCAAAGCTCCGGCAAACCTAACAGTAGGCAAGGCGAAGTTCAAGAAGTCGGGTTCAGGTAAGAGTGGTCCTGGTGAGGCGAGCAACTCATCAGGCATGACAAAGAGCAAGAGTGAAAACATGGAATGCCATCATTGCCACAAGACTGGGCATTGGAGACGCACATGTCCTGTTTATCATGAGGACTTAAAGGCGGGTCGTGTTAAACCTGTTGGTATGTCTTCCTCTTCTACTTTTATTCATATGATTGAGATTAACCACGCAAGTTTCGGAACTTGGGTACTTGATCCTGGTTGTGGTTCTCATCTGTGTAATCATGTGCGGGGGCTCGAAACATCGAACCCCTCGTAAAGGGTGAGGTGGACCTGCGTGTTGGGAATGGAGCAAGAGTAGCTGCCATCTCCAAGGGGACATATGTGATCCAGCTTCCTAGCGGATTCGAGTTGTCATTATATGACTGTTATTATGTTCCTAGTCTTTCGAAAAACATTATTTCAGTTTCTGCACTTGATAAACTTGGTTTTTCATTTGTAATAGAAAATAATTCTTGCATTTTCTCATTACACGATATGATTTACTGACAAGGCGAGTCTCCATGAACGGAATTTATGTTTTAGATCAGACCACGGAAATATTACACGTAATGAATAAAAAGTTAAAGGTTGGTGACAAAGATCAAACGTATCTATGGCACTGCCGTATGGGACACATCAATGAGAAACGCGTAAAACAGCTCATCAAACATGGAGCTATCTCGGCCTTTGATTTTCAATCATTTGGCACGTGTGAATCATGTCTCATCGGCAAGATGACTCGTATTTCCTTCAAAGGTGTTGGAATGCGCGCTGCTGACCTATTAGGACTCATACACACGGATGTATGTGGTCCTATGTCAATCACCGCACGAGAAGGCTATAGGTATTTCATCACTTTCACGGACGATTTGAGTAGATATGGCTATGTCTACTTAATGAAGCACAAAAGTGAATCCTTTGAGAAATTCAAGGAATACCAAAATAGGGTACAGAACCTACTTGGTAGAAAGATAAAAACACTACGTTCAGATCGTGGTGGCGAGTATCTTTCTCACGAGTTTGATCAACACCTTAAAGACTGGGATCGCCCTACGCTTAACTCCACCTGGAACACCTCAGGTGAATGGTGTGTCCGAACGGAGAAATCGAACACTACTTGATATGGTTCGATCCATGATGAGTCACACGGTGTTGCCGACTCGTTGTGGGGTTATGCTCTTTTGTCACCGCTTGCTCTAATACTTAACCGAAGTCCGTCTAAAGTCAGTAGACAAGACTCCATATGAACTATGGAAGGGAACGGTCCCTAACTTGTCCTTTATACGGGTTTGGGGCTGCGAGGCTTATGTCAAGTGGAGACACGAAGATAAGCTCGGCCCGCGATCGGTCAAGACATACTTTATAGGTTATCCTAAAGGATCACGTGGTCATTACTTCTATTCGCCAACCGAACAACGTGTTTTTGTTGCGGCTAGTGCGACATTCTTAGAGAAGGAATTTCTCGAGAATGCAAAGAGTGATAGAACCTTCGACCTGTCGGAGATTCCAGAACCAAACACCGAGCAATCATTGGAGGAACCTATTCCTTCAATCCCGGCTGCGGTAAATATTCCTGAGGAACCTAGGAGGTCGGGAAGAGTCTCTATTCCTCCGGACAGATACATTGGTATGGTCGAGGAACATGACATAGATGACGTTCTACTCTTAACGAGTAGTGAACCCGCAACCTATAAAGGTGCCGTGACCGATTCGACTCGAAACTATGGCTTGAGGCCATGAAATCCGAGATGGACTCTATGTATGAGAACAACGTGTGGGATCTTGTTGACTTACCTGCTAAGGTTCGTCCTCTTCAATGCAAATGGCTTTACAAGATAAAGCATTCTGTGGAAGGTCAACAAGATATCTACAAAGCACGACTAGTTGCTAAAGGTTTCACCCAAGTGCCAGGTTTGCACTACGATGAGATTTTTGCACCCGTAGTCATGCTGCGTTCCATTCGGATTATCTTAGCGATTGCCGCTTTTCATGATTATGAAATTTGGCAAATGGACGTGAAAACCGCCTTCTTAAACGGGGTTTTGGAGGAAGAGTTGTACATGGTACAACCCGAAGGTTTCATCGATCCAAAGACATCCTAAGAAAGTGTGCAAGCTTAAGCGTTCCATTTATGGACTTAAGCAAGCATCAAGGAGTTGGAATCATCGCTTCGACCAAGTGATAAAAGAAAATGGATTTACTCGATCGGTCGAGGAACCATGTCTATATATCAAGTCGAGTGGGAGCAAGATTGTCTTCCTAATATTGTATGTTGACGACATACTCCTGATTGGGAATGACATACCTCTCTTAACTTCGGTGAAAGTATGGTTGAAAAACCATTTCCAGATGAAAGATCTGGGAGAGGCGCAAAGAATTCTAGGCATCCGTATCTATCGAGATAGATCACGTCGGATGCTATCTCTCGATCAGAGTCTTACATAGACAAAGTCCTAGAGAGATTCAGCATGACTAACTCCAAGAAGGGGTTCCTTCCTATGGCTCCAGGGATGCATTTGAGCAAGTCTCAGGCACCAGAGACACCGGAAGAGAAAGAGCGCATGGCACGGATACCTTATGCCTCGGCAATAGGATCTATCATGTATGCCATGATATGCACACGTCCGGACGTGGCATATGCATTGAGTATGACAAGTCGATTCCAACAAAGATCCGGGTGAACCACATTGGTTGGTCATCAAGAACATTCTTAAGTACCTACGGAGGACTAAAGATTGGGCATTGACTTATGGAGGCGAACAAAAGCTATCGCAACCGATTCTGTGATGATAGCTTCCAAACGGATCGAGATGACTCGAAATCTCGGATCGGATTCGTTTTTACTCTTAATGGCGCTGCTGATCACCGGAAGAGTTCGAAACAAACTGTTACATAAAGAGATTCTACGACTGAGTCCGAGTACTATGCCGCGTCTGAAGCTACAAAGGAAGCGATATGGATGCGTCAATTCTTACATGGGCTCTCTGTAGTGCCTAGTTCGAATGACCCGATCACCATCTATTGCGACAATAGTGGTGCCATCTTCCAAGCTAAGGAGCCGAAGTCTAGCAACAAGTCTAGACATGTACAACGGAAAGCTCATCTAATCCGGGATTACGTGGAGCAAAAGACAGTAGTGATAGAAAAGATTGCTACTGATGATAACATAGCAGATCCTCTCACTAAAGCATTACGACAAGATAAGCATGAAGGGCATGTTAATTCCATGGGAATTAAACGTGTTCCTAAGTTGTAGTACTCTTTTATGGATCAGATTCATACTCTCTTGTACTCTATACGACATCATCGTTTTGATATTTTATATACATTTTGTTTTTTCATGTGGAATTGTACGACAATTTTGAACACCACAAAGTGAACTGAACAAACATCATATCTTTTTCAGTCCTTAATTGCCCACATGAGCTGATAACTCTGGCAATTATTTTGTGACGTTGGTTGATGGTGGGTTCAACGAGCCATAAGTCAACCGGTTGACTGACCAATCATAGAGGCGATTTATACGGATATTTCGTAGGACACAATTGTGACATCGACGTGGAGTCCTAAATGTTTTATAACATTCGCTGCCCGGTCGTGGATAGGACCTCCATGGTGATCCTAAGAGTCGATTCTTTTGACTATCGACTGTCTCTTGAGACTAAGGCAGATTTTGGGTGACTTTGGTTTCTTTCTCACGGTCATCCGTAACAGGGGGCCAAGTAGATTTTTTTCTGGTCATTTCATGCGTGCTTAGATCGGAAGGAGTTCGAGTTGAAGGAAATATTCAGCCTTTATCAGTACTCGATATTTCTCGGGGCCACTCGAGGAGTCAGAATCGAAATGCATGGCCATGCTCGGATACGGATTCGTTTTATCAGTTAAGTTACTCTCTAGTCGGGGAAACCACTCTAGATACAGATCGATTGTAAAATACGACCTTTGTGGATCCAGATCTGCAAATTGTTTTACATTGAGTGGGAGAAATTTTAAATGAATATGAGAATCGGTTATCGCACATACACTTGTACGGACAAGTGGGAGTTTGTTGGAGCCTGTGTCCTCCAGTTAGTGCGGATAACGTCATTGCACATGCACTTGTACGGACAAGTGGGAGCTTGTTGGGGTTGGTGTCCTTAACAGTTAGTGCAAGGACTTATAAACCTCTAAAAGGATCAAAGGGCATACTTTGGTATTATTATCAGTTGATCCACGTTTATCAATAACGGTTGGCTTGCTAGATAAGTTTGACGTTATTGTCATACAGATGGCGGTGATCAACTGGTCCCTAAAAGTCACACCTATAGGATACGTTCGAGAGACGTGACAGTATGGAAATACTGTCATGTAGATGCCAAAATTGACTAACCAGTTAGTCCGAGTTATTTGACTAGTAATTAGTCAAATATGTGATGTTGAGATATTATATTTAATACGGATTAAATATCATGGGCTAAGGCGAATTAACCAGTTAATTCATAAAATTAAATATAAACGATTTATATTTAATTAAATGTATATTGAATATAATTATACAATACTGCTTTGTCGGACACGAATTAATAATTCAGCTAACCCGTATTATTAGCTGATGCCTTAATTTCCGATAACCGATAACAGTTTATAATATAAACCCGTCATATACATTTTAGCATTTGGCGAACTGGACCTCGAGCTAAAATTAAGAGGAAGTGGAAGCCCACTTCCCCATGCATGCACTCGGTCCGGCCGAACCAAACAAAAGGAGAGACTCCCTCTCCTTTTGACCTAGACATTTTCATTTACAGAAAAACTAGGGTTTTGAAGAGTATTCTTCTCTGAAAAACCTGAGATCTCTCATCTCAAAAAAAACACACATCAGTTCTCCCAATATTGCAAGGCAATCGGAGAACACTGTTCTAGCACAAGGGCATATCTCGGACAAGGTCTTGGGTGCAACAATTAGGAGGGAATCTGGTTTGATTTCTGTTCTTTACGCCGTTCATCAAGGACCCGAGGTTGATTTCTTATTCCTTATCGTTTTTATGTTTTATGACAATATTCACATGTAAATTTTACGTTATAGTCCTACAATTAAAGGGGTAGTATACGGATATTAACCCACATAAACAACGTGTTATTGATAATGGTGTAAGTAGAGGCTTTGATTTTAAGGGCCCTTGCTTCGTTTTTATCTTCAGGGAGTATCCCCTGTAAGAACCAGTCATAGTATGGTTTGGTCCAAGAGGTTGTGTCCTCATGAATGGGACAAGTTTGGTCAGGCTTTTCTATGGTTGGTTCTAACAGGTGGATAATGGGTATTTTATCAAACACAGCAGGGCTGAAGTTTGATCCCAGGCTGGCCAGGGCATCAGCCTGGGTATTTAAGTCCCTTGGTATTTGGCTAATGCCAAAGGTTTTGAACTTTTTGCAAAGGTTTTTGACGTATTCTAAATAAAGAATCATTTTTGAATCTTTTGCTGCATATATTCCTTTGACTTGATTGGAGATTAGGAGAGAGTCAGTTTTTACCTTGAGGTTTGCTACACCGAGTTCTATACATACCTTAAGTCCAGATATTAGGGCTTCATACTCAGCTTCATTGTTTGTGGCTTTGAATTAACAACTAATAGCCTGTGCAATTAGGTCTCCCTGTGGTGATTTCAGGACTAGTCCTAGACCAGTTACTTTCATATTTGTTGCTCCATCTACATGTAGGGTCCATTCCTGGTCTGTATTATGGGTGTCAAGGTGATTGACCTCTTTTATGAGGTCTGGTTCTAAGATAGGACTGAATTCAACCACGAAGTCTGCTAATGCCTGAGACTTAATTGCCGTCCTGGGTTCAAAGGTTATGTCATAGGTGCTAATGTGTACTGACCACTTTGCCATTCTGCCTGATAACTCAGGCTTTCTCAGGACAGATTTGATAGGCAGATTGGTTCTTACAATAATTGGGTGGCTTTCTAAATAAGGTCGAAGTTTGGTGCAGGACATGACTAAAGCAAGTACATATTTTTCAAGTAAGCCATACCTGGTTTCTGCATCTAGGAGACTCTTACTTACATAGTAGACTGGATCTTTGTTGGCGTCAATTTCTTTAGTCGAACTCCACTTATCTTTGTCTCCGTGACGAGATAGGTAGACCGTCAGGGGTTCTCCTTTGTCTGGTTTGGCTAGTAGTGGAGGTGTAGTCAGGTATGCTTTGAGATCTTGTAAGGCTGTCTCATGTTCAGGCAACCATTTGAATGTCTTGTTTTTCCTGAGTAGGTCATAGAATACCTTGCATCTTTCTGATGATCTGGATATGAATCTATTCAGGGCTGCAACTTGTCCTGTCAGCTTTTGAATGTCTTTGACTGACTTGGGGGATTCCAACTCCAGTATGGCTTTTAATTGTTCTGAGCTGGCCTCTATTCCTCTTTTGGTCACCTTGTAACCTAGGAATTTGCCTGAAGAGACTCCAAAGTGGCATTTGGAAGGGTTAAGCTTCATGTTGAATTCTTCCAGGATCTTGAAAGCTGTTTCCAAATCCCTGACATGGTCTTCAGCCTTTTTTTATTGGACCACCATGTCACCAATATAAACTTCCATTGTGTCCCCTATTTGGTCCTTGAACATTGTATTGACCAAGCGTTGGTATGTTGCCCCTGCATTTTTCAGGCCAAAGGGCATTGCTGTGTAGCAGTATATGCCTCTTTCCGTGATGAGTGCAGTGTGTTCCTGGTCAGATGGGTGCATCTTAATCTGGTTGAATCCACTTGAGGCGTCTATAAACGTCAGGAGCTCATGGCCTGCTGTAGCATCTACCATTGCGTCTATATGTGGGAGCGGAAATGGATCTTTTGGGCAGGCTTTATTGAGGTCTATGTAGTCTACACAAACTCTCCACTTGCCATTCTTTTTTTGTACTACCACTACATTGGCTAGCCAGTCAGGGTACATGACTTCTATTATCATTCCCATATCCAATAGTTTGTCTACTTCTTCATTAATAATAGCATTTCGTTCAGGGGCAAACTTTCTTCTTTTCTGTTGAACAGGCTTATAAGATTTGTCTATATTTTGTTTATGTGTAATAATATTTGCATCTATACCAGTCATATCAAAATGTGACCAGGCAAAACATGACGATTTACTTTTAAGAAAGCTTACTAATTTTAGCCTGATGTTGTCAGGGACATCAGATCCTACCAGTACATGCCTGTCAGGATACTCAGGATCTAAAATTACTTGATCTGTTTCCATTTTGGTTTCTGCCACATGAGTTGTCCTAACAGGGTACTGTAATTGCTAGGCGAGTGACTTACCTGCCTTAGAGGGCTTCAGTGACTCAGTATAGCATTCCTGAGCGGATTTTTGTTCACCTTTTATGGTTGCTACTCCTCATTATGTCGGTATTTTGATGCATTGGTGGTAGGTGGAGGGTATGGCCCTTACATTGTGGATCCATGGTCTTCCTAGGATGGCGTTGTAGGATGACAGGCAGACCAGGACTCTAAATCTTTCGTATGAGGAGACCCTTCCAGATATGTGGGCAGGTGTATTTCCCCAGTGTATTTCTTGTTTCTCCACTGAACCCTACTAGGACATTAGACTTCTTTATGATTTGACTTTCATCAATCTTCATGGCCTTAAGGACGTCAAGCATGATCAGGTTCACTGAGCTGATTCCATCTACTAGGATTCTTAGGACACGAGCAGTTCCTATTTGCATGGTGATGACCAGGCTATCATGGTGTAGATCTGGGATGCCCTGCATATCAGTGTCGTCAAAAGTAATTTGAGGTAAATTTCTAGGTTTAAAAGGAGATTTCATTTTTGACTCCCTGGCAATTTTCTTTGTAGCTGAACTGGTCAGGCCACAAATCTCAGATCCTCCATTGATGAATTTGACCTCATAGATGGGTGGTGCTGGTGGTAGGTCTCGTTGTTGCCTTTTTGGGTTCTTTCTTGTTCCATCATCCTCTCTGTTCTTTGTTGGCATCAGGTCTTTCAGATATCTCTTCTTTAGCAGATAAGCCACTTGTCTGCGCAATCCTAGACATTCTTCTGTTGTATGCCCTATATCCATGTGAAATTCACACCACCTTGTAGTATCCTTCCTTGAGTTAGGGTTGTCTGACTTCTTTGGCCACTTGAAAATGTCTCCCATATAGTCAAGTCTCTTGATTAGTCCTGCAATGTCAACAGAGAAGTTATATTCTTGGATAGGAGGATAAGTATAGGAATTACCTTGTTCTTCATGTGTATAGTTGACTTCAGATCTGTCAGGCCTTATGTAAGGAGATGGCCTGGAACTGCTTCCTCTGTGGTTGGAACTTTTCCTGTTGACTTTGTCATATCCTGAATTGCTGTCAATGTTGTCTGCCTTGTAGCCTCTATCTTCTTCCAGCCGAATGTAGCCTATGGCCAACGCCTGGACATCTTCAAAGGTATGACAGGGCTTCATGGTCATTGCATCGTAGAAGTCACTATCCAGGGGTAACCCTTGCCTGAAAGCTTCCACGGCTGTTCCAACATCACATATGGGGATTGATACCTTTTCCTTGTTGAATCTTGTCATGTAAGATCTAATTGACTCTCCAGGCTTTTGCTTGATCCTGTATAAGTCACTGGATCTCTTCTCTAGTTCCCTGCTGCTGGCAAACTGATGGTTGAAAGAGTTGACTAGGTCAGCAAAGGACTTGATGCTTCCATTTGGCAGGTTTATGTACCATTGCAGGGCTGGTCCGTTCAGGGTTGTTCCAAATCCTTTACACATGCAGACTTGGCGTAGTTCACTGGGAATAGATGCTGCCAACATCCTTTGCTTGTAGTAGGCAACATGATTTTGTGGATCTGTGGTACCATCATAGATTCTCATTGAGGGAACCATAAATTTCTTTGGCAGGTCTATCCTTGCTATTTCATCCACAATGGGTGAATCAGCATAACTTTCTGGATTTGCTTCTTCAATTGAGGTAGGAACTCCAGGAATCTTTTCAAATCTCTCATGGAGTTTTTGGATTTCCTGGAGCATAGCCATCATGATTGCTGTGTTGGTTTGATCTGGTGAGGTTTCTTCATTTTGGAATTCTTCTGAGTCTGTTTTTTCTCCTGCTTTGGACTTTGGTGGAGTAGGAGTGCCAATATTGGAGAAATCAATGTTCCTGATGATTGAAGAGAATGGTGTGCCAGGCTGAACTTTCAACTTTGATCCTGAAGCTTTTTCTCCTAGCTTTAGTTTCAGGCTGGATTCTGATTCTTTTAATTTTGCAACTTCTGCTTCAACCTGGGCCATTTTCTGTTTCAGCTGTTCCATTTCCAACAATTGTTGTTGGGCGGCAGCCAGTTGTTGCTCAATGCTATCTCCTGCCATTTCTTAAGTTTTTGTGTTATTTGGTAATGGGTTTTGATTATTTTTGAGCTAGATGATGCCCCACGATGGGCGCCAATTATTTTGGCAGGGATTTTGGTAAATGAGAACGCCCTGCCAGGGGATTTAAAGTAGGGTGATCTAACTCAAATAACTTGCCTGACTAGTTTTATTAAGTAAATAAATAAACGATAAATAAAGACACAAAGATTTTATACGTGGAAAAACCCTGGGAATAAGGGAAAAAACCACGGGCACCAAGCCAGGAGTAATTGTTATTATGATCTTAGATAGCCTGACAGAGTATCCATATATCAGGCGTGATAGGCAAAAATATTGCTTAAGAATACAAGAGTGGAAGTGAGAGTGAGAGTGTGTTGAATGTCCTTTCTGTTTTTTCTTCTCTTTAATTTATACTAGCTTCCCAAGTCTCATTTTTCTGCCGTTTAGGGTTTCCTGGTAAATAGGGCATGTGCCCTATTTACCCAGGGGTGGTTGCCATCCATTTAGCCGTTGCCGTTGACTATTCCCTATATCTTTTCCTTCTGAATTGGTCTTCCTTGTTTGTAGGGAGTATATATGAACAGCTTGGTTGTTGCCTGCTATTCTTGTGCAGACTTTTTCTTGTGCCTGACGTGTTCTCCTTTCAGGCTGGTGGTTATTTATTGCCTTTCTTATATCAACTCCTGCTTGATGCCTATCCATATCCAGTTAGTGCCTGATTTCTGGTGTCCTTTGCTTGAATCTTAGTTTTGATCATCGCCTGGCCTTTGTCAGGTCAGTCAGGGTAATTCTGGGCCCAACAAACACCCTCCCTACAAATGGGGTGACTTTGAAAATGTTCAAAAGAAAATGCAAAAGTTGAAAGTTGTCAAGTATTAAAATGCCAAAAATCAAACGAAAAGGCAAAAAGAAAGTATTCTCAATTGTCAAATGCCATAAGAAATTGGGGGGAATAACAACAACAAAAGCAAACTCCATGAAACTCAAATACATTATGATCTCTTTTCCACCGTATCCACTTTTGTGCATGGTAGAGAGGGGACGGCCCTTCTTCTTGTCTAGGCAAGAAGGGGAATTCCGCGATCCTCCAGTGTTTCTAACACCATAGGGAGTCTACTCTTGACGAAAGCATTTAACGATTGAGGACGAAGGTACCCTAGCTTGACACAACTTGGAGGTGATTTATTGGTATCCTTCTAGGCTTAGTAGTTTGAAGAAACCATATCTATAATGGAATGTGTACCCTTAGATTGCTTTCCTTGTAGATAATTTCCGCCACTTAGATAAGGAAAGTGGCTATTCTTTTTTAGATGCATCCATTACTTGTTTTGTGTGCTTTAATGATTGGATGTGTCGCCATTTTGGCAAGACCCACCTTGCCGTGCAAGAAGGCATCCTACCTCATGGTTGTCTTGTTGTGAGTTGAAGGGGCGGAGTAAAACCCGCTAATTGTCTCACATCGGCTATATTATTAGGATAGTTTAAATAAAGGTCTAGTTTTTGTCACCTCTTTACTCGGGACGAGTAAAAGTTCGGTTTGGGGATATTTTATGTGACTCATATTTGCGCACATTTAGTCCCCTAATTGAGCCTATTTTGCATACTAATATAACATTCCATAGCCATTTTATCCGTCAAATGCTTTCCATTTTGCTTTCCTATCGCCTTGTGCTTGTTTTGTAGGAAAGAAGACAATTGGGCGGAAATTCCTGTCTCTTGAGCTTATTTGGAAGGACATTGACGATCTTGGTAGAACGAGTGTGGAAGAAGAGGCAATAACTAAAGACCAATATTGCAAGAATAAGAAGTATGCGAGAGGAAGCATTCTGAACAGCAATCCAAGCGTCCAAAGCAAGAAGCCGCTCGTCCAAGTGCCCCAGAATCCGAGCGTCCCGACCTTCAGCCGCTCGTCCTACCCGCCCAGAATCCGAGCGGATTCCCTTGTGTACGAGCGTCCCTCTGCGTCTTCAGCAAGGATGCGCATCTCTCCAAAATACTTGCATTTCCCTACTTAGAACTTAGAATTGTTAATTACTAATTTAGCCTTAGTTAACCTAATGAGGTACTACTATAAATACCCCATTTTGATGATAATCAAAGGGGGGCTTCCTCATTAGAAATTTTTCTTAGGTTAGGTTAGGAGTAGATTAGAATAGATTACTCTTTAATCTTTCCAAAAAATTACACATTAATCTTTCCTTAATTATTGTTCAAGTTTATTATTGGGTAATTCAAGTTTATTATTGGGCGATTGAACATTATTGGGTTATTATTGGAGAATTGACAACTCTTCATCAATCAATCAAGTTCTCTTCTTTTATTCTTTGCTTTATTATTTGGAATCATCTTAAGTTGGTATAATTATTTTACCCTTTACTCTTTATTGTTTATTTCCTTAAGCATTTATCATGTTTATACTTGTTTAATGATTGACACCATTAATGACATGTTTTCCATGATAATGAGTGAGTAGTTACTAAGCTAGGATTAATGGATAATTAAGGGAAACAAACATGGGGAATAATCATGCTTAATCTAATATGTTTCCATGATTAAGATTGCTTGTTTATTGTAATGTCAACCTATGCACATGTTATGTTTGATGAAATGCTAAGCCTATGAATCCTTGCATTTACAACCATCTCTTATCTACTCAACTTGACTTGTAAGATATAAACCAACTCAAGTCTTGTTAGACCATGCATAGAAGTGATTAGGAGGAAAGTAAGTCGACTTGAAGGTGTTGTACAATCTAATCGATTCAGCTCCGGGACCCAACTCTTCCTAAGAATCGTAAGACATAAACCAACTCGGTTCCTTTACAACATTAATTGCTTGCAACTTTATGAATATATTTGTATGATCAACTCCCATGAATCCCCTATGACCCCATGATATCCTAGTCCCCTTTATTACTTGTTTACACCTTTATTTACTTTATTGCTTCCATTAGTCTAGAACACAACTACAAACCCCATCAATTGTGACACTAGCATAAATTGAGATAGATAGACTTAGAACCCAAAACACACCATCCCATGGATCGACCTCGACTTATCACTAACTAGTTGTTTGTTAAGAATATAAATGTGTTTGATTGGATGTGTGACGACCAACTCTTGTCCGTCACAACTCAAAATCAGAATCGCACAAAATCCTTCAGATTTGGGTCATGCTTAAATTTATAGCCTGTATTATTGATCTTAGAATTTAGTACTCATCATAATCAAATCGTACAACATCATTTGCAATAACTTTTATTGATATTAGAACCAGCGGAGATATCATAAATAATAATCCATTTATATAGAGTTTGTACTCATCATAATCAAATGAGATATCAACATGAAGCAATCTTTTTCTATATCCAACAAACAATAAATTGATCAAAAAGAAATATCGACATGAAGTAATTCAGAAAGAAATTTTTTTTAAAAAAAAGACAAACCTTGGTAGCCTGAGTGAAGTTGCATTATAGGTTGGAGACGTCTGGTGTGCGGGGCTTCGTCAGAGGTCTACAATCACCAATCTCCGGGGCTTTACCGACGACAATGGTCTGGTCTAAAGGGGAAAGCGACGAAGGCCTGGTGTACTGTGCTTAGGGTTTTCCGGGAAAATCGTTCAAGGTCTGGTGTAAGTAAGAGGAAAGCGACGATTTTGCCGGCAACTGGTGAGGATGAGCGACGATCAGTGACGGTGAAAGGCAAGGTCGTGACTGTGGAGGGTTTTGCGGGTAAATCGTCAAGGGGTTTTTGTGATTTGGGAAAAATGCAACTGAAGGGTCGTGGGTTTATTTTTGATTATTAGAGAAATAACCTACGTGATTGATAGGTGTGATTGTGTGAACAATGCAGAATCGTTACATCGTTTCACAAATAAGTAACTAATCGATGTATTGTTTATATCATCTTAATAGCTTAACATCGGTTTTACTGAAATCGATGCTACTTAAACAAATTAACATCGGTTTTATAATAACCGATGTTAACAACCGATGTAAATAAAAAAAATAAAAAAAGAACATCGTTTTTGTTTTAAAACCGATGTTAATGACAAAAGTTAGATCGATTACATCAGTTTTAGTAAGAACTGATGCTATAATGGCGATGTCAATAGGACTTTTTCTACTAGTGCATGAACTTACCAAATTGAGTTTCCTGCTGATGCTTTGCTAATCTATGAGGGAAAGGCACTTTGACTTTTTTCGGCACTCTTAATTCAACATCCCTCTTGGGAGGAGCATCCTTTACATCTTTGACTTTCTCAACAACAATGGGTTCATCCACTCTCTTTGGAATAGCTTCACCTTTCTTTGCATTTGGAGAAATCTCCAATTCAACAAGTACCTCCTCACTTTCTTTGGGCATGGGTAGCTCATCATATTTTGTACCACTTCTCAAGGTAATAACAATGACGGTGCCATGTGGTTGCTCATCTTGGGGTGGTAATTGACCCGTCTTTCTTTGAGAGCTATGCGGCTGGTTGAGCCATTTGATTCTCTAGCATTTTGATTGCGGCATTGTGAGCTTGATCACTCTTTTGCATTTGAGCCAACAATTCGGTTTGGTTCTTAGCCATTTGCATCAACAAGGCTTCAAGTTTGCTCTCCCCTTGGTTATTTTGTTGGGCATTTGGGTGTGGACCATGGGTTGGTTGGTAATTTTGTTGAGGTTTTGTTGAGGTGGCCTTTGATTTTGGTTTTGGCTTTGATTTTGATTTTGATAGCCCGGTGGATAATTGAACCTTAGTTGTGGTGGAACATAGGCAGTTTGTTATTGTTGTTGAGGTTGAGCCACAAAAGTATTTTGTGGTTGAGGATTTAGCACATTGTTGCTTTTCTAAGATAAATTCGGGTGAAATTTCATGTTTGGATTGTAAGTGTTTGAAAAGGTACCCGGTGGAATTGAACTTTGTCTAAAACTTTGAAAAGCATTTACCTCTTTAATAATAGCTTGGCATAAGGCGGTGCAATGTCCCGCACCTCCGAAACCTTCACAAAAAATAATTTGGCTAGTAGAGGATATGGCATTGACTTGTTGAAGAGAAGGGGCCACATTTTTAGTCTCCAATTTTTGTTGGAGCAATAAGATTTGAGCCTTCGAAACGGAAGTATCAGAAGCTTTCTCAATACCTTTGATTGGTGCACTCCGGCAATTGATATATTGGGCATCATGAATCCCCATGGATTAAATCGTCGCATGAGCAATATCGGTGTCAATTTGATCAAACCGTCCATTGTTGGCGGAAACAAGAACTCGTCGGGACTCGGCACAACACACATTGTAGAATGTTATAGCAAGAAACCAAGGATCCAACCCATGCTGTGGCCATTGTCTTTGCAACTCCTTGTATCTCTCCCTAGCTTCATACAAGCTTTCTAGAGCTTGTTGGCGGAATCCCGTGATTTGGCTCCTCAAGGTTTGAGTTTTCTCTGGTGGAAAATACTTTTGGTAAAAAGCAAGAGCCGAAGTCTCCCAATTGGTAATTTCCATAGATTCTCTACCAAGGATATTGATCCATAGCTTAGCCTTGTCCTTCAATGAAAAAGGGAAGATTATCTCCCTTATTTGAGCTTGTATGACTGCCGTTTGCCTAATCATGGAGCAATAGTCACAAAATTTTTGAACATGAAAATTGGGATCCTCCAAAGGACTTCCCCTAAATTGCCCCCTCTCCACAAGGCCAATGAAAGCCGGTTTGATCTCGAAATTCGTGGCTCCTATTTGGGTAGTAGTGATACCCCTTAGAAGCATGGCCGCGGTGGGCTTGGAATGATCGAAAAGCTTCACTATCTTTTTTATTGGAGATGATGGTGGCGGTGGAGATGATGAACTAGAACCTTCTTCCCCGTCACGGATTGGGTCGTCTACGGAACGTTCTCTCAGGCTCCGGATCAAAGGGAATCAATTCTCCGGTACGAGAGAAACTGGGCATAAGACAACAATCTTCAAGAAATTTGTAAGTAACGGTCTCAAGGAACCAGTGTTCCTTATAATACAAAAGAAAACAAGATAGAAATCAAAAATTATAAACGCAATAAAACTGTGCTCCCCAGCAACGGCGCCAAAATTTGATAGGATGTCGCAACCTAATCAAAGATACCCTAAACTTGGCTAACAAATTAATGTAGTAAAGTAGGGGTCGAACACAAGCAGACGGGAATTGCGTAGTGAATTGCTATGAGTAGAAATCTATCTAGGTCGATTCAAGTGGTTCATTGGTTTGCTTTGATAACTTATAATTAAAATGATGTAAATTCAATATGATAAAAGAGTCAAGGGGAGTCGGGTCACACATGCAAATATATATATATATATATATATATATATATATATATATATATATATATATATATATATATATATATATATATATATATATATATATAGAGGCAAGATCCGGTGAGTCCACCTATATATTTGAGTCCATGAGTCCATAAAACAATATCACACACTATACAAAACAATATCACGAATTTTTTTTTCAAATTTTTTTTCAAATTTTTTTTTTCGATTTTTTTTTCCGGAAAATTTTTTTTTCAAATTTTTTTTTTCGAATTTTTTTTTCCGAAAATGTTTTTTTTTTTTTTTTTTTTTGTAAGTTGTGATATTGTTTAGTATAACGTGTGATATTGTATTACAAAACAATATCACGATTTTTTTTTTCATTTTTTTTTTCGAAAAAGTTTTTTTTTTTTAATGTAAGATGTGATATTGTTTAGTATAACGTGTGATATTGTATTACAAAACAATATCACGATTTTTTGTTTCAAATTTTTTTTTTTAGAATTTTTTTTTTTTTTTTATGTAAGCTGTGATATTGTTTAGTGTAACGTGTGATATTGTATTACAAAACAATATCACGACTTTTTTTTGGAATTTTTTTTTCAAATTTAGTGTAATGTGTGATATATATATCTTAATGCCAGTTATCGTGCAAGTGAGGCGCTTCTGTGCCCTCATAGATAGAGGGATTAAAGCAAGAGATAGTGGTACTCATCTTAGTGGCGTTAATGACCCCTTCCTTTGCCTTTCCCACATTCCTAAGAGCCTCATTGAGAGCGTCTTGTTGCTCGATCAACCAAGCAACCTCAATTAGAGTCATATCCGAAGCCTTAAGGTACGTAGAAGATCTCTTTGGTGGCATTTTTGAGCTGATATAAGAAGACAAACGTAAGCATATAGCCTACGGATCAAAACAAGAACACAGCCGCCCACAGTAGTACTCGGTCGAGTACACGAAGGTTCTCGGTCGAGTAGAGGGTACTCGATCGAGTACATAGACTACTCGGTCGAGTACCGAAACTCCAGAAGCTGATTCGAATCCCACATAAAGCATACTCGATCGAGTACATGATGTACTTGGTCGAGTAAGCCCCACTCGGTCGAGCTCCCCCTTAATCGGTCGAGTGGTCATATACAAGAAGCTACTGTCAACTACTTACAGATCCACACTCGGTAGAGTGACCGGTACTCGGTCGAGTTCCCCTTACTCGGTCGAGTACCTCCCCCCACTCGGCCGAATCATGACGAGACGACATCCCAACCACATAGTCAACCAAGTTAGGTACCGAAACACAACAAACATCTTTTTCTCATATTACTACCACAAGTAAAACAAGCTTACGATCATACTAATCATGCCATACTATTACTTAAACTATTCCACAACACATAAGCCAACTCATGTCATCTCGTCTCAACCACAACATGCATATTACTTTATAAAGCATAGATATAACATAAGCATATACCGATCCCTACGACACATCCCCGTAGTGACCGGTTCGAACTTGTAAGGGCCATAGTGCGGTCTTAGGACGTCACCCAAACCTGTGCAGTAGCTCCAAAAAATTTCTACCTGGGTTCATTTTATTAGACGCCTATGCTCATTTTTTTCATGGGTTTTAGGTTACAAAATCATTGCTCTGATACCAATTTGTAACACCCCCATATACCAAAGTGTCTTACCAAGGACCACCTTAGCATATAAGGGTGCTACTATCTCTATTACCCAAGGTAGTATGCATCATAGAAACCATAATGAAACGACTTTATTAAAAACCGCTGTAAAAAAAGGTTACAAGTAATTTCAAAACTCCAAACGGTACAACAAAAACAAAGTCATAAGCTAACTCAGCTACAACTAATCGACACAACAGTGGTGACTCCGCCCGTCCATGTCCCGCGAGCTATCATAACATCCATCACCTGCTAGTCAACTGTTCACTATCCCTGAATGGATCACCACAGTTTTGAAAACATAAAACGGGGTCAGTCAACTGTATAACTAAATCAATATACGCAGTGGAAACAAATACAACAACACCATCAGTCCATATCCAACTCCCAACAATTATCAATCATTGACTACACACTAAAGTGTGTATCCCTGCCAGGTTACCCATCGCAACAGGTAACCCACACGGCCAGTGGGGACCGTAGCCGTACTACCTAAGCCCCGCTCATCGCAACGAGCGATCCCAGCACCTTAATGTGCACATCCCCTTTTTAACGGAAGTCACAAGGGGCGAGGATGGGTATGGAACCATCTCCCGACAGAGCTCCACAACAATCAACCAACCAAAAATACAATCCAATCAACCACCAATAATCTCAATCAAAGATAACATACGAACAATCAATCAGAAGCAACCAATCAATTATACAACCAACTAAGTAGGGAAACCCTACCTTATTTGCAATCCAAATCAATCATATCAACAAATCAGAAAGGCTCCTCTAAGAACTCGTCACCTATAATCACATCATACAATTAAAATCTACCCTAAACCCCCCAATAAACAAGATTAGGGTTTCACAATAACTACAAGACAATAATAACAAAAGTACGATTGATGTGTCCAATTTATGTATACTTTAACTCCCTATTTTAGCTCGATGTTATTTGATTATTGTACTTCTATAAGTGTATTTGTGAGCTGATTTCATGTTCTAGGTGTTTTTGGTTGTATTCATTTCATTTTGTAGGAAATGAAGCACTCGGTAGCTTTTTCCTATCAAATTCACAAGCACTAAAGTTCATGAGGCTAAAAGAAACGAGACTTGATCATAGAAGGGCATTTTGGGAAGAATTAGAAAATCTCGAGAACGAAACTAACTTGGGTTGATGCACAAGTAAAGAAATGAAAATGAAGCCCAAATAAAGTCCAAATGATCAAGTGGACTTGCATGCTTAGGATTCCAAATTATGCTTTAAGTCGGAAGAATTAAGGAGCATTAAGGCATAGCTTTGAATTCCCTATGCCAATTAAGACGGAATTAAGAGAAATAAGTCAAACACCCACGAACCCGATCGGGGTTGCCCCTCCATTAAATGTTTACGTTTCGTCCCCTTGGTCCTATATAAGGGGTGATGAATCTGACCTCTTACACAACTTTTACACTACTTTTACATGTTTTTCATACACTTTATTTCAGTTCTTGGTATAGTTCAGATTTCCTTTAAGCATTCCCTTATTATAAACAATTTCCTTTAAGCATTTGTTCTTTATAATTCAAGCTTTCCATTTGTTATCTTGTTCTTCATTTTCAAGTTCTATTTCCATTGTCAAGGTAGTCTCATTTCTAGTATTATTTTTGTTATTCATTTGTCATTTCCATTACTAGTTAGCATGTTCATATTTATCCTTTTATATGTCATTGGTTTAGTTTTCATTATGCAAGAGTAGCTATTTTGTCTAGGGATTAGCGGAGCCATGCATAAATAGTACATGTAAATATTGAATTGGGATGCTATAATATCGATTAAAAGTTTCTATCATATACTTGTATTGAATTGTTAGTCTTTGATTATTGGCCACAATCCTAGATTAAATTTGTTAATTCACTTTTATAAGTCGAGAGGCACGAAATTGAATTAGACTAAACATGTTTTAGTAAACCGATCTAGTAATAGCAAGAGCTCGCTAGAACCCGTTCAATGGTTGACAATAAGGCCGAGTGGTGGTTGTCTTTAAGCCTAAATAATTATTGTTATTATCAATTTTCTAGTTTGACATGAGCATTTACATAATTTGCATGTGTGACCCGAGTCCCCTAGACTCTTCTTTATTATTGCTTCCTTTCATTACATTATCATTGTTTTACAAACCCAACCAAACAATCATACGATAACCGAATTCACTATATGACAACTTGTTTAGCAACTCTCGTCTTCTTGTGTACGACCCCTACTACTACATTCATTTGTGTTGAGGGTATTTATCTTTGTTAAGTGCGCGATAGCTTATCAAATTTTGGCGCCGTTGTCGGGGAGCACGATTTTGTTTGCTAATTAGTTGTTGAATTTTATCTTGTTTTATTTGTCCAAGGGAACACTTGTTCCTGGGACTGTTCTCACAGTTTCTTTGTAGTTTTAGTACCTATTTTGTAGGTAATAAATCTTAGCCTTTCATAATGAATGATGGATTTCAATTTCCACAACTCAAAGATGAGCCTTTTCATGACTATCTTGACCGGTTATACTACTTTCGCAATGGTCCCATCTCCCCTGGACACATTCTTGATGGGGATTACTTGGGTCGTCTCGTGCTTGATGGCATGGATTTTGAGACCCGTGAATTGGCTCTAAACGCGAGTAATGGGAGTGTCTACTACATGATTAGGTCGAAACTTTAGAATTTCTTGAATTTCATGGGTTCCGAATATCGAGAGGTGGCACGCCAATTCAATTTATGGTGCATCCAAGAGGAGCTCAAAGTGTTGCAGGCTCGTTAGGAACAACTTTCTCAAAAAGAAGCGAGACAATGTGAGCTTATTACCTATCCTTATGCTCCTCCGCCCTCCCTGTAACACCTCTGATTTTCGGTTAAATAAATACTTACATTTACATTCAAAACTGACCAAAATACAGGGATATTATAATCAATAAGCAAAGTTTTGTTACAAAATGTCTCTTAAAATAAAATATATAAAATGAAATAAACTTTTACAAAGCCTTCAATAAAAATTGATTTGAAATAAAATCTTTTTGAACTCCAGCGGAAGTGACCTGAAAATAAACTAGAAGACGGAAATGAACTACCCCCATGACAAGTAGCCCAGAAGGGAGAAAACACGTCAGCCGGGGAGCTGAGTAACAGATAATACCTCAATATAAGAAGCTTAATTTTGGTCATGGCATGGAAACAATCACACGTTAAAATAAAAATAAACAGAGAGAATAATAAAAACACTCCCTATAAACCAAGCTCAATCTCAACTCTTCTCAATAAAATCTCTATAGTATAATACTCTCCCCCGTTCCAATAATTAACCAAGTCTCATCTGATTACTCCGTCTCACTCATTACTCTGCTGTCCCATAATATAATAATCCAATGTAACCACGTATCGTATTCTCATCGTCGCTCCTAAGCCAAGGACAACGGGTGAGTGAACTGGCGGATAAAACTGCTAAACAATATATCCATCTCAATATCAATTTCAATCTCATAATAATATAACTCAATAACCATGGTCACTCTCGACCGCAAATATAACTTGGCTCAAAGACCCCATAACAATATCAGTAACCAATTTCCATCTAAATTTCAATATTAATATTATCAAATATTCCATTAAAGGAATTGCTCAACACTTAGAGTAAGACTCTAAGCTACTCACCCGCGAGTCAAGATCGAAAGAAACGATTATTAAAACACAACACGAGAATAAATCTCAATCCTCGACAATCCACAATAAAGCAATGAGCTGCTCTCAGTACGATATCATAAACCAACAACGATAATTAAATTCATGCTCATAGTTCACAACTCAACATAACCTTATGAGCCCAAACATTAATTACTGACCTTATGAAATCTTATCACCATAAGCTAATTACTCATTACCATAGAACCCATCTACAAATACTACTACCTACACATCAGGTGTAGGGGTGAGCAAAACCGGATATCCGATACGGTTATGGAAGCTGTATCGGATATCCGGTTTTTTAAATCTTATTTTTTAGTATCCTTATCCGACACGGTTTTTCCGTATATCCGAAAATCGGATATCCGATTTTTTTGTATATCCGGTATCCGGTTTTCAGCCTCACTTATGTAATTTAATTTTTTTTTTCTTTTCTATGGGTGATTGTTGATTTTTTTAGTAAGGAATTGTTTGGTTGCCACTTGAAATGTGGGGGAATTCGAAAATCTCATGAATTGGAAAAAATGAAGATGTTTGGTTATCCAAAATCCCATGATTTACTTTTTCCTAGGAATTGCAAACACCACATAATGGAGGAGTTTGATTACCTAGCTCCCCCTAGGTAGTTTGAAATTCCTGTGTCCATTCAATTCTTACATGTCAACCAAGCGTCTTTTGAGTAATTCACATGAATTACCCAATTCACGTGTTTTTGAAATTAACGGAAGATTAATTCCGCCATGACAACCAAACGACACCTAACTTATAAGCGTTTTAAAATGTTATAAGAGTAAATAACTTATAAAGTTTAATACTAATAATGTTTAATCACCAACATATTTGATATTTTGTGATTTATGTGTATGTTTTAATACTTTATTCTAGAAAAAAGGCAACCGTACCGGATACCGTATATCAAGTTTCATATTTTGCCGATCCTTATCCGATACGGTTTGTAAAGAACCGTATCGGATATCCGGAAATTCGTATCGAATATCTTGAAATCCGTATAATTAAATTCGTATAGCTTATCGGATACATATAATAAAACCGTATTGTATAATTTTGCTCAACCCTAATCAAGGGCTCGTTGGAATAACCAAAAAGTCAGTGTAGAATTGTCCCTTCACCCAAATAAAATACTAGTAACAATCCCTTAAATAACCATTAAGTCTCAACTAACCCTGAGTTAACCCATCTCTCAAATAAAAAATATAACGGTTAACATAATAATAATAATAATAATAATAATAATAATAATAATAATAATAATAATAATAATAATAATAATAATAATAATAATTACATAGGAATAATCCATCGTATTGGTGTCCCATTTATATTAATACAATCTTTATATTAACTCACAATAATACGAACTATCCCACAATCTACCCTTATTGCACTTAAACGAAGGACTACCCGTTAAACAGGTAAACCCTGAACTGAAAGATCATTTTTATCACTTCTCTCTTCTACTTCTCAGTTCTCCGTTAATCTTCACACACTATCTCCACCTCTAAATCTGCATTAAGATATTGGTCCATTTCCTCATTTTTGTTATTGAGTCCATTTTTGTAGTCCATTGTAAATTCAAGCGAAATACCACCACCTCCTTCCTCTTTGCTTTACTCGCCTTTTACAGTTAGGACTATGGATTTAGTTGCTATTGTCTACACTCTACAATCACCTGTAATCGCCGTTGTCAACAGGTGCCAACGGGTCTTCATGGTAAGTTGCTGCTTCTTTCCTTTCTTCTCTTCATGTTTTTTAAAAATTATCTTAGTACTGAGTTTAGATTTATACTCATATTCGAAATTTAATTTTATGGGCTTTTTAAACATCTTGATTTATCATAATATTAGACATTTATAAATTAGGGTTTATGTTGATTTGGGGATTTAGATTATGATTTGAATTAGGGGTTAATCTAATCTATCGTGTTGTCATGTAGTGCTGTTAATGTATTGGGTATGTTAGTAAAATCAAGCTTATTTCGAACAAGTTATATTATTGTTAAGACAATGCTAGCATAATGTGGTTATTGATTTTATCACTTGTTATCCTCAATTGATGCTACTGTAAAAAAAAAAATATTGGTGATTTGTTGAACACTTGTTTTGGATATTATCATTTGTAACCATTAACAAAAAAGAAGATTTCTTGTTTGCAAAAAAATTCAGGAAAAGAAGAGGACAGTAATGGAGGAAGAAAGAGCAGGAAGAATCATGATAAAGAAGAGAAGATTAAATAAATTAAGATGAAGAAGAAGGCAATCAAATATAAGGTTAAATAAGATGACCGGAATTAGTAGGTCATATTAGTGGGTAAGTGCAAGTTAGGAAGGTTGTGACATAGTTCGTATTATTGTGAATTAATATGAAGGTTGGATTAATATAGGTGGGACACCACTAGGATGAATTATTCTTGTGAAATAATCCCAATAATAATAATTCAGATACATGAATCAACTTGGACACATCTACGTATAGTCAACAACCAGTTAGCACATAATCAAGCAACCCCGAACAATAATAATAATAATGATAATAATAATAATAGGATCGGTAGAATCGTGTTACCTTTGATCCACAATGCTCAACGATAATACGACAAGTGACATGGGTGGGTTTGAATAATCGTGGAACAAAGATCTAATAATAGAACATTCAGGAGGCGAGACTATTGAAGATAACGGTTGTGCGAGAAGAATTCTAGTATGATTATGTAACCAATAGATTAATTATATTTTTGAAGGTGGTCAATTAACAATAAATAAAAGATCCACCATGTAAGATGAAAGAAATATAATACTCCGTAAGGAAAAGCTTGGTTTTGAGGGAAGTCAACAAGGATACATAAACCAATATGACGGCTAGGTATTGAATGATATTCACGAGGAGATGAAAGGGGGTTGTAAAGCAATTACATGTAAAAGAGTTTTACCCATTCACTTAACACAAAATCTCATTGAAGACGGGCGATATCCGTCACAAGCTTGTGACGGATACCGTTTCCTCTCACAAAATATCCATTGAGAGGTGAGAGGGAAGCATACGGGAGGTGCCCCACCTTGTCCCCTCTCCCTTTTTGTGAGAGGTCTTCAACTTGTGACGGGATTACCCCGTCACAAGCAAGACGCTTTGTTCACTTAAATCTACCATGCCCAAAATAAAATTTATATTGTATTTTTGGATAATTCACGTGGTACCTCCGAGGTTTGGCTTAATTCACGTGGTACCCTTGGTTTTAGAAATGTGCGCATGATACTCCTGAACTTTCGTTTTAGTGCACCATCTGCTCTTACTTCTTATTCCGTTATAACAGTGTTAACTCTCCTCAACTTAACACCTCCCCCCCCCCCCCCCCAAATAAAAAAAGTTCATCTCTCTCACTTCCCCATAACCACCTTACTCATAAACAGATAAAAGAAAATTCAAGGGTACGAATTTCACTCATAAATCAGATATTGAATAATCTGCATTTCGATCGTACCCAATATTTTTCATACACATTGAAATGTCTTCCCATAAAGGCCCCATTCTTTGGTTTTGTAATTCCATGCTAGTTTTGATTCTAATCAAGGCATTAACTTCCTCTTTTGGCCACCGTGAATTGGAATTTTCGCCATCATCTTTCTCCTTTTTACCACAATGCTTGGTTTTGATTTCAGGAATTCGTCAAGTGCAACTGAAGCCTAACATCCCTGAAAAATTGCCTTGCTCTGAGATCTTTTGCAGGAAGGAAGTAGAGCTGCATCTTTTGCTGTCGATATCGATCTTTCATGAATCAAAAGTTCATGTTGTTTCTTGATTCTTTTAATTTCTTGCATCTTCCACTCCACTTCTCTGGCTAATTTCTCTTGCTCAAACTTATCTATGTCTTCCAGTAATTTGTTCTGCAACTCCTCTTGTTTCGCAAACATATATTTCATCAATTTATTGAATAAATTTGCCCATTTTCTCTTCCTTTTTTGAGCAGTCTCGGATTGGCTCCCTGAAGAAGAGGGATTTGATGATGAAGCGGTTATAGGACTCGAATCAAAATTTACCGATATGGGATTCGTCATTTGGGGAACATATGGCGGGTTACACGAGATTGTTATTGCATCGATTGTTGTATCCTTCATACATATGTGAGAAATCTATGGAATAATGGTTTATGGCTATGGGGAAGTGAGAGATATGTACTTTCTTTATCTGTTTATGAGTGAAATTGGGGGGAAAAGATGTTAGGTTGAGGGGGAAAAGGTGTTGGGTTGAGGAGAGTTAACACCGTTATAACGGAATAAGAAGTAAGGGCAGATGGTGCACTAAAACGAAAGTTCAGGGGTACTATGTTCACATTTCTAAAACCAGGGGTACCACGTGAATTAAAACCCCAGGGGTACCACATGAATTATCCCTTGTATTTTTTTAAGATAAGTTTTAATAAGAATTTCTAAAAAGTTTAAAGTAACCAAAAATTTGACGTGTTACAATATTCCACCCTAAAAATGAACTTTGTTCCTGAAGTTCGAGCTCTAGAAAAACGGAAAATAATTTCTTTCTGAAAATGAGTGGTATTACACTCCCAATGTGAGTCTTTTCCTCCTAATGACTTTGAATTATTGGATGACGATGACAACGATCCGACTCTCTCTTTTGAAATTCCCCTTAGTGTCATTCCAATTGAAAATTTAGAGACTCGTGTTGAAGAAAATGACCTTGTAGTATGTAAATGACACACTGATCACCGTGGATGATGTTGAGCCCGTTTGTAATGATAAGGATGAGGTTTTACTCCAGTCATTTGAAACCTTTGAAAATCTTTTCGTGGAGGATGTGGTTGACCCTTTCAAGGTTGATGGAGGACTTAGTGATGTACACTTAGAAGTTAATTGGGATGCACCCCCCATTTTTGATGAGTCCTACCACGTTGAGTTTTCATACCACCAATTTGAAACCATTTATAATGATAATTTGTGCACTAACGGTTTATTTTCTGGTCTTAAGCATGATGCTCCATCTCTTAGCTTGCTGACGAGTGGAGTAGTACGGTGGTTCTTTTTAAAGTCTCTCATATGTGCTTTGATAAGATATCCTATTTCTTACCTTTAATCTATCATGTATTAATCCCATCAATTTCTTACACATGCTTTTGTATTGCTCATGCGCAGGTACATGATAGACTTCTAAGGGTTTTGACTTGCTTTTTCAGGACAAATATGACCGTGACATTAAAGAGAACAAGAGTCTAGCAAGACTTTAAATTTGCGCTTCTCGGGAGGGAACCCGTGTTTAATTATGTTTTCAGGACAATTTATAGTTTTTTGGACAATTGCTATTTCAACTTGGTTTTCATGTAACAACAAAGACAATAAGACATTTAGCTTGCTTTCGTATATAATAGCTTTTCATTCGCAGTTACTTTGCTACTTGGATTGGAATTTTCCCCCGTTTTGAAGCTAGCTTGGGGCAACTTCTAGACGGTTGTACGCTTTCTTTCCCTTCTTTATTTCCGCATGTATCATTCCCATCTCCCCTTGATAGTTTTATTTGTCTTTCAATGTGTTTTTTTTGCGCTTAAACCCGTTTTACACATTGAGGACAATGTGTTGTTCTTGCTTGGGGGAGGGATTTAGTGTGTCTTGTTGCTTTATTGCTTTCATATATTTGAAAAATCCAAAAAAAAAAAAATTGAAAAATTTCATAAAAAGTCTCATGTTGTGTCCACCCTTATGTTTTATGCATAATGTCATTCCTCCTTGCATTTCCATTGTAGCTTTTTAAGCTCATGAATCATGACACGGCTGTCGCAACCCTATCAAAAATAAAACCAACCGATCTCTAATAAATGCAGTAGAGGCACTCGAGTATCGAATCCACAGGGAGATGGGAAAATGTATGCTCAACTAACTCCGTTTGAGTAACTGTTTCTTGGGAGTTTTAAATGATTTGTTCTAACTACGGAGATTAAAAGAGAAAGAGAGTAAAGAGAAATAAAGTAGAAACTTAATGAGTTTACCAAATAAAGAGAGACAGCTAGGAGAGTCGGTTCACCATGATACTCAAGAAAACTAGTCAAGGGTCATAGGTCAATACAAATTCGGTCTGCAGGGTAGTGAAAAGGTCCTTTCGGTCCGCTATTCGCCCTAAAACATTACTAAATTAGCTTTTGCCCTCATTAGAATGCTCTAATGTTCACTGCAGGTCTTACCCCTTCCAATCTTTCGATCCAGGCCAAGGTGTACCAAAGTTAATCATCTAATTGCGTCGACTCAAGCATACAATTACAGTTAAATGCAGTGATTAACAACACAGATCTAATTTGCACTAAACCTTAGTTACCTATTCATAATCTCCTTAATATCATGGCCCCCCTTTGTCCTAGCAAAGGAGATTAGCTATGCATAATTATTGAATAAGCAACAACAATACATAAACTCAAAGGATTAAACATAATAAAAGATCGATAGACAATAGTCTAAGAAGAGAATTAAAAGAGTAAAGAGATTAAGAGAACAAAAACAATAATGCAAAAGCAATTAATTGAAAATAAAGAGAAGAGAATACCGAATACAAGAGAGTAGCAATGGAGAATTAGGTTTCCAGTCTCAAATTCTAAGATAGAGAGTAAGAGAAAAAAAAGGAAGAAGTTCAGATCCCCCCTAATGACTGCCGTCACTTCCTATTTATCCCTAATTACAAAAAGAATATAAAATATTAACTAAAATCCGCGTATAAGACCAAACCTCTCGATCGAGTGAAATGAAACCACTCGATCGAGGATAAAACTTAGCAAAACTCTCGATCGAGTAACCCAAGTACTCGATCGAGGACCTCAACAAACAACTATCTCGACCGAGTAAAGAGAGAACCCGATCGAGGAACCTCAGCAATGTGAAGCATTTGATCGACTAGTCTAAGTAGCCAACTTGGTCGATCAAGCTATATTAGCACGGGTGGACTTTTTGAACACCTTCCGAAGCCACTTCACGCATCTATAAGTGACAGATTCCGAGCTCCAATTCCTCTTTCTCCTAAATGGATGAAATTGAGATAGGTTCTGGCATAATTACACTCCTTTCCAGTTCATACCTGCAATTAATACAAGACAAACCAAAGTAGACTATTCGGGAACATTGATAGCTAGATGCCACATAAATAACATAGAAATGCATGTAAAAATAGGGTAAAAACCCCATATAAAATACACGCATCAAACCTCCCCAAACCAAACCTTTGCTTGTCCCCAAGCAAACTATGAATGCAACTAAAGACAACTAACGGAACGGGACCAACTCATCAGCTACAAATCGTCCACCCAAGCCAATTTAATGCAACAACTAACAAAGTGGCGATAAGTAAGTGCAAATGAGTTAAATCAATACTTTAAACTATCGAACCATCGACCTTGCAAGACTCAAATACATCGGACTCTCACGGGTCGCACATCACTTAAGTTAAGCACAAGGTGAGTATATTAGTATGAGATAGAACGAAGTAGAGACACTCACCTAACTCGACCTATAAGGACATGCATGCAATCTGACATGAATAAAATCTCTACAACTGTACATTTGTATTCCAACCACTAATGACTAAGTCACATGCCGAGGACTTACATTTGGGTAAGTGAGGTAATGGGTAAGAAGGGGCTAAATTGAATTTGGAGATGTGGAGTTAATAGCCAAGCTAGAAACAACGGATCCAAATTTAGAAACTTCCCAACTTCATATTCAATATATATATCAATGCAAAACAGTGTCAATTTGCATCACACAAACTCACTAATCACCATAATATCGTCAACTACCCATAAAATACAAATATAACATGGGAGCGAAAATTATAACATAATATTTTTTCAGCTCATGATTTTTTCATAATCTTTTTCTTTTTTCATATTTCTTTTCGCAATTTTTTTCTTCTTTTCATTCCCTTCAACATTTCTACCAACTTCTCCAACCAGATATAACCACATTGCAATGAAACATTCCCAACAGGCTACCATTACTAGCTCGGCTAGGGTAAGCAGAATTATAGATTGTAGCTATATGGGACAAAACAGGCAATTTCGCAATGTGGCACTCATGGGTAAAATGAAATAAAGGAGGTTGCTTCTCCTAACATGTGTCACCAACCACAAACCTGAATGCATACAGGTACTAAGTAGACCGAATTCATGCGTATGCAATTTTGATGTTACATGCCTTATAAGGAGTAACTATTCATATTCCTACATGAACTGGTCATGAATGTCGCCAGTTTATCAAGCTCTAAACCTTAGAATGTATATGTAGCTTACCAATAAAAGAGTCAAGTCTATTCGTTCAGATAAGTTTGAAACAAAAACTAGCAGATTATGCAAATTACCATGCCAACAAAATGTCAAGAATATGCACGACAAGGGTAAAAGACTCAAAGTAGCATAACAGTTCAACATTCCAACTCAACCTAAATGCAAAAGTAAACATGAATTTTTTTTTAATTTTATGCGATTTATTGAATAAAAAACAACAATGCATGCGAAAATAAATAAACGTGCAACCGAAAATGCAATAAAACAACATGCAGACACAGATATGGATGCATACCACCCCAAACCAAACCGTACAATACCCTCATTGTACCAAAAATAGGGAAAGGAATGCAAACTGAAGAGAAAGAGAGAATGGGAATCGGAAAACTTACAATATAAGCGTGAAGTAGCGTGAAGTAGGGACCTCCCCAAACCGACCATGAAAATGGGAGGTCGTAATCAGCCTCGTGACATCGAAACATGCGAAATATATCAACAGTACTTGATCGAAAGGGCAGAAGTGTTTGATTGCGTAATAGGGGTGTCAAAAGTTCTCGATCGATGAAGAAGGGCTGTCGATTGAAAAGTCCTATTTTGCAAGCACTCGATCGAAAGGGAAAGGTGTTCGATCGAGGAGAATGAGCAGCAAAAACGTTCGATCGAGTAAACAGAGCTCTCGATCGAACAGTTCACGTGAGAATCCTACAAAACGCAATAAAAATTCTACGGAACTAACAAGATAGCATAAATGTTCAGCCTATTGTTTGTAAAGCTACCATCTAAAGCACACAAAAACAATTTAAAAAAGTTCAAACAAAATTACAACAAAAATAGGCCGGGTTGCCTCCCGGATAGCGCAGGTTTAAGAGGTCCCGCACGACCTTTTGGCTTCAGTTATATGGCTCATCAGAATTGTCGAAGTAGAGAACTTCAACTTTGCCAACCAAGTTATTTGTTTTATAGTAATGCTTCACGTATTGGCCATTGATTTTAAACCTCTTACCCCCGGAACTTTCTAACTCAACGGACCCAAACTTAGTGACAGTTGTCACCGTATAAGGGTCACTCCACTAGGACTTCAGCTTACCAGGAAATAGGCGCAGTCGGGCATTAAACAATAACACTTTCTACATGACATGGAATTCTCGAGGTATGATCCTTTTATCGTGCCATCTCTTCGTTTTCTCTTTATAAATGCGCGAGCTATCATAGGCATTGAGACTAAACTCTTCCAGCTCATCTAACTGCAATAAACGATTCTAACCGCACAGCTTAGGATCATAGTTTAATTCACGAATAGCCCACCAAGCCTTACACTCTAACTCAACAGGTAAATGACAACACTTCCCATAAACTAACCGATATGGTGATGCACCAATCGGTGTTTTAAAAGCAGTCCTATATGCCTACAATGTGTCATCTAATTTAAGACTCCAATCCTTCCGTGATTTAGAAACTACCTTAGCCAAGATCTCTTTTAGTTCCTTATTAGAGACCTCAACCTGCCCACTAGTTTGGGGATGATACCCCAAACCACGACGATGTTGGACACCGACTTTAGACAATATAGAAGTAACTTTCTTTTCTTTAAAGTGCATTCCCCCATCACTAATGACGACCCTAGGGACACCAAATCGGGGAAAGATAATCTTTTTAATTATTTTAACTGTCTTGGCATCACAGTTAGGTGAAGCAATCGCTTCCACCCATTTAGACACATAATCTAAAGCTACCAAAATATACCTGTTACCTTTACTAGATGGGAATGGTCCTTGGAAATCAATGCCCCATACATAAAAAACCTCGACCTCTAGAATGCCATTTTGTGGTATCTCATGTCTCTTAGATATATTCCCAGAGCGTTGGCAAGCATCAAAGGCTGAAACAAACACTTTAGCATCGGCTAATAAGGTTGGTCAGGAAAAACCAGATTGAAGTACCTTAGCCACGGTTCAAGACGGACCGTGGTGACCACCATAAGAGGATGAATGACAGCTTTCGAAGATTGCTTTGGTTTTCCACTGCAGAATACACCGTCTGTAGAGACCGTCTGCACACTCCTTAAATAAATAAGGGTCATCCCAAAAGTATTGCTTAGCATTATAGAGAAAACGCTTCCTCTGCTGATAAGAAAGGTCGGGTGGCAGCTCGCCACTGACAACGTATTTAGCCAAATCTGCATACCACGGATCATGGTTAGTATTAGTAAGAACAGCAAATAAGGAATCATCGGGAAAAGAGTCATCAATAGGTAAGGAATCCTCTCCCTCCTCATGCGATAATCACGACAAATGATTAGCTACTACATTCTCTGCACCTTTCTTATCCTTGATTTGCAGATCAAATTCCTGGAGAAAAAGTATCCATCTCAGCAGCCGTGGCTTAGCTTCCTTCTTAGCAAGAAGGTGTCTCAGCGCTGCATGGTCAGTAAAGACAGTAACTTCTGACCCTATCAAATAAGAACGAAATTTCTCCAGTGCATATACCACAGCTAACAGCTCCTTCTTAGTAGTGGTGTACTTCACTTGAGCCTCATCCAGAGTTCGGCTCGCATAGTATATTGCACTCAAAGCTTTGTCTTTCTGCTGGCCTAACACCGCTCCTAGTGCATAATCACTAGCATCGCACATAATCTCAAACAGCAGCTCCCAGTTAGGAGGTTGGATAATCGGTGCTGAAATCAAGGCCTGCTTTAACCTGTTAAAAGCAGAAAGACATTCTTCAATAAAAACAAAGGGGGCATCCTTAAGCAACAGCTGTGTAAGCGGTTTAGCAATTTTTGAAAAATCCGTAATGAACCGGCGATAAAAGCCGGCATGACCAAGGAAACTCCTCACTCCTTTAACATTAACAGGAGGAGGCAATTGCTGAATCACTTGCACCTTCACTTTATAAACCTCAATGCCCCTATCAGAAACCAAGTGACCTAAGACAACTCCCTCGTTGACCATAAAGTGGCACTTCTCCCAGTTAAGCACAAGATTAACCTTAATTCAGCGCTGCAACACTTTATCAAGGTTAGACAGACAATTAGCAAAATCACTTCCATAGAAACTAAAATCGTCCATAAAGACCTCCATAATAGAATCTATATACTCAGAAAATATCCCCATCATGCACCTTTAAAAGGTGGCAGGGGCATTACACAAACCAAAAGGCATCCTGCGATAAGCAAAAACACCCCGAGGACAAGTAAAAGTAGTCTTTTCCTGATCGTTCGGATGAATAGGGATCTGAAAGAACCCTGAGTATCCATCTAAATAACAGAAAAACTTATGAGAAGCTAACCTTTCTATCATCTGATCAATGAAAGGAAGGGAAAAGTGACCTTTCTTTGTGGCGGCATTTAGCTGTTTATAATCTATGCACATCCGCCAACCAATTACTACTCTAGTAGGTATCAATTTATTTTTATCATTCTTGACCACAGTAGTTCCTCCTTTCTTAGAAACCACCTGAACTGGACTCACCCACTTAGAATGACCAACAGAGTAGATAATACCTGCATCAAGTAGCATCATTACCTCAGCCATCACAACATCCCGCATCTTCTGGTTCAGTCTGCACTGACCTTGTCTGGAAGGTTTGTGATCTTCCTCAAGCACAATTCTGTGCATACAAATATCAGGACTGGTGCCCTTAATGTCATCCAAAGAATAGCCCATAGCTTTCCTGTTTTTTCTTAAGAACTGCTAACAAAGCGGTCAGCTGATCATCATCCAATTTAGCACTAACAATGACTGGATATTGCTCTGTATCATCTAAAAATGCATATTTAAGATGAGAAGGAAGAGGCTTATGCTCGGGTACCTTTACCTCTATAGCGCAGAGAGTATTTACCAATTGTTTTACCCTCTCTTCTTCTGCGTCGGTGAGTTCACGCTCATCTAATGTAGCTTCAAGCAAATCCAACACAGCGTCATTATTCTCCTGATTATCTGCACACTTATCTAGCAATATCAAAGCTTCCAGCGGATCCTTAATCAAGGAATCCGACCAGAACTCATAAACAGACTCATCAACGATATCAACAGAATAACAAGTATCCTCTATCATTGGTCTGCCAAGTGTACTAGGCAAACTGAAAGTGATGGCATTACCCCCCACCGCAAGAGTCAAACGCCCTTGTTTGACATCAATAATAGCCCCAGCTGTACATAAGAATGGTCTTCCTAGTATAATTGGGGTCCGGGTATCCTCAACTATGTCTAAAACAATGAAATCCACTGGTATAAAGAACTTTCCTACTTTAACAGGCACGTCCTCTAGGATACCTAAGAGTCGTCTAACCGATCTATCAGCCATCTGGAGGGTGATATTGGTCATTTTAAGGTGACTCATATTAAGTTCTTGCAGACAGAAAAAGGCATGACACTGACACTGGCTCCTAAATCACAGAGAGCCTTATCTATCACTTCGTTCCCTATGGTATAGGTAATAGAGAAACTACCCGGGTCTTCTATTTTAGGCGGAGCTTTATTGAGAAGTAAATTGCTAGACTCTTCCATAAATGCAACAATCTCGAATTCACTAAGCTCTCTCTTACGCATCAGAATATCTTTCATAAATTTTGCGTAAGTAAGTACCTAGGTAATTAGTTCATTAAAAGGAACGGTTACCTGAAGGTTTTTGACCATGTCCACGAATTTACTGTACTGTCGCTGAATCTTAGCATCTTTCAGACGTCCCAGATAAGGAATTCTGGTAATAATAAGTGGGTCTGCGACTTTCTCTTTACATGTGTCTGAATGTGGCATCTCCGCAGCTGGGGAAGACGACACAACAACGGGATTAGTCTTCAAAACAGGACCCCCGCTGGTACAAGTACTCGATCGAGTACTATTTCTGCTCGATCGTGCGCTTTCTTCAGGCAAATTATTCGATCGAGGAATGCATACCTCTCGATCGAGAACATAAGATTTGACACCATTTGATCGAAGGTATTTGATGGATAAGCAACTCGATCGAGTACCACAATCTCCTCGATCGAGAATATTAGACTGAGCACCATTCGATCGAATACTTGGATTGCTCGATGAAGTGTTTTCGGAGGACAGATCATTCGATCGAGAAGAATTATCACTCGATCGAGTGATTTGACGATGCTCAGCAGGGGCATCTTCGATTAATTCCTCTAAAACAATTTCCGGAATTTCGTCAATAATTATATCATCATGTTCCAGCATTTTCGGTCCATCATAGGTAAGACCACTTCGGAGATTTATTGCATTGATCGGATCACATTGAGGTGGGCGATTCACTTGACTAAATTGCTCGGATGTAAGTTGTGCGACTTGCTCTTGCAACGTTTCTATAGAATTTTCAGTTTTATCCGACTTTCTTTCAAGTTTAAGTGCTAAGGATAGCACCAAGGACTTCAACTCCGCAATTTCCACATTTGTAGAAGATGAATCAACTTGTTTTGGCATCGGATTAGGAAGACAAGAGCTACTTGGCATGGTTAAATTTTCATAAAGTTGGGAGAACGGGATTCCTTGCTTGAATTGTTGGTAAGCACGAACTCGCTCTACATCCGCCATACAAGTAATAGGGTCGTGGACTTCTGTACCGCATCTACCACAAATAACCTCTTGTTCAATTATAGCATGGACTTGATCATGTGCACCCGAAGTTTGTAAAATCTCCATATTATCGACCCTTTCGCTAAGACTGTCCACTTAAGCCACTAAAGATTCACTTACCCATCTACCTCCTCTGGGATTCCCATATTCAGCCACATGAATGGCCATTTCTTCAATAAGACGCCATCCCTTGTAATCTTCAACATTTTTCTGGAATCTCCCTTTGGCTGCATTATCCAACACAGTTCTTTGATCATCATACAACCCATTGTAAAATTGGGTGCATAAGAACCATCGTTGGAAACCATGGTGAACTACAGAGCGAACCAACTTCTTGAACGTAGTCCAAGCTTCATTCAAATCTTCAGTGGCCAATTATGTGAAAGTAGTGATTTGGCCTCTCGGCGCATTGGTGCGCTGTGGTAGAAAATACCTTTTGTAGAAGGCTAAAGCTAGGGAATTCGAGTCAGTAACCCCAACAGCTTCCCTATCCAAGTATCTCAACCATTCCTGGGCATCATCAATCAAAGAAAAAGGGAAAAGGACTCCCTTGACCCTATCATGTGTCACCCCAGCAGCTAGAGGAATAGTACAACAATACTCCGTAAACAACTCTATATGCTTACACGGATCCTCACCAGGTACCCCTTTGTAGAGATTTCTCTCGACCAGTTGTATGTAGGATGGATTAATCCCAAAGGTTCCTGTATCTGTAGTGGGAAGCAGGAAACCTTTAGGCAGAGAATCCACCGTAAGTTCTGAGTGACTGGCGATATTCGGCATCTTAGCAAGCAGAGTTGATAGAACGACAGGTATGACAATGTCCTCTTCTAGGACAGATTTCCTACAACACTATTAAAGCAATAGAAAAATATGAGATCAGTCTCAAGGAATAAATTCCCTGAGACGAGAGACAAACATAAAATAAAGCAACAAAATTACGCCACATCACCGGCAACGGCGCCAAAATTTGACACGGCTGTCGCAACCCTATCAAAAATAAAACCAACCGGCCTTTAATAAATGAAATAGAGGCAGTCAGGTATCGAATCCACAGGGAGATGGGAAAATGTATGTTCAACTAAGTCCGTCTGAGTAATTGTTTCTTCGGGGTTTTAAATGATTTGTTCTAACTACGGAGATTAAAAGAGAAAGAGAGTAAAGAGAAATAAAGTAGAAACTTAATGAGTTTTCCAAATAATGAGAGACATCTAGGACAGTCGGTTCACCATGATTCTCAAGAAAACTAGTCAAGGGTCATAGATTAATGCAAATTTGGTCTGCAGCGCAGTAAAAAGGTCCTTTCGGTCCGCTATTCGCCCTAAAACATTACTAACTTAGCTTTCGCCCTCATTAGAATGCTCTATTGTTCACTGCATGTCTTACCCCTTCCAATCTTTCGATCCAGGTCAAGGTGTACCAAAGTTAATCATCTAATTGCGTCGACTCAAGCAGACAATTCCAGTTAAATGCAGTGATTAACGACACAGATCTAATTAGCACTAAACCTTAGTTACATATTCATAATCTCCTTAATATCATGGCTCCCTTTTGTCCTAGCAAAGGAGATTAGATATGCATAATTATTGAATAAGCAACAATAATGCATAAACTAAAAGGATTAAACATAATAAAAGATCGATAGACAATAGTCTAAGAAGAGAATTAAAAGAGAAAAGAGATTAAGAGAACAAGAACAATAATGCAAAAGAAATTAATTGAAAATAAAGAGAAGAGAATACCGATTACAAGAGAGTAGCAATGGAGAATTAGCTTTCCAGTCTCAAATTCTAAGATAGAGAGTAAGAGAAAAAAAAAAGGAAGAAGTTCAGATCCCCCCTAATGACTGCCGTCACTTCCTATTTATCCCTAATTACAAAAAGAATATCAAAGATTAACTAAAATCCGTGTATAAGACCAAACCTCTCGATCGAGTGAAATGAAACCACTCGATCGAGGATAAAACTTAGCAAAACTCTCGATCGAGTAACACAATTACTCGATCGACGACCTCAACAAACAACTATCTCGATCGAGTAAAGAGAGGACTCGATCGAGGAACCTCAGCAATGTAAATCATTAGATCGACTAGTCTAAGTAGCCAACTTGGTCGATCGAGCTATATTAGCACGGGTGGACTTCTTGAACACCTTCCGAAGTCACTTCACGCATCTCTAAGTGACAGATTCCGAGCTCCAATTCCTCTTTCTCCAAAATGGATGAAATTGAGACAGGTTCAGGCTTAATTACACTCCTTTCCGGTTCATACCTGCAATTAATACAAGACAAACCAAAGTAGACTATTCAGGGATATTTGTAGCTAGATGTCACATAAATAACATAGAAATGCATGTAAAATAGGGTAAAAACCCTATATAAAATACACGCATCAAATCACGCTTTATTGACGGGTTTTCTTGCATAGGGATGTCTTGACATAGTGGGTGAGGGATAGATTTGGACAAATTAGACTTGATCTTGACATTGGTAAGCTACATATTTGGTAAGGTAGAGCCTCCAATGGCGGGTGCATCTATATCCGGTCTCATCTAGGTGTGTGTAGTTTCTCCTCTCGGTGTGCGTTACATCTATATGCACATGTATGTTTTTTTGTTCTATTTTGTATGAATTTTGCTATCATGATTGCATTTAGAAGCCATTCACTTGTTTGCTTACATATATTGCCCAAAAATTGCCCTTTTCTTAGCCACATATAAAATTGTCTACCTTTGTTGAGCTAGTGACTTGCGACTTGATTGGGGTGCTCTCTTTTTTGGGATATGGTAATTTGTCACAATTGTAAGCATTTTTGTTACGAGATTGCTGATTCCCGTAATTTGATGAATGGTGGTGACGATAAAGAAAAAAAAAAGAGTTGAAAAAGATAGAGAAAAATATGAGAAGAAAAGAAATGAAAATAAAACAAAATAATTACTAATATTGTTAGTAATATTCACATATTATCAAGGGTTAAATTTTACTAGTATCTAGTTAATACTTGTAAGATTTTTGGGTGTTGTTCTTGAGTGCTACGTGAATGAGACTTTCTTTTTGAAAGTTTTTCTAGGAGGATCATCCATCTTTATTTAGCTCAAGAATAAACTAGAGAGGTGATCTAGTTTGTGCCCATTTTTACCATCAAAATCAATGTAAGGAAATTGTTTTTCCTTAATCTTTAATTTTATGCTTTTATATTTGCATGCATGTTACATAGATCACTAAATTAGTATATTATGAGATAATTTGTTATTAATTAGAGAGTCTAATTAGGATCTATGATCTTTCAAGTTGTATCACAGCTAGGCTTGTAATTTGCATGTTGATTTTAAGCATATTAAACAAATTATGAGTTAATTTGAAAAAACTCAAAAATTGTGTTAGTAGAGGTTTTAGCACGAAAATTTTTAGGCATGCATACTTACTGATCTCAAAAGGTTTATGGTAAAATTTGGTGATTTTTGAAGTTATTTTGCTATATTTATTGATTTTTGGTAGAAAACCGAGTCAAAAATGTCGTATTTTGGTTAAAAGTTAACCAAAAATAGTTTAAGGTTGATTCGGGTCATGAGATTTATGGTGTTTCATGCATATTTTCTACAGATTGTATGTAAAATTTCGGAGGTTGGTTTGAAGGTTTGCATGTTTATTGATTTTTTTGAGATAAAAGTCGATAAAAGTGATGCAAATTAATCATATACTCGAAACATTTGTTCCTGCCCTTAATAAATTTATGTACATTTAAAAATATGTTTTCAAAGTTAAAAATGAAATTTAAAATGTATTTTCACCTTGTTTTGATGTTTATTGGTTTTAGTGGTTAAAAACCGATAAATATCAATCTTTTTCTTCATAATTTTTATCCGAATTTTTTAGGCAATTTTTATGACATTTTGGTGTTCATGGGAGTGTTCCAGAATACCCAAATTTTTTTGTTTCAATATTTGGTAATATTTTCAATTATTTTGGATTTATTACTTAAAAGTTATGATTTTACCGATTAAATTAGCAAAATATCACCAAATCAAACTAATTATTCATCATTAAATTAGTGAGGACTAATGTTGAGGTCCAAAATAGTTTGGAAAATTACTTTGGACTTAAATGAGATTTAAGAGTTCATTATTGATTTTTACAAGTTAAAAATCGATTAAATCCACAAAACCGAGATGGATACCAACGATTGATAGATAGGGCGATTTTGGCATCATTTTACAGCATTTTTAAGCATATTTATTTAAGTTGAATGAATGATTGTCATTTATTTAAAGTATTTATTTTGTTGTACCTAATATGGCCTAGTTTATTTTAATCGTTATTACTCGAAATGAATGGAAATAGCGATTTGTTTGTAATTAAATACGATCTCGCATCGTCGGTTTGTAATTAATTAATAATTTTATTTATTTTATTAAATAATGTATAATAGGAATAGCTATGTAATTTAAATTGTAATAGTTATTCTTACCGGCGTTTCGAAAAGACGGATTTACATCGAGACGGAGTCTATTTTTGGATGGTGTTCCAAATCCCATAAGGAGAAGCCACTTTTGGAATGAAGAGGAAAGGGACCAAGGAGTTGGTTTCCGATATGTAATAGTCTAGTTTTTATTAACTAGGCGGCCATACTAGGATTATTCATATGCTTGCTTGTTTTTATTTTCGCGCATGCCAAAATCGCCATTCACATGCATTTTATTTTGGCGTTTGTCAATTCACGTCATTTACATTCACCGACTTAGTTCACTTATAGGGAATTTATGACTAAGTTGATAAGATCTCTCACATAACTAAAATTGAGATTAGCCTTACCAATTAGTAACACCTATGAATCCCTTGTTCATTAGAGCCACGCTTGCCCAAGCGGGGTGTTCTCTTTTTACCTCGGGTAAGTAGGGTGGTAAACGGTTATCACGCGCCAAAGTTGGTTGGACTCAACGGGGTATAAGACGGTCTTGTATTCCGGGGCAAGTAGATGGATTTAAGGAAATTCGTCAATCAAGAGTTCTAGAGGTAGAATTAGTCAACCGTTGACTTACCGAATTTACACGATTATGGGATGTTTCGCCCAAGCGATGCTCATTTTTGTTTAAAATTTGGGTCTTGGAATCATTTATATAATTTAGCGGGAGATCATTATATAAATGTTAAAACTTGTTAAACATGTTTTCACAAGTATTTTTAAAACAATGAATGTTAATATTTCCTTATTTTGTTGTAGCATTTTAATTTACAACGGCAACTTCTTCAACTCCATCGACTACTACACTAGGCAAAGATTCATGGCTAAGGTCCGTAATGGACAAATGTATCTTAAAAGATGACGGTAGTAACATTCTTGAATGGGAATCCAACATCAAAAGTGTCGCGTTGTCCGACAATGTGCTTACTTACTTGACCGATGCCCCTCCCATCGAACCCAATTCAAGGGCATCATCGGCGGTGCGGACCGCCTATGAGGACCATGTGAGGATGTCGAATGATATCAAAAATGTATGTATATGGTCGATGTCCCCAAATCTCAAGATTTCATGCATTTCTTTGAATTCGTACGAGATATTCACTCGTATGAATACTATGTTTTCACAAACACCAAAAGTCCGCCAATACGATGTGGCGGCACACTTCTTTGAAGAAAAGCTTGAGAGGGGCCAAAAGGTTGGTCCCCATGTGCTAAAAATGGTCGAATGTGTGGACATCCTAGAGCGTCTAGGGTGTAAGATTCCTAAGACTCTTGTGGTGGATCGTATCCTCCACTCACTTCCCACCAAGTTTTCCCACTTTAGGGTAAACTATAACATGAATGGCATTGATAAGAGTTATCATGAAATTCATGCGCTCCTGACCCAAGCGGAGAGGGATATGGAAGCTAGTAGGAGTGAAAAAGGGGATGTTCTAACCATGAAGTTAAAGAACATGCCCCTTGGAGTTAAGAAGGGAAAGGGGAAGGAAAAATCCCAATTCAAGAAATCGTCAAAGAAACAATATAAGGGAAAGGGGAAAGCCGTTGTGAATGGCAAGCCTAAGGCAAAAAGTGTCAAACTCTCCGAGGCCGAATGTTTCCATTGTAATGGGAAGGGGCATTATAGGAGGCGTTGTCCCAAATACTTGGAGGACCTCCAGGAAGGGCGTGTGACGCGGACGCCAATTGGTATGATTTCCTCTCTCAATGTGATAGACGTTAATTATGCTTGCACTTCCACTTGGGTACTTGATACCGGATGTGGCTCTCACCTTTGTAATCATTTGCATGGTTTAAGGGACGTGCGAACTCTAGCAAAAGGTGATGTGGATCTCCGCATGGGCAATGGAGCTAGAGTAGTGGCCGTTTTCGTGGGGACCTATGTGCTCACTTTAGCTAGTGGTCTAGAGTTGTATTTTAATAAGTGTTATTTTGTACCAACTTTAACTAAGAACATCATCTCCATTTTCGCGTTAGATGCGGAAGGCTTTTGTTTTATGATTAAGGACAATAGTTGTACTTTTTCATTAAATGACGTAGTTTATGGCAAGGCCATTTCAATTGGAGGCATTTATGTTTTTAAATGATGTTAATGACGTTTATCATGTGGAAACTAAAAAGCTCAAAATGGGTGATCCAAATGAATCCTACCTTTGGTATTGTCGTTTAGGTCACATAAACGAAAGATGCATAAAGAGACTTGCTTTATCAAAAGTGCTCAAACCATTTGATTTAGAATCTTATGGTACATGCGAATCTTGCCTTTTAGGCAAGATGACTCGTGCGCCTTTTGCGGGAAAGGGACACGAGCTAGTGAGGTTTTGGCTCTCATACATGCGGATGTGTGTGGACCATTAACCATCACCGCTAGAGGAGGTTTTCACTACTTCATTACTTTTACTGATGACTTAAGTAGATATGGGTATGTCTACTTAATGAAGAACAAGAGTGAAGCCTTTGACAAGTTCAAAGAATTTCAAAATGAAGTAGAGAACCAATTGGATAAAAAGATTTAGACCCTACGATCCGATCGTGGTGGTGAATATCCAAATACTGAATTTCATTCACACCTGAAAGATTGTGGTATAGTATCACAATAGACTCCTCCTGGCACGCCACAATTAAATGGTGTGACCGAAAGGAGAAACCGAACTTTATTAGACATGGTTCAGTCTATGATGAGTCTAACCGAGCTTGCTAATTCATTTTGGAGTTTTGCCCTCTTGTCTGCAATATTTTCACTAAATCGAAGCCCGACTAACGCGACCGATAAGACTCCACATGAGATATGGATATGGAAAGTTCCTCATTTGTCATTCATGCGTATTTGGGATTGCGAAGCATACGTCATGATCAAGTCTGACAATAAGCTTGCACCCAGGTCTGACAAATGTCTTTTTGTAGGATATCCAAGGGAAACACGTGGCTATTACTTCTACAATAAACACGGGAACAAAGTGTTTGTGGCTCGTGATGCTGTCTTCCTAGAAAGGAGTTTATTTCTAGAAGGCAGAGTGGGAGAAAATTTGAACTTGACGAAGTTCGAACTGAGAATGAGGTAGAGGAGAGCGTGGAGGATAGCATTCCCTCTTTCTCTGAAACGGTAATTGTTCCTAGAAAGTCAAGTAGGATTTCTCATCCACCTGACCGCTACCTTGGTAACATCGAAGAGGAAGGTGTTTTGTTACTTTTGGAAAGTGATGAACCCACTTCCTACAAATCGGCCATGTCTAGTCCCGACTCCTCGCATTGGCTAGAAGTTATGCGGTCCGAAATGGATTCCATGTATGAGAACCAAGTATGGGACTTGGTGGATTTACCTGAGGGAGTGCGACCCCTTCAGTGTAAATGGATATATAAAATTAAGCTCGGCGTGGATAAACATATAGGTGTTTACAAAGCAAGATTGGTGGCAAAAGGGTTCACCCAAGTTCATGGTTTACACTATGACGAAACCTTCGCTCCAGTCGCTATGCTTTGGTCCATTAGGATAATCTTAGCGGTTGTCGCGTTTCATGATTATGAGATTTGGCAAATGGATGACAAAATCGCCTTCTTGAATGGGATTCTAGAAGAAGAGGTGTACATGATACAACCTAAAGGATTTGTGGATACATCTATCCCTAAGAAGGTGTGTAAGCTCAAGAAGTCCATCTATGGCCTTAAGCAAACATCCCGGAGTTGGAACCATTGCTTTGATCATGTTATTAAACAATACGGTTTCACTAGAAGTGTTGAAGAACCGTGTTTATACATGAAGTTTAGTGGGAGTAAGGTTGCATTCTTTGTCCTATATGTAGATGACATATTGCTCATCGGGAATGATATTCCATCGCTTATTTCCGTTAAGGAGTGGCTAGGGAAACACTTCCAGATGAAGGACTTGGGAGAGGCACAACGAATCTTGGGTATCCGGATCTATAGGGATAGGTCCAAAAGGATACTAGCATTGAGTCAACAAGCTTATATTGACAAAGTTCTTGACCGGTTCAATATGAAAGACTCCAAGAGAGGATTTATACCTATGGGCCAAGGGATTACTTTGAGCAAGTCACAGTCTCCCTCTACACCAAAGGAGATTGAACACATGAAGATCGTCCCTTATGCTTCTGCTGTTGGGTCTATCCTGTATGCTATGATTTGCACTCGTCCCAACATTGTGTATGCCTTGAGCACGACAAGTATTTATCAAGCCAAGCCTGGTGAGAGTCACTGGATAGCCGTAAAGAACATCCTTAAGTACTTGAGAAGGACTAAGGATTCGTTCTTAGTGTTTGGAGGAGAAACTGAGTTGCGTGTAAGAGGTTACACGGACGTAAGTTTCCAAACTGATCGAGATGATATGAAATCCCAATCCGGCTATGTCTTAATGCTAAATGGAGGAGCTGTTTGCGAGAAGAGCTTCAAGCAAAGCGTTACCGCGGATTCTACAACAGAGGCTGAGTACCTTGCAGCGTCTGAGGCTGCAAAGGAAGCTGTTTGGATTAGGCAATTCATAGAGGGACTAGGAGTAGTCCATTCCGCCAAAGATCCAATCACTCTATATTGTGATAACAGTGAGCTATTTTTCAAGCCAAAGAGTCGAAGTCTAGTAATAAATGTAGACACATTGAAAGGAAATACCATGTAATTAGAGATTATGTGGAAATGAAGGAAATTGACATTTGTAATGTTGAGACAGATAATAATATTGCTGATCCTTTAACCAAGCTTTATCAAAGGCTAAGCAAGATGGTCATGTCGTCGCAATGGGATTGAGACGAGTACCGGATTTTCTTTAGATTATGGATATGTAATAATTGGATAGTGTATTTCTTTTTATATATATGATAATCGCATTCATTGTTTAAGCATTCATTTATGAATTTTTTATTTAGTGTGACTAAAATTTTAATACCTTGTTTATCTGAATAAGTTATGGAGACAATGTTGAACACTATTCAAGTGAATAAGATGAACATTGTATTTTGTCCCTAGTCACTTACTAAGGTGACATCTCGGAGTGAATAGATTGTAAGTCGATTGATGGTTGTTCAACAACATGAGGTCATACGTGATGACTAGTTGATTACATAGAAAAAGTGTGTGATACTTTGCCGGACAGTGACAATTTAGAGAGTCCCTAAGTTCTGTTATAGATGTCTGGTCGCGGCAAGGATCTCTAAGATGTTCCTATGAGTCGATTCTTTTGACTGGAGACTATTATCCAAGTCAATGCAGTTTCTGAGTGACTTTGGTTTTTGTCCTAGGTCGTGCCGTGAAAGGAGGCCAAAGGACATCTTCTGAGTCATGATGATCTATGTTGGGCAAAGATAGATAGGACATATAGGAATTGTCCACCCACGTTGGGTAACTATATCTCAAGGCCACTCGAGGAGTTGTGACAATAAATGCGTGGCCACACTCGGAAGTAATTTGTGGGAGATTTTTCAGGTCCGGTAGTCACACTCCCGATCGATAAAACCACTCGCGATATGTTCATATGCAAGTTCGACATGAAAGACACCTTGCATTGAGTGGGAGATTAAAACGGACAAGAGAATTGGTAGCGCACACCTTGTGTCAGACAAGTGGGAGATTGTTAGAGTTAGTGTCCTCCACAATAGTGCATTTACATAATAAATCTTATTAAAGGAATATCATCAGGATATTTAATTATTTGATCCTCGTCAGTTGATTAACGTAAATCGATAACGGTTGGCTAACTAGAGTTTGACGTTATTGTCGTGAGACGGCGGTGATCAACTGACCCTTTTCAGTCACACCTATAGGAACGAACCCCAATTGATAACTAATTAATTGTATGAGATACAATTTATTTAGTCCCTTGATTTATTGACTAATAGGTTAGTCGATTATTTTTAGAGAGATTTCGAGTTGCGAACTCGAGGCACGACAGTTATTATTTAATTATGCGATAATTGAATAATAAATTTTGGGAGACGGGTTTTAGTTAATTAATTGTTAATTCACTAAAATTGTACTAATTGATTAATGTGATTAATGTTAGTACGTAAATAATATGTGTAGTGATACACGTATATTTACGGAGTGTTTTGGAAGAAATTAATCGGGTAGCATTTAAACATAAAACGCTGTTTAAATAAAGAAATTACACGTATTTGTGCGACCAATATAAGAACCAAAATGGACCCGTAAATGGGATATTGGACCATGTAAATGGAGTGTAGTGGATGATTATAAACATAATCATTTCACTTTGCTTGTTTTTCTTCCATAAGTCATCTTATGATCATTTGCATGTGATATAAGAGTGGACAAAAATTGAAACAAGTCCACTACTACACTATACCCTCTCCCATCGGTTTTCCTCCTCCATTTAGACCAATTTTTGTTCCTTTTTTCACATGCTTGTTCTCTTGTGTTTTGCATGTGAATGTGAATGAAAATTGTCTATCTCTCTAAAATAATAATACATCACTTACTAAGCTTGTTAGTAATAAAACAAAATAATTACTAAGATTGTTAGTAATATTCACATATTATCAATGGTTAAATTTTACTAGTATCTAGTAAATACTTGTAAGATTTTTGGGTGTTGTTCTTGGGTGCTACTTGAAGGAGACTTTCTTTTTGAAGGTTTTTCTAGGAGGATCATCCATCTTTATTTAGCTCAAGAACAAACTAGACAGGTGATCTAGTTTGTGCGCATTTTTACCATCAAAATCAATGTAAGGAAATTGTTTTTCCTTAATCTTTAATTTTATGCTTTTATATTTGCATGCATGTTACATAGATCACTAAATTAACATATTATGAGATAATTTGTTATTAATTAGAGAGTCTAATTAGGATCTATGATCTTTCATGAAGCACTCGGTAGCTTTTTCCCCGTCAAATTAGCAAGAACTAAAGTTCACGAGGCTAGAAGAAACGAGACTTGATCACAGAAGGGCATTTTGGGATGAATTGGAAAATCCCGAGCACGAAACTAAATTGGGTTGATGCACAAGTAAAGAAATGAAAATGAAGCCCAAATAAAGTCCAAATGATCAAGTAGACTTGCAACCTTAGGATTCCAAATTTTGCTTTAAGTCAGAAGAATTAAGGAGCATTAAGACGTAGCTTTGAATTCCTTATGCCAATTAAGACGGAATTAAGAGAAACAAGTCAAACACCCATGACCCCGATCGGGGTTGCCCCTCCATTAATTGTTTACGTTTCGTCCCCTTGGTCCTATATAAGGGGTGTTGAATCCGACCTCTTACACAACTTTTACACCACTTTTACATGTTTTTCATGCACTTTATTTCAGTTCTTGCACTACGCCAAATAATAGGTGCAACAACGGTTAGATAAGGTGATATACCGTTGTAATAAAAAATACGGAACCGTTATTACATCGACCGTTGTTATTTTGTGACCACGGTTGTTAAAAAGGCAGAGCCGTTATGAAATGTAAATAACGGGTTCAAATAACCGTAATACAATATTAAGAACAATTCAAAAACCGTTGTCTATAATATTGAAACCGTGGTAGTATTAGTCTGAATGCTCTACGAAACCTATGACAACGGTTTTACTGAAACACAACCGTTGTAAAGTAAATATGACAACGATTTATGCTTATTAAACCGTTTTAAATGTCATGAATTCGACAACGGTTCATGCTTATTAAACCATTATATTATGGATGAATATGTCAACGGGTTTCTATTTAAATGCGATCGTCTTCAATAGATTTATTGACCTCGGTTTTATTTTTAACCCTAATCGAATTTATAAATATTTTTTTAAAAAAATGTATTAGCAGGTTCCAGCAGCTACTGAAATGCTAATTTTTGCAGTAGCAGGTTTCGCTGAAATACTATTGCAAAATAGCATTTCAGCAGCTGCGCATTGCAAAATTTCATTCCTGCAACATCAGAATATTACACGGATTGATCTATTCAACCCAACATCAAAATAGGGTTATTTCATAGGAATAATCCATCTTATGGCCCCTCTTCTCATATTAATCAATCCTAGTGTTTAACTGAGAAAAAACCCATCTTTGACGTCATTTAACTTATATTGAACCGATTTCATATTTTACCTGATATTACCGGTTACCCAACAGGTGACTATGTGGGTGCATTTTATTTTCTATTTTATTTTTGTTTTTTTTTTCATTTCTTCTTCTTCCTTCGTCTTGCTTCCCTTGACATTTCTTCTTTCTCTCTCCAATCCCTTTTTTTTCTTCTTCTTCTACCTGGGTTTATTACTTGCTTTCATTTCTTCTTGTTCCTCCTTCATTTATCATTTCTTAATTAATCATTAAAACACAAATCATTTACTCCCTCCATTTTCTCCTCCCGCAAACATCTTTGTTATGTTATCTTTATCCTTTGCTGCTTACCCAACAATTAAAACCAAAATTTGGTGTTAAAATTGGTGCTCTAAAATTTTCGATACCAAAAAAGAATTTGAGAAAATAACACCATACACACAACGATCAAAAACCAATCTAAGTATTATATATATTAGACAATATTAGATATTATCGCCCCATCGTCTTTCCCTTCTCCACCACCCAAATCATCACCTTTATATCTTCTTCCCAAATAACCAACAAGGAGAGAGACGCAACTCCATTGCTATATCAAATCTGGGTTCCAATCTAGATTAGGCACTAATATTGATACTAATTGAAGATAAACAAGGACTCTAATAATATGGGAGTCATAATGATAGGGTCAATTTTACATATCTAATTAGGGTTTTATACGAAAGAAGAAGATTCATGAAATTTGTGGGTGTTTTGCTGAGGTTTGGGTGGATTACTGCCACTAAACTAGTTGGTGTTAGTGGTAGTGGGTGGGGCGTAGAAGCTTAGTTGTGGTGTAGCGGGGGTGGAGTGGGGTGGGGGAGCTTATGGTTGATTCGTCGTTCACAGCAATCTTTGATTAAAGGGGTAAATTGAATTGAATTGTGCTTCTATAGTAACAGAAAAAGACAAAGGAGGGTGAGGGTTAGTCATTATACTAGAGGAAACCGGTCGTTCAGGTTGCCTTTCCAAAAGTTCAATAAAAGTAAATGTCATCAAAGATAGGTTTTTTCTCAGTTAAACACTAGGATATATTAATATGAGAAGAAGGGTCATAGGATGAATTATTCCCATGAAATAACCCATCAAAATAATTATAAACAGGGTGACCAAAACTAATTACACATGGCTCTATATACACACATACATAATGAGCAGACTATTGGCCATCCGCTAATGAAAGAAAATAAGTGGCCCACTTATTTCTCATGTCGGCGATGTCTTCCTTCGAATAGGTTGGGTCTTTATTGTTGATTAAAGGTGGGAACTACATATCAAAATATACTTAATCAAAATAGACAGAATAAGTTGAATATTACACAGCATTAAACCCAAGTTACGTTTGAAATAGTTATTAAAACACACTAACCAGTGACTCTATGTTGATATAATTTCGGGTGATAATCTCCCACATGGACCGACAACCGAAAAAGGCACATTGTTTGCTGTCTGGTTGTAGAGGAGACTATTATATGAATCACATACAAATAAGCTAAATTAGATCAACCTCTCGCATAAACATAAATTAAATGATAGGAGTAATTATTAAGAATACACTTACTATTATCCGGACAAAAGTTGGACTTGATGCTCCAATTGCTCGAAACACACTAATTCATAAATATATATAGGAAATTATAATGAACATTTGGCTCAATAATATTGATGGGACATTAAAAGGAGCCTAGTCTTCAAAGGTCATACAATAACAAATGACATTATAATGTAAGGCTATAAACTTACTCAGTTATCATCTTTTCAAATTTCTCAGTGGGAGTATGTCCGCAAGAGTCAATCCAGTACACTATGCTTTTTATCACATTGATTGCCGTTAGTAGCTAATGCTTGCTATGAAATATTGAAAATTTAACTGTTAGTTCATATACATGCATGTAAGCGTGTTAATAAATGAAGAGAATCGTGATTCATTATAATAAAGTACTATACATACCGATTCTCATTGTATGGGGCAAACCATAGGCTTTTGGGCGCCCTCAACCACTTAGCAATTTTATCGATGTGGTCTCTGTATGTGTATCCATGCAGCTTTTGAGAGAACAATTCAGGTGACACGAATTCGTAGTCATGAGAAACATAGTTTCCCTCAGCGATGTGTGTACACAGGTATCTATTACGTCAAATGGAACGAAGAATGTTGTTTTCATTGATTATTTAAATAAACACATCACTATTCGTAAAACCAAATGCCAAGTTTTATTAAAAAACTTACTTCATCCAAATTACAATGTGCATAGCATCTAACTCGTCAAGGTCGAGAAACTGACACAATGATTCCCCATCCATAAGAACAGTTGTACCTTCGCCCATAACATCCTCTCCTATCTCAATAATGAGTACTTCCCCAATAGCTAGCTTCCTTTTAGCCAGCTGGTGCAAAGCTACGAACGTTGGAGTATTAAATTTTTGCTTATAATCATCGGTGTGATATCTAGGTTTAAGAGGAACACCAACACTGTGTGCAGCAAAAGTAGATGGCTTATATCATAAGTCGTCTGATTCAACATCGGTCTACAATTTAGGAAAAATAATATATACATTACACGAGACGTCATATATAATTTAAATAACCAAAAAGAAAAAAAGGAAAAACTCACAATCTATTTTTCAAATTATTACTACCTCTTGAATTTTGGGTGGAGAGGCAGTCGAATCAGTGACTTTGGGTGTTGACGTAGTAGTCCTAATTTCAGCCGTAATGGCTTCGTGTAACTCCTGCAAATGTAAAAATTGAAATACTTACTATATGTTAGATAAGGTTACCCTAATAAATTTAAAGGCGCTCATTATATAAAATGCGTTCGCTTTAGCATAACTACCCCGGAGATGTCAACACTAATGAATGCTTCAGGCCATTGCACAATAGAACCCATGACATCTTGCAAACGCCAATTATCACTAAGTGGTACTATTAGAGTACCATACTCCTCCAGATATAAGTCGGTCACTTCCACTTCCCTCCGCTCCTCACGGAGGGCAATGCCTTCAGCCTCAACTTCTTGAATCTGGTCGTAATAGAACACTACTCCCCTAGCAACAACAATTTTGCCCGATGCTACTGTAGGGGCTTTGTAGCAAAGAACACAAGGCTTCTTGCAAATGACCTTCACATTTTTAATTAATTAGTATATATACATGCACTACTTTAATTAATAAATTTAATTAATTAGTATATATACAGCAATTATAAACTAGTCGTAGTAGCTAATACCTCGTCAAAAGCCGTATTTGGAGATGATAAGAACGTGTCTTCGGCTCCCACCTCCACCTCCTTCTCCCCTGCCTTCATAGCTTCCTCTTCAACTACCCCATCTTGATCCTTTGCCATGTCTTTCTCACTTCGCATGCCCGCTTTTTCCTTCTTCTCCCCTGATTCCTTTATGACTTGCTGAACCATAACCAACTCTTCTTCAGCTGGCTTATCCCCCGTTTCCACCATTCTGAGTATCAACCTGGCCATTGTTTGTAGCTGTGTAGTAGAAATCAATATGATTAAAATAAGTAGTATAATTTCCGCATATATATATATAAATTATGTTGAATAAAATACAGTATTTATATACCCTATCATCACCACTCATTGTCCTTCGAGTAGTTTTTCCAAAATACTTAGTGATATCAACATGCGTCGATACCCCTCTTACACGACCTGGATGCTCTTCTTTGCCGATTGCCCTAGCAAGAATGTCATCACGTCTTCCAGGATTCCATTTTTCTTTCTGTAGCTCCTTCTCACAGATCCTCTACATACACAAAAAACCATATGCAACTAAATTTTATTTAAACTCACAATTATATAACCGACCACTAGTGGTAGGAGTGACATATTTATTCAAACTTACAATTTTCTCTTTGATGGCCTTATCATATGAAGTTTCTAACTTTCCATTCTTATTGATGAAATTAAGAAGACTTTCTTTGATATCCCTTATACTAAGGCACCAGGCCCTGATGGGTACTCAAGAAAGTTCTATAAGGATGCCTGGGAAATCATAGGTAATGAGGTAAGTCAGGCTGTCAAAAATTTCTTTGATACTGGGCGGATTCTAAGTCAAATAAATAGTACCAACATTACTCTCATTCCTAAATGTGATAGGCCCACCTTTGTTAAACAATTCAGACCTATTGCATGCTGCAATGTCATCTATAAAGTCATTTCTAAATCGCTTTGTAACAGACTAGCAAAAATACTGTCTGACCTAATCAGCAAGAATCAAGGGGCATTTATAAAGGGGAGATATATCCTTAAAAATGTCCTAATTTGTCAGGATATTGTGAAGCAATATAACAGGAAGTCTATTGTTCCTAAATGTCTTTTTAAAATCGACCTTCAAAAGGCCTATGATACTGTTGAATGGAACTTTATTGAACAAATGATGACCAGAATGGGTTTCCCTGAATCTTTCATTAACAAGGTCATGGTGTGTGTTAGATCAGTGACTTTTTATCTATGCTTGAATGGAACCAAGTTTGGTTATTTTAAAGGTCAAAGTGGTTTAAGACAGGGGGATCCAATCTCTCCTCTGCTGTTCACCCTATGTATGGAGTACTTGACAAGGACCATTAACTATGCTACTCAGAATTGGCCATTCCAATATCATTCTCAATGTAGCCAAATGAAGCTGAACCATCTTATGTTTGCTGATGCTCTATTAATGTTCTGCAAGTGGAATGCTAACTCGATCACTCTACTCATGAGGGCATTTTCTACTTTTTCCAAAGCCACTGGCCTGAGTATGAATGCTGGGAAGTCTGAGGTTTACTTCAATGGGATGGCAGAGGATCTTAAAACTGATATTAAAGATGTGACTGGTTTTCAGGAAGGTTCTATGCCTTTCAAATATTTGGGTGTACCAGTTAAACCCACCAGATTAACGAAACTAGAATGCACTTCTATGGTTGAAAAAATTGTGAAGAGAATTAGGGCTTTGGGGGCAAAAAAGCTTTCTTATGCTGGGAGACTCACCTTGGTTAATGCAGTGGTAAACACTCTGTATTGTTATTGGGCAGCTATTTTTATTCTCCCTAAGTCAGTGATTAATAGAGTTGAAGGGATTTGCAGGAACTTTCTTTAGGGTGGCACCCCAGATTATCACAGAACACCTTCTATTGCATGGAAGACAGTTACTCTACCTAAAAAAAAGAAGGGGGATTGGGGATTAAAAAGGCTGAAATATGGAACTTAGCTACTGTGGCAAAGCTTGCTGACTGGATTTATTGCAAAGCAGATAGACTCTAGGTTCAATGGGTTCACTAAACTCATTTGAAGGGGCGGGATTGGCATGATTATCTCCCTCCGTCTGATGCTAGTTTGACCTAGAAAAACATCTGCAAGGTGAAAGAGAGAATTAAGCATGGATACAACAACGGTGTATGGATTATTAATTAAAAAGGATACAGCATAAGACAGGGATATGTTTGGCTCAGAGATCATCAACCTAGGGTGAACTGGTATCATTAAATCTGGGATAGTTGGGTGATTCCTAAGCACTCAATGATCACATGGATGGGTATGAATGGAGGACTGAACACTAAAGCTAAACTTTTCAGGTTTTGATGTTGTGATAATGAGCTTTGTTGGATCTGTGGTTCAGAAACGGAAACATAAGAACATTTATTCTTCTCATGTGATTATAGCAAGAAGGTGACTCGATTAATTGCTGAATGGAGTAAGCTGCCCATACCTGAAGTGAATGCCATTCAGCGAGTCAATCGACTCAAAGGATGAAGATTGAAGAAGAGGATACATATGGTCATACTCAATGCTTGTTGGTATGCCATCTAGAACAAACGGAATAAGTGCCGGATTGATGGAGTGCTGATTCGGCCTGAAACCTTAATTAAAATGATTAAGGATGAGGTAAGGAATCGACTCAAGTAGAAAATTCAGCTCCCGATTACAGTGAGAGATCGAAGATGGTCGGAAAATGTAATGGACTGAGTCTGAGGTGAAGATCTGAGATGAATGAGGATAAAAAGAAGAAGAGATTGAAGTAGATGAAGAGTTCATCTGCTTTTGATGGTGATAACTTCAAGGTGTCGATAATGTTATGTTTTTGAAATGATCCGGTTTTTTTTCCGGATATACTTTTTTGTTGTGTACTTGTTGCAATTATCCTGCATTCTTAATATAATCACTCACATTTAACCAAAAACAAACATTCCATTCTTAGGAGTGTGACCGACCACCCAAGCGTCGTGACGATTGACAGTTCCAAGCTTCTTCTTAATCAATCTATAACCACCTCTAGAGCCATGAAAGACGCTCTCTTTCTTTGAAATGGTCTCTTGCTTCTGCTTACTCATAGTCATCATAAAATGAATTGTATCGAGTAACGTAAGCATATTTCATTACTTGTTAAGTGATTACTAATAAAGTGATCCCAATGAGTCGCAGATAAATTACCTTAAACTTGTCAGACTGCCTATAAGCAATAAAGTTATACCAATCTTGCTGGCTGACATACCAATACTTCTTCGTTGGTGGTCTCTTGTTTATCTCCCCGGTCTTCTTGTTGAACAAGTGGTTTAGAGCAACCTTTAACTTCCATGCTCTGAAGGATTACCCTATCTTTTTTTATAGGTAACCATTATGTTCTTGGGGGATAGTGTAAGCTGCCTGCATATATGGTGACCTTATTTGGTTAGTTTCGGCTAATAGTGTTGTAGTGTCCTCCACAATGAGTGCGTTTACATAATAAATCTTGTAAAAGGAATATCAGGGATTATATTATTTATTTGTCAGCTGGTCATCGTTAATTGGTAATGATTGGCTGACTAGAGTTTGACATCACTGTCGTGTGACGGCGGTGATCAGCTGGTCCCTTTAGGTCACACCTATAGGATGATGCCCAAATTGGATCAATTAATTATTTGTATGAGATACGATATAATTAATTACTTGTATTAATTGACTTTTAATAAGTCGTGTGAATGTATTATTTGATGACGGGTTATGAACTCGGGCCAAGAGGATTTATTATTTAATTATGTGATAATTAATTAATAAATATAAATTAGAATTTATTAATTAATTGTTAATTAATTAAATTTATACGATATATGTATAAGTTTTGAAGTAAAGATAATTAGCTATTTTAATTTACAAGAGGTTGTAAAATTAGCTAAATGGGGTAGTATTGACACAATATATGTTGATAAAATGGTCTCATGATTACTTAATAGTTAAGTAATCATTCGTGGTTAATTTGTATTATTTAACTGTTAAATAATTAAATTATTATTTAATTATGTAAGATAATTAAATATAAGACTTATAAGCATTTGTGGGACAAATATCGAAAATCGAAATGGACCAAAATATTACATGCGGGTTGACACTTGTATAAGATAAGTGTTATTACATGTGGCATAACCCACTAAGAAATGTTTAACTCATTTCTTTATATTTTGTTCTCTATAAATACCCCACTATTTACACTCATTAGATGATGATTTTGGAGACCAAAAAAATCCTCAAAATAGACCCTTGGTCGTGCCATATTGAAGAGAAAAAGAGAAAGAAAAAAAAACCTTATTTTCTTTATATTTTCTCATAAAAAACTTGATCAAATTATTGATCATCATCAAAAATAATTCACAAAACTATAATATGCATAAACTAATATTATTAGTTTATGGGTGCAGGATGGGGACTCAAATAGTGCCTTCTTTCATGGATTGCTTAAGCAGAGAAAACATGGGAATAGAGTATTCAGGATTGAGGACACAGCTGGAAGAGTTTGTGATACTTCTGATCAGGTCCAAGAGGCATTTCTAGAATACTATAAAGGATTACTTGGATCTAGTCAGGCTATTGGAAGGATTCGCAGGAGAATAATAGGGCAGGGACCTAAATGCAGTCCTGAGGACTGTGCTGTTCTGATGAGGCCTGTCAGTGGGAAGGAAGTTAAGGATGCACTCTTCAGCATTCCTGATATTAAATCTCCTGGCCCTGATGGGTACACAAGTAAGTTTTTTAAGGATGCCTGGGGAGAAGTTGTGGGGGGGGGGGGGAGTGATTGGAGCAGTTCAGGATTTCTTTTTACAGAAAAGATTGCTCAGACAAATCAATGCCACAACTCTTACCTTGATTCCAAAATGTGAGAGACCTCAGAATGTCACTCAATTCAGGCCTATAGCATGCTGCAATGTTGTATACAAGGTTATCTCTAAAATTTTGTGTACTAGGCTTGCAGCAGTGCTTCCTCATATAGTAGACCAGAATCAGGGAGCATTTATTCAGAACAGGAGCATTCAGGAGAACATACTTATTTGTAAGGATCTCATTAGACTCTATGAGAGACCTAATGCTTCAGCTAGATGTCTATTTAAAATTGACCTGCAGAAGGCATATGACACTGTGGAGTGGCAGTTTGTGGAGGAGTTAATGAGGATGTTGAAGTTTCCAGCTGATTTCCAAAGCATGGTTATGCAGTGCATTACCACTGCATCTTTCTCATTATCTCTCAATGGGGAAATGTTTGGTTATTTTAAGGGACATAGAGGGTTAAGACAGGGTGACCCATTATCTCCTCTAATCTTTACCTTGTGTATGGAATATTTAACCAGAACTTTGAAGTATGCTGCAGCTAAGTATGAATTCCATTTTCACCCTATGTGCAAAAATCAGAGGTTAAATTGTCTTATGTTTGCTGATGATGTCCTGTTGTTCAGTAAAGGTGACACTAAGTCCATGATGCTCTTGTTACAGTCCTTTTCTACCTTCTCAAAAGCTTCTGGCTTAAAAGTTAGTCCTGCTAAATCTAATGCCTACTTTAGAGGAGTACCTGAGCATATTAAGACTGATATTTTGAGGATATCAGGGTTTACTGAGGGAGCTCTTCCATTTAGGTACTTGGGAATGCCAATTCAAACTACCAGACTGAAGATTTCAGACTGTGCTTGTCTCATTGAGAAAATATGTGGGAGGATTCACAGTTATGGAGCTAGGAAGTTCTCATATGCAGGGAGGTTGGTATTGGTCAAATCAGTCCTGAATACTTTGCATTCCTACTGGGCTTCGATGTTTATTTTACCTAAGGGCATCATAAGAAGTATAGAAGCTATTTGTAGGAATTACTTGTGGGATAATGGCACAGAATATAGGAGGGCTCCTCTGGTAGCATGGCAAAAAGTCTGTTTGCCAAAAGAAGAAGGAGGATTAGGTCTGAAGAATCAAGAAGTCTGGAATAAGGCTATGGTAGGGAGGTTGGTGAACTGGATTGCAGAGAACAGGGATTCCATATGGGTACAGTGGGTACAATGGAATCATATCAGAGGAAGAGATTGGTTTGAGTACACTCCCTCAACTAATTCTAGCTGGGTATGGAGAAGGATTTGCAAGGTTAAGCAGGAAATTGCCCATGGTTTTGTGGATGGAGTATGGGGAGTCCAACCAGCTGGGTATACACCTAATGGCTATTATGAATGGCTCAGGACTACCAGACCACCTGTCTGCTGGAATAAGGTGATCTGGACTAAATGGGCTCTGCCAAAGCACCAGTTCATGGGATGGTTAGTGGCTCATGAGGCTCTTAATACTGTGGATAAACTGATCAGCTATGGGATGGATGTTGATGATGGTTGCCTGTTATGTGGACAGACGAATGAATCCTTAACTCATCTGTACTTTGCCTGTCAGTACAGTAGGAGAGTTTTGATGTTTCTGCAGCAGCATACGGGATGCAGCTTCCCTTTGGTGATTGATCTTGACTGGTGGTCTAGTAGGGGAGGTACTAACGTCCAGAGAGGGGTGCAGATTGCACTCTTCTTGGGGGCAATCTACTCTATTTGGTATCAACGAAATAAGTGCAGACTTGATGCAGTCCTAGTGCACCCAAATCAGATTGCTTTCCAGGTTATAGAAGGTGTGAGAAACAGAACTAGGGGACGAGAGAAGGAGATTAAGAATGCTAATGATGTAAATTGGTTATGTCATAGACACCTTATGTAACTAGGGGTTTGCATTACATGTAAATCCTACATTTTTGATATATATATTACTCACATTTTACCAAAAAAATAAAAAAACTAATATTATTAGTGTAATAATATTACATAGTATACAAGGTTATCCTACTAATTATCTAGTTAGTAATTATTAGGATTTTTGGGTTTAATCTTGGGTGCATCCAAAGGAGATTACCTAAGTTGGTAATTTGGTTTTTGGAGGATCATCCACCATCTATTAGCTCAAGAACAACATCAAGGAAGGAGTCCTTGAGTTGTGCCCTTTATATTTCCATCATCAATGTAAGGAAAAATCTCTTAAATGGTTTTTACACCATTTTTGTTATTTTTATTTGCATGCATGTAGATTTAGACCATTACATCAAATTAATTAGTAATTTTGATTTCATAAGATGAGTATAAAATGGTCTAAATGACTAACAAATAGCACATATCGAATACTAAGATAATTTCATCTCACTGCATTTATTATAGTATATACATACCTTTATTCTCCCCCATAGTTTTTCCTCCTGGTCTTTACTCAACTAATCGATACGCGGTAAACCGAGAGGCACATACTCTCTTACACAATAACCAATCCAACTCGTGAATTTTGAAGCAAAGATACCATCTGGCAGCCCCGTTAATTTATCCTATTCAAGTTTATTAGGTATCCCTCTCTCTATTGTTTCTAGGGAAACCCTATGGCTCCTTCGCCCAGTATATGATTCCAAATTATTCTCATCACCTGAATCTTCTTCGTTTGACTTTTTCCCATCATTTCTTTTTCGCTTTCCACCCATATCTAAACCAGAAATAAACAAACTACTAACTTTAAGCATTAAGTCGACATAGCAGGAGTATCGTCTCAAATAAATGATCACACAGTATACCAAAAAATATAGGTGTTGTTTAACACACAATATACTTAAAATAATAGGTGTTGTTTAACACACAATAAACCTAAGATAATTAGGGGATAATATCATAACTAAAAAAGAAAATAAAGACATTAAGTTAATGAGACGAAGGAGTAGGGTTTATTATTACTTCTTCAAAGAGGAGAAGTCGGCCGTGGTATGGCGATGACGGAGGAGACGATAGAGGCAATGGGGATGGCGATGGCGACGACGACTGCGAAGAAGACGGCGATGGAGAATAGTAGTGGTTCTAGGGAAACTCAGTGTTCGAGGGTTTTTAGTGAGCGAGGAGAAGGTTTGCATGTGTGTTGGTTGAAGAATTATTTAATTGAAACTAATAAACATGGGTTAAGCGAAACCGTATTCTGTTTTTTGCAATATGACCACAGCTGACTATAAACCCGTAATTGTTTCATTATAATACATCAGTTGGTACCTAACCGTTGTCATTTATCTTTTATCATGTCAAGTTTTTCCCGCAAAAAAAAAGCATCTTCTATATTTAGTAATCTGTATTAAGTTAGTACAAACTTCTTTTCTCAATTAGGCAACTGGGATAGCAAGTGGAGGAAAATGGAAATTCACGACTAAATTATACACAACCCAATGTAATTAATGCATATATTAAAAACTTCTTTCCTCAATTAGTTTCTTAAATACAACCCAATGAGTAATTAATAAAGATACATTAATAAAATGACCCAAAATACACTACGTCATGGATAATATCTCTTCCCATTAATGATGGTGTAGAAGTCGATTTCAACTCTGTTCTTTTCCTCCAAATCCAACATCACTTTCGATGACCTAAACCATCATTGACGCCAACTGAATGATACATACCAATCGCATCTGGGTAATATATACACCACCATCAAATCCTCAGAAGAACGAACTTCGAAAGCCGTTGAATTCTCATTGGTACCTTCAAGAATTATATGTTTAGGGGGGAACTTAATAAAATGGAAAGGACATTGTTCCTTTAACCTTTCTCGTATCGCATCCATTTTCTTTTCGCTTTCAATATAGCTCGGTTGACGACGCAATTTCCTTAATCTTTTATTTTCTGCTTCTTCTGACAACTTACGATCCGTCTGCACCCATCGACTCACAATATTTGTACCTTGGTTAATGACCGTAATTTTGGAACAAAATTAAAATTATAGAAGCACCCACCAATAATGCAGTGTTGATTCAAAACCACCAATAATGTAACGTTGATTCAATAAAAAAAATAACTGAACAGTCCGTGCATTGGTCAAATAAAGAATAATGAGAAATATTAGCCACGGCTTAAAAAATACCGTATGGTCAAACAATTAATTATTTTTTAATATATTGAGTCGTATGGTCATATCTTACATGTATTTATTTTTTTAATATATTGAGTCGTATGGTCAAACAATTAATAAACGGTGCACGTTGAAGTTAGAACGTCACGATTGACAACGGTTGTAGGTGAACCGTTGTTAATGAACAAATTTACAACGGTTGTAGTTGTAGGTGAACCGTTGTTAATGAACCAATTGACAACGGTTACAGGTGAACCGTTGTTGATGAACCAATTGACAACGGTTGCAGGTGAACCGTTGTTGATGAGTATTATGTAGCAGCAATCTTTATCTTGATGATTACTGACTGTTCTGTGGAGTTAAAAAAAATGGAAGCAAATCAAACAAGCATAACTCAACACTTTCAAAATGACCATTTCATTTAATTTTACACTAAATACATTACAACATTTATCAGAAATCAAAAGATGCATAATAAGCCGAAACAACCCCGGTTAAGAGTAAAAAGCGCTTCTTAACCTGCCACCGATTATGCCACTCTGGTATACCGCTAACTTCCGGGTCATTTGCTTCATATTTTGCAATAACAGATTGAATATATGCAAGGGCATGACTTGCATGTGGAGATAAGGTTGGAAGAGTACTACCCAACATATCTCTGGCTGCAGCCAAGTTGCGAGTAATAGGCCGACGAGGGTATGAAGATGATGATGATGATGAGGCTTGGTTGACAAGCCGGACTGCTTCACGCCTCTTAATCCAATAATTCCGTTGATTTTCAAGGGATGCTTTGATTAATGGGTGTTGATCGGCGGGAAGCCCGGCGAGAACCTTCCCATCATCTGCAATCGTTTGTGTAAGCCATTCTTCGTTGTTGACAAAATTAGGGTTCATTGCCATATTGTTTCAAATTTGTGTAATGGGGATGAAATATTAAGAATTGATTAATGAATGTTAGTAAAGGATGCTTTAACATTTATAATTTTTTTCAAAACCGTTGGTGTAACACCCCTAATTTCCGTAATATAATTCTATAATTTTATTTTCCAATATTTTATATTTTATTTTTCGGGAAAATATCCGTTTGTTGTCTTTTGGGCTCGTTGGGCTCGAAAAATGATGAAGACCCGCTCCTTCCTTGGGTCTCACGTGATTTTGGTGTAGATGGGTGAGTTTTGGGCCTAAACCTAGAATAAACCCATGACCTTCTCTATAAATATAAGGGGAAACCAAACCCTTGCTCTTCTTTTCTCATAATTCTCAAAACCCTAAACCTAAATTCTCTCCTCCTCTCTCCCTCCTTGTGCCACGCGCCCCTTCCTAGGGTTTCGTGCCGTTCTTCCTTTCTTCCTCCTTCCTTCATCATCTTTCGTGCTTAGATCGGTCCTACTTCTTGGATTTATCTATCTTCTTCGTAAGTTTTATGTTTCGCGTCGTTTTTATATATAGTTTTTATAGTTTATATATATATATATATATATATATATATATATATATTAGTATATTTATTAGATTCGTTATCTTTGGCACGTGGACGATTCAATAAAGGCGTGGAGACTGCACCTGGAGAAGACGTTTATATCGTTGAAGACGATCTCTAGGGTTTTATTTGCTTAATAAGGTAACTAGTTGTTTTCCTTTAATTGTGTTTATGCCAATTGATGTAACTAATATGATTTAATGATTATTTTGCATGATTGGTACATGTTTGATTATTTGTTATCATGATTAAATATGTTTTCGCATGTTCGTATATATTTTAATGTATTAATTATATGTCGTATGTTGGTTATGTGTTTATTATGGGTGTCATGAGCGTAATTAGGGTTTACGAATAAACCCTAGTGGCGGCATGATAAGCGGCCAAGGGTTCTCTTCAAAGTTATAGCTAAGGCTAGTATAACCTTGATGATGATTCAATTGTTATAGCTGAAGTTAGTACAACTTTGGGTAGTTACTCTAGTTATGGCTAAAGCTAATATAACATTGAAGTACGAGATAAGGTTATAGTTGGAACTAACGTACCCTGAGATTTATGGCTCAATTTTATGGTTGGAACTAGTATAAGTTTGTGTTTCGTGTCAAGGTTATAGTTGAGGTAAGTGTAACTTCAAGTCGTATATGTTGAAGTTATGGTAGAGGTTACTATAGCCTTGCATCTAGAGTTTATGTTATGGTTAAGGTTACTATAACATTGAATGGTTAATGTTAAAGTTATAGCTAAAGTTACTATAACATTGGTTGCTTATACGTGTTTCATATGTTGTATTGTGTTCAACGTGTGATGTCCTTGTGTTTGCATATATCTTTGGTTACTCTTGTTCACATGATAAGTATGATGGTCAGTTATACTATCTTATGAGTTGAGTCATGATGTTGTTCACGCATGTTAGTACAGTCAGTTATACTGTGCATTTGTTTTGTTGGCTGGTGTATAGATGACGATAGTATCAGTTTTATACTATCGGAATGAGCCAAGGCTACCCTTTGGGGATTTGTTATGGTCTATGTTCGGGATTGGTCAGAGGCAGTTCGTTAATCGCTCTGGTCCCCGTGTGTCGTTCGGTGTACAGTAATTGCACCGAGAAGGCTGGCCAGGTCTTAGGCATATAGGCAGTGGTTATACGCTATACATAGTGTGGATGCAGTTCGTTAATCGGTCCACTGTGGGTGCAGTTCGTTAATCGGCCCATACCATTGAATGGAGGCAGTTCGTTAATCGCTCCATTAGTTAGAGGCAGTTCGTTAATCGCTCTAACGGCGTTCATTCTATACATTGTGCTGGTGGTCTGGATTGGTCACATGTTTTTGGGGTAATGTTGGTTCATACGTGGTCACGATATGGTTTACATTGGCACGTGTCGTCACATGTTTTCCTTTGGAGTCGTCCTCATATCATAAGATTGTCCTAGTATGTTATCGTTTAATGGCATGTTATGTCGGATTTTCATGAGTATAGATGGTCTCACATGTTTACTAATTTTGCATTTCAATTGTTAATGATTGTTTGTTATATTCAATTGTTGTAAACATGACTGGGAGAGCATCTAGTTACTCCCGACTGATTGTCGACCCCCATTCTCAGGTTGTTCAGATGTTTGCTGTTTGGATGATGCTTACTTGGGGAATGTGTGAAGCGAGCTTAATAATAAGATAGGAGTTTGCTTTTATGTTCTAAGAACGTTTGAATAATGTATTAGTTTGGTTTTGGATTTAGTAGCGAACCGGATTGGTCAGGTGTTTCCGCCATTTTAACCCTTTTATCAGCATCGTACTCTGATATTCACTTTATATAAGTTTTTCCTTTGTTTTATAATCCGGGTTGTTACAGTTGGTATCAGAGCGAACACGCTACCAACTCTCGCTTAGTTGATGACTAAAATAAATGACTTAGTTAATGAGTGAGAGTAAATGGGGTTGAAACCAATAGGATTGGCTGGTTTTCTTGTGTTTGTAAAGTGTATGAGTAGTTGTTTGGAGTGGTACTTAGGTTCTACCACTTATAATGAGATTTCGTTCTTGCAGATGGTGCGCAACGGAAATGGTGAATCTGATGCAGAGCGCATCAGGAGACTTGAGGCCGCTTTGGCATCTATGGCCGAAGGTTTCACCAATCACCTCAACAACAACAACAACAACCATCCGCAACCGACAGTTTTTGATCGCTTTGCTCGTCACCGTCCTCCTACTTATGATGGTGCGAATGATCCTACTGCTTTGGAGGCATGGATTCGAGAGATCGAGAAGTTGTTCCTCGCTGCTGGATGTCCTGAGGATCAGATGGTGGATATCGCCACCTATTATCTGAAGGACGAGGCCGACAACTGGTGGGCTCTCGCTAGAGCTGGTCTGGAAGTTCAACCAGGATATGGTTGGGCTGTCTTCTCTGAAGCGCTGAAGAAAAGGTTTTATCCTGAAGAGATGCGCTGGCAGAAGGAGCAGGAGTTCCTTCGTCTACAGCAAGGTTCCATGACCGTTGAGGAGTACACCAACAAGTTCGTGAAGTTGTCACGTTTCGTTACTTCTGTTGTTATGGACGAGGTTTCGAGGACTCGTCGCTATGAGAAGAATCTAGCTCCTAAAGTCCGGACTGCCATGTCTGGTATTCCTTCAACTTCTTTCCAGCAGGCTTACGATCGTGCTCTTAGTATCTATGATTCAGTTCTTGCTACTGAGGCTGAGGAAAGTGCAAAGATTAAGTTCGTGAAGAGGCCTTACGTTGCTCCAAGTGCTTCCCAGAAGAAGCAGAAGTTCCAGGCTCGTCCGTATGCTCCCCGTGATCAGGATCAGTCCCGAAAGAACATCTGGTGTTTTTGTTGCGGGAAGGCGTACGACCCGGGTACCACCCGAGTACCACTTGTGTTACTGGTGCTCCGCTTACATGTTATACCTGCAAGGCTCCGGGACACAAGTCTGTTGATTGTCCTCAGAAAGCAAAGACGAAAGCGCCAAAGGTTGATACTCCGAAGACTGGACGAGTGTTCGTGATGAGTCGTGCTGAAGCAGATGCTAACCCAGATGTGGTTACGGGTACCTTTCTCGTTCATTCTTTATCTGCTTTTGTTCTTTTTGATACGGGTGCATCGATGTCTTTCGTATCCGAATCCTTTTTCGTCCGTGTCGGACTCTCTTTGTCTTCATCCATTCATACCTCTATATCCCTTCCTACGGGAGAGATTGTTTCTTGCTCCGTTCTTTTCAAGGACGTACCTGTCAGTATTGCAGGGGCGATCCTTCCTGCCGATCTCGTCCAATTCAAACTCGGAGAGCTTGATGTGATTTTGGGTATGGATTGGTTATCTCGCTATGACGCTAGGTTCCTATGTCGTGATCAGAAGATCGTGCTTAAGAGTTCCATAGGTTCGAGAGTTTCTTATCAGGGTGTTAGGGTTACACCTACGGTCAAGTGGGTTTCTGCTTTGAAGATGGTTAACATGGGTAGAAAGGGTCATCAGATCTATCTGTGCAGTGTTCATGGTGTTTCAGTTGAGCCTAGGCTAGAGGATATCCCTGTGGTTATGGAGTTTCCCGATGTCTTTCCTGAGGATCTACCTGGTATTCCTCCTGAGCGAGACGTGGAGTTCTCGATTGAGTTGTTGCCTGGAACTGGTCCTATTTCGAAAGCTCCTTATCGTATGGCACCAGCTGAGTTACAGGAATTCAAGAAGCAACTTGAGGAGATGATCGATAAGGGTTTTATCCGACCGAGTGCTTCGTCGTGGGGTGCTCCTGTTTTGTTCGTCAAGAAGAAAGATGGTAGTATGCGGTTGTGCATTGACTATCGTGAGCTGAACAAGGTTACTATCAAGAATAAGTATCCTTTGTCGAGAATCGAGCATTTGTTTGATCAGCTCCGTGGTGCGAGTGTGTTCTCGAAGATCGATCTGAGATCTGGTTACCATCAGATTCCAGTTAAGAATGAGGATATTCCTAAGACTGCCTTTCATTCGAGGTATGGCCACTATGAGTTCGTGGTGATGCCGTTTGGTTTGACGAATGCATCTGCCGTTTTCATGGATCAGATGAACCGCACTTTCAACGAGTATTTGGATAAGTGTGTCGTGGTGTTCATAGACGACATACTGATTTACTCGAGAGATGAGGCTGAACACGAGAATCACCTTCGTGTTATCTTGGAGATTCTACGTAAACAGAAGTGGTATGCTAAGTTCTCGAAGTGCGAGTTTTGGTTAAAGGAAGTTACCTTCTTGGGTCATGTGATATCTGGCGATGGAGTTATGGTTGATCCGTCGAAGATCCAAGCTGTGGACAATTGGGAAAGTCCAAAGAATGTGAACGAGGTTCGGAGTTTCCTTGGACTAGCTGGGTATTATCGTCGGTTTGTACATGATTTCTCTAAGATTGCAAGACCGATGACTGAGTTAATTAAGAAGGAATCCAAGTTCATTTAGACAGAAGCTTGTGAAGCTGCCTTCCAGGAGTTGAAGAAGAGGTTGACTACCGCTCCTGTGTTGACTCTACCAGAAGAGGGTGTTGAGTTCGATGTTTTCTGCGATGCGTCAAAGTTTGGGTTGGGTTGTGTCTTGATGCAGAAGGGTAAAGTGGTGGCTTATGCTTCCCGTCAGCTGAAAGTTCACGAGATGAACTATCCGACTCATGATCTTGAGTTAGCAGCAGTGGTGTTTGCACTTAAGCTGTGGCGACACTACTTGTATGAAGTCTCTTGCAACTTTTATACGGATCATAAGAGCTTGAAGTATATCTTTACTCAGAGAGATCTTAACATGAGGCAGAGACGTTGGTTAGAGCTGCTTAACGACTACAAGATTGAGCTGCAGTATCATGAGGGTAAGGCAAACGTGGTTGTTGATGCCTTGAGTCGCAAGGTGTGTCATGCTATGAGACCGGTGTTGGTGTTACCTGACGACTTGAGTCGAGAGTTCCAGAAGATGAGCCTTGAGGTAGTTCTTCCTGGTACTTTGGATTTGAGTGCAATGGTTGCTGAACCCGAGATCCTTCATGAGATCCGAGTTAAGCAAAGAGAGGATGAATACTTAGAAGGAGTTCGAGTCGCTATAAGCGAAGGACGTGCCAAAGACTTCAACGTTGGACCTGATGATGGTCTACGATTCCATGGTCGTTGGTGTGTGCCTAGCTGTGAGGTCTTAAAATGTAAGATTCTCAAAGAGGCTCATAGTACTCCCTATTCGGTTCATCCCGGTGGTGATAAGATGTATAAGGATCTGAAGCTAAAGTTTTGGTGGCCGGGTATGAAGAAAGAGATCGCCGAGTTTGTGAGTCGTTGATTGGTTTGTCAGAAGGTCAAGTTCGAACATCAGAGACCTGGTGGTCTACTGCAACCTTTGGAGATTCCCACATGGAAATGGGATTCGATTTCGATGGACTTCGTTATGGGTTTGCCGAGGTCGCCGTGAGGAATGAATGCGATTTGGGTCGTGGTTGATCGTTTGACTAAGGTCGCGCATTTCATTCCAATGAAGGAGACTTGGAGTCTCGAGGAACTAGCGAACGCTTATCAACGAGAGATCATTCGTCTTCATGGGGTTCCTAAGGATATCATCTCTGACCGTGATCCGAGGTTTTGTTCTCAGTTTTGGAAAAAGCTTCAGTTGGCTTTGGGCAGTGAGCTTAAGATGAGTACGGCTTTTCATGCTGCAACTGATGGTCAGACTGAGCGTACGATTCAGACGCTTGAGGATATGTTGCGAGCTTGTGCTTTGGAGTTTCAAGTTAGTTGGGAGAAGAGTTTACCGCTAGTGGAGTTCTCCTACAACAACAGTTACCAAGCTAGTATTCAGATGGCTCCGTTTGAGGCACTTTATGGAAGGAAGTGTCGTAGTCCTTTGTGTTGGGACGATTCTAGTGAGGCAGTCATTCTTGGCTCAGAGTTGGTTCAAGAATCAATTGAGCAAGTGAGGTTGATCCGCGAGAAGCTTAAGGCAGCCCAGGATCGATAGAAGACGTATGCAGATTTGCGGCGTAGGCCGATTGAGTTTGAGGTTGGCGATAAGGTTTTTCATAAAGTTTCTCCGATGAAAGGTGTTAAGAGATTTGGGCTTAAGGGCAAGCTTAGTCCTAAGTACATTGGACCGTATGAGGTGCTCGAGAGAGTTGGCGAGGTAGCCTATAGGTTGGTTTTACCTCCGAATCTGTCGAAGGTTCACGACGTGTTCCATGTGTCGCAGTTGCGTCATTATCGCAGTGATCCTTCTCATGTTCTACAGGCTGATGTTATCGAGGTTGAGCCTAACCTGACTTATGAGGAACGTCCTGTTCGCATTTTGGAACGTCAGGAGAAGAGGTTAAGGAATAACGTTGTACCTTTTGTTCGGGTTCTGTGGAGGGGTCAGAAGTTTGAGCAAGAGACTTGGGAAACCGAAGCGTCTATGCGAGAGAAGCATCCACATCTTTTCGAGTGAGGTAGTTCTCTTATCAAGTCGAGGACGAAACTTCTTATTAGGGGGTTGGATTGTAATACCCCTAATTTCCGTAATATATTTCTATAATTTTATTTTCCCATATTTTATATTTTATTTTTCGGGAAAATATCCGTTTGTTGTCTTTTGGGCTCGAAAAACGATGAAGACCCGCTCCTTCCTTGGGTCTCACGTGATTTTGGTGTAGATGGGTGAGTTTTGGGCCTAAACCTAGAACAAACCCATGCGCTTCTCTATAAATATAAGGGGAAACCAAACCCTTGCTCTTGTTTTCTCATAATTCTCAAAACCCTAAACCTAAATTCTCTCCTCCTCTCTTCCTCCTTGTGCCGCGTGCCCCTTCCTAGGGTTTCGTGCCGTTCTTCCTTTCTTCCTCCTTCCTTCATCATCTTTCGTGCTTAGATCGGTCATACTTCTTGGATTTATCTATCTTCTTCGTAAGTTTTATATTTCGCGTAGTTTTTATATATAGTTTTTATAGTTTATATATATATATATATATATATATATATATATATATATATATATATATATATATATATTAGTATATTTATTAGATTCGTTATCTTTGACACGTGGATGATTCAATAAAGGCGTGGAGACTGCACCTGGAGAAGACGTTTATATCGTTGAAGACGATCTCTAGGGTTTTATATGCTTAATAAGGTAACTAGTTGTTTTCCTTTAATTGTGTTTATGCCAATTGATGTAACTAATATGATTTAATGATTGTTTTGCATGATTGGTACATGTTTGATTATTTGTTATCATGATTAAATATATTTTCGCATGTTCGTATATATTTTAATGTATTAATTATATACTAGTATAGATCCCGCGCAAATGCGCGGTTTTTTAGATAGGGATATTAGAGAATGTAACAATTATACTATTGGTATTTAATATTTTGTTTTATACAAAATGTGTCAAGTCATTCTCTCATATATATAATATTACATAACAAAATTTTTGAAATTTACAGTTTATAAAATTATAGTGAATTTATCTTCTTTAATTAAAATATTATAATTTATATTTTCAAAGAAAATATTATTATTTGATTAAAAGGTTATTTGATGAAATGATAATAATTTAAAGAAAGAAGTATTTTTGTTTTCTTATTTAGCTTGATACCTTTTGGGAGGAAAACTTTGGAGAATTTTATTCTCTTAGTATATAGGAGAATTCATTCCAAATTTTATACCTTCAAATTTTTATATTTCACCTAATTGTATTTTAATATGAGAATATAAAAACGTAGTATGTCATGAATTTTTTTTAACATAAAGTTAATGATTTTATTTTATAACTTTGCTTAAATTATCTTAATGAGTTTTTTTCCACGTAGCTAATAATATTATTTTATTGTTTTATATAGTTTAAGTATGCATTAAGTCATTTTCGAAGAAAAATTAATGATTTTGTATTTTATAATTTTCTATTCCTTTTATTTTATTTTGATTAAAACATTATATAATTATAATTTAGAATTTAATAAAAAAAGTCATGCTTTAAGAGAAAGATTATAGCTTAATGGGAAAATTTTATTTCTTTCCTTATATAAGTAGGTGGAGTTTGGAGGGAAAACTTTTGAGAATTTTTATTCTCTTAGTAGTAGGGGGATTTTTGTGATGAAGCTAATTATATCAGTTTAATATTTTGTTTTATACAAAATGTGTCAAGTCATTCTCTCATATATATAATAATACATAACAAAAATTTTGAAATTTACAGTTTAAAATTATAGTGAATTTATCTTCTTTAATTAAAATATTATAATTTATAGTAATAAGCTAGCTCACTTAGTAGCTCATGCTACGCCATGGACCATAGGTATAAGATTTTGGATGGATAGTTTGCCGCAACCATTTGTGAATGCTGCAGATCAGGATTTGATTAATATATGATAAACCGCTTTGGTTTATTTCAAAAAAAAAATATTATAATTTATGTTTTCAAAGAAAATATTATTATTTGATTAAAAGGTTATATTTTGATGAAATGATAATAATTTAAAGAAAGAAGTATTTTTATTTTCTTATTTAGCTTGATACCTTTTGGGAGGAAAACTTTGGAGAATTTTATTCTCTTAGTATATAGGAGGATTCATTCCAAATTTTATACCTTCAAATTTTTATTTTTCACCTAATTGTATTTTAATATGAGAAAAAAAACGTAGTATGTCATGAATTTTTTTTAACATAAAGTTAATGATTTTATTTTATAACTTTGCTTAAATTATCTTAATGAGTTTTTTTCACGTAGCTAATAATATTATTTTATTGTTTTATATAGTTTAAGTATGCATTAAGTCATTTTCGAAGAAAAATTAATGATTTTGTATTTTATAATTTTATATTCCTTTTATTTTATTTTGATTAAAACATTATATAATAATAATTTAGAATTTAATAAAAAAAATCATGCTTTAAGAAAAAGATTATAGCTTAATGGGAAAATTTTATTTCTTTCCTTATATAAGTAGGTGGAGTTTGGAGGGAAAACATTTGAGAATTTTTATTCTCTTAGTAGTAGGGGGGATCGTATGTTGGTTATGTGTTTATTATGGGTGTCATGAGCGTAATAAGGGTTTACGAATAAACCCTAGTGGCGGCATGATAAGCGGCCAAGGGTGCTCTTCAAAGTTATAGCTAAGGCTAGTATAACCTTGATGATGATTCAAGTGTTATAGCTGAAGTTAGTACAACTTTGGGTAGTTACTCTAGTTATGGCTGAAGCTACTATAACATTGAAGTACGAGATAAGGTTATAGTTGGAACTAACGTACCCTGAGATTTATGGCTCAAGGTTATGGTTGGAACTAGTATAACTTTGTGTTTCGTGTCAAGGTTATAGTTGAGGTAAGTGTAACTTCAAGTCGTATATGTTGAAGTTATGGTAGAGGTTACTATAACCTCGCATCTAGAGTTTATGTTATGGTTAAGGTTACTATAACATTGAATGGTTAATGTTAAAGTTATAGCTAAAGTTACTATAACATTGGTTGCTTATACTTGTTTCATATGTTGTATTGTGTTCAACGTGTGATGTCCTTGTGTTTGCATATATCTTTGGTTACTCTTGTTCACATGATAAGTATGATGGTCAGTTATTCTATCTTATTAGTTGAGTCGTGATGTTGTTCACGCATGTTAGTACAGTCAGTTATACTGTGCATTTGTTTTGTTGGTTGGTGTATAGATGATGATAGTATCAGTTTTATACTATCGGAATGAGCCAAGACTACCCTTCGGGGATTTGTTATGGTCTATGTTCGTGATTGGTCAGAGGTAGTTCGTTAATCGCTCTGGTCCCCGTGTGTCGTTCGGTGTACAGTTATTGCACCGAGAGGTCTGGCCAGTTCTTGGGCATATAGGCAGTGGTTATACGCTATACATAGTGTGGATGCAGTTCGTTAATCGGTCCACTGTGGGTGCAGTTCGTTAATCGGCATATACCATTGAATGAAGGCAGTTCGTTAATCACTCTAACGGCGTTCATTCTATACATTGTGCTGGTGGTCTGGATTGGTCACATGTTTTTGGGGTTATGTTGGTTCATACGTTGTCACGATATGGTTTACGTTGGCACGTGTCGTCACATGTTTTCCTTTGGAGTCGTCATCATATCATAAGATTGTCCTAGTATGTTATCGTTTAATGGCATGTTATGTCGAATTTTCATGAGTATAGATGGTCTCACATGTTTACTAATTTTGCATTTCAATTGTTAATGATTGTTGTTTATATTCAATTGTTGTAAACATGACTGGGTGAGCATCTAGTTACTCCCGACTGATTGTCGACCCCCATTCTCAGGTTGTTCAGATGTTTGCTGTTTGGATGATGCTTGCTTGGGGAATGTGTGAAGCGAGCTTAATAATAAGATAGGAGTTTGCTTTTATGTTCTAAGAACCTTTGAATAATGTATTAGTTTGGTTTTGGATTTAGTAGCGAACCGGATTGGTCAGGTGTTTCCGCCACTTTGACCCTTTTATCAGTATCGTACTCTGATATTCACTTTATATAAGTTTTTCCTTTGCTTTATAATCCGGGTTGTTACAGTTGGTAATTAATTTAATGTAAAAGTTGACTTATTAACAAATATTTTAAACCTACGTAACTTGCAATAAATAATTAGAAAATAAAATACACTACCACATATATATTCAAGAAAAACACATACATAACAAGAAATTAAAAGACGCGCGGTTTTAACAACATTAATTAGAATAATTATAATAATTAATCAACATAATCATCTTGTAATTCCCCTGTGATTGAGATAAATATTGGGAATTCAATATGTGGATTATGAGGAGGCACTTGTTCCGCCTCTCATGGACGAGGCACAGTGCCAATAAAGTGCCGATATGTTCTTAATAGATTAATGTCATAATTGGTTACAATCCTTAAATATTGCGCTTGTAACACATCATCCGTATAATAATTTTTCTTCCCAGCATCATGATCCTCGTATCTTGCCTGGATTTTTCTCGCTTGACGAAAAGATTTCACCTTCTTCCCAAAACCTTCAAACTCGATCATTGCGTAACCAAGAAAACCATGAACTTTAGTCCATGCTGGGTGGACCTTTTTAAGGTTCGTATAACCACCTTGACGAAGCATATCTGTCATTCAAGTAAAACTTCTCGAAAAAGCCTTACGATTGTCATCATATTTGATTGGAAGGTCATGTATAATTCAAGTAATAGGATGGAAATAATGGGTATTTGATTGTGATTCGGCGGGTGTAGAAGATGACGACGACATGGTGATCGAAGTATAATATTTTTAATTAAATTAAAGGCTATTATTAATTGGACTTTGAATTGGTGAATTTGGTTAATTGATCACATTATAAGTGATATTTATAGGAAAATATGTATGCATGTGTGAATATAATAATGGACGGATAGTAATAATGGTCAAACAAAACAATGCATGCAACGGTTCATTATTTATCATACATGCATAGGTTGAATATTAAACATTGGAAAAAGTATATAACGATTATTTTTAACCCGTAAATAATAAATGACAACGGGTACATAGGAACCGTTCTTTCATAATAGAAAATGAAAACGGTTACAAGAAACCTGTAGCTATAACATAACAATGGGTACCAAAAACCGTTGCTGGTGTTAATTTAGTAAGGTTTTCGAAACGCCGTTTTCTTAAACTGGTAACGGTTGTCTAACAACCGTTGATAAGGGTGATTATACAACAAGTTTTTGGAAACCGTTAAACGTTTTTGATAATGGTTTGTTAAACAACCGTTGTCAAATTATAATAAGAACGGTTTTCGACGGTAACCGTTATTCTTATTAGCGCGGTCTAGGTTTCCGCCAATATTTTGAAAACGGTAATCTAAGTGTCGTTATTAAATGCATTAAACCGTTGTGATACGGTCCTTATTGATCGTCAGATTTGGCGTAGTGTTGGTATAGTTTAGTGATGTGACCATAATTAGAGCATATTTAGTCCCCGAATTAGCCTTGTTCCCATGCTTTTTAGTGCATATTTGGGTCATTTATTGTCTTTAGTTCTTTGTTTTGCATATTCTTTGAGGTTTTGATCCCTTGGTAGGAAAGGAGTGCAAACCTTGCATTTTCATGGCAAAATGAGGCTAAATTGATTGAATTCAATGACCAAGCATCAAGGAGAGACAAGATTAGAAGGCCTTTGTACATACTATAGTAAATGGGCAATGATGTGAAAAGATCCTTGCATCCCCGAGGAAATCCTCAAGGACTTTATGAAGAAAAAGGAAGAAAAGAAGAGGGAACAAGACTGCCTGACAATCCGTGCGGATTGCCTTGAATCCGCCCGTCCACCACGCCACAATCCGAGCGGCTTCTCCAGAAGACGCCCGGGCAAAAGCTCCCAAAAACGCCCGTCTTCCTCCACAAGACGCCCGGGCAGAAGCTGCCAAATCCGCCCGTCCCGTGCTAAAGACGCCCGGATTCCCAGACAGTCCCATTTCGTCTTCTTCAAGCTTCAAGGAAGGATGCACATCTTTTTCTAGAGACCGGAGTCTCCCTAGAGACCGGAGTCTCCCAAAAGAGACCGTCGTTTCCTCAACAAGGGACTTAATCGTCATTTAAGCCCTTAGTTAACCCTAATTCATGTACCTAATCCCCACTATAAATACCCCATTAGTCTAATTTGAAGAGCATGTTCTTCTTAGCAATCTTTAGTGTAGTTAATATCAATCAAATCTCTCTTTAATCTTGTAATCAACATTTAATCAAGTTTTAATACAAGTTTTATTTCCTTAATCTCTCTCTTGTTCATCCTTTATTTTAGGTAATTGAAGATTATTTGGGTTATTATTGGGAGATTGACAACCTCTCAATCAAGCATCAAGTACTTCTTTTATTCTTTGCTTTATTATTGGAATCATTAGTAGGTATAATCCTCTTAATCCCTTTTTAATTATTGTTAATCACTTTCATTTATTCATCATGTTTCACTTTGTTGGTATGATTGACAACCTTGCTAGTATGTTCAACATGATAATGAGTGAGTAGTTTCCTTAGCTAGGGTTAATGGGTAATTAGGGGAAACCAACATGGGGAATGATTCATGCTTAAATTAATATGCTTTCATAGTTTATTTGCTTGCTTGTTGTGATCTCAACTTATGCACATGTTATGTTTGATGAAATGTGAGCCTATGAATCCTTGCATTTTTTACCCATCACCTATCTTTTCAATGAGACTTGTAAGACATAAACCAACTCGAGTCTCATTAGACCATGCATATTGTTGAGTAGGGAAGATTAAGTCGACTTGTAGGTGTTGTACAATCTAATCGATTCGGCTCCGGGACCCAAACTTTCCTAGGATTGTAAGATATAAACCAACTCGATCCATCACAATAATAATTGCTTGCTTATAACTTGAGAATATGTTTGTATGATCAATTCCCATGAATCCCCTATGGCCCCATGACACCCTAGTGCCTTTTATAAATTTTTTACATCCCTTTTAATTCATCTTGCTTGTTTACTTTCATTGCTATTTAGTTTAGTGATCTTCTACTTCAAACCCCAATTGTGACACCCTTAAGACACCGCTAGTTGCAATAGAAATCTTATCTCAATTCCTGTCCCTTGGGATCCGACCTTTACTTGCCTCTTTACTAATTGTAGAGTTGTTTGTGAAGTTATAAATTGTGTTTTGGTCTAGGTGCTCCTAACGACAAGTACTGAAAAACTAAAAACCCCACGAGGGAATCACACCGACCAAAAATGGCGCCGTTGCCGGGGACGGTGTTAACTTGATTTAGATTTTCTTACATTGTTATTAGTTGTGTCTTTCTTTGCCTTGGGGAAGTAAAACTCTTCAAGGTTTGTTCTAATTGTTTTCGAGTTGTTTGATATTTTGCATGTCTAGAAGGTCACAAGGTGACTTGTTACCCTTTGATCACGAAATTGAAAGGACTTTGACAACCAATAGAAGACTTGCTAGGAGAACTTTGAGAGGTATTGGTAAGGTTGTAGATATTCAACCAAATACTATTGAGTTCATCAACCCTTTTGCAAGAGAAGGTGAGAAGAACCCAATACAAAATCCAACACAAAATCAACCCACAATGCCTAAGTTTTCATCACATTCCGTACCCACCGAGGAGAACCTACCCAATGGTACTCCCACACCACAACATCTAACCGGAAATTTTATTGCCAAGTCCGCATTTATCCAATTAGTCGAAAGAAGCCAATTTGGGGGGATGCCAAGTGAAGGCCCTCACTCTCATATGGAGACTTTTTGTGACTATTGTGATGCGATTTCTCAAACCGGTGTAGCTCAAGACCAAATTCGATGGGTCTTATTTCCTTTTTCTCTAATTGGCACCGCGAAACAATGGTTAAAAGGCCTTGATAAGGCTACTCTCGGAATTGATTCTTGGAAGAAGTTGGCTCTAGCTTTCTACAAAAAGTTCTATCCACCGGAAAAGACTAACATGCTGAGAGCTCAAATTACGGGCTTTAAGCAAAGGGATGAAGAATCTTTGTATGAAGTTTGGGAGCGATTCAAGGGAATTTGTCGCTCATGTCCTCACCATGGACTTAGCGAGTGGTTCTTGGTACAACAATTTTGGAACGGTCTTTATGAAGAATCAAGGAACATTCTCAACATGGGATCAAATGGAATGTTCACCGAAGTTGATGACAATCAAACTTGGAACAAAATTGAGGAAATGGCAGTCCATAACTCACAATATAGTAGACCTCGCAAGGCTACTAGAGGAGGAAAGCATGAAGTGGACTCCGTTACTCAATTGGGTGCTCAACTTAGTGCTCACATTGATACCATCAATTTGAAGTTTAAAAAAGCTATGGCTAGACTTGAAGAAGCCTCAAAATCACCAAAGCATCATGTTAATGCCATGACCGCATCTTCATCAATCCCAAGTGGGATATGTAAGAATTGTGGAACTTTGGGACATGACCAAAGTGAATGTAGGGGAACAAATGAACAAGTGAATGCTTTCCAAGCATACAAGAGTGGTACCCCTTATTCAAACTATTACAATGAAAACACCAAATTCCATCCAAATCTCTCATACAAAAGCCAAAATGTTCAAAACCCTCAACCAACATACACCCCACCTCCCATGAGAAACCAAAATCAAAGACCCTTTTACAACCAAAACCAAGGTTACTAAAATCAAACTCCATACAATCAACAAAATGACCAAGGTTTTGATGTTCAAAAAGCGGTCCTCCAAATGCAAAAGAATCAACAAGAGTTTTTCACTCAAATGCAAAAAGATAGTCAAGCAAAGGAAATCACCATCAACAACATCCTAGCTCACACCAAAATGTTGGAAACCCAATTGACTCAACTAGCATCTTCAAGCTCACAAAGACAAAAGGGGCAATTACCACCTCAAAGTAATCCCCCAAGACATGAAGCGGTTAGTGCCATTCACTTGAGGAGTGGTACAAGGTATGAAGCACCGAAGAAGCAAGTTGAGGATGAAGTTGTGGAAGCTAGTGACAAAGAAGAAATTGTGCAAAACTCCAAGGATGGAGAACCACCAAAAGAAGAAATTTCAAAGAAAAATGAAGACAAGGTCAAGGAGAAGGAGCCCATTGTGATTAGACTTCCTTTTCCAAGTCTTCAAGCCAAGCCCAAATTCGATGACCAACTTGGAAAATTTATGGAAATTGTGAAGAATTTGGAAGTCTGAATTCCTTTCACGGAATTAATCAATCACGTGCCAGCCTATGCAAAATACATGAAAGACATCCTCACAAAGAAAAAGTCGATCCGGAAGCTTGAGACTATTGCCTTCACTAAGGTGAGTAGTGCAATACTTCAAGGGAGTTCACTTCCAAAACTCAAAGATCCGGGAAGCTTCTCAATACCGTGTACCATTGGCGACACCACGATCAACAAAGCCTTATGTGACCTAGGGGCGAGTGTGAGTGTTATGCCGTACTCGGTGAGTAAAAGGTTGGGGATGGGAGAGCTGAAATGCACCAATATCACACTCCAAATGGCCGATAGATCGACGAAGACACCATTAGGGATATGGGAAGATGTTCCCGTAAGAGTTGGGAAATTTTTCATCCCGGTGGACTTTGTCATTGTTGACATGGAAGAAGACTCCAATATTCCAATCATTCTATGAAGACCTTTCTTACACACCGCGGGTGCGGTGATTGATGTGAAGCATGGAGAGCTCACTCTAGAAGTGGGAGATGAGAGCATAACTTTCAATCTTGACAAGACCATGAGAGCTCCCCGTTTGCATGAACCATGTTTTATGATTGATCATTATAGCCGGAAGGATGATAGGAAGAAGTCGGAATTCTAATGGAAGAAGAAAATTGAAGATGCTCCATTCAAAGAGCAAGTGAATTGTAACAAAGAGAGCTTGAAAAGCTCACCAAAGTCAAGCAATGAAGAGGATGGCCTCATTGGCCAAGACAAGAAAGTGGGAGAGTTGTCTCCATCAACTCAAGAGATCTTTAGTGATCAAGTAGATGAAGTTTGTGGTCTTTGGGACGAAGAGTTTGAAGGGATTTTTAATCCCTATATTGGTAATGCTATCGATAAAGACCGACATGAAGCACAACAAGGGCAAAGGTCTATTGAAGATCTTTATCATGATAATGAATAAGCTTTTGACTACTTTTTCAAGGTGTTAAGCAACATCAACAACACCTTGGACATGCCCCCATGACATCTCACTAAGGATGAGAGTTTGGTGGTGTCCTCCCTAAACCACCATTTATAAATATTTCTAACTCCCTAACTCGCATTTTAATTCTTACATTGCATTTTTTGTCATTTTTGGATTTTTATGCCTTGATCAAGATAATTATCAATTTTGAGAGAAGTGAGGGAGGGACTAATGATTTTAATTGATGTGTAGTGCTTTAGCTTAGTGTGGGGATAGCAATTGCCTAGGCTATTCATGCCTTAGTAGTGCCCTTACAATGAAGAACACGGGATTTGAAGAATGAAAAATGACAAGGGATATGCAAGTGCACGGATGGAACTGAATCTGGGTAAAACAGGGAGAACCCGAGCGTCTTCATGAGAATCCGCCCGTCTTCAGGCAATCCGGGCGTCTTTGTCAGAATCCGCCCGTCCATCTGAGCTGAAAATTTGAAATTTTGGGACTGTTGAAGAATCCGAGCGTCCTGGTAGAGAAGACGCTCGTCTTCAGAAATCCGCGCGTCTTGGAAGGAAAGACGCCCGTCTTTTTGCCTGTGAAAAACAAGAAATCTCACTGTCTGAGAATCCGCCCGTCTTCAGCAGAAGACGCCCGTCCCGCAGTCGATAAATCCGAGCGTCTTTGCTGAAAGACGCCCGTCTTTAGGCGAGAATCCTGAATAAAAAAAGAGGCAGAATCCGAGCGTCCCGAAGGAAAGACGGCCGTTTTCCCCTGCAATTCAAAAATTTTCGGGTATTTTAAATACCCCATCCCACATTCATTTCTTCATTCCTTCATTCAAAACACTACCCATAAACCCCAAAACTCAAAACCCTCATCCTCTCCATCACCAAAACAAGATTTCCTCAACCAAATTCAACAAAATCAAATCCAAACTTCCTTTTAACAACAATTAATCACTCCTCTTCCAACAAAAATCAAACCAAGCACCAAAATCTTCAACCTTTGAGTCGATTTTTGAAATTATAAAGGCAAAGCCTTTCATCTTAAAATCGATTTGGTATACTTGGAAATTGAAGATTTTCACTCTTTTCTTGGTATTTTCATCAATGGCAAGAACAAAAGGATCAACAAAGGCACTTAAGGCAAAGGCACTCTCAACAAGACAAAAGTGTCTTCAAGCAAAGAAAGCCTCATTGGCTATGGTGGTAGCTAGTTCAAACTTGGAAGTTCAACAACAACAACCTCCCTTGGAAGCAACAACATCAACAACTCCGGAAATTGCTCAATTATCAAACTATCCGGAGGTAATTCTCATTTCTAACTCCCATAGGGATACATTTTCCAAGTATGCTAGAAAATCCTTTCTATCCACCAAGTTCATATGTGAAGATGCCTTGAACAAATTGGGTGTGCTTGAACAAACGAAAGCCTTCTTTGAAGCCATGGGGTTGGGAAAATTGTTTGCTACAAGAGAATTGACATACCCCTCCCTTACCTTAGAATTCTTGAGTTCTTTGAAAGTTACTAAGGTAGAGACTAGAGAAAACATCGAGTTCCGCCTTGCCAATGTGAGTAGGCGCATCACCTTTGATGAATTGGGTAAAGCATTGGGTCTTAGTGATTCACCTAGTTATTACAAGAATCCCGACAAGTATGACCCCGCTCCTCTTTGGGAGGCGATTTCCGGGAGGAAATTTGAGAACTATCATGCTAGTCGCGCTCTATTAGTCCACCATCCGGGCATTAGAGTGTAGCACAAGGTCATCAGGAATACTATCAGTGCAAGAAAAGACACTAACCACTTTACCAAGCTCGATTGTGTTCTACTTGAGTCGGCCTTAAATATTGGAAGGGAATTCACCAAGCCTTAAAATTCTCTAAGGCTTTTTGTGGAAAGATGGCTGAATGTTGATTGTGGAAAGCAAGGCACCACTGTTATTGTAAATGGAGGTCTAGTCACTCTTTTGGATAAGTACTTTGATCCGAATTTTAACAAGGATAGCAAGTATGTGGCGAAAAAGGGGCGTCATCTTATTGACATGGATGCCATGATTAACAAGTACAAGTGGGTCACTCATAACCCTCTTGACACCAAGTATGGGTGGCTCACCAATGAGGCTAGATCTTTTACTTTGCCTTCCAAGATATGCCGTTTGAGTGTCCATCGGACCAACTACCTTCTTCCCCTCTCAAAAGAAGCCGAATACATCATCCGTCAACAAAGGGGTGAAATTGAAATGCCCTCCTCCTCCATCGTCACACCACCCTATCCATTCAAGTATCAAGAGTTCAAACCCGAAGGTGTTAAAGCAAGCAATGCCTACATGACTCTACTTATGCATGAGATTCACAAACAAGCTTTTAAGGATCGGGAAGATGCATACTTAGCCCAATATCCACCCCTCCTTCATTTAGCTAGGCAAGGACTACTTGATCCTTCATATCCTTTGCCTAGTTGGGCGGATAGGGAAGTCTTCTTTCCGAGTGCATCTAGGGGTGAGATTCCGGGTGACGATGAGGTTGTCGGTGATGAGGTTGTTGATGATAGCATTGAGGAAGAGGGTAATGAAGAAGAAGAAGAGGATGATAAAGGAAGTGAGCAAGGAAGTGAAGAGGGAAGTGGTGATGAGTCCACTTCTATTGAGGAAGATGATGACAATGATGATATGGTGGAAGACTAGCAAGCTTTGGAGGCTCCTACCCTCTTGAGGCTTGTCTACTTCTTTATTTCTTTTATTTACTTTATCTTGATCATGGTTGGAGAGTCCTAGCAACATAGAGGACTAGCACCTCGGCCCCATTGAGGTGTTCTTATTTCATTGTTCCCACTTTTGAAAATCCAAAATGACAAATTTAGTTTCATGCATTGCATCTTGTGTGCATGAACTACCCCCACCTTTAGGACATTAGAAATAATGTCTATCTCAGTTTGGGGAAGTACATGCATACGCAACGGGAGGTAATCTAAATTACGCTCTCCGTCATAAACAAAAACCAATGCATCATGTAGTATAGATTAGTATAGCTTGCATTTAGTGTAGAATTCATGCATCATGCTTGCATGATTTCCCATCATTTTGGCCATTGAGGACAATGCCCATATTAGTGTGGGGATGGGGAATTCTAACTTAGCTTTTATTCAAAAACCCAAAAAATCAAAAAATTTCGAAAAACCATAAAAATTTGAAAAATTTGAAAATCCAAAAACAAGTTCAGTTCCTTTGTAGTATAGCCATGTATATATTGTTGTATATATTGTGTTTGTTCATCCTTGTTCACATTGATCGACTACGCCACATCCGAGACATGAGGATCATGAAGACCGCATGGTATGATCTTTCCAATCTCCTTTTTCCCCTTTATGTTAATGACTATGTGGCTTTATTTTGATTGATGCGGTATAACAATGTGAACTTAGGACTTGCATTTAGTTTATATGTCATATTAGTTGGTAGAATCATTTGCATTAGGATGTTTATATGCTAGTTGCATCATGGCATGTAGTTGCATGTTAGAAAAATTTTGCGAAACCGTCTACTTGGGAAGCTTGACAAGTGTATATAGGCCCCAGTAGATGCTTTTTCTTATTAAGACTTTGCTTGTTATAATACTTGTAAAACACCCTAGGATGTGTCATGCTAGTATCCTTTGACCCATGGATTAAGGCCTAGTCAAGAGTACCTTGTGGTGTGATAACTCCTTGGCTACCGTTTATTCCAAGGTGACCCTTGAAACCATGCATCCATCCATCATCCATGTTCTACCACATTTTTGTCATCATAGGGAATGGGCACAAAAAGAAATCAAAATGAGTTCAATGAAATGAAAAGTGAAAGAAAGTCTGCAAAAATGCATCAAATGAAAAGGGGAGCAAAAATAGGCTCCTAATGCTTCAAATATAAGGCATCATCACTACATATGGGGTGACTTTGAAAATGTTCAAAAGAAATGCAAAGAAAAGTTGAAAGTTGTCAAGTGTTGAAATGCCAAAAATAAAAAGAAATGGCAAGAAAGTATTCTCAAATGTCAAATGCCACAAGAAATTGGGGGGAAAAACAAAAACAAAATCAAACTCCCAAAATGAAACTCAAATTCTATCGATCCCTTTATCCATCGTATCCATTTTTGTGCATGGTAGAAAGGGGACGACCCTTCTTCTTGTCTAGGCGAGAAGGGGAATTCCGCGATCCTCCAGTGTTTCTAACACCATAGGGAGTCTACTCTTGACAAAAGCATTTAACGATTGAGGACAAAGGTACCCTAGCTTGACACAACTTGGAGGTGATTTATTGGTATCCTTCTAGGCTTAGTAGTTTGAAGAAATTGCATCTATGAAGGAGTGTGTACCCTTGAATTACTTCCCTTGTAGATAATTTCCGCCACTTAGATGAGGAAAGTGGCTATTCTTTTGTAGATGCATCCATTATTTGATTTTGTGTGCTTAATGTTTGGATGTGTCGCCATTTTGGCAAGACCCACCTTGTCTTGCAAGAAGGCATCCTACCTCATGGTTGTCTTGTTGTGAGTTGAAGGGGCGGAGTGAGACCCGCTAATTGTCTCATATCGGCTATGTTATTAGGTTAGTTTAAATAATGGTCCTAGTCATTGTCACCTCTTTACTCAGGACGAGCAAAGGTTCAGTTTGGGGATATTTGATGTGACCATAATTAGAGCATATTTAGTCCCCGAATTAGCCTTGTTCCCATGCTTTTTAGTGCATATTTGGGTCATTTATTGTCTTTAGTTCTTTGTTTTGCATATTCTTTGAGGTTTTGATCCCTTGGTAGGAAAGGAATGCAAACCTTGCATTTTCATGGCAAAATGAGGCTAAATTGATTGAATTCAATAACCAAGCATCAAGGAGAGACAAGATTAGAAGGCCTTTGTACATACTATAGTAAATGGGCAATGATGAGAAAAGATTCTAGCATCCCCGAGGAAATCCTCATGGACTTTATGAAGAAAAAGGAAGAAAAGAAGAAGGAACAAGACTGCTTGACAATCCGTGCGGATTGCCTTGAATCCGCCCGTCCACCACGCCACAATCCGAGCGGCTTCTCCAGAAGACGCCCGGGCAAAAGCTCCCAAAGACGCCCGTCTTCCTCCACAAGACGCCCGGGCAGAAGTTGCCAAATCCGCCCGTCCCGTGCTAAAGATGCCCGGATTCCCAGACAGTCCTATTTCGTCTTCTTCAAGCTTCAAGGAAGGATGCACATCTTTTTCTAGAGACCGGAGTCTCCCAAAAGAGATCGGCGTTTCCTCAACAAGGGACTTAATCGTCATTTAAGCCCTTAGTTAACCCTAATTCATGTACCTAATCCCCACTATAAATACCCCATTAGTCTAATTAGAAGAGCATGTTCTTCTTATCAATCTTTAGTGTAGTTAATATCAATCAAATCTCTCTTTAATCTTGTAATCAACATTTAATCAAGTTTTAATACAAGTTTTATTTTCTTAATCTCTCTTGTTCATCCTTTATTTTGGGTAATTGAAGATTATTTGGGTTATTATTAGGAGATTGACAACCTCTCAATCAAGCATCAAGTACTTCTTTTATTCTTTGCTTTATTATTGGAATCATTAGTAGGTATAATCCTCTTAATCCCTTTTTAATTATTGTTAATCACTTTCATTTATTCATCATGTTTCACTTTGTTGGTATGATTGACAACCTTGCTAGCATGTTCAACATGATAATGAGTGAGTAGTTTCCTTAGCTAGGGTTAATGGGTAATTAGGGGAAACCAACATGGGGAATGATTCATGCTTAAATTAATATGCTTTCATAGTTTATTTGCTTGCTTGTTGTGATCTCAACTTATGCACATGTTATGTTTGATGAAATGTGAGCCTATGAATACTTGCATTTTTTACCCATCACCTATCTTTTCAATGAGACTTGTAAGACATAAACCAACTCGAGTCTCATTAGACCATGCATATTGTTGAGTAGGGAAGATTAAGTCGACTTGTAGGTGTTGTACAATCTAATCGATTCGGCTCCGGGACCCAAACTTTC